>NC_086454.1:221251874-221952074 GCF_028390025.1 Pseudophryne corroboree | reverse complement strand
TAAATTCTCCTCATCACTTTTGCCGCTCAAAGACATGGTATTAACCGGTTATTGACTACACAATTTGTGACTGAAAATCACCCTATATGTCAGTATATACAGGTGAGATCAATCTGACCACAGTGCACCTGATTTGAGGGTCAGAACAGGACTGACATTACACAGAAAAGTCAGCACACATACTAGCAGTCAGTCACATGTTAAAGCATTAGACATGGCCATATGAGAATACAACCTCCATAACAACTTATACGCAAGTAGGAAAATTGTACTTCTGTTTTAAACTGGTTCTTTTTTCAACATAACATGCAGAAAACACAGTAATATACAGGTCTCATATGCAATAGGTACTAAAAATTAACAATGCATACTAAGAAGTAGAGAGAATTTTTAGTACTGTATACCCTGTCTCCGTAGAGCGGGATACAGGGAGACTCGCCACACTTCCATATCCAAGCAAATACGCTCATAAGACGCCGAGTGGATTCAGAAGCTACTGGTGTACACTGCCGCTCTTGAAAACTGGTAACGGACACGGACGCTCACCAACGGACAAGGACGCTGAGCGACTTCCATGTGTATGCAGACGCTAAGGCCTGCGACACGGTCTGGCGGGTTTATATCCAGTGTACACAACCGCAGCGTCTAAGCTGCGACCGAGTACCCTCGTGGTAGCGTCTGAGCCGGAAGTGAGGTCATCTAGTTCATGAAACGAGAGACATGCGGGAACTGGCCATGGTCTCGGAGGAGGGGCGGCCAGGAGAGCATCTGAATCCCCTGTTGATTTAAACTCCCAGGATCGCGGCCTCTACCTAGTCCTGGCGCCTATGATCCCCAGAGCGTAGCGCTGTCACACTCGAGATGTTCGGCGCATCAACACACTGTTTGTAGTCTCCACCAAATCAGTGTAGCTGTGTCCTGACCCCTCTAGTAAGAGGAAGTCCATAGACTCACCGTCTCCCCATGCTCCGGCCACAGCCTGGTTACGTCTGCTGGACCTGCTAGAACATCTGACACAGACGCCCGTCGAGACAGCACTGATACCCGAAGGTAAGCGTTGTTGCGACCCGGTGGGGAGTTGTTGGAGCGACTTTCTAGTATGCGTTTAAGACGCTAAGAGAAGTCGCCAAAAAAACAATATAGTAAGTCTATAAAAATAAAATAATAAAAGCTTGAGGCTGCTCTCACAGCAGCCCTGTGACCATGCGGCTTCCTGCCGCACCAAGCAAAAAAACTGATCTGACTGAGTCAGTGGGCGGGACTATATAGTGGAGGCCCCAATGCATCCTGGGAGGCCAGAAAGCTCGTGGCCGTGTTGGTGCCATTTTCGCTGTCGCTCGACAATATCCCAATATTATCCTGTGGATAATCCTGTGGACTCAGCCAGAGAAACAGAGGATAGCAACACCAACCTAACCAGGATAGCAAAGTTATCCCAACAACAAAATGGGACTGCAACTGCGGGCCAATCAAACACTTACTCAGGTAAGCAGGAATCGAAGCACTGAGGCGGGCGCCCAGTATCCACTATGGACTACGAGAAAAAGAATTACCAGTAGGTATTAAAATCCTAATTTTTTCCTCTTACGTCCTATTGGATACTGGGGATCTGTACTTTAGTAACATTGGGAAGTCCCAAAGCTCCCAAACAGGTGGGAGAGTGCTGAGACCCCTGTAAAACCACCTGACCAAACTGCAGGTAATCCTTGGTCAAGGTGTCGGACTGATAGAACTTAACAAAAGTGTTCGAACCAGACCAAGTAGCAGCTCGGCACAACTGTAGGGCCGAGACACCCCGGGCAGCCGCCCAGGAAGGGTCCACAGATCTCGTTGAGTGGGTTTGAATAGACGTCGGAAAAGGAGGAGCCGCCGAAGTATAAGCTTGTTGAATGGTCAACCTGAACCAATGAGTAATTGACTGCTTCGAAGCCGGACGACCAATGTTGGTGGCATCATAAAGGACAAACAGCGAATCAGATTTCCGATGACGAGCAGTCCGTTTGACATAAATCTTCAGAGCCCTCACCACATCCAGGGACTCTGGACCAACGGCGGTGTTAGACAACACCGGAACCACAATGGGTTGATTCACATGAAAAGCTGACACAACTTTTGGCAAAAACTGAAGTCGGGTCCTGAGTTCTGCCCTGTCTTCATGAAAAATCAAATAAAAGGCTATTACAGGATAAGGCCCCCCATGACAAAGACATGTCAGGAGGACGCCAATGCTAACATCACCGTATTCCAGGTGAGAAATTTCAACTCTACCCTATGTAAGGGTTCAAACCAGTCTGATTGAAGAAAGGACAGAACCACATTGAGATCCTACGGAGCCGTGGGAGGTACGAAGGGTGGTTACATATGAAGAACTCCTTTAAGGAAAGTCTGTACTTCCGGCTACATGTCAAGTTGTTTCTGGAAGAAAATAGTGAGCGCTGAAATCTGGACCTTGATAGAACCTAAATGTAGACCCATATCCACTCCCACTTGCAGGAAAAGTAGAAAGCAACCCATTCCAAATTCCACGGGAGAAACTTTTTTACTTTCACACCAGGAAATACACTTTTTCCAGATAGGATGATGATGTTTAGACGTAACCATCTCCCTGGCCTGGAAGATAAGGTCACTTCCTGATGCATGTGAAGGCGAGACCCTGACCATTTGTCCAGCTGAAATGGCCAGGCATGAAATCTGCCATATTGGATTACCTCGTAAGCAGCAACCATCCTGCACAGCAAGCTTATGCAAAGATGTATGGATACCTTGCGAGGACGGAGCACTGAGCGGACCATAGCCTGGATAGCCAGGGCCTTTTCCATCAGAGGAAACACATTTTGAGACACCGTATCCAGTATCATTCCCAGGAACTGAAGACGTTGGGTCAGTTCCAGGTGAGATTTCCGGAAATTTAGGATCCACCCATGATCTGTAAGCAGGCGAGTCGTCAGATCGATGCTGTGCAAGAGACGCTCCCTGGACATAGCCTTTATCAGGAGATCGTCCAAGTAGGTGGACTATGTTGACTCCCATCATGCGCAATTGCAGCATCATCTCCGCCATGACCTTGGTGAAGACCCTCTGAGCTGTGGACAGGCCAAAGGGCAAAGCCTGAAACTGGAGATGGTCTTCCAAGATGGTAAGCCTGATGAGGCAGCCACATGGGAATGTGTAGGTAAGCATCCTTGACATCTAGGGAAACTAGGAATTACCCCTCCTCCATACTGGACACCACTGTCTGCAGAGATTCCATCTTGAATTTGAACACCCGCAGATACAGGTTTAGAGACTTCAGGTTTAAGATGGGTGGCACCAAACAGTCATGTTTTGGAACAACGAAAAAGACTGGAGTAAAAACCCATGTTGCGTACCGGAGGTGGTACTGGAACCACCATCCCTGTCTAAAAAAGTTTTTGAATAGCCTCTTGCAAGGTAACTTTTGCTGCAGGTAAAACTGGCAAAAAAATCTGTGAGGAGGAAGTGCATGAAATTCCAGCCGGTATCCCTGGTAAATGAGGTCCCTCACCCAAGGATTCTGGCAGGACTTCACCTTCACATGGGCGAAGTGTTAAAGGTGAGAACTCACCTGAAAATTGCTTTGCTGCTGGGGCCGTCACATGGAAGGCTTAGCGGCAGGGGATCCGGTGGTCTGGTCCAGGGAGGCAACAGTTGCCGGTTTACTGGAGTTACCACGAGATCCTCTGGTAGTGGTGGAGACCCCTTGGCCGCTGCCTCTGAACCTTGCCACACGAAAGGACTGCAAGGAGGGTCCGGTGTAAGAACGTCTAGCAGCCGACGGCAGACAGGTAGACTTACCCGCCGTTGCCTGGGAGATCCATTTATTTAATTTGTCCCCAAACAAAACAATTTCGATACCCTTTTTGGAATCAGCGTCAGCTGATCATTGACGTAACCACAGAGCTCTGTGTGCCGAAACTGCCATAGCAGTAGTGCAGCCATTTATCTTACACAATTCCTTTATAGCCCCACTCATAAAATTTGCAGCATCCTGTATGTGTTGCAGCAGAGTAAAAACCTCATCCTGGGGCAAAGTGTCTAAACCATTAATAATATTATCAGACCACTTCACTACTGCCCTAGAAATCCACCCACAGACTGTCGTGGGGCACTGTGCTATGCCTGTTGATATATATATATATATATATATATATATATCCTTGAGTGTGGTGTCAATTTTATGGTCAGCCGGCTCTTTTAGGGATATAGCCCCTGGCACCGGCAGTACTCATTTCTTACACAGTCTAGATATAGACGGATCGACTGACGGGGGCGTTTTCCCATACCTTCCTGTACTCAGCTGGGACGGGAAAAGTAGCTAAAAACCTCTGAGGAATTTTACATTTCTAATCAGGGGTTACCCGTGCCTCCCTGAATAGAGTTTAATTCTTTAGACACAGGAAAAGTGGCCGAGGTCTTTGGTCTAACATTAAAATACAACTCCTCATCTGCTTTAGCCTCCTGATCATATATGTGAAGAACCTCTCACAGCATAAATGAGGGCCTCCACCCCAGGGGACAGAGAGCTGTCCTCATCCATATCATCATCATCCTCCACATCAGGCTGATCAGAATCAGACTGGAGCACCTGTGGCAGTGAGCGTTTATGTGAAACCAACAGAGGAAGCTGAGTAGCTTATCTGGTATCTGCTGCTTTTGCCATACAATCAATAGACTGTTTCAACACCTGTCTCTCCTTTATAGCTGCAGCTAATTCTGAATTTACATTCGGAATCATGCTGTTAAAATGATCTAGCCAGTCAGGTGCCTGTGAACTGTATCCCTGTGGAGATAAGGAGAACTGTTCTCACATGAGGGAACCCACTGATGAAGGGGTAGTTACAAGCAGCACACATAACCATGTCCACAGACATATTTACACAACTGTAATACAGCACAGCCGACTGAAACAACTCCACACAGACCCTACAGAGCCTCTGGAGTGACACTGAGGAACGGAGACCAGCATACAAAACACAGAAGCACAGTGTGTGAAATTAAGTGTACAACCTGATAGAAGGGCAGCGGCGCTACCGCTGGTAGACTAAAATAAAAAAAAAAATAACAAAATCAAGGAAACTCTGGAGATCCAGAGAAATGCACCCAGCTTCTTGGGCACATTTTTCTAAACTGAGTCTGGTAGGAGGGATATAGAGGGGAGGAGCCAGCTCACACATACACACACATTAAAGGTTTTAAAGTGCCAGGCTCCAGTGGACCCGATCTATACCCCATGGTACTAAAGTACAGATCCCCAGTATCCACTAGGACGTAAGAGAAATATATTTTAAAATAAGATTTTACTCACCGGTAAATCTATTTCTCGTAGTCCGTAGTGGATGCTGGGACTCCGTAAGGACCATGGGGAATAGCGGCTCCGCAGGAGACTGGGCACAACTAAAGAAAGCTTTAGGACTACCTGGTGTGCACTGGCTCCTCCCTCTATGACCCTCCTCCAGACCTCAGTTAGGATACTGTGCCCGGAAGAGCTGACACAATAAGGAAGGATTTTGAATCCCGGGTAAGACTCATACCAGCCACACCAATCACACCGTATAACTCGTGATACTATACCCAGTTAACAGTATGAACAATAACTGAGCCTCTCAACAGATAGCTCAGCAATAACCCTTTAGTTAAACAATAACTATATACAAGTATTGCAGACAATCCGCACTTGGGATGGGCGCCCAGCATCCACTACGGACTACGAGAAATAGATTTACCGGTGAGTAAAATCTTATCTTCTCTGACATCCTAAGTGGATGCTGGGACTCCGTAAGGACCATGGGGATTATACCAAAGCTCCCAAACGGGCGGGAGAGTGCGGATGACTCTGCAGCACCGAATGGGCAAACTCTAGTTCCTCCTCAGCCAGGGTGTCAAACTTGTAGAATTTAGCAAATGTGTTTGACCCCGACCAAGTAGCTGCTCGGCAAAGTTGTAGAGCCGAGACCCCTCGGGCAGCCGCCCAAGAAGAGCCCACCTTTCTCGTGGAATGGGCTTTCACTGATTTAGGATGCGGCAGTCCAGCCGCAGAATGTGCAAGCAGAATCATACTACAGATCCAGCGAGCAATAGTCTGCTTTGAAGCAGGAGCACCCAGCATGTTGGGTGCATATAGGATAAACAACAGAGTCAGTTTTCCTGACACTAGCTGTCCTATAAACATAAATTTTCAGGGCCCTGACTACGTCCAACAACTTGGAAGCCTCCAAGTCTTTAGTAGCCGCAGGCACCACGATAGGTTAGTTCAAATGAAAGGCTGATACCACCTTAGGGAGAAACTGGGGACGAGTCCTCAATTCTGCCCTATCCATATGGAAAATCAGATAAGGGCTTTTACATGACAAAGCCGCCAATTCTGACACATGCCTGGCCGAAGCCAAGGCCAACAGCATGACCACTTTCCACGTGAGATATTTTAATTCCACGGTTTTAAGTGGCTCAAACCAATGTGACTTTAGGAAATCCAACAACACGTTGAGATCCCAAGGTGCCACTGGAGGCACAAAAGGGTCTGAATATGCAGCACTCCCTTAACAAAAGTCTGAACTTCAGGTAGTGAAGCCAGTTCTCTCAGGAAGAAAATCGATAGAGCCGAAATCTGGGCCTTAATGGAACCCAATTTTAGGCCCATAGTCACCCCTGACTGTAGGAAGTGCAGATAACGGCCCAGCTGAAATTCCTCCGTTGGGGCCTTCCTGGCCTCACACCACGCAACATATTTTCGCCAAATGTGGTGATAATGGTTTGCGGTCACTTCTTTCCTAGCTTTAATCAGCGTGGGAATGACTTCCTCCGGAATGCCCTTTTCCTTCAGGATCCGGTGTTCAACCGCCATGCCGTCAAACGCAGCCGCGGTAAGTCTTGGGACAGACAAGGCCCCTGCTGCAGCAGGTCCTGTCTGAGCGGCAGAGGCCATGGGTCCTCTGAGATCATTTCTTGAAGTTCCGAGTACCAAGCTCTTCTTGGTCAATCCGGAACAATGAGTATAGTTCTTACTCCTCTTCTCCTTATTATCCTCAGTACCTTGGGTATGAGAGGAAGAGGAGGGAACACATAAACCGACCGGTACACCCACGGTGTCACTAGAGCGTCCACAGCTATCGCCTGAGGGTCTCTTGACCTGGCGCAATATCTTTCTAGCTTTTTGTTTAGGCGGGACGCCATCATGTCCACCTGTGGCCTTTCCCAACAGTTTACAATCAGTTGGAAGACTTCTGAATGAAGTCCCCACTCTCCCGGGTGGAGGTCGTGCCTGCTGAGGAAGTCTGCTTCCCAGTTGTCAACTCCCGGAATGAACACTGCTGACAGTGCTAACACGTGATATTCCGCCCATCGGAGAATCCTTGTGGCTTCTGCCATCGCCGTCCTGCTTCTTGTGCCGCCCTGTCGGTTTACATGGGCGACTGCCGTGATGTTGTCTGACTGGATCAGTACCGGCTGGTTTTGAAGCAGGGGTTTTGCCTGACTTAGGGCATTGTAAATGGCCCTCAGTTCCAGAATATTTATGTGTAGGGAAGTCTCCTGACTTGACCATAGTCCTTGGAAGTTTCTTCCCTGTGTGACTGCCCCCCAGCCTCGAAGGCTGGCATCCGTGGTCACCAGGACCCAGTCCTGTATGCCGAATCTGCGGCCCTCTTGAAGATGAGCACTTTGCAGCCACCACAGCAGAGACACCCTGGTCCTTGGAGACAGGGTTATCAGCCGATGCATCTGAAGATGCGATCCGGACCACTTGTCCAACAGGTCCCACTGAAAAGTCCTTGCATGGAACCTGCCGAATGGAATTGCTTCGTAGGAAGCTACCATTTTTCCCAGGACTCGCGTGCAGTGATGCACCGACACCTGTTTTGGTTTCAGGAGGCCTCTGACTAGAGATGACAGCTCCTTGGCTTTCTCCTCCGGGAGAAACACTTTTCTGTTCTGTGTCCAGAACCATCCCCAGGAACAGTAGACGTGTCGTAGGGACCAGCTGTGACTTTGGAATATTTAGAATCCAACCGTGCTGTTGTAGCACCTCCCGAGATAGTGCTACCCCGACCAACAACTGCTCCCTGGACCTCGCCTTTATCAGGAGATCGTCCAAGTACGGGATAATTAAAACTCCCTATCAACTCCCTATCATCATTTCGGCCATTACCTTGGTAAATACCCTCGGTGCCGTGGACAGACCAAACGGCAACGTCTGGAATTGGTAATGACAATCCTGTACCACAAATCTGAGGTACTCCTGGTGATGATGGTAAATGGGGACATGCAGGTAAGCATCCTTGATGTCCAGTGATACCATGTAATCCCCCTCGTCCAGGCTTGAAATAACCGCCCTGAGCAATTCCATCTTGAACTTGAATTTTTTTATATATGTGTTCAAGGATTTCAAATTTAAAATTTCGGTACCACAAACATTGTGGAATAGTAACCCCGTCCTTGTTGAGGGAGGGGCACCTTGACTATCACTTGCTGGGAATACAGCTTGTGAATTGCTTCTAGCACTGCCTCCCTGCCTGAGGGAGTTGTTGGCAAGGCAGATTTGAGGAAACGGCGGGGGGGAGACGTCTCGAATTCCAGCTTGTACCCCTGAGATACTACTTGAAGGATCCAGGGATCCACCCGTGAGCGAGCCCACTGATTGCTGAAGTTTTTGAGACGGGCCCCCACCATACCTGGCTCCGCCTGTGGAGCCCCAGCGTCATGCGGTGGACTTGGAGGAAGCGGGTGAGGACTTTTGCTCCTGGGAACTGGCTGTATGCTGCAGCTTTTTCCCTCTACCTCTGCCTCTGGGCAGAAAGGACGCGCCTTTAACCCGCTTGCCTTTATGGGGCCGAAAGGACTGTACCTGATAATACGGTGCTTTCTTTGGCTGTGAGGGAACATGGGGTAAAAATGCTGACTTCCCAGCTGTTGCTGTGGAAACGAGGTCCAAGAGACCATCCCCGAACAACTCCTCACCCTTATAAGGCAAAACTTCCATGTGCCTTTTAGAATCTGCATCACCCGTCCACTGCCGAGTCCATAATCCTCTCCTGGCAGAAATGGACATTGTACTTATTTTAGATGCCAGCCGGCAAATATCCCTCTGTGCATCTCTCATGTATAAGACTGCGTCTTTTATATGCTCTATGGATAGCAATATAGTATCCCTGTCTAGGGTATCAATATTTTCCGACAGGGAATCTGACCACGCAGCTGCAGCACTGCACATCCATGCTGAAGCAATAGCTGGTCTCAGTATAATACCTGAGTGTGTATATATAGACTTCAGGATAGCCTCCTGCTTCCTATCAGCAGGCTCCTTTAGGGCGGCCGTGTCCGGAGACGGTAGTGCCACCTTTTTTGACAGACGTGTGAGCGCTTTATCCACCCTAGGGGATGTTCCCCAACGTGACCTATCCTCCGGCGGGAAAGGGTACGCCATTAGTAACCTTTTAGAAATTACCAGTTTCTTATCGGGGGAAGCCCACGCTTCTTCACACACCTCATTTAATTCCTCAGATGGGGGAAAAACCACTGGTAGTTTTTTCTCCCCAAACATAATACCCTTTTTTGTGGTTCCTGGGGTAATATCAGAAATGTGCAACACATTTTTCATTGCCTCAATCATGTAACGTGTGGCCCTTTTGGAATGTACATTTGTCTCATCGTCGTCTACACTGGATTCAGTATCCGTGTCGACATCTGTGTCTGCCATCTGAGGTAGCGGGTGTTTTAGAGCCCCTGATGGCTTTTGAGACAGCTGGGAGGCACAAGCTGAGAAGCCGGCTGTCCCACATCTGATATGTCATCAAACCTTTTATGTAAGGAGTTGACACTTTCACGTAATTCCTTCCACAAGTCCATCCACTCAGGTGTCGGCCCCGCAGGGGGTGACATCACATTTATCGGCACTTGCTCCGCCTCCACATAAGCCTCCTCATCAAACATGTCGACACAGCCGTACCGACACACCGCACACACACAGGGAATGCTCTGACTGAGGACAGGACCCCACAAAGCCCTTTGGGGAGACAGAGAGAGAGTATGCCAGCACACACCAACAGCGCTATATAACACAGGGATTAACACTATAACTGAGTAATTTTTCCCAATAGCTGCTTGTATACACAATATTGCGCCTAAATTTAGTGCCCCCCCTCTCTTTTTTACCCTATGTAGTCTGGAAACTGAAGGGGAGAGCCTGGGAGCGATCCTTCCAGCGGAGCTGTGAGGGAAAATGGCGCCAGTGTGCTGAGGGAGATAGCCCCGCCCCTTTTTCGGCGGGCTTCTCCCGCTTTTTTCTATGTATATCTGGCAGGGGTATTTTACACACATATATAGTCTCTATGACTATGTTATGTGGGGTTTTTTTGCCAGCCAAGGTACTTAATATTGCAGCCCAGGGCGCCTCCCCCCCCCAGCGCCCTGCACCCATCAGTGACCGTAGTGTGAGGTGTGCATGGGAAGCAATGGCGCACAGCTGCAGTGCTGTGCGCTACCTTGTTTGAAGACCGAAGTCTTCTGCCCCCGATTTCCAGGACTCTTCTTGCTTCTGGCTCTGTAAGGGGGACGGCGGCGCGGCTCCGAGAACGGACGATCGAGGTCGGGCCCTGTGTTCGATCCCTCTGGAGCTAATGGTGTCCAGTAGCCTTAGAAGCCCAAGCTAGCTGCAAGCAGGTAGGTTCGCTTCTCTCCCCTTAGTCCCTCGTAGCAGTGAGTCTGTTGCCAGCACATCTCACTGAAAATAAAAAACCTAAAATAAACTTTCTTTTTCTAGGAGCTCAGGAGAGCCCCTAGTGTGCATCCAGCTCAGCCGGGCACAAAATTCTAACTGAGGTATGGAGGAGGGTCATAGAGGGAGGAGCCAGTGCACACCAGGTAGTCCTAAAGCTTTCTTTAGTTGTGCCCAGTCCCCTGCGGTGCCGCTATTCCCCATGGTCCTTACGGAGTCCCAGCATCCACTTAGGACGTCAGAGAAATATTGTTTGAACTGCCGTTGCCTGCAAGTGGCCGCATGCTGGGAGACCAGGGTAGCAGGCTCCCAGTGCAGCACTGTAAAGGTTCAAAAGCCACTGCAGCTTGCGCACTCCCGGGACTGCAAGGCAGTGAGTGCCTCTCTCAGTGCCAGAGCAATAAAGGGCTGCAAGATGTGGAGGCATGCTGGGAGACAGATGGCAAGCTCACTGGACACCAGCGCTGTTAAACCAGCCTGAACTGCACCAGAGGGAGAGCCCCAGCAGTCAGGCTGCAAGGCTAAGTTAGTAAAACAATTTTTTTAAGTATTTACAGTAAATGTAAAATAAAAGTGCACTTACTTGTATCACTGGGGAAATCCAGAGCTGTGTGCGCTATGCTGGATTTCCCAGCACCATAACAGGCAGGCGGAAAGCCTTCTGTTTCAGCCTCCCCTATGAAAGCTGCATGTGAAGGCAGAGGAACAGCTCAGCATGCAGGTCAGCTACATTATTTTATGGAGCTCCCACTTGGCAGGGATCTTGTCTGTCCATCTTGGAGCTCATGTTTAGGCTAGAGGTGGCAGTCTTAAGCTAGGAACACACTATACAATTATTGATCAAATTTTCCAATAATTGGGTTCTCTGACAAATTTATTGTATAGTGCGTACGAAGGATCGTTTAGACAATTTTGGAAAATATTAGCCACACAAACGAGCGATCGATTTCGCGATCTGTCATGCAAAACAAAAATCTAAGCCACAATCTCCTGATAGAGCAGTGTGTGCATTCTCAATCTGCCCATATCGCCTACATTTTCCTGTCGCTAGGTCATCCATCTTGTGGGCGGACATATGCAAATGCAATGTGGTGTAGCATAAAATTAGTAACTAAGAAAAAAAAAAAAAACACAACAAATGTTTTACTATGTAGCTCACATATTGGGGTCTAAAATTTCCTGAAAAATTGGCCTATTGTCGGGCTGAACAAAAAGAAAAAAATCTGACAGTGTGTACAGAGCTTTAGTCCCTGAGCAGATTTCTGGAAGTATTTTTGGAGGGAGCTTTTTTCCTTACTCTAGACATAATGGCACGAGGAAGTGACTAACACCCCAGGAGGGCTTAGGCACAGAGGAGTGAACACTCCCTACTGTTCATAGGGGACAAGGTTAAACACATACATAAGTTGATTCGATAAAGTACAAGGAGCGGTACTACCCCCTGTGGTATTGTATGTTGAAGTAGGATAAAGGGGCCTGTGCGCCCCGAGTTAAGTGTACATCTTCTGTGACATCCTGAAGTGTGGAACTGCTGTAACCTCTAGTCGTGTGGAACTGCTGAAACATTTTTTTTTATGCTGTATAGTTACATAGTAATATAGTAATTGAGGTTGAAAAGAGGCAATTTGCCCATCGTGTTCAACCTGTATTAAAGTTGTGATGATTCTACATACCCACTGAATAATGTTTTATGACTAGTTAGCTACTATAACTCATAACCCCTGGATTAACCATGTTGATATTTTAAATATTATAACCTTGGATATCATTTTCATTCAGAAATTTATCCATTCCTTTTTTAAATCCATTTACAGAGTCCGCCATTACCACCTTCCATGGGAAGGAATTCCACATCCTATTTGCCCTAACAGTGAAGAACCCTTTCCTCCGTTGCATTCGGAACTTTCTCTCCTCCAGTCGCAGCGAGTGCCCACGTGTCCTAAACTGTGTTCTTTTAATAAATAATTCCTCTGATAACTCTTTGTGATGTCCCTTTACATATTTGAAGATATTAATAATATCCCCTCTTAGACGCCTCTTTTCTAGTGTATACATATTCAACCTATTAAGCCTTTCCTCATAATCCAGTCCCTCTAGGCCTTTAATCAATTTAGTAGCTCGCCTTTGAACCCTTTCAAGTTCACCGATATCTTTTATATACAGTGGTGCCCAAAACTGAACACAATATTCCAGGTGCGGACATACTAATGCTTTATACAGCGGCAGGATTACATCCGAGTCCCTTGACTCAATTCCCCGTTTTAAGCTTGCTATCACCTTACTTGCCTTCTTTACTGCGCTTTGACATTGTGTATGGTTAAGCCTATCAATGAGTACCCCCAAATCTTTTTCCAAATCTGTTCTACCTAGTCATTCCCCATTTATTATGTAGGCTGCAAGTTTGTTTTTAGTCCCGAAATGCATAACCTTGCATTTGTCTGTATTGAACCTCATTTTCCATTTAGACGCCCAGAGGTCAAGTTTAGATAGATTGTATAGTTAGTTTGTTTGTTTTTTAAAATTATTTGAGCAAACAAACATCTTGCATCTATATCCTGCAACCAACAGAACTGCATAAAATGCCATTCCATTTTCCCAGTCATTGAGTAAGCCCAGCATCACCAAGCTCCACCCTCTGCCAGCTACCGATACAGAGGCCTGGTCAACAGTAAGTGACCAGTGGGGAACCAGCCGACGCCAACCAGGTGGTGTGGCAGCAGACTACATATACACAGCAACAATCAGTACAGGTGCCGATGGTAGAAAACTCAGCAGAAATGTGGTTCCAGGTGCCACGTGGTAGGAGCCTGGTGGTGGCAGAGACATACCTGTCCGCTGCACAGTGGATCGAGCCAGTAACAGGCAGTTACTGATGGTAAAGGGAATTCCTTATTGGTCCAGGTCCCGTGAGACGCCAAACCCAATCTGTGATCGCTTGGAACAGGCAGGCAGGGAGGGCGCATCAGGTCACAAGGTCCCCCTCCCCAGTATAGAGGTCCCCAAACAGTCCAAGTTTTAAGTATATCCATTATTGGTCACAAGTGATTTAATTAGTACCTCAGTCAATTTCATTTAAGAATATGTAAATATTTAAAACCTGGACCAATAGGGTGCCTTGAGTACCATATTTGAAAAACTCTGCCCTAGTAGAAACCTTGAAGTTTCGGAGGGAAATTACTCCCCCACACTAGACATGTTTGCAAACAGGCATCGATTGGCACTGAGGATTGACAACTACCCACTGTCTAAAAAAGACCATAGTAAGTGTGTGCATGACCGGATGCACCTCACCAAGCCAGATAATCACAGATTTGTTTGATCCCACTAGATTTAGGCTATTAGGGGATTCCCTCTTTCCAGCAGTAACCACCGTGCGTGCAGTGGTCGGGTAATGCTGCCGTCACCAAGTTACTACAATTGGCACTTAGAACCGGTCCCTCTGTGTATGTGTAGGCATGTTGCTGCCACACCTCCCAATTGCTGAGCTTAGAGATATTGGGATATATTCATGAACCAGTAAAAAGAATGAAGTGAGCCTGTAAAGAAGATGCCCGTGGCAATCAGGTGCTCCGTACAATAGTATAATATGCAAATTAAAAAGGTTACTTCAGTGCTGATTGGTTGCCATGGACAACTTATCCACTGGCTCACTTGCCCACCCTTTTCAATGCTTCGTGAACAGACACCACTGTGCTCAAACTAGAACAGCCGGAGTACGGAAAAGCGTTTTGCGCAATTCTGCTGATCACCGGATTCAGCTAAAGATTTGAGGCAAGTAGATGTTTATTGCTCCACAACATACAAAATGTTACAGAAGGTTCGCTCTGAGAGACAGAGGATATGTACACTCCAAGCAACATCAGCCCTTTATATATTAAGAATAAAGCATGTTGTAATTCTCACCCGTAGTTGGCCTTGTATAACAATCAGACCAACTATCCTAAGATGTAAATACAACTCACATTCCACAGGAACTGAAATTTGCATTCCTACTTTGATATATTTATCACACAGAGTCAAAATATGTAGTTTAAGCAGCAATTGTATTAGCATTAGACTTCCTCAAATTCACAGGAAATCATTAAAAACAAACTATTTTACCCAAAAGCACACCAACACATAGGATACCTCCTAAGGGGCCTTTCAAAGGAAGTGCTGTAAACAAAGTCTTTGTCAATCAATATCAACCCCTGCTAGGACAAGGACATTTACCAAGTTAATTCCTACACTCACAGAAAATAGGATTTTAATACCTACCGGTAAATTTTTCTCTTAGTCCGTAGAGCAGGCATTCCCAACCGCGGTCCTCAAGGCACACCAACAGTGCAGGTTTTAGTGATATCCAGGCTTCAGCACAGGTGGTTAAATCAAAATAACTGAGGTACTAATTAAGTCACCTGTGTTCAAGCCTGGATATCACTAAAACCAGGACTGTTAGTGTGCCTTGAGGACCGCGGTTGGGAAACACTGCCGTAGAGGATGCTGGGGACACTTCAAGAACCACGGGGTATAGACAGGATCCACAGGAGACATGGGCACTTTAAGACTTTCAAAGGAGTGTGAACTGGCTCCTCCCTCTATGCCCCTCATCCAGACTCCAGTTTTATAGGAACTGTGCCAGGGAGACGGACATTTCGAGGAAAAGGATTTATTGTTAAACTAAGGTGAGATACATACCAGCTCACACCTCAAGCACGCCGTACAACCTGGCATTCAACATAACGCAAGTCAACGGAATGAACAACATCAGCAACAGGCTGACCATAAACGTAACACAACGTGTGTATTCATAACTAATAACTGCAGCTACAGTACGTGTTGGGACGGGCGCCCAGCATCCTCTACGGACTAAGAGAAAAGGATTTACCGGTAGGTATTAAAATCCTATTTTCTCATACTTCCTAGAGGATGCTGGGGACACTTCAAGAACCATGGGGTTTATACCAAAGCTCTAGAACGGGCGGGAGAGTGCGGATGACTCTGCAGCACCGATTGACCAAACAAGAGGTCTTCATCAGCCAGGGTATCAAACTTGTAGAACTTCGCAAAGGTGTTTGAACCCGACCAGGTAGCCGCTCGGCAAAGTTGTAAACCTGAGACCCCTCGGGCAGCCGCCCAGGATGAGCCCACCTTTCTGGTAGAAAGGGCCTTCACCGATTTCGGTAACAGCAATCCAGCCGTAGAATGACCCTGCTGAATCGTATGACAGATCCAGCACGCAATAGTCTGCTTGGAAGCAGGAGCCCCAATTTTATTGTGAGCATACAGGACAAACAGAGCCTCAGTTTTCCTAAACCGAGCCGTTCTGGCGACATAAATCTTCAAAGCTCTTACTACATCGAGAAGCTTCGATTCCAGCAAGGCGTCAGTAGCCACTGGCACCAGAATAGGTTGGTTCAAGTGGAACGATGAAACCACTTTCGGCAGAAACTGCTGACGAGTTCTCAATTCTGCTCTATCTTCATGGAAGATCAAATAAGGGCTCGTGAGACCGGGCCGCCAATTCAGACATCCGCCTTGTGGAAGCCAAGGCAAACAGCATGACCACTTTCCAAGTAAGGAATTTCAACTCTACCTCCTGCAAAGGCTCAAACCAATGAGACTGAAGGAACTGCAACACCACGTTAAGATTCCATGGTGCCACAGGGGGCACAAAGGAAGGTTGGATGTGCAATACGCCTTTCACGAAGGTCTGTACTTCTGGAAAGGAGGCCAATTGTTTTTGGAAGAAAACCGATAAAGCCGAAACTTGAACTTTAATTGATCCCAACTTTAGGCCCGCATCCACACCGGCTTGCAGAAAATGGAGCAAACGTCTTAACTGAAATTCTTCCGTAGGAGCTTTCAGGGATTCACACCAAGACACGTATTTTCTCCAAATACGGTGGTAATGTTTAGACGTTACTCCTTTTCTGGCCTGAATAAGAGTGAGGATGACTTCCTTGGGAATACCCTTTCGGGCTAGGATCCGGCGTTCAACCTCCAAGCCGTCAAACGAAGTCGCGGTAAGTCTTGGAACACGCACAGCCCCTGCTGTAACAGATCCTCCCTCAGAGGAAGAGGCCAGGGATCTCCTGTGAGTAATTCCTGAAGATCTGGATACCAAGCCCTCCTTGGCCAATCTGGAACAATGAGGACCGCTTGAACCTTTGTTCTTCTTATGATCTTTATCACTTTTGGAATGAGTGGAAGCGGAGGAAACGCGTACACCGACCGAAACACCCACGGTGTCACTAGGGCATCCACTGCTATTGCTTGAGGGTCTCTCGACCTGGAACAATATCTCTGAAGTTTCTAGTTGAGGCGAGACGCCATCATGTCTATTTGAGTAATTCCCCAAAGACCTCTTGATGAAGGTCTGCTGAGGAAGTCCGCTTCCCAGTTGTCTACTCTTGGAATGAAGATCACTGAGAGCGCTTGCATGCCTTTCCGCCCAAAAGAGCACCTCTGTGGCTTCTGCCATTGCCGCTCTGCTCCTTGTTCCGCCATGGCGGTTTAAGTACGCTACTGCTGTTATGTTGTCCGACTGAATCAAGACGGGCCGATTGCGAAGATGTTCCGCTTGCAGAAGGCCTTTGTGAATGGCCCTTAACTCCAGAACGTTTATGTGTAGACATTTCCTGGCTTGACCATTTTCCCTGGAAGCTTTCACCCTGCGTGACTGCTCCCCAGCCTCGGAGACTCTAAACCGTGGTCACTACGATCCAGTCCTGGATCGTAGTGACCACCATTATCATAGTCATGACCGCCATTACTTTGGTGAAAACTTGCGGAGTCGTTGTCAAACCAAAGGGTAACGCCCGAAATTGGTAATGAAGGTTGCCTACCGCAAACCGCAGGTACTGCTGATGAGATAGCGCAATAGGAATATGGGGAGGTAGGCATCCTTTATGTCCAGGGAGACCATATAGTCCCCAGGCTCCATGGCCAGAACAATAGAGCGCAGCGTTTCCATACGGAACTTGGAGATCAGCACATGCTTGTTCAAGGACTTCAGATTTAGAATGGGCCACAAGGACCTGTTCGGTTTCGGGACTAGAAACAGCGGTGAATAGAACCTCGTGCCCCTTTGAGTCAGTCCTACGGACAGGAGGAAATGTACCACCGAGTGCAAAGTGTTTGCTTTTGCCAGAACCAGGGGCACATCTGTCGGGCAAAATCGATGAGGGGGGACGATTCTTGAAGGGTATGGTGTAACCTCGAGCAACGACTTCCCTCACCCAGGTATCTGAAGTGGTCTTTAACCATTCCTGGGTAAAACCTAGAAGTCAGCCCCCCACCCTGGGATCCCCCAGAGGGAGGCCCGCCCCATCATGCGGCAGGCTTGTCAGTTTTGGAAGCTGGCTGACAGGCGGCCCAGGCACGCTTCGGTCTGGGCTTGGCAGGCCTGGAAGCACGAGTTCGCTTTGGGTACGCCTGACCTTTTGCTTTACCTGGAGTACGAAAGTGCTGAAGGAAAGTACTTTTAGCCTTCTGTGTTGAAGGAGCCATACTAGGTAGGCAAGCTGTTTTAGCCATAGCCAGATCAGCCACAATCTTATCGAGGTCTTCTCCAAAGAGAATATCTCCCTTGAAAGGAAGCACCTCCAGGGTTTTCTTGGAATCCAAATCCACCGACCAGGATCTCAACCAAAGGATACGTCTGGCCAAAACGGATGAAGTAGCAGCCTTGGCCGCGAGCACCCCAGCATCGGAGGCCGCCTCCTTAAGGTACAGAGAAGGTGTGGCAATATATGAGTGAGACATTGTCGAGCATGCTCAGATGCATCAGAAGGCAGTTCTGCCTCGAGTTCCTGAGCCCACGCTTCAACAGCTTCAGCAGCCCAAGTCGCTGCAATAGTTGGCCTTTGTACAGCCCCAGAAAGGGTATAAATTGCTTTTAAACAGCCCTCCACACGACGATCCGTCGGGTCCTTCAGAGAGGTGACTGTGGTTACAGGCAGAGCAGAGGAAACAACCATACGCGCCACATAAGAATCTACAGGCGGAGGAGTTTCCCAATTTTTACACACCTCCGCAGAGAGAGGATAGCGAGCCAACAGTCTCTTATTCGGTGTAAATTTAGTTCCCGGATTTTACCATGATTGCGGACGTATGTCAATCAGGTGTTTAGAATAGGGTAAAACTTGTTTAACCACCTTCTTACGCTTAAACCTATCCGGTTTCTTAGAGACTGTTTCAGGCTCAGAATCGTCAGACACTTGAAGAATGAGCCGTATCGCCTCAATCAAATCCGAGACATCCATGGCTGACTTCCCTTCCTTATCTGAAACATCAACGTCAGTGTCAGCGGGGTCAGTATAAACTGTGGTAGTGGCACAGGTGGTCCCACAGGGGCTGTCAACTTAGTCACAAGCGTGTTTAACAATGTGGAGAATGTAGCCCAAGGTGGGTCTTATGATGCCCCAAGCGCTACCGACCCACTGGGGGGTAAGGAACCCTCTGAACCTAAACTCTCAGCTGCTAAAATATCCTCCAGTACGTCCGCGACCTCACAACCACGCAGTGTGGGAGAGACCCCCAACGTCATTGCCTCGTGTAGCAGACATAACTATGTGCACAGTAATGGGCAACCCGGTACAAAGTCTAGCAGCACTATACCCAACGAAAACTCTCAAGAGAATGAGCCGAAGAAGGCACAGACCTGGAGTTCAATAGATATAGGATATATGGGAACTATAAATCACAAGTAAAAATACCCCATTAGTATATCTTGTGAAACAATCCTATATTATTTGCAGAGAAAAACCTGAAACACTTGGCCCCCTCAGGAATAGCAATATAGGAATAGCACGCTGAGTGAAATACCCTGCAATAAGGCAACTACACAGCAGCTACATGCACACACACATATATAGTCACTAGCGTATCATGCAGAAATTATGTACCATAAACTGCACTGGACTAGCAATATAAAAGTAATACTCAGTATGGCTATATGTGATAACTATAGATATAACAAACACAGTAAGCACTGGATGTATATCACAGGGTGTTTGTATCACACAACCCTGAAAGTATGCACTCTCTCTTAACTAACAGTCGAAGTGACAGGTAGAATACTCAAGTGTCCTGTAGGAAGCACAGCACTGGCGGTTCCACAGAGGAGAATTTGTCCCAACAATCCCAGGAAACAGCAAGGCTCTATCTGTAATGGCTGCTGATCAGGAATGAGGGAGAGGGATGCAGCTCCAGGGCAGGAACATTGCTGAAATGGCGACCTGGGGCTGGGGGGAGGGGCCTCAGGTCTGAACTGCTCCCCCTGCTGGCATCCCCACCGGGTGTGCGGGCAGTAAAGAGGAAGCGGGGGGGAATTTGGTACAACATCCCCCTTGACCTGTGCCCATAATATAAACCCTGGTGGCTAGTGGAACAACAGCCCAGTAAATCCGTGTCCACGACAGTGCTCGGCCCGCCTCCTACGGCCGCGCTGGATCATGGTAAAGTGCGGCACAGAAGCCCCTTATCTATCCCTTGGTCTGCGGCCCCGCGGTCCGGGAGGCGGCGGTGTGTGTGTGACTCACGTTAGGATGGAAGAAGCCGGCGCCTCCGCTGTAGTGACCCGGCAACCGCGGGAGTATACAGCGCTGCTGCGGGTGATGGAGCTGCACGCAGGAAAGTCTATCAGACTGTGCCTGCAGCAGCCCTGAAAGTCTTCCTCACATTTTCTCTGTTTTCAGTCTGTAAAACGAAGCTCTGAAAAGGCTACTTAGGGCAGCCTCCTGTTAAGTGCCTGCATACTGCAAGACACATACTTACAAACTGAGCTCACTGGCATGGAGGCGGGGTTATAGAGGAGGCGGCACTGTGCATCTTGGGAACAGTCAAAAGCTTTGAGCCTGTTGGTGCCTCGGATCAAGATCCTACTCTACACCCCGATGTAATTCCTTCTGGAGCCCAGTGTACCCCACAGCAGAAAGTAAGTTTCCTTTTAAAGGAATCACCTCCAATGTCTTTTTAGAGTCCAGATCTACAGACCAGGACCAAGCCACAGAATCCAGCGAGCTAGAATAGACGTAGTAGACGCTTTAGCCACCAGAACACCTGCATCAGATGCCGCCTCCTGAATATAATGAGAGGCTGTAATATATGAAAGAGATTGTCGGGCATTATCAGGAAAATCAGACAGTAATTTCATTTCAACTTCCTAAACCCAGGCTTCAAGAGATTTTACCGCACAAGAAGCCGCATTAGTGGGCCTATGCACAGCTCCTGCAAGAGTGTAAAAAGACACCAAGCAACCCTCCACGTGCTTATCCATCAATTCCTTCAGCGATGCGACGGTAGTGACCGGCAAAGCAGAGGACACACCTAGATGCGGGATGTGCCAGTCCACCGGCAGTGGCGTTTCCCAATTTTTACTTAACTCTGCAGCGAGGAGATAACGAGCTAGCATCCTCTTAGACGGCGAAAATGTATTTCCTGGATAGTCCCAGGATTCCGGACGTATGTCAACCAAGTGGTCAGAATGGGGTAAAACTAATTTAGTAACCTTCTGACGTTTAAACTTATCTGGTTTCTTAGTGGTAGCTGGAGGCTCTTAGTCATCATCAGTTTGAAGATTCAGCCCGATAGCCTCCAAGAGGTCTGGAACATCCACCTGTGTCAGAGATTCCCCATCAGAAGTATCCGCATGAGTGTCTGAAGGGTCAGTGTAAGCGCCATCTTCATCGGATGAAGTATCCGAGACATGTGTGGATTGTGAGGAAGTAATGGCCCGTTTAGATCATCCCTTGATCTTAGGCGGGCGAGGGTCAGGATTTAGATTAGCCAGAGACTGAGTCAATTGTTGTAACTGAGAGGACAGTGTATCTGCCCAAGGCGGATTAACTGCAGGAACAATATGTGGCTGTAATGGCACAGGAGTGCCCCGCAGGGGGTGCAAGTCTAGTTACAAGCGTAGTAAGTTAGAGAAAGCAGCCCAAGGTGGGTCTTGATTTGCCTCCGTTGCTGCAGACTGACTGGGAGCTATAGAACCCCCAGTACCTGAACCCTCAGCTGCAATGTTTTCCTCAGAGCAATCTGTGGTGTCAGAACTGCATGGTGCAGGATCAGCCATGGATCTACCCACCCTGCTTAGTAGACATTATTTGTAAGCGTAACCTTAGGGTGTAATAGGACAATATAAGCAGACAAATTACCTGACAAAAAACCCCTGTATAAGTGTGACTGCAAAACAAAGCACAAATGATTTAAGAGGTATGTGGTGACTGTAAAACAGAGAAAAAACAAGATTTATGGTAAGAACTTACCGTTGTTAAAACTCTTTCTGCGAGGTACACTGGATTCCACAGGGAATGACATTGGGGCGTAGAGTAGGATCTTGATCCGAGGCACAAACATGCTAAAAGCTTTGACCTTCTTCCCAGAATGCATAGCGCCGCCTCCTCGATAACCCCGCTTCCATGCACAGGAGCTCAGTTTTTGTTAACCAGTCCAATGTAGTAGCAGGTAAAAGACGACGACCGTTAGTAGCCACATACACCACATTCTCACGACACGAGAAAGTGTCAGCGGCTAAAGCCATACCAACCCAAAGAAGCTCAGTGTTTCAGGGTGAGCACCCTGTGGAGCCCAGTGTACCTCGCAGAAAGATTTAACAGTAAGTTCTTACCATAAAACCTGTTTCCTGCAGCGGGGTACACTGGGCTCCATAGGGAATAACATTGGGGATGTCCTAAAGCAGTTCATCATGGGAGGGTACGCACTGTAGCAGGCACAAGAACCCGGCGTCCAAAGGAGGCATCCTGGAAGGCGGAAGTATCGAATGCATAGAACCTTATGAACGTGTTCACTGAGGACCACGTAGCCACATTGCACAATTGTTCAAGGGTCGCACCACGGCGGGCCGCCCAAGAAGGTCCAACAGACCGAGTAGAATGGCTCTTGATGGCAGCAGGAGCTGCAAGGCCAGCCTGTACATAAGCATGTGCAATCACCATTCTAATCCATCTGGCCAGGGTCTGCTTGTGAGCAGGCCAGCCACGTTTGTAAAAACCAAAACATTACAAAGAGAATCATACTTCCGAAGGGATGCAGTTCTCTTCACATAGATACAGAGAGCTCGTACCACATCCAAAGTCAGGAAAGGCAAAGGACGGAACCACGATCTCCTGATTAAAGTGGAAAGAAGACACCATCTTAGGTAAGTACCCGGGACGTGATCAAAGAACCGCCCGGTCACGATGAAAAATCAGATATGGGGACCTATAAGACAAGGCACCCAGACCAGACACCAGTCTAGCAGAGGCTATAGCCAGCAAAAACAATACCTTAAGAGAAAGCCACTTAAGGTCTGCAGATTCAAGGGGCTCAAATGGAGACCCTTGCAACGCCTCAAGAACCACAGACAAGTCCCAAAGAGACACAGGCGGGACATAAGGAGGTTGAATCCGCAACACACCCTGAGTGAAGGTATGAACATCAGGTAAAGTCGCAATTTTTCTCTGGAACCAAACCAACAAGGCAGAAATATGAACCTTGATGGAGGCAAGACGAAGGCCCAAGCCCAGGCCCCATTGCAGAAAGGCCAAAAGTTTGGCCGTACTAAACTTGTAAGCGTCATGACTGTTAGTGGCACACCAAGCAAAGTAAGAATTCCAGACCCTATGATAAATCCGAGCAGAAGTTGGTTTCCGGGACTTCAACACAGCTTTAAAGACCGCCTCAGAAAACCCCTTGGCCCTCAAGACGGAAGCTTCAAGAGCCACGCTGTCAAAGCCAACCAGGCTAAAGCCAGATATACACAGGGGCCCAGAACGAGGAGATCTGGGCACTGTGGGAGTAGAAGGGGACACTATTGAGAGACCCTGAAGGTCTGAGAACCAATGTCGTCTGGGCCACGCGGGAGCTATCAGAAGTAGGATTCCTCCTTCTTGCGTGAACTTCCTTATTACTCTGGGCAGGATTGACACCGGAGGGAACACGTATGGCAGCTGAAAGTTCCATGGAATTGCCAGAGCGTCCACGAACGCTACTTGAGGATCCCTTGTCCTTGCTCCGAAGACCGGAACCTTGTGATTGTGCCGAGACGCTATAAGGTCCATATCTGGGAGACCCCACTTGGGAGTTTAAATACTTCTGGATGGAGGCTCCACTTTCCGGCGTCTATGTCCTAACGACTGAGGAAGTCCACTTCGCAGTTTAGGACCCCCGGAATGTACACTGCCGATATAGCTGGTAGATGGCGTTCTGCCCACTGAAGAATTCCGGATACTTCCCTCATTGCCATGCAGCTGCGAGTGCTGCCTTGATGATTTATGTACACCACAGTGGTGGCGATGTCCGATTGTACCTGAACAGGTCTGTTCTGTATTAAATGCTGGGCCAAGTTCAGAGCATTGAACACAGCCCGCAATTCCATAATGTCTATCGGGAGGAGACTCTCCTCCTTGGTCCACAGACTCTGAAGGGAGTGTTGCTCCAACACTACGCTCCAACCTCTCAGACTGGCATCCGTCGTCAGAAGGACCCAGTTGGAGATCCAGAACGGCCCCTGGTCAATTGTTGGTCCTGAAGCCACCAGCTCAGTGACAGACGGACCTCCGGAGACCAGGAGATCATGTGAGACCTGATCCGGTGAGGCAGGCCGTCCCACTTGGCAAGAATCATTTTCTGTAGAGGGCGGGAATGTAATTGAGCGTACTCCACAATGTCGAAAGCAGACACCATGAGACCTAGCACTTGTATCGCCAAATGTATCGACACTTGCGGACGAGATAGGAAGCATTGAATCCTGTCCTGAAGTTTCAGGACCTTCTCTAGAGACAACCACCACCGCTGGTTGTGAGAGTCTAACAACGCCCCCAGGTGCACCATGCTCTGAGCAGGGACCAGGGAAGATTTCTTCCAGTTGATGAGCCACGCATGGGCTTGCAGAAACTGGAGCGTCAGATCCAGATAGCGTAGGAGAATTTCTGGGGAATTTGCCAGGATCAACAAATCGTCCGGATACGGCAGGATCCTGACACTTTGACGGCGGAGTACAGCCGTCATTACCGCCATGACCTTGGTGAAGACTCGCGGAGCCGTAGTCAAAACAAAAGGTAACGCCCAAAATTGGTAATGGAGGTTGCCAAACACAAACCTCAGGTACTGCTGATGTGACATTGCAATGGGAATATGCAGGTAAGCATTATGTATGTGTAGGGAGACCATGTAATCCCCAGGTTTCAAGGCCAGAACAATAGCAGGAAGAGTTTCCATATGAAACTTGGAAATCCTCACAAATTTCTTCAAGGACTTGAGGTTGAGAATGGGCCTAGAGGACCCATTCGGTTTCGTGACTAGGAACAGCGGTGAAGAGTACCCCTTGACTCTCTGAGCAAGAGTCCAGGAAGGACTGTACCGCCGAAGGACGAGTTTTTGCCTTCACCTGAGGAGACTATTCTTGAAGGATACAGCGTAACCTTGAGTGACGACTTCCTGTACACCCAGGCATCGGAAGTTGTCTTCAATATTTACTGGGTAAACCCTAGAAGACGGCCCCCCACCCTAGGATCCCCCAGACGGAGGCCCGCCCGTCATGCAGAAGGCTTGTCAGTTTTGGAAGAAGGCTGATGGGCAGCCCAGGCCCATTTAGGTTTGGACTTAGTAGGTTTGGAAGTGCGAGCCTGTTTCGGATTTGCCTGACCCTTTGCTTTCCCTGAAGGATGAAAGGAGCGAAAGGAAGTACTCTTAGCCTTCGGTACTGAAGGAGCAGTACTAGGTAGACAAGATGTTTTAGCAGAGACTAAGCTAGCCACTATCGTATTGAGGTCTTCTCCTAAAAGAAGGTCTCCCTTAAAAAGGGAGCACCTCCAGGGTTTTCTTAAGAGTCCAGATCCACAGACCAACACCGCAACCAGAGAATCCGGCGAGCCAAAGTGGACGTAGAAGCCTTGGCCGCCAGAATACCGGCATCAGAAGCCGCCTCCTTAATGTAATGAGAAGCTGTGACAATATACAATAGACATTGTCTAGCATGATCAGAAACGCTGGAAGGAAGCTCAGCTTCAAACTCCTGAGCCCAGGTTTCAATAGCCTCTGCAGCTCAAGTCGCTGCAATGGTGGGCTGATGCGCAGCACCTGCTACGGTGTAAATTGCCTTTAAACAACGCTTATCAGTCAGTTCTTTCAGAGATTTGACGTTAGTTACAGGAACAGCTAAGGATACCAGCCACGACACTCGCAAATCCACTGGCGGGAGTGTCTCCCAATTTTTACTTAGCTCCACCGCGAGGGGATAGCGAGCCAGCATATTCCTGTGAGGCGTCAATTTCTTTCCTGGATTTTCCCAGAATTCCTGACGAATGTCAACTAAATGGTCAGAGTGAGGCAAAACCTGTTTATCCACTTTCTGACGTTTAAATCTGTCCGGTTTCTTAGGGGCAGTATCAGGCTCTGGTTTATCAGTAATTTGAAGAATTATCCTGATAACCTCCAACAAGTCAGGAACATCCACCTGTGAAACAGATTCCCCATCAGAATTATCAGTATCCGTGTCTGTGGGGTCAGTATATACACCATCCTCATCAGACGAGGTGTCTGGGACGTTGGTGGATTGTGAGGAAGTAATAGCCCGCTTAGAGGACCCCTTGGTCTGAGGCTGACGAGGGTAAGATTTCTGTTTAGTCAGTGATTGGTTCAATTGCTGTCACTGAGTGGACAGTTGATCTGTCCATGGCGGATTAACCGCAGGGACCATGAGCGGTTGCACCGGCACAGGAGGTCCCATAGTTACCAGCGCATTCAAAAACGTGGCGAAAGTAGCCCAAGGTGGGTCATTATGCTCCCCCGTTGCTACGGTCCCACTGGGGGGGTAAGGAACCCCCAGAACCTGAACCCTCTGCTGCTATGTTTTCCTCCGTGTCTGCAGCGTCACCACCACGCAATGTGGTATCAGCCTTAGCTCCGTCGCCTCTTGTAGCCGACATGTCTGAAAGCTCAAATCAAGGCAACACACTACAATATCAGCAGCACAACACCTGACAAGAACCCCCTGTGTAGTGTATTAGCACAGAGTTCCAGAGGTATATGGTGACAAAAAATCCCAGAGAAAAAAAATAGGATTTTAATACCTACCGGTAAATCCTTTTCTCTTAGTCCATAGAGGAAGCTGGGGACTCCAAAAAGGACCATGGGGTATAGACGGGATCCGCAGGAGACATGGGCACTTTAAGACTTTAAATGGGTGTGAACTGGCTCCTCCCTCTATGCCCCTCCTCCCTTTAACTAAAACCAGTTAACAGCATGAACCAAAAAAATCAGAAACAGGCTGATCGAAACCAACACAACCTTTGTGTAGCAAAAGCAATAACTATGAACAAGTACTGCAGATACACAACGCACTGGGACGGGCACCCAGCATCCTCTGCGGACTAAGAGAAAAGGATTTACCGGTAGGTATTAAAATCCTATTTTCTCCTTTGTCCTAGAGGATGCTGGGGACTCCAAAAGGACCATGGGGTGGTTTATAGGAAAGCTCCAGACCGGGCGGGAGAGTGCGGATGACTCTGCAGCACCGATTGAGCAAACATGAGGTCCTCATCAGCCAGGGTATCAAACTTGTAGAACTTCGCAAAGGTGTTTGAACCCAACCAAGTAGCCGCTCGGCAAAGTTCTAATGCCGAGACTCCCCGGGCAGCCGCCCAGGACGAGCCCACCTTTCTTGTAGAATGGGCCTTTACCGATTTCGGTAACGGCAATCTCGCTGTAGATTGAGCCTGCTGGATCGTATTACAAATCCAGCGTGCAATAGTCTGCTTAAAAGCAGGAGCCCCAATCTTGTTGGAAGCGTACAGGACAAACAGAGCCTCCGTTTTCCTAATACGAGCCGTTCTGGCAACATAAATTTTCAAAGCTCTGACCATATCGAGAGACTTTGAATCAGCCAAGGCTTCAGTAGCCACAGGCACCACAATAGGTTGGTTCATGTGTAACGAAAAAAACACCTTTGGTAAAAATTGTTGACGAGTTCTCAACTACGCTCTATCCTCGTGGAAAATCAAATAGGTGCTTTTGTGAGACAAAGCCGCCAATTCAGAAACTCGCCTTGCGGACGCCAAGGCCAATAGCATGACTTTCCAATTTCAACTCGACCGTTTGTAAAGGTTCAAACCAATGTGACATAAGGAACTGTAACACCACGTTAAGGTCCCATAGTGCCACTGGGGGCACAAATGGAGGTTGGATGTGCAGCACGCCGTTCACAAAAGTCTGTACTTCTGGAAGAGAGGCCAATTCCCTTTGAAAAAAAATTGATAAGGCCGAAATCTGCACTTTAATGGAGCCTAACTTCAGGCCCGCATGCACACCTGCTTGTAAAAAAATGGAGAAACCGACCCAGATGAAATTCTTCCGTAGGAGCCTTCTTGGATTCACACCAAGACACATATTTTCTCCAAATACGGTGGTAATGCTTCGCCATTACCTCCTTCCTAGCTTTCAGTAGAGTGGGGATGACCTCTCCAGGAATACCCTTTCGTGCTAGGATTTTGCGTTCAACCAACACGCCGTCAAATGCAACCGCGGCAAGTCTTGGAACACGCATGGCCCTTGCTGTAACAGATCCTCTCTCAGAGGAAGAGGCCAGGGATCTTCTACGAGTAATTCCTGAAGATCCGGATACCAGGCCCTCCGAGGCCAATCTGGAACAACGAGTATCACCTGAACCCATGTTCTTCTTATGATTCGTATCACCTTTGGGATGAGTGGAAGTGGAGGGAATACAGACCGACTGATACACCCACAGTGTCACTAAAACGTCCACTGCTACTGCTTGAGGGTCCCTCGACCTGGAACAGTATGTC
Source organism: Pseudophryne corroboree (assembly GCF_028390025.1). Classification (NCBI taxonomy): domain Eukaryota; kingdom Metazoa; phylum Chordata; class Amphibia; order Anura; family Myobatrachidae; genus Pseudophryne; species Pseudophryne corroboree. The sequence continues at coordinate 221,923,559 of NC_086454.1, read as the reverse complement.
TGAAGTTTCTTGTTGAGGCGAGACGCCATCATGTCTATTTGAGGAATTGCCCAACGACTTGTCACTTCTGCAAAGACCTCTTGATGAAGACCCCACTCTCCTGGATGGAGATCGTGTCTGCTGAGGAATGCTTCCCAGTTGTCCACGCCTGAAATGAAGACCGCTGACAGAGCGCTTGCCTGTTTTTCCGCCCAGCGAAGAACTTTTGTGGCCTCCGCCATCGCCGCTCTGCTCCTTGTTCCGTCCTGGCGGTTTATGTGCGCCACTGCTGTTATGTTGTCCGACTGAATCAGGACGGGCAGGCCGCGAAGATGATGTTCTGCTTGTAGAAGGCCGTTGTAGATGGCCCCTAATTCCAGAATTGTAATGTGCAGACAAGCCTCCTTGTTTGACCATTTTCCCTGGAAATTTTTTCTCTGTGTGACTGCTCCCCAACCTCGGAGACTTGCATCCGTGGTTACCAGGATCCAATCTTGGATCCCGAACCTGCGTCCCTCTAAAAGGTGAGAACTTTGGAGACACCACAGGAGAGAAATCCTGGCCCTGGGAGATAAGCTTATATTCCGGTGCATGTGTAGGTGAGACCCGGACCACTTGTCCAACAGGTCCACTGAAAAACCCTGGCATGGAACCTGCCAAACGGGATGGCCTCGTAGGCCGCCACCATGTTCCCCAGCACCCGAGTGCATTGATGAATCGACACCCTTGCCGGTTTCAGAATCTCCTTGACCATGTTCTGTATTTCCAGAGCTTTTTCTATCGGGAGAAAAATTCTCTGCAATTCCGTGTCCAGAATCATGCCCAAGAAAAGACAGCCGTGTTGTCGGAATCAACTGTGACTTTGGCAAATTTAGGAGCCAACCGTGTTGCTGCAGAACCATCAAGGAGAGCGCAACGCTTTTTAGTAACAGCTCCTTTGATCTCACCTTTATCAGGAGATCGTCCAAGTACGGGATAATTGTGACACCCTGCTTGCGCAGGAGCACCATCATTTCCGCCATTACTTTGGTGAAAATTCTCTGGGCCGTGGAAAGACCAACCGGCAACGTCTGAAATTGGTGAAAGAAAATAATAGGAGTAAGAAATCACAAAGCGCCACCAATTCAGTGTATAATACTACATAAAATCATACGTTCCTTTTGTGGCTGAAATTCAGTTTCATGCGTCCAGGCTTTCCCTCTCATTCATTGGACAAATTTATCCATGGATATGTAAAATTAGAGGGGAAATACCATCATGTGCAGATTACATCTTGCATGATGTTATAAATAAATGTTATGTTAACAGGTAGTAATATGAACAGGTAAAATACAGCAATGACAGCCACCGTGGATCTGCAAAATAATTACCAGATGGTCTGAGAACCCAGAAAAAAGTTCTCAGACAAGCTCTTACATCACCAGTGAACCACCCGAATCTGGAAAACTGGGAACAAGGATCTGGATCTTATTAGGCAGGATCTGCTGGATAGGCTGGTGTAGATAGTAAGATAGCCAACGCGTTTCAACTCCTTCCTGGAGTCTTTTTCAAGGCATAATGAATATAGCAGCACAATGTCCTATTTAAATACATAGGTGGCCAATCAATGTTCCTTTTCGGCAGGATTATTCAAAAGAACTTGTTTACTGTGGTCATGACGACCGCGCATAGCGGATCGTCATTTCCGGTGTTTCTTCTTGCGGATCGTCATTTCCGGCTCGTCCGTGTATCGTCTCCCGTAGTCATGACTACAGGATGTTGTTGTCAGTGCGTCCGTCGCGTCTGACATCGCTTCTAGTTACTCATTACTTCCGCCAGGTCCCCCGTGCGTGAATGACGAGATTCAAAGTCCAGCACTGGATTGCAAAGAGCCGGAAGTCCGTGTAGACAATGGAACATTTGAAAAGTCCTTTATAAGACTAAATCAACAATTCTAGTGCTGTACAAATAAAAGATAGACAACACACATTGTGTGTTGTCTATCTTTTATTTTTACAGCACTAGAATCTAGTCATTCACGCACGGGGGACGATACACGGACGAGCCGGAAATGACGATCCGCAAGAAGAAACACCGGAAATGACGATCCGCTATGCGCGGTCGTCATGACCACAGTAAACAAGTTCTTTTGAATAATCCCGCCGAAAAGGAACATTATGATTGGCCACCTATGTATTTAAATAGGACATTGTGCTGCTATATTCATTATGCCTTGAAAAAGACTCCAGGAAGGAGTTGAAACGCGTTGGCTATCTTACTATCTACACCAGCCTATCCAGCAGATCCTGCCTAATAAGATCCAGATCCTTGTTCCCAGTTTTCCAGATTCGGGTGGTTCACTGGTGATGTAAGAGCTTGTCTGAGAACTTTTTTCTGGGTTCTCAGACCATCTGGTAATTATTTTGCAGATCCACGGTGGCTGTCATTGCTGTATTTTACCTGTTCATATTACTACCTGTTTACATCTTGCATGATGTTATAAATAAATGTTATGTTATCTGCACATGATGGTATTTCCCCTCTAATTTTACATATCCATGGATAAATTTGTCCAATGAATGAGAGGGAAAGCCTGGACGCATGAAACTGAATTTCAGCCACAAAAGGAACGTATGATTTTATGTAGTATTATACACTGAATTGGTGGCGCTTTGTGATTTCTTACTCCTATTATTTTCTTTCGCTTGTATTTGTGGTGTCTGGAGAGGCGCATTCAGACAGGGGTAATTAGTCGTGGGGCGGCCCCTTAATATCTGACATCTTTGCGCTGTGTGTGGTGTACGGGAAATATCCCATTATTTTACCATATGTCTGAAATTGGTAATGACAATCCTGAACAGCAAACCTCAGGTAAGCCTGATGAGGAGGATATATGGGGAAATGTAGGTAAGCATCCTTTATGTCAACTGACACCATAAAATCCCCCCCTTCCAGACTGGAAATCACTGATCGGAGAGATTCCATTTTGAATTTGAATCTTTTCAAATATAGATTGAGGGATTTTAAGTTCAGAATCGGTCTGACCGAGCCATCCGGCTTCGGTTCCACGAACAGGCTTGAATAAAACCCTTCTCCCCGTTGTGACGGGGGTACCGTCACAATGACTTGCTGTTGACACAGCTTTTGTGTCACTTCTCTTTCCGGAAGAGAAGCTGGCAAGGTCAATTTGAAAAATTGGTGGGGGGGGCACGTCTTGAAACTCCAGTTTGTATCCTTGGGCCACAATTTCCAGCACCCAAGGATCCAAGCCTGAGTGAGCCCAGACCCGACTAAAGAGCTGAAGACGTGCCCCCACCGGTGCGGACTCCCGCAGCGGAGCCCCAGCATCATGCGGTGGACTTGGCAGCAGCCGGGGAGGTCTTCTGCTCCTGGGAGCTTGCCACAGCCGGTGATCTCTTCTCCCTTCCCTTACCTCTAGCAGCAAGGAAGGAGGACCCTCGTTTGAATTTACTAGAACGAAAGGACTGCATCTGGTACTGAGGCGTTTTCTTTTGCTGGGGAGGGACAGAAGGTAGAAAAGATGACTTACAGGCGGTAGCTGTGGATACCAGGTCCTCGAGTCCCTCACCAAACAAAACATCACCTTTATACGGCAGCGCCTCCATAGCCCTCTTAGAGTCAGCATCACCATTCCATTGATGAGTCCATAATGCTCTCCTAGCCGAGATTGCCATGGCATTGGCCCTTGATCCCAAGAGGCCAATATGTCTCGCAGCCTCCCTTAGATAGACTGCAGCGTCCCTGATATGACCCAGCGTCAAAAGAACGCTATCCCTATCCAGGGTGTCCAAGTCAGATAATAAGTTATCTGCCCACTTTTCAATTGCACTACTCACCCATGCCGACGCCACTGCAGGTCTGAGCAGTGTACCCGTAGTGACAAACAGATTTCAAGGTAGTTTCCTGCTTACGTCCCGCAGGATCCTTTAGGGCCGCTGTGTCAGGGGACGGTAGCGCCACCTTCTTGGACAGCCGTGCTAGAGCCTTGTCCACATTGGGGGTCGACTCCCACTTTTTCCTATCCTCAGAGGGAAACGGGTATGCCATAATAATTCTCTTGGGAATCAGCAACTTTTTGTCAGGAATTTCCCAAGCCTTTTCAAAAATAAAATTTTACTCACCGGTAAATCTATTTCTCGCAGTCCGTAGTGGATGCTGGGGACTCCGTAAGGACCATGGGGAATCGACGGGCTCCGCAGGAGACTGGGCACTCTAAGAAAAATTTAGTACTACTGGTGTGCACTGGCTCCTCCCTCTATGCCCCTCCTCCAGACCTCAGTTAAGGAAACTGTGCCCGGAAGAGCTGACATTACAAGGAAAGGATATTGGAATCCAGGGTAAGACTCATACCAGCCACACCAATCACACCGTATAACTTGTGATAAACGTACCCAGTTAACAGTATGAACAAACAACAGAGCATCAACCAATGGATGCCAACATAACATAACCCTTTATTAAGCAATAACTATATACACGTATTGCAGAAAGTCCGCACTTGGGACGGGCGCCCAGCATCCACTACGGACTACGAGAAATAGATTTACCGGTGAGTAAAATCTTATTTTCTCTAACGTCCTAGTGGATGCTGGGGACTCCGTAATGACCATGGGGATTATACCAAAGCTCCCAAACGGGCGGGAGAGTGCGGATGACTCTGCAGCACCGAATGGGCAAACACAAGGTCCTCCTCAGCCAGGGTATCAAACTTGTAGAATTTTGCAAATGTGTTTGAACCCGACCAAGTAGCAGCTCGGCAAAGCTGTAATGCCGAGACCCCTGGGGCAGCCGCCCAAGAAGAGCCCACCTTCCTTGTGGAATGGGCTTTCACTGATTTTGGATGCGGCAATCCAGCCGCAGAATGAGCCTGCTGAATCGTGCCACAGATCCAGCGAGCAATAGTTTGCTTTGAAGCAGGAGCACCCAGCTTGTTGTATGCATACAGGATAAACAGCGAGTCAGTCTTCCTGACTCCAGCCGTTCTGGTTACATAAATCTTCAAAGCCCGGACTACGTCAAGCAACTTGGAATCCTCCAAGTCACAAGTAGCCGCAGGCACCACAATAGGTTGGTTCAAATGAAAAGATGACACCACCTTTGGCAGAAATTGCGGATGAGTCTGCAATTCTGCCCTGTCCATCTGGAAAACCAGATAGGGGCTTTTACATGACAAAGCCGCCAATTCTGACACAAGCCTAGCCGAAGCCAAGGCCAACAGCATGACCACTTTCCACGTGAGATACTTTAGCGTGGGATTTCAGGAAACCCAACACCACGTTAAGATCCCAAGGTGCCACTGGTGGCACAAAAGGGGGCTGAATATGCAGCACTCCCTTAACAAACGTCTGAACCTCAGGCGGTGAAGCCAGTTCTTTTTGAAAGAAAATGGATAGGGCCGAAATCCGGACCTTTATGGACCCTAATTTTAGGCCCATAGTCCCTCCTGACTGTAGGAAGTGCAGGAATCGACCCAGCTGGAATTCTTCTGTAGGGCCTTCCTGGCCGCACACCAAGCAACATATTTCGCCATATACGGTGATAATGCTTTGCTGTCACGTCCTAGCCTTTATCAGCGTAGGAATAACTTCATCCGGAATGCCTTTTTCCGCTAGGATACGGCGTTCAACCGCCATGCCGTCAAACGCAGCCGCGGTAAGTTTTGGAACAGACAGGGCCCTTGTTGCAATAGGTCCTGTCTGAGAGGCAGAGGCCATGGGTCCTCTGTGAGCATTTCTTGCAGTTCCGGGTACCAAGTCCTTCTTGGCCAATCCGGAACAATGAGTATTGTTCTCACTCCTCTTTTTCTTACAATTCTCAGCACCTTTGGTATGAGAGGAAGAGAAGGAAACACATAGACCGACTGGAACACCCATGGTGTCACTAGTGCGTCCACAGCTATCGCCTGAGGGTCCCTTGACCTGGCGCAATACCTCTTTTTTCAGCTTTTTGTTGAGGCGGGACGCCATCATGTCCACCTGTGGCAGTTCCCGTCGATTTGCAATCTGCGTGAAGACTTCTTGGTGAAGTCCCCACTCTCCCGGGTGGAGGTCGTACCTGCTGAGGAAGTCTGCTTCCCAGTTGTCCACTCCCGGAATGAACACTGCAGACAGTGTGCTTACGTGATTCTCCGCCCAGCGAAGAATTCTGGTGGCTTCTAGCAACGCCACCCTGCTCCTTGTGCCGCCTTGGCGGTTTACATGAGCCACTGTGGTGATATTGTCTGATTGGATCAGAACCGGTTGGTCGCGAAGCAGGGTCTCCGCTTGACTTAGGGCGTTGTATATGGCCCTTAGTTCCAGGATATTGATGTGAAGGCAAGTCTCCTGCCTTGACCACAGCTCTTGGAAATTTCTTCCCTGTGTGACTGCCCCCCACCCTCAGAGGCTTGCATCCGGTCACCAGGACCCAGTCCTGAATGCCGAATCTGCGACCTTCGAGAAGGTGAGCACTCTGCAGTCACCACAGAAGAGACACCCTTGCTCTGGGGGATAGGGTGATTAACCGATGCATCCGAAGATGTGATCCAGACCACTTGTCCAACAGATCCCACTGAAAGATCCTCGCATGGAACCTGCCGAAGGGAATGGCTTCATATGATGCCACCATCTTTCCCAGGACTCGCGTGCAGCGATGCACCGACACCTGTTTCGGTTTTAAGAGGTCTCTGACTAGAGTCAGGAGCTCTTGAGCCTTCTCCGCCGGGAGAAACACCTTCTGGTCCGTGTCCAGAATCATGCCCAAAAAAAGGCAGACGCGTCGTAGGAATCAGCTGCGATTTTGGAATATTCAGAATCCAGCCGTGCTGTTGCAACACTTCCCGAGAGTGTGCTACGCTGATCAGCAACTGCTCTCTGGACCTCGCCTTTATGAGGAGATCGTCCAAGTATGGGATAATTGTGACTCCTTGCTTTCGAAGGAGCACCATCATTTATGCCATTACCTTGGTAAATATTCTCGGTGCCGTGGAGAGCCCAAACGGCAACGTCTGGAATTGGTAATGACAGTCCTGTACCACAAATCTGAGGTACTCCTGATGAGGTGGATAAATGGGGACATGCAAGTAAGCATCCTTGATGTCCAGAGACACCATAAAATCCCCCTCTTCCAGGCTTGCAATGACCGCTCTGAGCGATTCCTTTTTGAACTTGAATCTTTTCAGATAAATGTTCAGGGATTTTAAATTCAATATGGGTCTGACCGAACCGTCCGGTTTCGGTACCACAAACATTGTGGAATAGTATCCTCTTCCTTGTTGAAGGAGGGGAACCTTTACCACCACCTGCTGGAGATATAGCTTGTGAATTGCCACTAACACTACTTCCCTTTCTATGGGGGAAACTGGCAGGGCCGATTTGAGGTAACGGTGAGGGGGCATCACTTCGAATTCTAGCTTGTATCCCTGAGACACAATCTGTATAGCCCAGGGATCCACCTGTGAGCGAACCCGCTGGTGGCTGAAATTTCGGAGACGCGCCCCCACGGCTCCTGGCTCCTGTGGAGCCCCAGCGTCATGCGGTGGATTTAGTGGAAGCCGGGGAGGACTTCTGTTCCTGGGAACTAGCTGTATGGTGCAGCTTCTTTCCTCTACCCCTGCCTCTGGCAAGAAAGGACGCACCTCTGACCTTCTTGCTTCTCTGTGATCGAAAGGACTGCATTTGGTAATACGGTGCCTTCTTAGGCTGTGAGGGAATATATGGCAAAAAGTTTGACTTCCCAGCCATAGCTGTGGAAACTAGGTCCGAGAGACCGTCCCCAAACAATTCCTCACCCTTGTAAGGTAACACCTCCATGTGCTTTTTGGAGTCGGCATCACCTGTCCATTGCCGAGTCCACAGGACCCTTCTGGCAGAAATTGACATTGCATTTATTCTAGAGCCCAGCAGGCAAATGTCCCTCTGGGCATCCCTCATATATAGGACAGCTTCTTTTATATGCCCCAGGGTCAGTAAAATGGTATCCTTATCTAAGGTATCCATTTCCTCAGACAGATTATCTGTCCATGCTGCTACAGCACTACACATCTGGCCGACGCAATTGCCGGCCTCAGTAGAGTACCTGAGTGTGTATAAACAGACTTCAGGATACTTTCCTGCTTCCTATCTGCAGGATCCTTTAGGGCGGCCGTATCCTGTGACGGCAGGGCCACCTTTTTAGATAAGCGTGTCAGAGCTTTATCTACCCGAGGGGAGGATTACCAGCGCATCCTGTCCGTTGGCGGGAAAGGGTACGCCATAAGTAACCTTTTGGAAATCAGCACTTTCTTATCGGGGGAATCCCACGCTTTTTCACATAATTCATTTAACTCATGTGAAGGGGGAAAAGTCACCTCTTACTTTTTCTCCCCATACATATACACCCTTTTGTCAGGGACAGGGTTTTCCTCTGATATGTGCAATACATCCTTCATTGCTATAATCATGTAGCGGATGGCTTTAGCCATTTTAGGCTGCAATTTTGCATCATCGTCATCGACACTGTCAACCATTTTGGATACTGGGCGCTTCTGAGACCCTGACGGCCTCTGCACTGTAGGATCAGGCATGGGCTGAGACCCCGACTGTCCCAAGGCATCAGCTTTATCCAACCTTTTATGTAAGGAGTTTACATTATCATTTAACACCTTCCACATATCCATCCAATCAGGTGTCGGCGGAGACACGTCATTCATCTGCACTTGCTCTGCCTCCACATAGCCCTCTCCGTCAAACATGTTGACACACGCGTACCGACACACCACACACCGGGGATGCTCTATATGAGGACAGGACCCCCACAAGGCCTTTTGGAGAGAGAGAGAGTATGCCAGCACACACTCCAGCGCTATATGACCAAGGAATCACACAGTAACTTAGTGTTTACCCAGTAGCTGCTGTATATATATTAAATGCGCTAAATTTATGTGCCCCCCCCTCTCTTTTTACCCTTTCTACCGTGAGTCTGCAGGGGAGAGCCTGGGGAGCTTCCTCTCAGCGGAGCTGTGGAGAGAAAATGGCGCTGTGAGTGCTGAGGAAGAAGGCCCCGCCCCCTCAGCGGCGGGCTTCTGTCCCGCGATTTTGTGTAAAATGAATGGCGGGGGCTCATGCATATAACAGTGTCTGACTGTATATATGCTGCTCTTGCCAGGAGGTATCTAATTGCTGCCCAGGGCGCCCCCCCCCCCCCCCTGAGCCCTGCACCCTACAGTGACCGGAGTGTGTGGGTTAATGTGGGCGCAATGGCGCACAGCTGCAGTGCTGTACGCTACCTCATATGAAGACAGGAGTCTTCTGCCGCCGATTTTGACGTCGTCTTTCTTCAACCCGCCGGCTTCTGACTTCTGGCTCTGCGAGGGGGACGGCGGCGCGGCTCCGGGAACGGACGACAAGGTCAGGTCCTGTTTTCGATCCCTCTGGAGCTAATGGTGTCCAGTAGCCTAAGAAGCGCAACCTAGCCGCAGTTAGTAGGTTTGCTTCTCTCCCCTCAGTCCCACGTAGCAGAGTCTGTTGCCAGCAGAAGCTCTCTGAAAATAAAAAACCTAACTAAAATACTTTCTTATTAGCAAGCTCAGGAGAGCTCACTAAAATGCACCCAGCTCTGTCCGGGCACAGATTCTAACTGAGGTCTGGAGGAGGGGCATAGAGGGAGGAGCCAGTGCACACCAGTAGTACTAAATCTTTCTTAGAGTGCCCAGTCTCCTGCGGAGCCAGTCTATTCCCCATGGTCTTTACGGAGTCCCCAGCATCCACTAGGACGTTAGAGAAATGTATTTAAGTCCTTAGACGGAGGAAAAGTCACCACCTGCTTTTTATTTAATTTAAAATAATCTTTTTCCTCAGGTGGAGGTGTTGTGTCAGGAAATTCCAACACCTCTTTTATAGCAACTATCATACATTGAATGCTCTTAGCCAGTTTGGGGTCTACCCCCCTCAAATCCCCAGTGTTGACGTCCGTGTCGGAATCTGTGTCAGTGTCCCTTTGCATAATTTGGGCCAGGGACCTTTTCTGGGAACTGGAGGGGTCCTGAGTGGATGATGTGGAACAATCAGCAAATAGAGCTTCTTCCACAGACTGTCTCCAATGCTTTGTCTGTTCCTCAAACTCAGAGATGGTCTTCTCTAGTTTAGCCATATTACTCTGCAGCTTTCTCACCCACACAGGTTCAGAACACTCTTGTGCCTCTAACATGGGTTCCTCTGGGGAAGAGCATTCTCTAGACATGTTACACGCGTGTATAGTCACACCACTCACTCACACACACGGAAGCTAATGGGGACAGACCTACACTAATGTCTGTCAGAGGGACCCAGAGGGAACTGACAGTCCACACCACGCGCCCTATATGTATTACATATAATGAATATACATATATACCAAAAATAGCGCTTTTTATCCAATGTGAAGCCCGCATAGTTCAATAAATGATGTGCTCCCCTCTCCTTCTACAACACCCTGGTACTTGTATCAGCGATGTGTGAGAAGCAACCAGCAGGATCAGCACTCCGGCGTCTGTGAGGAGAAAATAAGATTTTACTCACCGGTAAATCTATTTCTCGTAGTCCGTAGTGGATGCTGGGAACTCCGTAAGGACCATGGGGAATAGCGGGCTCCGAAGGAGGCTGGGCACTCTAGAAAGATTTAGGACTACCTGGTGTGCACTGGCTCCTCCCACTATGACCCTCCTCCAAGCCTCAGTTAGGACACTGTGCCCGGACGAGCTGACATAATAAGGAAGGATTTTGAATCCCGGGTAAGACTCATACCAGCCACACCAATCACACCGTATAACTCGTGATACTATACCCAGTTCAGGGGTATATGCAATTGCGGTCGAATTCACGGCAATTTTCGCCGTTTTTTAATTCGACCAAATTCGCCAGGTGAATTCCGGAAGGTGGCTTCCGGAATTCACCATATTCAATGAAAAACGGATTCGCCAGAGTCGCGGGCGAAAATCGGCCGATTTGGCGGATTTTGCCGCGATTTTAAAAAACGGGGAAAAACCCGGAAAAAAAATGGCGTGGGGTCCCCCCTCCAAAGCATAACCAGCCTCGGGCTCTTCGAGCTGGTCCTGGTTCTAAAAATGCAGGGGAAAAATTGGGCAGGGATCCCCCGTATTTTTAAAACCAGCACCGGGCTCTGCGCCTGGTGCTGGTGCTAAAAATACGGGGGACAAAAAGAGTAGGGGTCCCCCGTATTTTTAACACCAGCATCGGGCTCCACTAGCTGGACAGATAATGCCACAGCCGGGGGTCACTTTTATGCCGTGCCCTGCGGCCGTGGCATTAAATATCCAACTAGTCACCCCTGGCCGGGGTACCCTGGGGGAGTGGGGACCCCTTCAATCAAGGGGTCCCCCCCCCCAGCCACCCAAGGGCCAGGGGTGAAGCCCGAGGCTGTCCCCCCCCATCCAATGGGCTGCGGATGGGGGGGCTGATAGCCTTTTGTGATAATAAAAAGATATTGTTTTTTCCAGTAGTACTACAAGTCCCAGCAAGCCTCCCCCGCAAGCTGGTACTTGGAGAACCACAAGTACCAGCATGCGGGAGAAAAACGGGCCCGCTGGTACCTGTAGTACTACTGGGGGAAAAATACCCAAATAAAAACAGGGGACACACACCTTGATAGTAAAACTTTATTTCATACGCCGACACACACATACTTACCTATGTTGACACGCCGACTGCCACGGTCTCCGACGATCCGAGGTACCTGTAAAAAAATTATACTCACCTTCCAGCGTCCAGAGGTACATCCAGGTCCAGAGAGATAATCCACGTACTTGGCAAAAAAAAAAAACGAACACCGATCCAGCGGACTAATGAAAGGGGTCCAATGTTTTCACATCAGACCCCTTTCTCCCGAATGCCGGGACATCACGTGACTCCTGTCACTGACGTCCCTTCAGCCAATCAGGAAGCGCTACTTCCGTGGCGCTCACCTGATTGGCTGTGCGCTGTCTGTACTGTGACAGCACATCGCAAAGCCGCTCCATTACTTTCAATGGTGGGAACTTTGCGGGTAGCGGTGGGGTCACCCGCCGGTCAGCCGCTGACCGGCGGGTGACCTTACCGCTAGCCGCTAAGTTCCCACCATTGAATATAATGGAGGGAGCTGTGCGATGCGCTGTCACAGTACAGACAGCGCTCAGCCAATCAGGTGAGCGCAACGAAGTTGCGCTTCCTGATTGGCTTAGAGACCTGTCTGTGACAGCTGTCACTGACAGGTCTCATTCGTGGAAAGGTGTCCCATGTGTCAGCATGGGACCCCTTTCAGTCCGGTGGTCGGGTATTTGCGGTTTGTTTTTTTGCCAAGTACGTGGATGTATCTCTGGACCATGGCTGAGGTGAGTATATTGATCTTTTCTTTTCAGGTATCCGTGGATTCTACATGGAGAAGAGGACCGATGTCGGCGTGTGAACATAGGTAAGTATGTGTGTGTCGGTAGTGTGTAATAAAGTTTTACTGTCGACGGTGTGTGTGTCCTGTTTTTATTTGGGTATTTTTTTCCCAGTAGTACTACAGGTACCAGCGCGCCCGTTTTTCTCCCGCATGCTGGTACTTGTGGTTCTCCAAGTACCAGCTTGCGGGGGAGGCTTGCTGGGACTTGTAGTACTACTGGAAAAAACAATATCTTTTTATTATCACAAAAGGCTATCAGCCCCCCCATCCGCAGCCCATTGGATGGGGGGGGGGGACAGCCTCGGGCTTCACCCCTGGCCCTTGGGTGGCTGGGGGGGGGGGACCCCTTGATTGAAGGGGTCCCCACTCCCCCAGGGTACCCCGGCCAGGGGTGACTAGTTGGATATTTAATGCCACGGCCGCAGGGCACGGCATAAAAGTGACCCCCGGCTGTGGCATTATCTGTCCAGCTAGTGGAGCCCGATGCTGGTGTTAAAAATACGGGGGACCCCTACTCTTTTTGTCCCCCGTATTTTTGGCACCAGCACCAGGCGCAGAGCCCGGTGCTGGTTTTAAAAATACGGGGGATCCCCTGTCAATTTTTTCCCCGCATTTTTAGAACCAGGACCAGCTCGAAGAGCCCGAGGCTGGTTATGCTTTGGAGGGGGGACCCCACGCCATTTTTTTTATGATTTTACCGTTCCAGCATTAAAAAAAAAAAAATTAAAAAAATAATATTTTAAAAAATATATAAATAATATTTGTGCCTCCAAAAAAAAAAAAAAAAAGTACCTAATCCCTTCTAATATAAATAGATCTGCTATTCCCCCCAAAAAAAACACAAAAAAAAACATGTTTAAATTTTTTTTATTTGTTTTCACCCTCCAAAGTGTGGCGGATTGAAAATGACGAATTTGCTGTCTAAAAGCCCTGCTGTCGAATTTCCAAACTTAAATTGAATATGCTTTGGTCGAATTGCAGCACTTGTATCATTGCAGAAAAGTCGAATTTGCAAAAATTCGAATTTCAAAAAGTCGAATTTTGAAAGTCCGTTTTTTGGTCGGAAAGCACTGAATTGCATAGGCGATTTTTTTTTTTGGTCGAAAATGACCCGAAATTCGACAATTTCGGGAATTCGACCGCAATTGCATATACCCCTAACAGTATGAATATAACTGAGTCTCTCAACAGATGGCTCAACAATAACCCTTTAGTTAGGCAATAACTATATACAAGTATTGCAGACAATCCGCACTTGGGATGGGCGCCCAGCATCCACTACGGACTACGAGAAATAGATTTACCGGTGAGTAAAATCTTATTTTCTCTGACGTCCTAGTGGATGCTGGGAACTCCGTAAGGACCATGGGGATTATGCCAAAGCTCCCAAACGGGCGGGAGAGTGCGGGTGACTCTGCAGCACCGAATGAGAGAACTCCAGGTCCTCCTCAGCCAGGGTATCAATTTTGTAGAATTTTGCAAACGTGTTTGCCCCTGACCAAGTAACAGCTCGGCAAAGTTGTAAAGCCGAGACCCCTCGGGCAGCCGCCCAAGATGAGCCCACCTTCCCTGTGGAATGGGCTTTCACTGATTTAAGATGCGGCAGTCCAGCCGCAGAATGCGCCTGCTGAATCGTGTCACAGATCCAGCGAGCGATAGTCTGCTTAGAAGCAGGAGCACCCAGCCTGTTGGGTGCATACAGGATAAATAGCGAGTCAATTTTTCTGACTCTAGCCGTCCTGGAAACATAATTTTTCAAGGCCCTGACTACGTCCAGTAACTAGGAATCCTCCAAGTCCCTAGTAGCCGCAGGCACCACAATAGGTTGGTTCAAGTGAAAAGCTGATACCACCTTAGGGAGAAACTGGGGACGAGTCCTCAATTCTGCCCTATCCATATGGAAAATCAGATAAGGACTTTTATATGACAAAGCCGCCAATTCTGATACACGCCTGGCCGAAACCAAGGCCAATAACATGACCACTTTCAACGTGAGATATTTTAGAGCCACGGTTTTTAGTGGCTCAAACCAATGTGATTTTAAGAAACTCAACACCACGTTGAGATCCCAAGGTGCCACTGGAGGCACAACCGGGGGCTGAATATGCAGCACTCCTTTTACAATGTCTGAACTTCAGGTACTGAAGCTAATGCTTTCTGGAAGAAAATCGACAGAGCCGAGATCTGTATCTTAATGGAGCCTAATTTTAGGCCCATAGACACTCCTGCTTGTAGGAAATGCAGAAATCGACCTAGTTGAAATTCCTCTGTTGGGGCCTTTTTTGGCCTCACACCAAGTAACATATTTCCGCCATATGCGGTGATAATGTTTTGCAGTTACATCTTTCCTGGCTTGAATCAGCGTAGGAATGACTTCCTCCGGAATGCCCTTTTCCTTTAGGATCCGGCGTTCAACCGCCATGCCATCAAAACGTAGCCGCGGTAAGTCTTGGAACAGACAGGGCCCCTGCTGCAGCAGGTCCTGTCTGAGCGGCAGAGGCCATGGGTCCTCTGATGCATTTTCTTGAAGTTCTGGGTACCAGGCTCTTCTTGGCCAATCCGGAACCACGAGTATCGTTCTTACTCCTCGCCTTCTTATTATTCTCAGTACCTTTGGTATGAGAGGCAGAGGGGGGAACACATAAAACAACTGGTACACCCACGGTGTTACCAGAGCGTCCACAGCTTTCGCCTGAAGGTCCCTTGACCTGGCGCAATATCTTTTATAGCTTTTTGTTGAGGCGGGACGCCTTCATGTCCACCTGTGGCCTTTCCCAATGGTGTACAATTCTTTGGAAGACTTCTGGATGAAGTCCCCACACTCTCGGGTGGAAGTCGTGTCTGCTGAGAAGATCTGCTTCCCAGTTGTCCACTCCGGGAATGAACACTGCTGACAGTGCTAACACATGATTTTCCGCCCATCTGAGAATCCTTGTGGCTTCTGCCATCGCCATCCTGCTTCCTGTGCCGCCCTGTTGGTTTACATGGGCGACTGCCGTGATGTTGCCTGATTGGATCAGGACCGGCTGGTTTTGAAGCAGAGGCCTTGCCTGACTCAGGGCATTGTAAATGGCCCTCTGTTCCAGAATATTTATGTAGGGAAGTCACCTGACTTGACCAAAGTCCCTGGAAGTTTCTTCCCTGTGTGACTGCCCCCCAGCCTCAAAGGCTGGCATCCATGGTCACTAGGACCTAGTCCTGTATGTCGAACCTGCGGCCCTCTTGAAGATGGGCACTCTGCAGCCACTACAGTAGAGATACCCTGGTCCTTGGAGACAGGGTTATCAGCCTAATGCATCTGAAGATGCGATCCGGACCACTTGTCCAACAGGTCCCCCTGAAAAGTTCTTGCATGGAACCTGCCGAATGGGATTGCTTCGTAAGAAGCTAACATTTTTCCCAGGACTCGCATGCAATGATGCACCGATAACTGTTTTTGCTTCAGGAGGTCTCTGACTAGAGATGACAGCTCCTTGGCTTTCTCCACCGGGAGAAACACTTATTTCTGGTCTGTGTCCAGAACCATCCCCAGGAACAGTAGACGTGTCGTAGGAACCAGCTGTGACTCTGGACTGTTTAGAATCCAACCGTGCTGTTGTAGCACTTTCCAAAATAGTGCTACCCCGACTAGCAACTGCTCCTTGGACCTCGCCCTTATAAGGAGATTGTCCAAGTACGGGATAATTAAAACTCCCCTTTTCGAAGGAGTATCATCATTCCGGCCATTACCTTGGTAACACCCTCGGTGCCATGTACAGTCCAAACGGCAGAGTCTGGACTTGGTAATGGCAATCCTGTACCACAAATCTGAGGTACTCCTGACGAGGATAGTAAATATGGACATGCAGGTAAGCATCCTTGATGTCCCGGGATACAATGTAATCCCCCTCGTCAATAACCGCCCTGAGCGATTCCATCTTGAACTTGAATTTTTTTATGCATGTGTTCAAGGATTTTAAATATAAAGAAGGGTCACACCGAACCATGCGGTTTCGGTACCCCAACCGTGTGGAATAGTAACCCCGTCCTTGTTGAAGTAGGGGCACCTTAAGTATTACCTGCTGGGAATACAGCTTATTAATTGCCTCTAGCACAGCCTCCCTGCCTGAGGGAGTTGTCGGCAAGGCATATTTGAGGAAACGGCGGGGGGAAGACATCTCGAATTCCAGCTTGTACCCCTGAAATACTACTTGAATGAAACAGGGATCCACCTGATCGCTGAAACTTTTGAGACGGCCCACCACCGTACCTGGCTACACCTGTGGAGCCCCCGCGTCATGCTGTGGACTCAGAGGAAGCGAGAGAAGAATTATGATTCTGGGAACAGGCTGACTGGTGCAGCTTTTTCCCTCTTCCCTTGTCTTTGTACAGAAAGGAAGCGCCTTTGACCCGCTTGCTTTTCTGAAGCCGAAAGGACTGTACCTGATAATACAGTGCTTTCTTAGTCTGTGAGGAAAACTGAGGTAAAAATATTTCTTCCCAGCTGTTGCTGCGGATACGAGGTCCCAGAGACCATCCCCAAATAATTCCTCACCCTTATAAGGCAGAATCTCTATGCGCCTTTTAAGGTCAGCGTCACCTGTCCAGTGACAGGTCTCTAATACCCTCCTGACAGAATGGACATTACATTCATTTTGGATGTCAGCCGGCAAAATATCCCTCTGTGCATCCCTCATATATAAGACGACGTCTTTAATATGTTCTCATGTTAGCAAACTAGTATGTTTGACAGGGTCACCGACCACGCTGCAGCAGCACGCTCTGCAGGTTTCAGTCTAGTACCTGAGTGTGTAAATACAGACTTCAGGATAGCCTCCTGCTTTTTATCAACAGGTACCTTCAAAGTGGCCGTTCCTAAAACGGCAGTGCCACCTATTTTGACAACCGTGTGAGCGCCTTATCCACCCTAGGGGATATCTCCCAGCGGGAAAAGGTACGCCATCAGTAACTTTTTAGAAATTACCAGTTTCTTATCAGGGGGAACCCACGCTTTTCACACACTTCATTCATTCATCTGATGGGGGAACAAAACACTGCCTGCTTTTTCTCCCCAAACATAAAAAACCCCATTTTTAGAGGTTAATGTCAGAAATGTGTAACACATTATTTTTATTGCCAGGATCAAGTCACGGATGTTCCTAGTGGATTGTGTATATGTCTCAACCTTGTCGACACTGGAGTCGGACTCCGTGTCGACATCTATGTCTGCCATCTGAATGAGCGGGCGTTTTTGAGCCCCTGATGGCCTTTGAGACGCCTGGGCAGGCACGGGCTGAGAAGCCGGCTGTCCCACAGCTGTTACGTCATCCACCCTTTTATGTAAGGAGTTGACACTGTCGGTTAATACCTTTTACCTAACTATCCACTCTGGTGTCGGCCCCACAGGGGGCGACATCACATTTATCGGCATCTGCTCCGTCCCTATATAAGCCTCCTCCTCAAACATGTCGACACAGCCGTACCGACACACCGCACACACACAGGGAATGCTCTGACTGAGGACAGGACCCACAAAGCCCTTTGGGGAGACAGAGAGAGAGTATGCCAGCACACACCAGAGCGCTATATAATGAGGGGATTAACACTATAACTGAGTGAATTTTCCCCCATAGCTGCTTGTATATACAATATTGCGCCTAAATTTAGTGCCCCCCCTCTCTTTTTTACCCTTTGAGCCTGAAAACTACAGGGGAGAGCCTGGGGAGCTTTCTTCCAGTTGCACTGTGAAGAGAAAATGGCGCCAGTGTGTCTGAGGGAGATAGCTCCGCCCCTTTTCCGCGGCCTATTCTCCCGCTTTTTTCTGGATTCTGGCAGGGGTATTTACCACATATATAGCCTCTGGGGCTATATATTGTGGTATTTTTGCCAGCCAAGGCGTTTTTATTGCTGCTCAGGGCGCCCTCCCAAGCGCCCTGCACCCTCAGTGACCGGAGTGTGAAGTGTGTATGAGGAGCAATGGCGCACAGTTGCAGTGCTGTGCGCTACCTTGGTGAAGACTGATGTCTTCTGCCGCCGTTTTTCCGGACCTCTTCTTGCTTCTGGCTCTGTAAGGGGGACGGCGGCGCGGCTCCGGGACCGAACACCAAGGACTGGGCCTGCGGTCGATCCCTCTGGAGCTAATGGTGTCCAGTAGCCTAAGAAGCCCAATCCGGCTGCAAGCAGGCGAGTTCGCTTATTCTCCCCTTAGTCCCTCGCTGCAGTGAGCCTGTTGCCAGCAGGTCTCACTGAAAATAAAAAACCTAAATCTATACTTTCTTTCTAAGGGCTCAGGAGAGCCCCTAGTGTGCATCCAACCTCGGCCGGGCACAAGATCTAACTGAGGCTTGGAGGAGGGTCATAGTGGGAGGAGCCAGTGCACACCAGGTAGTCATAAATCTTTCTAGAGTGCCCAGCCTCCTTCGGAGCCCGCTATTCCCCATGGTCCTTACGGAGTTCCCAGCATCCACTAGGACGTCAGAGAAAATGGCGCCAACTGAGTGCTACAAACAATTCTGAGGTGAAGCCCCGCCCCCTGTAATGGCGCGGTTCAGCCACAGTAATATTTATACTGGCAGGGTTAGTGTACATAAGTGGCTCACATGTATGTCCATTTTGCCAGTGAGAGTAAGGATTTATCATGTCCCTCAGAGCCCCCCCCCCCCCCCCCCCACGCGCTCTGCACCCTGTGCTGAGAAACATGTTGCTGCGCAGCATCCCGCGCTGCACTGGTACCTTTATGCCGCCATAATGACCGGAGGGCCCCTCTCTGCAGGTCTCCAGTAAACACTCACCAGCCTTCCGACTTCTGGCTCTGTTAGGGGGTGGCGGCAGTGCTGTGGGAGTGAGGAGCAGCCAGGCAAGGACTGTGTTCAGTACCCTTCAGGAGCTAATGGTGTCCTGTCAGCGGAAGCAGGGCCATTAAACTGACTGAGAAGTTGGTTCCTATTCCTCCTCCCTCCCTCCCCCAGCAGAACTCTGTAGAGCTCCACTGGTGTGCATCCAGTCTCCCGGGCACATTTTCTAAACTGAGGTCTGGAGGAGGGGCATAAAGGGAGGAGACAGTTCACACTGTTAAAAAGTCTCAAAGTTCCGAAGGCTCCTGCGGAACCGGCTATACCCCATGGTACTAAGATGGACCCAGCATCCCCTAGGACGTAAGAGAAAGCGGATTTATTACATTCTTTTCATCAGTATTCACGAGTGAGGACAGGTTGACGAGAGTAGAGCATAACATAAGCTATGAAAACGACCCGATGCTAGGTACTTGGTTAAACGAGGATGTAGTCCAGGAGAGACTAATTAAAATTAAGATAAATAAATCTCCTGGGCCAGATGGACTCCACCTCAGGGTTCTTATGGAACTTAATGTAGAGATATCAAGACCGCTATATTTGATGTTCAGAGAGTCCATTACATCAGGAATGATACCAAAAGACCGGCGTATAGCAGAGGTAGTTAAAACTCACCCAGGTAACTATAGACTGGCAAATTTGATATCTATAGTGGGGAAATTACTAGAAGGTATATTAAAGGGACAGCATACTATAGTACTTGGATACCTCTAAGGTTATTACTAGGAATTAGAATGGTTTTGTGAAGGACAGATCCTGTCAAACTAACTTAATAAGCTTCTACGAGAAAGTGAGTGATAATATTGATCAGGGTCATGCAGTGGATGTGATTGTTTGGACTTCGCTAAGGCCTTTGACAAAGTTCCACATAGGGGACACTATTTGTACTTGGGTGAATAATTGGCTGTTCAATAGGGAACAGCGAGAGGGGATTAATGGGATGTACTCTGAATGGGCTTCAGCGCTCAGAAGAATACCACAGGGTTCAGTACTCAGACCATTGCTGTTTAATATATTCATTAATGACCTAGGAGGGGGACTGAAAGCACAGTATAAATTTTCGCAGATGATACTAAGCTATGTAGAGTAATTAATTCAGACAAGGATGTTGAGTCTCTACAGAATGACTTATCTAGACTTGGGGTCTGAGCGGATAAATGGAGAATGAGGTTCAATACAGACAAATGTAAAGTTATGCACTTTGGGACTAACAATCAGACAGCCTATAAACTAAATGGGGAAAATGTAGGGATAACAGTAGTGGAGAAATATACCGGGGCGAACACTGTTTCAACCCCGGGTGCTGTCCGGTTTGAATGGGTTGCCAAATCGATGTGACCCGTTTCCCATTCACACCGTATGGCTGGACGGCACATGAAGATCTGATCTCCAAGCTCTGCCTTGGGCTGGGGACAGCGTTGTGAAAGGGGCTCAGATGGGTGGCACCCGGGAAGCGCCTATGTACGGCTCCTGGGTACGACCCACCTGTTGCAGTCTGAAAAGGGTATTACAGTATTTTGCTTGTACAACAAACTTATTTTTTACCTACATATTTTAACCCTCTGCTTAACCTTTCGGTTTTATAACACATAAGGATTATAACTACTTCATCACTGCAATAGTCATTGGTTATCTACTGATTAGTTATATGCTACAGCGAGCTTTCAAGAAGACTGGATATAGGCAGTATTTTTCTCAGTACAGATGTTGGGTGTATGTAGCGGTATGTGATGCATTAAGGGGAAAATATATATATAAAAACTATAAACATATGGGCTATGCTTTGTGCAAAAATAGTCACATCTAAAATGTACCCTTCAAAATTAAAATGTGCCCTCATCAACGATCAGCACCCTGCCTTAAAAAAAAAAAAAAAATATCCTACAGTTAACACTGCTTTTGGGAATAGATTACACACAAGTCAAATTGCTCAACTATCTCGCTCCTGTATGTCTACATTTTCTCCACCCCCCACTTCTACAAAATAATAACCCGGCATTTCAGTGCCGGGTCGTTTTGCCGGGACCTGCCTGACCCACCTTTCACTCAGACATGCAAATTACCGGGTCAAAAATGTAAACACAGTAATTTGCAGATCAACACGGGTATTTTGTCTGTGTGAAAGGGTCAACCCGTGTCATAATTCCAGTGTCTCCGACCCTGGTAAATTCCTGGGTCGAATTCACCCGGTAATTTCACTCTCTCTCTGAAAGGGGTATTACAGTGCTGGCCCCAGGTCTTGATAAAGGTTATAGGCTTACACAAAAGCAAACAAAGATGTTTTCAATAAATGATGCTAACAAAGTATACCATACACATTAATAATATATTAAAAAGCGTTCACTTTGGATAGCATTCAGCAGAATATCCATCATCTATCTAATTGATACTGCAACAGTCAGTATATAAAAATGTATGCCTGAACAACAATATTTTATATATAAATATGGTCGGAAGACTAGAAAGCCACAGGGTCGTTAACATGGAAAAATAAGATTTTAAACCTACCGGTAAATCTTTCTCCTAGTCCGTAGAGGATGCTGGGGACTCCGAAGGACCATGGGGCAAAGACTGGCTCCGCAGGAGACATGGGCACTCTAAAGACTTTAGATGGGTGTGCACTGGCTACTCCCCTCTATGCCCCTCCTCCAGACCTCAGTTAGAGAACTGTGCCCAGAGAAGACGGACAGTACGAGGAAAGGATTTTTATTAATCTAAGGGCAAGATACATACCAGCCCACACCATCCACACCGTACAACTAGGAACATACGAACCAGTTAACAGTATGAAACAAAACAGCATCAGCCAGAGACTGATCAAAACTGTAACATAACCCTTATGTAAGCAATAACTATATACAAGTCTTGCAGAATTCAGTCCACACTGGGACGGGCGCCCAGCATCCTCTACGGACTAGGAGAAAGATTTACCGGTAGGTTTAAAATCTTATTTACTCTTACGTCCTAGAGGATGCTGGGGACTCCGTAAGGACCATGGGGATTATACCAAAGCTCCAGACCGGGCAGGAGAGTGCAGATGACTCTGCAGCACCGATTGAGCAAACATGAGGTCCTCCTCAGCCAAGGTATCAAACTTGTAGAATTCAGCAAAAGTGTTTGAACCCGACCAAGTAGCCGCTCGGCAAAGTTGCAATGCTGAGACACCTCGGGCAGCCGCCCAAGAAGAGCCCACCTTCCTAGTGGAATGGGCCTTTACCGAATTTGGTACCGGCAATCCAGCCGTAGAATGAGCCTGCTGGATAGTGTTACAGATCCAGCGAGCAATAGTCTGCTTAGAAGCAGGAGCGCCAACTTTGTTGGCCGCAAACAGGACAAACAGTGCCTCTGTTTTCCGAATTCGAGCCGTCCTGGCTACATAAAATTTTAAGGCCCTGACTGCGTCAAGGGACTTGGAATCCTCTAAGTCCCCCGTAGCCACAGGCACCACAATAGGTTGGTTCATATGAAATTAAGAAACCACCTTAGGCAGAAATTGAGGACGAGTTCTCAACTCTGCTCGATCCACATGGAAAATCAGATAGGGGCTCTTGTGAGACAAAGCCGCCAATTCGGACACCCGCCTTGCAGATGCCAAGGCCAGCAACATGACCACTTTCCAAGTAAGAAATTTTAATTCAACCGTTTGAAGAGGTTCAAACCAGTGTGATGTTAGGAACTGTAACACCATGTTAAGGTCCCATGGTGCCACTGGGGGCACAAAAGGAGGCTGGATGTGCAGTACCCCTTCACAAAAGTTTGGACTTCCGGGACAGAAGCCAATTCCTTTTGAAAGAAAATTGATAGGGCCGAAATCTGTACCTTAATGGAGCCTAACTTTAGGCCCATATCAACTCCTGTTTGTAGAAAGTGGAGAAAACGGCCCAGGTGGAAATCTTCCGTAGGAGCATTCTTGGCTTCACACCAAGATACATACTTCCTCCAGATACGTTGATAGTGTTTCACCGTCACCTCCTTCCTTACATTTATCAGAGTAGGGATGACTTCCTCCGGAATACCTTTCCCCGCTAGGATTCGGTGTTCAACCGCCATGCAGTCAAACGTAACCGCGGTAAGTCTTGGAACACGCAGGGCCCCTGCTGCAACAGGTCCTCCCTGATAGGAAGAGGCCACGGATCTTCTGTGAGCATGTCCTGAAGATCTGAATGCCAGGCCCATCGAGGCCAATCTGGAACAATGAGTATTGTCTGCACTCTTTTCGTCTTATGATTCAATATTTTTGAGATGAGAGGAAGAGGAGGGAACACATAGATCGACTGGAATACCCATGGTGTCACCAGGGCGTCTACAGCTGCCTGAGGGTCCCTTGACCTGGCACAATATCTCCGAAGCTTCTTGTTGAGGCGTGACGCCATCATGTCAATTTGAGTAAGTCCCCAACGACTTGTTATCTCTGCAAAAACTTCTTAATGAAGTCCCCACTCTCCTGGATGGAGATCGTGTCTGCTGAGGAAGTCTGCTTCCCAGTTGTCCACTCCCGGAATAAAGACTGCTGACAGAGCGCTTACGTGATTTTCCGCCCAGCGAAGAATCCTGGTTGCTTCCACCATTGCCACTCTGCTCCTTGTCCCGCCTTGGCGGTTTACATAAGCCACGGCTGTGACGTTGTCTGATTGAATCAGCACCGGTAGGCCGTGAAGAAGATTCACCGCTTGTCGAAGGCCGTTGTATATAGCCCTCAATTCCAGTACGTTGGTGTGTAGACAAGCCTCCTGGCTTGACCACAGTCCCTGAAAATGTCTTCTTTCTGTGACCGCTCCCCAACCACGCAGGCTCGCATCCGTGGTCACCAGAACCCAGTCTTGAATGCTGAACCTGCGACCCTCGAGAAGATGAGTACTCTGCAGCCACCACAGAAGAGACACCCTGACCCTGGGGGACAGGCTTATTTTCTGATGCATTTGCAGATGGGACCCCGACCACTTGTCCAGTAGGTCCCACTGAAACGTCCTCGCATAGAACCTGCTGAAGGGGGTGGCCTCGTAGGTCGTTGGAATCAACTGTGACTTTGGTAGATTTAGAATCCAGCCATGTTGCTGCAGCACTCTCAGGAAGAGCGACACGCTTTTCAGCAACTGCTCTCTTGATCTCGCTTTTATCAGGAGATCGTCCAAGTACGGGATAATTGTGACTCCCTGCCTGCGCAGGAGCACCATCATTTCCGCCATTACCTTGGTGAAAATCCTTGGGGCCGTGGAAAGCCCAAACGGCAACGTCTGAAATTGGTAATGACAGTCCTGTACAGCGAATCTCAAGTACGCCTGATGAGGGGGATATATGGGGACATGAAAGTATGCATCCTTTATGTCTAGAGACACCATAAAATCCCCCCCTTCCAGACTGGAGATAACTGCCCAGAGCGATTCCATCTTGAATTTGAACTGTTCAAGTACAGGTTTAGGGATTTTAGATTCAGGATGGGTCTGACCGAGCCATCCGGTCTCGGAACCACAAACAGAGTTGAATAGTACCCCTTCCCCTGTTGGACTAGGGGAACCTTGATAATAACTTGCTGTTGACACAGTTTTTGAATTGCAGCTAAAACTATTTCCCTCACTGGGGGAGAAGCTGGTAAAGCAGATTTGAAAAATCGGGGGGGAGGCACCTCTTCGAATTCCAGCTTGTAGCCTTGGGATACAATTTCCATCACCCAAGGATCCACGTCTGACTGAACCCAGACCTGGCTGAAGAGTCGAAGACGTGCCCCCACCGACGCGGACTCCCGCAGCGGAGCCCCAGCGTCATGCGGTGGATTTAGGGGAGGACTTCTGCTCCTGGGAACTAGCCGTAGCAGGCATTCTTTTCCCTCTACCTTTACCTCTGGCGAGGAAGGAGGAGCGCCGACCTCTTCTGGACTTATGCGACCGAAAGGACTGCATCTGATATTGTGGTGTTTTCTTTTGCTGTGGGGGAACATAAGGTAAAAAAGTAGATTTACCCGCGGTACCTGTGGAAACCAGGTCCGCAAGACCCTCCCCAAATAAAACCTCACCCTTGTAAGGCAAAACTTCCATATGTCTCTGAGTCGGCATCACCCGTCCATTGGCGGGTCCACACGGCTCACCTAGCAGAAATTGCCATGGCGTTGGCTCTTGAACCTAACAGCCCCACATCTCTCGCAGCGTCTCTCATATATAAGGCTGCGTCTTTAATGTGACCCAAGGTCAATAAAATGCTATCCCTATCTAGGGTATCAATGTCAGATGACAAGATATCTGCCCATGCTGCTACTGCGCTACATACCCAAGCAGACGCTATTGCCGGTCTGAGCAAGGCACCCGTATGTGCATAAATTGATTTTAAGGTAGTTTCCTGTCTGCGATCAGCAGGATCCTTGAGGGCTGCTGTGTCTGGAGATGGTAGCGCCACCTTTTTGGACAAGCGCGTCAAAGCCTTGTCCACCCTGGGCGAGGATTCCCACCGTAACCTGTCCCGTGCTGGGAAAGGATACGCCATAAGAATTCTCTTGGGAATCTGCAGTTTCTTGTCTGGAGTTTCCCAAGCCTTTTCAAATAATGCGTTCAGCTCATGAGATGGGGGAAAGGTTAATTCAGGCTTCTTTTCCTTAAACATGCATACCTTCGTGTAGTGTTCACTCTAGGCTGTTTTAGCAGGGCGCCGCACCCTGCCCGTTTTTTAGCAGGCAAAACCAGCCCTGCCCCTTTTGCGGCGCCCTGCTAGAACAGCCGCCCGCTTCCTGCCCTCCCGGCGTGTATAGATGCCGTGGAAATGCGCGCGGCATCCATTCACGCATTGGGAGAGGGCTGGGGGAAGCCCAGTACCAACGGAGGTGCTGGGCACGCCCCCAACAGTGACGTCGCCGGCCACAGACGCTCTCTACAGTAGCGTCTGTGGGCCGCACCGCCCCCTAATTTGCGTGGCCGCGCCCCCATTTTGGCCGCGCGCACATGTGCCCCCGGAGTCCGGCGCCCTGCCCCTTTTCACTCCTAGAGTGAACACTACTCGTGTCAGGGACAGAGGGGTCATCTGTGATATGCAAAACATCTTTTATTGCAATAGTCGTATAATGAATACTTTTGGCCACCCTTGGGTGTAACCTCGCATCATCGTAGTCGACACTGGAGTCAGAATCCGTATCGGTATCACTGTCTGCTACTTGGGACAGGGGACGTTTCTGAGACCCTGGAGGGCCCTGTGATACAGCCAAAGCCATGGATTGACTCTCTATTTTTTCTCTGGACTCTGCTATGTCCATTCTCTTATGTAATAAAGACACATCTGCATTTAAAACATTCCACATATCCAACCAATCAGGTGTCGGCGTCACCGATGGAGACACCACAATCATCTGCTCCACCTCCTCCTTAGATGAGCCTTCCACTTCAGACATGCCGACACACACGTACCGACACCCCCATTCAGGGATAGAATATATATGTGTATATGTATATGTATATATATATATATATATATATATATATATATATATAATGCAGTATGACCCGGCACTCCTTGCGCTCCCCAGCGTTGTAGGTAACTTGCCCCCGTGCCTTCACCTCCTGGAAATATTCCCCTTTATATCGATGGCAATGAGAGCGGCACTGGGAGACGTAGCAAACAGGTTGAAGAAAGAAAGTGCTTTTATTGAATCTACGTTTCGGGGACGCAGCCCCTTCGTCAGGATACAGTGTATAACAATGTTCAGTGTTTAAATACCTGTGCAGGTAGAGGTTACTCTGATGATAGTCTACGCTCTCTAACTTTTGAGTGTTTTTTTAAAAGTCACCCTTGTTTTGATTATTTAAATGACTCATACATTTGAGTCTAGCGGTTTACCGTTTTAAATACACTGCAAGGTGCTGTAACATCTGTGAGCATCATAAGTATGGTTTTTGTCTAATTGATTGCACATATATGTAACAATGACAATGTGGTTTGAGCATTTTAAACTGCACTTTTACTTTTTGAATTTCACTAATTAGTCACGATTGTTGTTGACGTTGTCATGGTTACGTATCTCCCACAGCCCGAGAACGCCAGCTAGACGGACCGGTGACGCGTCACTTCCTGAGAGGGGAGTGACGTTAGTTCCGGAATCTGGGCGGCGTGACGGCTGGAGGCGGTGAATAACCTCTACCTGCACAGGTATTTAAACACTGAACATTGTTATACACTGTATCCTGACAAAGGGGCTGCGTCCACGAAACGTAGATTCAATAAAAGCACTTTCTTTCTTCAACTTGTTTGCTATGTCTCCCAGTGCCACTCTCATTGCCATATATATATATATATATAATATGAGAATTTACTCACTGGTAATTCTATTTCTCGTAGTCCGTAGTGGATGCTGGGGACTCCGTAAGCACCATGGGGAATAGACGGGCTCCGCAGGAGACTGGGCACTCTAAAGAAAGATTCAGTACTATCTGGTGTGCACTGGCTCCTCCCTCTATGCCCCTCCTCCAGACCCCAGTTAAGGAAACTGTGCCCGGAAGAGCTGACATTACAAGGAAAGGATTTTGGAATCCAGGGTAAGACTCATACCAGCCACACCAATCACACTGTACAACTTGTGATAAACTTACCCAGTTAACAGTATGAACAACAACTGAGCATCACTCAACCGATGCTACATAACCCTTTGTTAAGCAATAACTATATAACTATACTATAACAAAGCTGTAATGCCGATACCCCTCGGGCAGCCGCCCAGGAAGAGCCCACTTTCCTTGTGGAATGGGCTTTCACTGATTTCGGCTGCGGCAATCCCGCCGCAGAATGAGCCTGCTGAATCGTGTTACAGATCCAGCGAGCAATAGTTTGCTTTGAAGCAGGAGCACCCAGCTTGTTGGATGCATACAGGATAAACAGCGAGTCAGTCTTCCTGACTCCAGCCGTTCTGGTTACATAAATCTTCAAAGCTCGGACTACGTCCAGCAACTTGGAGTCCTCCAAGTCACGAGTAGCCGCAGGCACCACAGTAGGTTGGTTCAAATGAAAAGATGACACCACCTTTGGCAGAAACTGCGGACGAGTCCGCAAATCTGCCCTGTCCATATGGAAAACCAGATGGGGGCTTTAACATGTGAGATACTTTAGTTCCACGGTCTTAAGTGGCTCAAACCAGTGGGATTTCAGGAAATCCAACACCACGTTAAGATCCCAAGGTGCCACTGGTGGCACAAAAAGGGGGCTGAATATGCAGCACTCCCTTAACAAACGTCTGAACCTCAGGCAGTGAAGCCAGTTCTTTTTGAAAGAAGATGGATAGGGCCGAAATCTGGACCTTTATGGACCCTAATTTTAGGCCCATAGTCGCACCTGACTGTAGGAAGTGCAGGAATCGACCCAGCTGGAATTCCTCTGTAGGGGCCTTCCTGGCCTCACCCCAAGCAACATATTTCACCATATACGGTGATAATGCTTTGCTGTCACATCCTTCCTAGCCTTTATCAGTGTAGGAATAACTTCATCCGGAATGCCCTTTTCTGCTAGGATTCGGCGTTCAACAAACCATGCCGTCAAACGCAGCCGCGGTAAGTCTTGGAACAGACAGGGCCCCTGTTGCAACAGGTCCTGTCTGAGAGGCAGAGGCCATGGTTCCTCTGTGAGCATTTCTTGCAGTTCCGGGTAGCAAGTCCTTCTTGGCCAGTCCAGAACAATGAGTATCGTTTTCACTCTTCTTTTCCTTACAATTCTCAGTACCTTGGGTATGAGAGGAAGAGGAGGAAACACATAGACCGACTGGAACACCCACGGTGTTACCAGTGCGTCCACAGCTATCGCCTGAGGGTCCCTTGACCTGGCACAATACCTTTTTAGCTTTTTGTTGAGGCGGGACGCCATCATGTCCACTTGTGGCAGTTCCCACCGACTTGCAATCTGCGTGAAGACTTCTTGATGAAGTCCCCACTCTCCCGGGTGGAGGTCGTGCCTGCTGAGGAAGTCTGCTTCCCAGTTGTCCAATTCACGGAATGAACACTGCTGACAGTGCTTGCACGTGATTCTCCCCCCAACGAAGAATCCTGGTGGCTTCCGCCATCGCCACTCTGCTTCTTGTGCAGCCCTGGCGGTTTACATGAGCCACTGTGGTGATGTTGTCTGACTGAATCAGCACCGGTTGGTTGCGAAGCAGAGGCTCCGCTTGACTCAGGGCGTTGTATATGGCCCTTAGTTCCAGGATATTTATGTGCAGACAAGCCTCCTGACTTGACCACAACCCTTGGAAGTTTCTTCCCTGGGTGACTGCCCCCCATCCTCGGAGGCTCGCATCCGTGGTCACCAGGACCAAGTCCTGTATGCTGAACCTGCGGCCCTCGA
The DNA here is from genome assembly GCF_028390025.1 of Pseudophryne corroboree. Taxonomy (NCBI): domain Eukaryota; kingdom Metazoa; phylum Chordata; class Amphibia; order Anura; family Myobatrachidae; genus Pseudophryne; species Pseudophryne corroboree. The sequence continues at coordinate 221,894,073 of NC_086454.1, read as the reverse complement.
GAAGGTGAGCACTCTGCAGTCACCACAGAAGAGACACCCTGGCCCTGGGGGACAGGGTGATCAGCCGATGCATCTGAAGATGCGATCCGGACCACTTGTCCAACAGATCCCACTGAAAGATCCTCGCATGGAACCTGCCGAAGGGAATGGCTTCGTATGATGCCACCATCTTTCCCAGGACTCGCGTGCAGTGATGCACCGACACCTGTTTCGGTTTTAAGAGGTCTCTGACTAGAGTCACGAGCTCCTGAGCCTTCTCCGCCGGGAGAAACACCTTCTTCTAGTCTGTGTCCAGAATCCTGCCCAGAAAGGGCAGACGCGTCGTAGGAAGCAGCTGCGATTTTGGGATATTCAGAATCCAGCCGTGCTGTTGCAACACTTCCTGAGAGTGTGCTACGCTGATCAGCAACTGCTCTCTGGACCTCGCCTTTATGAGGAGATCGTCCAAGTATGGGATAATTGAGACTCCTTGCTTTCTCAGGAGCACCATCATTTCCGCCATTACCTTGGTAAATATTCTCGGTGCCGTGGAGAGCCCAAACGGCAACGTCTGGAATTGGTAATGACAGTCCTGTACCACAAATCTGAGGTACTCCTGATGAGGTGGATAAATGGGGACATGTAAGTAAGCATCCTTGATGTCCAGAGACACCATAAAATCCCCCTCTTCCAGGCTTGCAATGACCGCTCTGAGGGATTCCATTTTGAACTTGAATTTCTTCAGATAAACGTTCAGGGATTTTAAATTCAATATGGGTCTGACCGAACCGTCCGGTTTCGGTACTACAAACATAGTGGAATAGTAACCCCTTCCCTGTTGAAGGAGAGGAACCTTTACAACCACCTGCTGGAGGTATAACTTGTGAATTGCTGCCAGCACTACCTCCCTTTCCATGGGGGAAGCTGGCAAGGCCGATTTTAGGTAAGGGTGAGGGGGCGTCACCTCGAATTCCAGTTTGTATCCCTGAGACACAACTTGTATAGCCCAAGGATCCACCCGTGAGCGAGCCCACTGGTGGCTGAAATGTCGGAGACGCGCCCCCACGGCTCCTGGCTCCGCCTGTGGAGCCCCAGCGTCATGCGGTGGATTTAGTGGAAGCCGGGGAGGACTTTTGTTCCTGGGAACTAGCTGCGTGGTGCAGCCTCTTTCCTCTACCCCTGCCTCTGGCAAGAAAGGATGCACCTCTGACTTTCTTGCTCTTTTGCGAACGAAAGGACTGCATTTGGTAATACGGTGATTTCTTAGGCTGTGGCGGGACATAAGGCAAGAAATTGACTTCCCAGCCGTAGCTGTGGAAACTAGGTCTGAGAGACCGTCCCCAAACAATTCCTCACCCTTATAAGGTAAAACCTCCATGTGTTTTTTAGAGTCGGTATCCCCTGTCCATTGCCGAATCCATAAGACCCTTCTGGCAGAAATGGACATTGCGTTTACTCTAGAGCCCAGCAGGCAAATGTCCCTCTGGGCATCCCGCATATATAGGACCGCGTCCTTGATATGTGCCAGGGTCATTAGAACAGAGTCCCTGTCCAGGGTATCTAACTCCTCAGACAGAGTATCCGTCCATGCTGCTACCGCACTACACATCCAGGCCGAAGCAATTGCTGGCCTCAGCAGCGTACCAAAATGTGTGTAAACAGACTTAAGGATAGCTTCCTGCTTTCTATCCGCAGGATCCTTTAGGGCGGCCGTATCCTGAGACGGCAGGGCCACCTTCTTAGATAAGCGTGTCAACGCCTTGTCTACCCTGGGGGAGGATTCCCAGCGTAACCTGTCCGTTGGCGGGAAAGGATACGCCATCAGTAATCTCTTGGAAATTACTACCTTCCTATCAGGGGAATCCCACGCTTTTTCACATAATTCATTCCATTCATGTGACGGGGGAAAAGCCACTTCTTGCTTTTTCTCCCCATACATATAAATCCTCTTGTCAGGGACAGGATTTTCCTCAGAAATGTGTAACACATCCTTCATTGCCACAATCATGTAGCGCAGGGGTGTCAAAGACAAGGCCCGCGGGCCAAATCCGGCCCGCCAGACCTCGTCTGATGGCCCGCGGTGCCGCCGCCATGAAACCCCCTTCTCCCGAGTGCCCAGCTCGGGGGGGGCGGGGTTTTGCGGAATGACGCGATTGCGTCGTGACGTCACGGCGCAAACGCGTCATTCAACGAAACCCCGTCGGAGGAGGGAGAAGGGAGCCGCGCAGACGAGGAGGGAGAGGCGGCTGAAGAGCGGCGAGAACCGCTTCAAATGTAAGTCAGCCCCTCTCCCTTCCTCTCTTTCTCTCTCTCTCCCTCCTTCCACCACCTGCCGCAATGTGTAAAATGGGGACCTGTGCCTGCCACAATGTGTAAAATGGGGACCTGTGCCTGCCACAATGTGTAAAATGGGGACCTGTACCTGCCGCTGTGTGTAAAATGGGGACCTGTGCCTGCCACAATGTGTAAAATGGGGACCTGTGCCTGCCACAATGTGTAAAATGGGGACCTGTACCTGCCGCTATGTGTAAAATGGGGACCTGTGCCTGCCACAATGTGTAAAATGGGGACCTGTGCCTGCCACAATGTGTAAAATGGGGACCTGTGCCTGCCACAATGTGTAAAATGGGGACCTGTACCTGCCGCTATGTGTAAAATGGGGACCTGTGCCTGCCACAATGTGTAAAATGGGGACCTGTACCTGCCGCTATGTGTAAAATGGGGACCTGTGCCTGCCACAATGTGTAAAATGGGGACCTGTGCCTGCCACAATGTGTAAAATGGGGACCTGTACCTGCCGCTATGTGTAAAATGGGGACCTGTGCCTGCCACAATGTGTAAAATGGGGACCTGTGCCTGCCACAATGTGTAAAATGGGGACCTGTGCCTGCCACAATGTGTAAAATGGGGACCTGTGCCTGCCACAATGTGTAAAATGGGGACCTGTACCTGCCGCTATGTGTAAAATGGGGACCTGTGCCTGCCACAATGTGTAAAATGGGGACCTGTGCCTGCCGCTATGTGTAAAATGGGGACCTGTGCCTGCCGCAATGTGTAAAATGGGGACCTGTGCCTGCCGCAATGTGTAAAATGGGGACCTGTGCACTATAAAAGGGGGCACATGGCTGGGCACTATAAAAGGGGGCACATGGCTGGGCACTTTAAAAGGGGGCACATGGCTGGGCACTTTAAAAGGGGGCAGATGGCTGGGCACATATAAGGCAGGTGGAGCGGTAAATTTTGGATAGACCTACAGATACAACCGGCCCTTTGATGGGGACCAAACTGCTGATGCGGCCCCCGATGAATTTGAGTTTGACACCCCTGATGTAGCGGATGGCTTTAGTCATTTTAGGCTGCAACTTTGCATCATCGTCATCGACACTGGAATCAGATTCCGTGTCGACGTCTGTGTCAACTAACTGGGATATTGGGCGCTTTTGAGACCCTGACGGCCTCTGTGCTGTGGGAGCAGATATATATATATATATATATATATATATATATATATATATATATATATATATATATATATATATACGGTCCCCCAATAAGGCCCTTTGAAGAGACAGAGAGAGAGTATGCCAGCACACACCCAGCGCCACCGGACACTGGAATAAAATCCCAGTCAGTACAGCGCTTTTATATAAATATACTCACTGTGCCAAATAAATGTGCCCCCACCCCCCTCTTTTTTGGCCTCTGTACATGTGTTCAGCAGGGGAGAGTCCGGGGAGCCAGCTTCAATGCAGCGTGCTGAGGAGAAAACGGCACTGGTTAGTGCTGAGGGATCCACCTCCGCCCCCTCAACGGCGGGCTTCGGTCCCGCTCAAATCCTTATACTGGCGGGGGGTTTTGCAATATACAGCCTCCGCAGTATATACCTATCTGGCAATTATGTGTCCCTAGAGGTTTCATAATTGCTGCCCAGGGCGCGCCCCCCCCATCCCCCTGCGCCCTGCACCCATACAGTGCCACCAGTGTGTGTGTGTGTGTAAATGCGGGAGCAATGGTGCGCAGCGTTACCGCTGCGCGGTACCTCAATGAAGATCTGAAGTCTTCAGCCGCCTTTGAAGTCTTCTTTCTTCTCATACTCACCCGGCTTCTATTTTCCGGCTCTGTGAGGAGGACGGCGGCGCGGCTCCGGGACGAACGGCAAGGGTGAGACCTGCGTTCCAACCCTCTGGAGCTAATGGTGTCCAGTAGCCTAAGAAGCAGAGCCTATCATTTAAGTAGGTCTGCTTCTCTCTCCTCAGTCCCACGATGCAGGGAGCCTGTTGCCAGCAGTGCTCCCTGAAAATAAAAAACCTAACAAAAAAGTCTTTTACAGAGAAACTCAGTAGAGCTCCCCTGCAGTGCATCCAGTCTCCTCTGGGCACAGGATCTAACCGAGGTCTGGAGGAGGGGCATAGAGGGAGGAGCCAGTGCACACCCATCTGAAGTCTTTTGAGTGCCCATGTCTCCTGCGGAGCCCGTCTATACCCCATGGTCCTTACGGAGTCCCCAGCATCCTCTAGGACGTAAGAGAAAATATCAATTGGAGAGATAAGCGCAATCATACTAAAATTGTGTGGAGTACTGCTTTCCTATTAGTAAAAAGTTCCTAGAGATTTGTACAGTCGCTTTATTGATCTAAATTGTTATAATAGGGATAATCCAAAGTGGACTTAAAATAGGAATTTTGGAACTTTAGTACTATAAGTAATAAAGCAAATAATCTTAAGCAAAAGTTCCTAACCAATTTAAACCACTGCTTTAAAAATAGGATTTTAAATACCTATCAGTAAATCCTTTTCTCATAGTCCATGAGAGATATTGGGGACAGATTAGTACGATGGGGTATAAACGAGTCCAAAGGAGCCATTGCACTTTAAATTTCTTCAGCTGGGTGTGCTGGCTCCTCCCCTCTATACCCCTTCCCGTAAGCCAGGCTTTCCCAACCACGGTCCTCAAGGCACACCAACAGTGCAGGTTTTAGTGATATCCAGGCTGCAGCACAGATGGTTAACTCAAAATAACTGAGCTACTAATTAAGTCACCTGTGCTGCAGCCTGGATATCACTAAAACCTGCACTGTTGGTGTGCCTTGAGGACCGTGGTTGGGAAAGCCTGCCGTAAGCAGTTATAGGTAAAACAGTGTCCGAAGGAGAAAGGACATACTTGAGAGAAGGAACATAAGTGTGGGGAAATTTACACACCAGCAAACTATAACCTAACCAAGCCAGCAACAGAAAAAACAGCTGAACATGTAACATAACAGAGAACCTGCAGAAAGTCATCGCACAGAGGCGAGCGCCCAATATCCCTTATGGACTACGAGAAAAGGATTTACCGGCAGGTATTTAAAATAAGATTTTACTTACCGATAAATCTATTTCTCGTAGTCCGTAGTGGATGCTGGGGACTCCGTCAGGACCATGGGGAATAGCGGCTCCGCAGGAGACAGGGCACAAAAAGTAAGCTTTTAGGATCACATGGTGTGTACTGGCTCCTCCCCCTATGACCCTCCTCCAAGCCTCAGTTAGGTACTGTGCCCGGACGAGCGTACACAATAAGGAAGGATCTTGAATCCCGGGTAAGACTCATACCAGCCACACCAATCACACCGTACAACCTGTGATTTGAACCCAGTTAACAGTATGATAACAACGAAGGAGCCTCTGAAAAGATGACCCACAACAATAACAACCCGATTTTTGTAACAATAATTATGTACAAGTAATGCAGACAATCCGCACTTGGGATGGGCGCCCAGCATCCACTACGGACTACGAGAAATAGATTTATCGGTAAGTAAAATCTTATTTTCTCTAACGTCCTAGTGGATGCTGGGGACTCCGTCAGGACCATGGGGATTATACCAAAGCTCCCAAACGGGCGGGAGAGTGCGGATGACTCTGCAGCACCGAATGAGAGAAACTCCAGGTCCTCCTCAGCCAGGGTATCAAATTTGTAGAATTTTACAAACGTGTTCCCCCCTGACCACGTAGCTGCTCGGCAAAGTTGTAAAGCCGAGACCCCTCGGGCAGCCGCCCAAGATGAGCCCACCTTCCTTGTGGAATGGGCATTTACAGATTTTGGCTGTGGCAGGCCTGCCACAGAATGTGCAAGCTGAATTGTACTACAAATCCAACGAGCAATAGTCTGCTTAGAAGCAGGAGCACCCAGCTTTTTGGGTGCATACAATATAAACAGCAAGTCAGACTTTCTGACTCCAGCCGTCCTGGAATTATATATATATATATATATATTTTCAGGGCCCTGACAACGTCTAGCAACTTGGAGTCCTCCAAGTCCCTAGTAGCCGCAGGCACCACGATAGGTTGTTTCAGGTGAAACGCTGACACCACCTTAGGAAGAAACTGGGGACAAGTCCGCAGTTCTGCCCTGTCCGAATGGAAAATTAAATATGGGCTTTTGTAAGACAAAGCCGCCAATTCTGACAATCGCCTGGCCGAGGCCAGGGCCAACAGCATGGTCACTTTCCATGTGAGATATTTCAAATCCACAGATTTGAGCGGTTCAAACCAATATGATTTGAGGAATCCCAACACTACGTTGAGATCCCACGGTGCCACTGGAGGCACAAAAGGGGCTGTATATGCAATACTCCCTTGACAAACTTCTGGACTTCAGGAACCGAAGCCAATTCTTTCTGGAAGAATATCTACAGGGCCGAAACTTGAACCTTAATGGACCCCAATTTGAGGCTCATAGACACTCCTGTTTGCAGGAAGTGCAGAAATCGACCTAGTTGAAATTTCTTCGTGGGGCCTTCCTGGCCTCACCCACGCAACATATTTTCACCACATGTGGTGATAACGTTGTGCGGTCACCTCCTTCCTGGCTTTGACCAGGGTAGGTATGACCTCTTCCGAAATGCCTTTTCCCTTAGGATCCGGCGTTCAACCGCCATGCCGTCAAACGCAGCCGCGGTAAGTCTTGGAACAGACATGGTACTTGCTGAAGCAAGTCCCTTCTTAGCTCCCGAGGCCATTAGTCCTCTGTGAGCATCTCTTGAAGTTCCGGGTACCAAGTCCCTCTTGGCCAATCCGGAGCCACGAGTATAGTTCTTACTCCTCTACGTCTTATAATTCTCAATACCTTGGTTATGAGAAGCAGAGGAGGGAACACATACACCGACTGTTACACCCACGGTGTTACCAGGACGTCCACAGCTATCGCCTGAAGGTCTCGTGACCTGGCGCAATACCTGTCCCGTTTTTTGTTCGGGCGGGACGCCATCATGTCCACCTTTGGTCTTTCCCAACGGTTCACAATCATGCGGAAAACTTCCCGATGAAGTTCCCACTCTCCCGGGTGGAGGTCGTGCCTGCTGAGGAAGTCTGCTTCCCAGTCGTCCACTCCCGGAATGAACACTGCTGACAGTGCTATCACATGATTTTCCGCCTAGCGAAAAATCCTTGCAGTTTTGCCACTGCCCTCCTGCTTCTTGTGCCGCCCTTTCTGTTTACGTGGGCGACTGCCGTGATGTTATCCCACTGGATCAATACCGGCTGACCTTGAAGCAGAGGTCTTGCTAAGCTTAGAGCATTATAAATTTGCTCTTAGCTCCAGTATATTTATGTGGAGAGAATTCTCCAGACTTGATCACACTCCCTGGAAATTTTTTCCCTGTGTGACTGCTCCCCAGCCTCTCAGGCTGGCCTCCGTGGTCACCAGCATCCAATCCTGAATGCCGAATCTGCGGCCCTCTAGAAGATGAGCACTCTGTAATCACCACAGGAGAGACACCCTTGTCCTTGGATATAGGGTTATCCGCTGATGCATCTGAAGATGCGATCTGGACCATTTGTCCAGCAGATCCCACTGAAGAGTTCTTGCGTGAAATCTGCCGAATGGAATCGCTTCGTAATAAGCCACCATTTTTACCAGGACTCTTGTGCAATGATGCACTGACACTTTTCCTGGTTTTAGGAGGATCCCGATTAGCTCGGATAACTCCCTGGCTTTCTCCTCTGGGAGAAACACCTTTTTCTGGACTGTGTCCAGAATCAACCCTAGGACCAGCAGACGTGTCGTCGGAACAACTGCGGTTTTGGAATATTTAGAATCCACCCGTGCTGTCGTAGAACTACTTGAGATAGTGCTACTCCGACCTCCAACTGTTCTCTGGACCTTGTTCTTATCAGGAGGTCGTCCATTTTCTTTGAAGACGAATCCTCATTTCGGTCATTACCTTGGTAAGGACCCGGGGTGCCGTAGACAATCCAACGGCATCGTCTGAAACTGATAGTGACAGTTCTGTACCACGAACCTGAGGTACCCTTGGTGAGAAAGGCAAATTTTGGGACATGGAGGTAAGCATCCCTGATGTCCCGGGACACCATATAGTCCCCTTCTTCCCGGTTCGCTATCACTGCTCTGAGTGACTGCATCTGGATTTGAACCTTTGTAAGTGTTCAAATATTTCAGATTTAGAATAGGTCTCACCTAGCCTTCTGGCTTCAGTACCACCATATAGTGTGGAATAATACCCCTTTCCTTGTTGTAGGAGGGGTAATTTTATTATCACCTGCTGGGAATACAGCTTGTGAATTGTTTTCAATACTGCCTCCCTGTCGGAGGGAGACATTGGTACAGCAGACTACAGGAACCTGCGAGGGGGAAACGTCTCGACATTCCAATCTGTACCCCTTGGATACTACTTGTAGGATCCAGGGGTCCTGTACGGTCCCAGCGTCATGCTGAGAACTTGGTAGAAGCGGTGGAGGGCTTCTGTTCCTGGGAATGGGCTGCCTGCTGCAGTCTTCTTCCCTTTCCTCTATCCCTGGGCAGATATGACTCTTATAGGGACGAAAGGACTGAGGCTGAAAAGACGGTGTCTTTTTCTGCAGAGATGTGACTTAGGGTAAAAAACGGTGGATTTTCCAGCAGTTGCCGTGGCCACCAGGTCCCATGGACCGACCCCAAATAATTCCTCCCCTTTATACGGCAATACATCTTTGTGCCGTTTGGAATCTGCATCACCTGACCACTGTCGTGTCCATAAACATCTTCTTGCAGATATGGACATCGCATTTACTCTTGATGCCAGAGTGCAAATATCCCTCTGCGCATCTCGCATATATAGAAATGCATCCTTTAAATGCTCTTATAGTCAATAAAATACTGTCCCTGTCAAGGGTATCAATATTTTTAGTCAGGGAATCCGACCAAGCCACCTCAGCTCTGCACATCCAGGCTGAGGCGATCGCTGGTCGCAGTATAACACCAGCATGTGTGTGTATACTTTTTAGGATATTTTCCAGCCTCCTATCAGCTGGCTCCTTAAGTACGGCCCTATCTGTAGATGGTACCGCCACTTGTTCTGATAAGCATGTGAGCGCCTTATCCACCCTAAGGGGTGTTTCCCAACGCGCCCTAACTTCTGGCGGGAAAGGGTATACCGCCAATAATTTTCTATCGGGGGAAACCCACGCATCTCACACACTTCATTTAATTTATCTGATTCAGGAAAAACTACAGGTAGTTTTTTCACATCCCACATAATACCCTTTTTTGTGGTACTTGTAGTATCAGAAATATGTAACACCTCCTTCATTGCCCTTAACGTGTGGCCCTAAAGGAAAATACGTTTGTTTCTTCACCGTCGACACTGAAATCAGTGTCCGTGTCTGGGTCTGTGTCGACCGACTGAGGTAAATGGGCGTTTTACAGCCCCTGACGGTGTTTGAGACGCCTGGACAGGTACTAATTTGTTCGCCGGCCGTCTCATGTCGTCAACCGGCTTGCAGCGTGTTGACATTATCACGTAATTCCATAATTAAGCCATCCATTCCGGTGTCGACTCCCTAGAGAGTGACATCACCATTACAGGCAATTTGCTCCGCCTCCTCACCAACATTTTCCTCATACATGTCGACACACACGTACCGACATACAGCACACACATAGGGAATGCTCTGATAGAGGACAGGACCCACTAGCCCTTTGGGGAGACAGAGGGAGAGTTTGCCAGCACACACCAAAACGCTATAATTATACAGGGACAACCTTTATATAAGTGTTCCTCCCTTATAGCATTTTAATATATATTCATATCGCCAAATCAGTGCCCCCCCTCTCTGTTTTAACCCTGTTTCTGTAGTGCAGTGCAGGGGAGAGCATGGGAGCCTTCCCACCAGCATTTCTGTGAGGGAAAATGGCGCTGTGTGCTGAGGAGAATAGGCCCCGCCCCCTTTTCGGCGGGCTTCTTCTCCGGAGTCTGTGATATCTGGCAGGGGTTAAATACATCCATATAGCCTCAAGGGCTATATGTGATGTATTTTTCGCCATACAGGTATTATACATTGCTGCCCAGGGCGCCCCCCCCCCGCGCCCTGCACCCTCCGTGACCGCTGTGTGAAGTGTGCTGACAACAATGGCGCACAGCTGCAGTGCTGTGCGCTACCTGATGAAGACTGAAAGTCTTCTGCCGCCTGGTTCCGGACCTCTTCAATCTTCAGCATCTGCAAGGGGGGTCGGCGGCGCGGCTCCGGGACGAACCCCAGGGCGAGACCTGTGTTCCGACTCCCTCTGGAGCTAATGGTGTCCAGTAGCCTAAGAAGCCAATCCATCCTGCACGCAGGTGAGTTCACTTCTCTCCCCTAAGTCCCTCGATGCAGTGAGCCTGTTGCCAGCAGGACTCACTGAAAATAAAGAACCTAAAAACTTTTTCTAAGCAACTCTTTAAGAGAGCCACCTAGATTGCACCCTGCTCGGACGGGCACAAAAACCTAACTGAGGCTTGGAGGAGGGTCATAGGGGGAGGAGCCAGTACACACCATGTGATCCTAAAAGCTTACTTTTTGTGCCCTGTCTCCTGCGGAGCCGCTATTCCCCATGGTCCTGACGGAGTCCCCAGCATCCACTAGGACGTTAGAGAAAATGCTATTTTCTCTAGCGTCCATAAGGGATACTGGGGACAGATTAGTACAATGGGGATATACCAAAGCTTCCAGAACGGGCGTGAACGTGCGGAGACATCTGCAGCACCGACTGCCCAAACTGCGTATCCTCTTTGACCAGGGTATCAAATTTGTAGAATTTCACAAGTGTGTTCTTCCCCGACCAGGTAGCCACTCGGCATAGTTGTAAGGCCGAGACACCACAGGCAGCCGCCCAGGAAGAGCCCACTGACCTTGTAGAGTGGACCTACAGAGACTGAGGAACAGGTAAAGCTGCCAACATAGGCCTGCTGGATAGTAAGCCTAATCCAGCAGGCAATGGTCTGCTTTGAAGCAGGACAACCCTTTTTCTGCGCATCATAAAGCACGAATAACAGTACACAATGTCAAACTGCAACAAAGAATGCAAGTAAAGTGCTTGCGTGCATTAAACAGTGCACTGAGACAAGGATGTAATCCTACAGTTGTACAAATCATTGGTACGTCCGCACCTGGAATATTGTGTTCAGTTCTGGGCACTATATATATATATATATATATATATATATATATATATATATATATATATATATATATATATATATATATATATATATATATATATATATATATATATATATAATAAAAAAAGATAGATATCGGGGAACCAGAAAAATTTCAAAGGCCAGCTACTAAATTGATTAAAGGGTTAGAGACACTGGACTACGAGGAAAGGCTTACTAGGCTAAATATGTACACACTAGAAAAGAGGAGACTAAGAGGAGACATTAGTAATATCTTCAGATATGTAAAGGTCATTACAAGGAGCTAGCAGCGGATTTGTTTATTAAAAGAACTCTGCATAGGATGCGTGGGCACTCGCTGAGGCTAGAGAGAAAATTCCGTACACAACGTAGGAAAGTGTTCGTCATGGTAAGAGCAATAAAGATTTGGAACTCACTGCTGGAGAAGGTAATAATGGCAGACTCTGTAAATGCATTTAAAAACGGATTGGACAAATTTCTAACTGGAAAACTTATCCAGGGATATAGCATTTAACATATTGACATTAAAATTATTTGGGAGTGGTAGGAATCATTGCTGTCAATCGGTACTAAACCATTAATTCAGCAGGCGCATTATAATATGAACAAATACAGATTACAGGTTGAACCCGATGGCCATTTTGCCTCTTTTCAACTTCACTGACTATGTAATAAATAAGGAATCAGTCTTCCTGACCCGAGCAATGCACCTGGCATAAATCTTCAAAGCATGCACACAATCCAAAAGACTCCGGAGGAGCAGAAGCGTCAGAACAGGACAGAACCACAATAGGTTGATTCAGGTGGAAAGAGGAGACAACCTTTTGACAGGAACTGCTGTTTAGTCTGGAACGCCACTCTGTCCTCGTAAAAGACCAAGTAGGGACTTTTACACGATAAGGCCCCCAATTTTGAGACGTGTCTAGCAGAAGCCATGGCCAATAACATCACTGTCTTCCATGTGAGGTACTTGTCTTCTATCGTCATCAGAGGCTCAAACCAGGGGGACTGTAGAAATTTCAACACTACATCAGCCCAGGGTGCCGTAGGAGGCACAAAGGGAGGTTGTATGTGGAGTACCACTTGTAAGAAGGTCTGATCTTCTAGCAACACAGCCAATTTCTTCTGAAAGAAAATTGAGAGAGCTGAAATCTGGACATGAACGGAACCCAGACGTAAGCCACACCAGCCTGCAGGAAATGTCCCAAGTGAAACTCCACAGGCGGATGCGTGCGTTCCTCGCACAAAGAGACATATCTCCTCCAGATATGATGATAGTGTTTTGACGTCACAGGCTTTCTGGCTTGTACCATAGTGGTAATTACTTTTTTGGAAAGCCCTTTGTGAGCTAGGATGTTCCACTCAACTTCCATGCTGTCAAACGAAGCCGCTGTAAGTCTGGGTAGACGAACAGCCCTTGCTGAAGAGCCTTTCTTAGCGGCAGAGGCCAAGGGTCTTCTATGGACATGTCCAGAAGAGTTGCGTACCACGCCCTTCGGGGCCAAACTGGCGCAATCAGGATTGCTTGTACTCTGATGTCTGATCCGCTGGAGCACCCTTGGGATCAACTGAATCGGAGGGAATATGTAGACCAGACGGTAAGGCCAAGGCGACGTCAGCGCATCCACTGCACTTGCCTTAGGGTCTCCGGTTTGCGAGCAGTAGCAGCGAAGCTTGTTGAGGCAAGACGCCGTCATGTCGATCTGCGGGTATCCCCACCTGACGACAATCTGTTGAAACACTTGAGGATGTAATCCCACTCCCCCGGGTGGAGGTCGTGGCGACTCAGAAAGTCGGCTTCCCAGTTGAAAATTGCGGACAGCGCTCTTGTATTTCTTTCCGCCCCTAGAAGTATTTTTGACACTTCTCGCATGCAGGCCCTGCTTTTAGTCCCTCCCTGTCGAATGATGTATGCCACTGCCGTAGCCTTGTCCAACTGAACCTGAACCGCCTGATCCCCGAGTAGAGGAGAGGCCTGAATCAGAGCACTGTAGATGGCCCGAAGTTCCAGAATATTGATCGAAGTAGGGCATCTAGGGCAGACAACCTGCCCTGAAACTGCACCCCCTGGGTGTCAGCTCCCCATCATCTCATGCTCTCATCCGTTGTGAGGAGGATCCAAACCTGAATCCCGAAACGTTGACCTTCCAGCAGGTTTGAAGACTGTAACCACCACAGGAGTGAAATCCTGGCCTGGGGTGACAGCTGAATCATCCGATGCATCTGAAGACGTGAACCGGACCACTAGTTCAGGATGTCCAATTGGAAGGGTCTGGCATGGAACCTTCCGTGTATTGCCTCGTACAAGGCTACCATTTTTACCAACAAATTTATGCAAAGATGAATGGAAACTCGAGCAGGTCGGAGAACCATGCGAACCATCTCTTGAAGTGTTCTTACCTTGTCCTCTGGAGGAACACTTTCTGTGCTACAGTATCCAGTATCGTACCCAGAAACAGGAGCCTTTAAGACGGTTCCAGTTGAGACTTCTGTAGATTGAGGATCCACCCGTGGTGAGACAGAAGTTGGATAGTACAATCTATATGGAGCAGTATATCAGGAGATCATCCAGGTAAGGGACAATTTTGACCCCCTGGACTCTGAGCTGGAACATAATTTCCGCCATCACCTTCATGAACACACTCGGAGCTGTAGACAGGCCGAAGGGCAACGCCAGAAACTGGTAGTGATCTTAAGTAGGGAGAATCGCAGATAGACCTGATGAGGAGGCCAAATTGGTATATGTAGGTAGGTGTCCTTGATATCCAGGGACACAAGGAATTCCTGTTCCAGGCCCGCGATCACCACTCTCAAAGATTCCATCTTGAATTTGAAAACCTTCAGGTAAGGATTCAAGGACTTCAGATTAAAAGTTTGAATCACAGACCAGTCTGGTTTTGGTACTACGAACAGACTGGAATAGTAACCTTGTCCTTGCAGTAGCAGGGGTACTGGAACAATGACCTGGGACTGGACCAACTTGTCGATGGCCAGTAGTAGCGCAACATGCATATCTTCTAAAACTGGCAAGCCCGATATGAAAAATCGTTGGGGAGGAGCACAGTCGTACTGTAGCTTGTAACCCTGAGAGATGAGGTCCCTTACCCAGGCATCTTGACAGGAACCGTCCCAGACGTGGCTGTAGTGACGTAACCGAGCTCCCACCACGAGATTCCCTCGGGGTGGGTGGGCACCATCATGCCAAAGTCTTTGTGGAAGCTGAACTGGTGCTGTTCCGGAGAGCCAGCAACATCTGGTTTCTTAGGCTTACCTCTGAAGCCTCTAGCTACATTGGAGGCACCCCAGGCCATAGATCAAAATCTGGAGGACCGAACGGACCGAGTAGACAGTCCTGGGTAGGTACCCTAGCAGGCGGAGCCCCTGAAGGAAGTAACGTGGATTTGCCAACAGTAGCTTTGGAGATCCATGCGTCCAATTCAGCTCTTAAGAGCCATTCACCTGTGAAGGGAAGAGATTCCACATTACGTTTGGAGTCAGCGTCTGCCATCCACTGACGCAACCATATGGCTCTGCGTGCAGTGGTTCTAGCATTTATATTGCCAATCTCTTTAAAAGAGTCACAGAGGACTCTTGCCGTGTCAAGAATGTGTTTTAGGAAAGTTACAGTAGTAACCAAGGTCATACCACCCGAAAGACCCTCTTGAATCGGAGTAGCCCATGTATGAATGGCATGTGTCATCCAGCAATGACCGGTCTTTGAGCTACACCTGCAGCAGTGTAGACAGAATTCACAGTGGTCTCAATTTACCTATTCCCCCGGGTCCTTTACCATAAAAGAGCCCTTAGCAGGGAGCACCGCCTTTTTAGAAAAGCGAGAGACCGATGTCTACTGCTGGAGATTCTTCCCAGAATTTCCTGCCTTCAGGGGCAAATGGGAAGGTATTTAAAAACTTTTGGACACTTGATATTTTTTATCTGGATTTTTCCAGGCTAATTTAAATCAATCATCCAACTCCTTGGAATCAGGAAAGGTGACAGCCAGTTTGTCTTGTGGGAGGAAACATGACTGCTGTTTAGTAGCGTACTCCAGAAGGAGCTTTAACACATCCTGTATGGCCAATATGAGGGGTTCGATACCCTGTGTAAAAAGTGAAATCCCCACTAATGTGATCCCCATCATCCCCATCCACCTGTAAATCAGAATTCACATTTTTGTGCAGCTGTAGTATACAGCGAGGGATTGGAAGCATCAGCCTTGGCAGTTAGGCTAGCCACTACTTGTTGCAGTTCTTGTGTTTTATTGACATTGGCAGTGAGCTGAGCTGACATATCGTTTTTTCTAAACTGCCTGTGGGAGGGGGCATAGAGGGCAGGAGCCAGCACACCCAGTTGAAGAAATTTGAAGTGCACTGGGTCCTTTGGACCCATCTATACCACATAGTACTAATCTGTCCCAAACATCCCTTATGGATGCTAGCAAAAAAAACGCAACTAAAAATAGGATTTTGGTTACCTACCGATAAATCTTTTTCTCGTAGTCCGTAGAGGATGCTGGGGTCCACATTAGTACCATGGGGTATAGATGGGTCCACCAGGAGCCAATGGCACTTTAAGAGTCTGAGAGTGTGGGCTGGCTCCTCCCTCTATGCCCCTCCTACCAGACTCAGTCTAGAAAATGTGCCAGAGGAGACGGACATCTTCGAGATAAGGGATTTTACAAAGATAGTGGCGAGATTCACACCAGCTCACACATACAAAGCACATCAAGCTAACTAGCTTGAAACGCAGCAACCGCTGAAACATTACTTAACAAGTAACAATGTGGTACTCAACTAAAATGAAGTTCTACTGAACCAAATAACGGCAGCAGGAAAACGAAGCACTGGGCAGGCGCCCAGCATCCTTTACGGACTACGAGAAAAGGATTTACCGGTAGGTAACCAAAATCCTATTTTCTCTTACGTCCTAGAGCAGGCATTCCCAACCACGGTCCTCAAGGAACACCAACAGTGCAGGTTTTAGTGATATCCAGGCTGCAGCACAGATGGTTAAATCAAAAAAACTGAAGTACTAATTAAGTCTCCTGTTTTCAAGCCTGGATATCACTAAAACCTGCACTGTTAGTGTGCCTTGAGGACCGTGGTTGGGAATGCCTGTCCTAGAGGATGCTGTGGTTCACATTCGTACCATGGGGATGTACCAAAGCTCCCAGAACGAGAGGGAGAACGGGAGAGCGCGGAGGCTCCTGCAGAACCGATTGGCCTCTGAGGACCTGAAGTTTAGTCAAAGTATCGAACTTGTAGAACTTTACAAACGTGTTCGACCCAGACCAAGTATCCGCTCTGCAAAGCTGTAAAGCCAAGACACCCCGGGTAGCCGCCCAGGACGAACCGGCTTGCGGGTCCCTCGACCTGGAACAATACCGCCGAAGCTTCTTGTTGAGACGAGAGGCCATCATGTCTATGAGGTACACCCCAAATATTTGTCACCTCCGTGAACACCTCCGGATGGAGTCCCCACTCTCCTGGATGGAGATCGTTTCTGCTGAGGAAGTCCGCTTCCCAGTTGTCTACTCCCGGAATAAAGATTGCTGACAGTGCCAACGCATGTTTATCTGCCCAGAGGATGATTCTCGTTACCTCCAACACTGCAGCTCTGCTCCTAGTTCCGCCCGGTCGGTTGATGAAAGCCACTGTCGTTACATTGTCCGACTGCACTTGAATGGCCCGATTTTTCAGAAGATGGGCCGCTTGGAGGAGAAGACCGTTGTAGACGGCTCTTACTTCTAGAATGTTTATCGGCAGGCCGGCATCCAGACTTGACCACCTTCCTTGGAAGGTCTCCCCTTGAGTGACTGCACCCCAGCCTCGGAGACTTGCATCCGTGGTTAGAAGGATCCAGTCTTGAATCCCGTACCTGTGGCCCGCCAGAAGGCGAGGTAGTTGCAACCACCAGAGGAGTGAAATCCTGGCCTTTGGTGACAGACGTATCGTCTTGTGCA
This sequence comes from Pseudophryne corroboree, assembly GCF_028390025.1. Taxonomy (NCBI): domain Eukaryota; kingdom Metazoa; phylum Chordata; class Amphibia; order Anura; family Myobatrachidae; genus Pseudophryne; species Pseudophryne corroboree. The sequence continues at coordinate 221,876,698 of NC_086454.1, read as the reverse complement.
TATGTAGATGGGATCCCAACCACTTGTCCAGGAGATCCAGTTGGAAGGACAGAGCATAAAACCTCCCATACTGTAGAGCCTCGTAAGAGGCCACCATCTTTCCCAGAAGTGAATGCACTGACGAACCGACACCCCGGCTGGCTTCAGGGCATCCCGGACCATTGCTTGTATCACCAACGCTTTTTCCTCTGGAAGAAACACCCTCTGCACTTCCGTGTCGAGGATCATTCCCAGAAAGGACAACCTCCTGGTTGGTTGCAAATTTGATTTTTGCGGCGGCCAAATCGGAATGTGGAGGTACGCATCCTTGATTTCCAGGGATACCAGGAATTCCCCCTCTTCCAGACTTGATATCACCGCTCTTAAGACTCCATTTTGAACTTGAACTCCTTCAGAAAGGGATTTAGGGATTTTAGGTTCAGAATGGGCCTGCCGAACCATTCGGTTTCGGTACCAGTAACCTTTGTTTTGCAGATGAGGAGGGACTGGTACAATAACCTGTGCCTCCACCAACTTCTGGACGGCTGTCTGCCAGCAAAGCTGGCAAGCCGGATTTGAAGAACCAGTGAGGAGGGAGATCTTGAAATTCCAGCCGGTACCCCTGGGACACAATATCTTGTACCCAGGTATCCAGGCCGGACGACACCCAGACGTGAATGAAATGTCTGAGTCTAGCCCCCACCGGCCCTACCTCCAGGCCGCTCGGTCCACTGTCAGGCTGAGGACTTTGGCGTACCTGAAGCAGGCTTCTGTACCTGGGAACCCGCGGCAGCAGGTTTCTTGGATTTTGACCGACCTCCTCTAAAGAAGGTGTTAGACAGTTTGGCCTTTCTTATTTTAGCAACCCGAAAGGACTGTGATGCAGCGGAAGAAAAGGGTTTCTTCATAGCAGGTGCAGCCGAGGGAAGAAAAGGTGACTTACCCGCTGTAGCTGTCAAGATCCATGCATCTAATGCTTCCCCAAAGAGAGCCTGACCTGTGTAGGGTAGGGTCTCCACACCTCTCCTGGATTCCGCATCGGCAGACCACTGGCGCAGCCAAAGTCCCCTACAAGCTGAGATAGACATGGAAGAAATTCCTGCAGCCATGGAACCCAAAACAATTCAACATCAGATTTATCCATAGTATCCAAATCTTCAAGTAATGTGCCTGACCTCTTTACTATAGCTTTGGCAATCCAAACAGTGGCAATAGTGGGACGTAATATAGCCCCTGAAGTCATGTACATGGATTTGAGCGCATTATCAATTTTACGATCAGCCGGCTCTTTCCCGGCGATGGACCCTGGAACAGGTAAAACCACCTTTTTTGAGAGTCTGGATACAGACGCGTCAACAATGGGCAGGTTTTACCATTTTTTTCTATCCTTCAAACGTAAAAGGAAACGCCACCAGGACCCTTTTAGGGATCTGGAATTTTTTCTCGGGGTTTTCCCATGCTTTTTCAAAAATAGCATTTAATTTTTTTGACGCAGGGAAGGTTAGCGAGGCTTTCTTAATTTCAGTCAAGTAAGCCTCCTCAACCTGTACAGGTGTTGTATCAGCAAATATTCAACACATCCCTAATGGCCTCCATCATCAACTGCACCCCTTTTGCAAGAGATGCTGCCCCCCCTCAATACATCCCCATCACTGTCCTCAGTGTCAGAAACTGTATCCGTGGCATCTTGCACAATTTGTGCAAGAGCACGTTTTTGGGAATATACAGCCCTGAGGTAACAGAACTGGGCCAGACTGCCATAGAGCTCTGTAAAGCCTGAGTTGCAGATTAATTCTGTGCAACTCTAGTAGAAATCTGACAAATCATAGATTTGATAGAGGATAACCACTCAGGGTCCCTTGCTGGTATTGGTGCTAAAACAGTGCAATTTTGATTACATGGAATGGGATCATCCGGAGAGGACATATCCTCTGCAGCATATGATACAGAGTACCTGGACACAGCTTAATGGAGACCAGACACTACACACACACACACACACACACACACACACACACACGGGAGGGCAGACCGTTTCACCCCCAAGAAGGCAAGTGAGACACAGATTGGAGCTAACCCACACACAGCGCTTTTTAGGTAAAGGGAGACCCTCAGCCAGCGCTGACTGTGCACCTTAATAGGTTACACAGCCTCCCCCCCCCCTTCTACAACCTCCTGGTACCGTGAGAGATAGCTGGAGTTGTTCTGGAGGGACTTGCTCTTCACTGACAGCGTTGTGCAGGCAGGAAAATGGCGCTGAACGCTGCTGGGTCCGCTCTGAGGAGAAGCTAAGCCCCCAAAATCGCACTGTCTTCCCGCTCTTCCTAGGATTATACTGGCCTGAGGAATAATGCTGGCTGAGATCCTGGGACCCCGACGGGCTGTGTGACCAGTGTAGGCGCTGGCTACAGTTAGTACTGCGCTCCATACCCTGTTGCCACCATCTTCACACCGGCCCCCCGCTTGCTATGGAGGTCGGTGACTCACTCGCCACCAATCTTCTGGCTCTGTAAGTGGGTGGCGGCATGTTGCTGGGGTGAGCGATCCCCTGTGGCGGGGAACGATCGATCCCCTCAGGAGCTCAGGGTACTGCCAGCAAAGATAGTGGCTCAGACCCCGCAGGGCGGACAATACTCCCCCCCCCCCCCCCCCCCCCACACTCCCCCTTAGTCCCACGAAGCAGGGAGGCTGTTGGCAGCAGCCTCCCTGTAAAATAAAACTCTAAAATAAACTTTTACTAAAGAAGCTATGTAGAGCTCCCCTAGCTGTGACCGGCTCATCCGGGCATATTTTCTAGACTGAGCCTGGTAGGAGGGGCATAGAGGGAGGAGCCAGCCCACACTCTCAAACTCTTAAAGTGCCAATGGCTCCTGGTTGACCTGTCTATACCCCATGGTACTAATGTGGACCCCTGCATCCTCTAGGACGCAAGAGAAAACAGATCTTTGGATCTTTATAAAGGCTGTGAGATTGTTTGGTGTGCGTTGAGACATTGGATGCCATGCCTACTGGATGCTGCAATATCGGGTGATAGGTTGTGCTGAATGATATCTGAAGTGAAGGATTTTAAATATATTATCGCTGTATATTAACAAAAATAAGATTTTAAACCTACCGGTAAATCTTTTTCTCGTAGTCCGTAGAGGATGCTGGGGACTCCGTAAGGACCATGGGGAATAGACGGGCTCCGCAGGAGACATGGGCACTTTTAAGAAAGACTTTAGGTCTGGGTGTGCACTGGCTCCTCCCTCTATGCCCCTCCTCTAGACCTCAGTTAGAGAAACTGTGCCCAGAGGAGACGGACAGTACGAGGAAAGGATTTTTGTTAATCCAAGGGCAAGATTCATACCAGCCACACCAATCACACCGTATAACTTGTGTATCTATTAAACAGTTAACAGTATGAAAAAACACAACGTAGCATCAGTCCAACCTGATGAAACTATAACATAACCCTTATGCAAGCAAAACTATATACAAGTCTCGCAGAAGTAGTCCGCACTCGAGACGGGCGCCCAGCATCCTCTACGGACTACGAGAAAAAGATTTACCGGTAGGTTTAAAATCTTATTTTCTCTAACGTCCTAGAGGATGCTGGGGACTCCGTAAGGACCATGGGGATTATACCAAAGCTCCCAAACGGGCGGGAGTGCGCGGATGACTCTGCAGCACCGAATGAGCAAACCTTAGGTCCTCCTCAGCCAGGGTATCAAACTTCTAGAACTTTGCAAAGGTGTTTGAACCCGAACAAGTAGCAGCTCGGCACAGTTGTAGTGCAGAGACCCCTCGGGCAGCCGCCCAAGACGAGCCCACCTTCCTAGTGGAATGGGCCTTGACCGATTTGGTAACGGCAATCCAGCCGAAGAATGCGCCTGCTGAATCGTGTTACAGATCCAGCGAACAATAGTCTGCTTCGAAGCAGGGGCGCCAACCTTGTTGGCTGCATATAGGACAAACAGTGCTTCTGTTTTCCTGACTCTAGCCGTTCTGGCCACATAAATTTTCAAAGCCCCGACTACATCAAGGAACTCGGAATCCTCCAAATCTCGTATAGCCACAGGCACCACAATAGGTTGGTTAATATGAAAAGATGACACCACCTTAGTCAAGAATTGAGGACGGGTCCGCAATTCCGCCCTATCCATATGGAAAACCAGATAGGGGCTTTTATGAGACAAAGCCGCCAATTCCGACACTCGCCTAGCCGAAGCCAAGGCTAATAACATGACCACCTTCCAAGTGAGATATTTTAACTCCACCGTTTGAAGTGGTTCAAACCAGTGCGACTTAAAGGAAACACCACGTTAAGGTCCCAAGGCGCCACCAGAGGTATAAAAGGAGGCTGAATATGCAGCACTCCCTTCACAAAAGTCTGTACTTCTGGGAGAGAAGCCAATTCTTTTTTAAAGAAAATGGATAAGGCTGAAATCTGAACCTTAATGGAGCCTAATTTTAGGCCAAAATTCACTCCAGTCTGTAGGAAGTGAAGGAAACGGTCCAGATGGAATTCTTCCGTAGGAGCATTCCTGGCCTCACACCAATTAACATATTTTCGCCATATCCGGTGATAATGTTTCGCTGTCACGTCTTTCCTAGCCTTTATCAGAGTAGGAATGACCTCATCCGGAATTCCCTTTTCCGCTAGGATCCGGCGTTCAACCGCCATGCCGTCAAACGCAGCCGCGGTAAGTCCTGGAACAGACATGGCCCCTGTTGTAACAGGTCCTGTCTTAGAGGAAGAGGCCACAGATCTTCTGTGAGCATTTCCAGCAGATCCGGATACTAGGTCCTTCGTGGCCAATCTGAAACAATGAGAATTGTTCTCACTCCTTTTTCTTATTATTCTCAACACCTTGGGTATGAGAGGAAGAGGAGGAAACACATAGACCGACTGGAACGCCCATGGTGTCACTAGGGCGTCTACTGCTACCGCCTGAGGGTCTTTTGATTTGGCGCAATACCTCTGTAGCTTTTTATTGAGGCGGGACGCCATCATGTCTATCTGGGGCAGTCCCCACTGACTTGCAATCTGTGCGAAGACTTCCCGATGGAGTCCCCACTCCCCTGGATGCAGGTCGTGTCTGCTGAGGAAGTCTGCTTCCCAGTTGTCCACTCCCGGAATGAACACTGCTGACCGTGCGCTTACATGATTTTCCGCCCAGCGAAGAATCCTGGTGGCTTCCGCCATTGCCACTCTGCTCCTTGTGCCGCCTTGGCGGTTTACATGAGCCACTGCGGTGATGTTGTCTGACTGGATCAGAACTGGTTGGTCGCGAAGTAAGTTCTCCGCTTGACGTAGGGCGTTGTATATGGCCCTCAGTTCCAGGATGTTGATGTGAAGACAAGTCTCTTGACTTGTCCAAAGTCCTTGGAAGTTTCTTCCCTGTGTGACTGCTCCCCACCCTCTGAGGCTTGCGTCCATGGTCACCAGGATCCAATCCTGAATGCCGAACATGCGGCCTTCCAAAAGGTGAGCACTCTGCAGCCACCACAGGAGAGATACCCTGGCCCTGGGGGACAGGGTGATCAGCTGATGAATTTGTACATGTGACCCGGATCACTTGTCCAACAGGTCCCATTGGAAAGTCCTTGCATGGAACCTGCCGAAGGGAAGGGCTTCGTATGTTGCCACCATTTTTCCCAGGACTTGAGTGCAATGATGCACAGACACTTGTTTTGGCTTCAATAGGTTCTTGACTAGAGTCATGAGTTCCTGAGCTTTTTCTATCGGAAGAAAAACCCTTTTCTGGTCTGTGTCCAGAATCATGCCCAAGAAGGTCAGACGAGTCGTAGGAACCAGCTGTGACTTCGGGATATTGAGAATCCAGCCGTGTTGCTGTAACACCTTCAATGAAAGGTGACACGCTGTTCAGTAATTTCTCTCGTGATCTCGCTTTTATGAGGAGATCGTCCAAGTATGGGATAATTGTGACACCCTGCTTGCGCAGGAGCACCATCATTTCCACCATTACCTTGGTGAAAATCATCGGCGCTATGGAAAACCCAAACGGCAACGTCTGAAATTGGTAATGACAATCCTGTACCGCAAATCTCAGGTACGCCTGGTGAGGTGGATAAATGGGGACATGAAGGTATGCATCCTTTATGTCCAGAGATACCATAAAATCCCCCCCTTCCAGGCTGGTGATGACCGCTCTGAGCGATTCCATCTTGAACTTGAACCGTTTTAAGTATAGTTTCAGGGATTTTAAATTCAATATGGGTCTGACCGAACCGTCAGGTTTCGGAACTACAAACAGGGTTGAGTAGTATCCCTTCCCTCTCTGAAGCAGGGGAACTTCGACCACTACTTGTTGAAGACACAATTTGTGAATAGCATTTAACACCATCTCCCTTTCTAGGGGAGAAGTCGGTAGAGACGATTTGAAAAAACGGCGAGGAGGCACCTCTTCCAATTCCAGCTTGTACCCCTGAGAAACAATTTCTATTGCCCAGCGATCCACCTGTGACTGAACCCAGATGTGGCTGAAAAGTCGAAGACGTGCCCCCACTGGGGCGGACTCCCTCAGCGGAGCCCCAGCGTCATGCAGTGGATTTTGCAGAGGCCGGGGAGGACTTCTGTTCCTGGGAACTAGCTGTGCAGTGCAGCTTTTTACCTCTGCCCTTACCTCTGGCAAGAAAGGACGATCCGCGTACTCTTTTGCTTTTATTTGAACGAAAGGACTGCATTTGATAATGTGGCGCTTTCTTAGGTTGTGAGGGAACATAAGGCAAAAAATTCGATTTACCTGCCGTAGCTGTGGAGACCAGGTCCGAGAGACCTTCCCCAAACAATTCCTCACCCTTGTAAGGTAAAACCATATGTCTTTTTGAGTCGGCATCACCTGTCCACTGCCGGGTCCAGAGGACTCGTCTAGCAGAAATTGACATAGCGTTTATTCTGGAACCCAGTAAACTAATGTCTCTTTGAGCATCTCTCATATATAAAAGACAGCATCCTTTATATGGCCTAGGGTCAATAAAATGGTATCCTTATCTAGGGTCTCAATTTCTGCTGATAAGGAATCTGTCCATGCTGCTACAGCGCTACAAACCCAGGCCGACGCAATTGCCGGTCTGAGTAATGTACCAGAATGTGTGTAAATGGATTTCAAGGTAACCTCCTGCTTGCGGTCAGCAGGATCCTTGAGGGTAGCCGTATCTTGGGATGGCAGCGCTAACTTTTTTGACAAGCGTGTCAACGCTTTGTCCACCTTAGGGGAGGATTCCCACCGTATCCTGTCCTTTGGCGGGAAAGGATACGCCATAAGAATCCTTTTGGGAATTTGCAGTTTTTTGTCTGGAGATTCCAACGCTTTTTCACATAATTCGTTCAACTCATGTGAGGAGGGAAAAGCTACCTCAGGCTTCTTTCCCTTATACATGTGTATAATACACTTCTTTTATTGCAATAATGATATATCGAATACATTTAGCCACTTTTGGCTGTAACTTTGCATCATCGTAGTCGACACTGGAGTCCGAATCCGTGTCAGTATCTGTGTCTCCTATTTGGGATAGTGGGCGCTTCTGAGACCCTGAAGGTCCCGGAGACATAGGGACAGACATGGGGTCACTCCCTGACTGTTCCTTAGCTTCAGCTTTGTCTAATCTTTTGTGCAATAAGTTCACACTAGCATTTAAAACATTACACATACCCATCCAGTCAGGTGTCGGCACCATCGACGGAGACCTCACATTCATATGCTCACCCTCCTCCCTAGGTGAGCCTTCTACATCAGACATGTCGACACACGCGTACCGACACACCACACACACAGGGAACCTCTTATCTGAAGATCGTTTCCCTACAAGGCCCTTTGGAGAGACAGAGAGAGAGTAGGTCAGCACACACCCCAACGCTATATGACCCTGGAAAAATAAGATTTTACTCACCGGTAAATCTATTTCTCGTAGTCCGTAGTGGATGCTGGGAACTCCGTAAGGACCATGGGGAATAGACGGGCTCCGCAGGAAACTGGGCACTCTAAAAGAAAGATTAGGTACTATCTGGTGTGCACTGGCTCCTCCCTCTATGCCCCTCCTCCAGACCTCAGTTAGGATACTGTGCCCGGAAGAGCTGACACAATAAGGAAGGATTTTGAATCCCGGGTAAGACTCATACCAGCCACACCAATCACACCGTATAACTCGTGATACTATACCCAGTTAACAGTATGAAATATAACTGAGCCTCTCAACAGATGGCTCAACAATAACCCTTTAGTTAGGCAATAACTATATACAAGTATTGCAGACAATCCGCACTTGGGATGGGCGCCCAGCATCCACTACGGACTACGAGAAATAGATTTACCGGTGAGTAAAATCTTATTTTCTCTGACGTCCTAGTGGATGCTGGGAACTCCGTAAGGACCATGGGGATTATACCAAAGCTCCCAAACGGGCGGGAGAGTGCGGATGACTCTGCAGCACCGAATGAGAGAACTCAAGGTCCACCTCAGCCAGGGTATCAAATTTGTAGAATTTAGCAAACGTGTTTGCCCCTGACCAAGTTGCAGCTCGGCAAAGTTGTAAAGCCGAGACCCTCGGGCAGCCGCCCAAGATGAGCCCACGTTCCTCGTGGAATGGGCTGTTACTGATTTAGGATGCGGCAATCCAGCCGCAGAATGCTCCATCTGAATTGTGCTACAAATTCAGCGAGCAATAGTCTGCTTAGAAGCAGGAGCACCTATTTTGTTGGGTGCCTACAGGATAAAAAACGAGTCAGTTTTCCTGACTCCAGCCGTCCTGGAAATATAAATTTTTAAGGCCCTGACTACGTCCAGTAACTTGGAATCTTTCAAGTCCCTAGTAGCCGCAGGCACTACAATAGGTTGGTTCAAGTGAAAAGCTGATACCACCTTAGGGAGAAACTGGGGACGAGTCCTCAATTCTGCCCTATCCATATGGAAAAATCAGATAAGGGCTTTTACATGACAAAGCCGCCGATTCTGACACACGCCTGGCCGAAGTTAAGGCCAATAACATGACCACTTTCCACTTGAGATATTTCAAATCCACAGTTTTAAGTGGCTCAAACCAATGTGATTTTAAGAAACTCAACACCACGTTGAGATCCCAAGGTGCCACAGAAGGCACAAAAAAGGGGCTGAATATGTAGCACTCCCTTTACAAATGTCTGAACTCCAGGCAGTGAAGCCAGTTCTTTCTGGAAGAAAATCGACAGAGCCGAAATCTGGACTTTAATGGAACCCAATTTTAGGCCCATATTCACTCCTGACTGTAGGAAGTGCAGAAAACGACCCAGCTGAAATTCTTCTGTTGGGGCCTTCCTGGCCTCACACCACGCAACATTTTCGCCAAATACGGTGATAATGGTTTGCGGTCACTTCTTTCCTGGCTTTTATCAGCGTAGGAATGACTTCCTCCGGAATGCCCTTTTGCTTTAGGATCCGGAATTCAACCGCCATGCCGTCCAACGCAGCCGCGGTAAGTCTTGGAACAGACAGGGCCCCTGCTGTAGCAGATCCTGTCTGAGCGGTAGAGGCCATGGGTCCTCTGATATTATTTCTTGAAGTTCTGGGTACCAAGCTCTTCTTGGCCCATCCGGAACCACGAGTATCGTTCTTACTCCTCGTTTTCTTATTATTCTCAGTACCTTTGGTATGAGAGGCAGAGGAGGGAATATATAAACCGACTGGTACACCCACGGTGTCACTAGAGCGTCCACAGCTATTGCCTGAGGGTCCCTTGACCTGGCGCAATATCTAGTTTTTTGTTTAGGCGGGACGCCATCATGTCCACCTGTGGCCTTTCCCAACGGTTTACCAACAGTTGGAAGACTTCTGGATGAAGTCCCCACTCTCCCGGGTGTCGGTCGTGTCTGCTGAGGAAGTCTGCTTCCCAGTTGTCCACTCCCGGAATGAACACTGCTGACAGTGCTAAGACGTGATTTTCCGCCCATCGGAGAATCCTTGTGGCTTCTGCCATCGCCATCCTGCTTCTAGTGCCGCCCTGTCGGTTTACATGGGCGACTGCCGTGATGGTGTCTGATTGGATCAGTACCGGCTGGTTTTGAAGCAGAGGCCTTGCCTGACTTAGGGCATTGTAAATGGCCCTCAGTTCCAGAATATTTATGTGTAGGGACGACTCCTGACTTGACCAAAGTCCTTGGAAATTTCTTCCCTGTGTGACTGCCCCCCAGCCTCGAAGGCTGGCATCCGTGGTTACCAGGACCCAGTCCTGTATGCCGAATCTGCGGCCCTCTTGAAGATGAGCACTCTGCAGCCACCACAGTAGAGATACCCTGGTCCTTGGAGACAGGGTTATCAGCCGATGCATCTGAAGATGCGATTCCGACCACTTGTCCAAGAGGTCCCACTGAAAGGTTCTTGCATGGAACCTGCCGAATGGAATTTTGCTTCGTAAGAAGCTACCATTTTTCCCAGGACTCGTGTGCAGTGATGCACCGATACCTGTTTTGGTTTCAGGAGGTCTCTGACTAGAGATGACAGCTCCTTGGCTTTCTCCTGCAGGAGAAACACTTTTTTTTCTGTTCTGTGTCCAGAACCATCCCCAGGAACAGCAGGCGTGTGGTAGGAACCAGCTGTGACTTTGGAATGTATAGAATCCATCCGTGCTGTTGTAGCACTTCCCGAGATATAAGGAGATCGTCCAAGTACGGGATAATTAAAAATAAGATTTTACTTACCGATAAATCTATTTCTCATAGTCCGTAGTGGATGCTGGGGACTCCGTCAGGACCATGGGGAATAGCGGCTCCGCAGGAGACAGGGCACAAAAGCAAGCTTTTAGGATCACATGGTGTGTACTGGCTCCTCACCCTATGACCCTCCTCCAAGCCTCAGTTAGGTACTGTGCCCGGACGAGCGTACACAATAAGGAAGGATCTTGAATCCCGGGTAAGACTCATACCAGCCACACCAATCACACCGTACAACTTGTGATCTGAACCCAGTTAACAGTATGATAACAAAGAAGTAGCCTCTAAAAAAAGATGGCTCACAACAATAATAACCCGATTTTTGTAACAATAACTATGTACAAGTAATGCAGACAATCCGCACTTGGGATGGGCGCCCAGCATCCACTACAGACTATGAGAAATAGATTTATCGGTAAGTAAAATCTTATTTTCTCTAACGTCCTAGTGGATGCTGGGGACTCCGTCAGGACCATGGGGATTATACCAAAGCTCCCAAACGGGCGGGAGAGTGCGGATGACTCTGCAGCACCGAATGAGAGAACTCCAGGTCCTCCTCAGCCAGGGTATCAAATTTGTAGAATTTTACAAACGTGTTCCCCCCTGACCACGTAGCTGCTCGGCAAAGTTGTAAAGCCGAGACCCCTCGGGCAGCCGCCCAAGATGAGCCCACCTTCCTTGTGGAATGGGCATTTACAGATTTTGGCTGTGGCAGGCCTGCCACAGAATGTGCAAGCTGAATTGTACTACAAATCCAACGAGCAATAGTCTGCTTAGAAGCAGGAGCACCCAGCTTTTTGGGTGCATACAATATAAACAGCAAGTCAGACTTTCTGACTCCAGCCGTCCTGGAATTATATATATATATATATATATATATTTTCAGGGCCCTGACAACGTCTAGCAACTTGGAGTCCTCCAAGTCCCTAGTAGCCGCAGGCACCACAATAGGTTGTTTCAGGTGAAACGTTGACACCACCTTAGGAAGAAACTGGGGACGAGTCCGCAGTTCTGCCCTGTCCGAATGGAAAATCAAATATGGGCTTTTGTAAGACAAAGCCGCCAATTCTAACACTCGCCTGGCCGAGGCCAGGGCCAACAGCATGGTCACTTTCCATGTGAGATATTTCAAATCCACAGATTTGAGCGGTTCAAACCAATATGATTTGAGGAATCCCAACACTACGTTGAGATCCCACGGTGCCACTGGAGGCACAAAAGGGGCTGTATATGCAATACTCCCTTGACAAATGTCTGGACTTCAGGAACTGAAGCCAATTCTTTCTGTAAGAAAATCTACAGGGCCGAAACTTGAACCTTAATGGACCCCAATTTGAGGCTCATAGACACTCCTGTTTGCAGGAAGTGCAGAAATCGACCTAGTTGAAATTTCTTCGTGGGGCCTTCCTGGCCTCACCCACGCAACATATTTTCACCACATGTGGTGATAACGTTGTGCGGTCACCTCCTTCCTGGCTTTGACCAGGGTAGGTATGACCTCTTCCGGAATGCCTTTTCCCTTAGGATCCGGCGTTCAACCGCCATGCCGTCAAACGCAGCCGCGGTAAGTCTTGGAACAGACATGGTACTTGCTGAAGCAAGTCCCTTCTTAGCTCCCGAGGCCATTAGTCCTCTGTGAGCATCTCTTGAAATTCCGGGTACCAAGTCCCTCTTGGCCAATCCGGAGCCACGAGTATAGTTCTTACTCCTCTACGTCTTATAATTCTCAATACCTTGGTTATGAGAAGCAGAGGAGGGAACACATACACCGACTGTTACACCTGCGGTGTTACCAGGACATCCACAGCTATCGCCTGAAGGTCTCGTGACCTGGCGCAATACCTGTCCCGTTTTTTGTTCGGGCGGGATGCCATCATGTCCACCTTTGGTCTTTCCCAACGGTTCACAATCATGCGGAAAACTTCCCGATGAAGTTCCCACTCTCCCGGGTGGAGGTCGTGCCTGCTGAGGAAGTCTGCTTCCCAGTCGTCCACTCCCGGAATGAACACTGCTGACAGTGCTATCACATGATTTTCCGCCTAGCGAAAAACCCTTGCAGTTTTGCCACTGCCCTCCTGCTTCTTGTGCCGCCCTTTCTGTTTACGTGGGCGACTGCCGTGATGTTATCCCACTGGATCAATACCGGCTGACCTTGAAGCAGAGGTCTTGCTAAGTTTAGAGCATTATAAATTTGCTCTTAGCTCCAGTATATTTATGTGGAGAGAATTCTCCAGACTTGATCACACTACCTGGAAATTTTTTCCCTGTGTGACTGCTCTCCAGCCTCTCAGGCTGGCCTCCGTGGTCACCAGCACCCAATCCTGAATGCCGAATCTGCGGCCCTCTAGAAGATGAGCACTCTGTAATCACCACAGGAGAGACACCCTTGTCCTTGGATATAGGGTTATCCGCTGATGCATCTGAAGATGCGATCCGGACCATTTGTCCAGCAGATCCCACTGAAGAGTTCTTGCGTGAAATCTGCCGAATGGAATCGCTTCGTAATAAGCCACCATTTTTACCAGGACTCTTGTGCAATGATGCACTGACACTTTTCCTGGTTTTAGGAGGATCCCGATTAGCTCGGATAACTCCCTGGCTTTCTCCTCTGGGAGAAACACCTTTTTCTGGACTGTGTCCAGAATCATCCCTAGGACCAGCAGACGTGTCGTCGGAACAACTGCGGTTTTGGAATATTTAGAATCCACCCGTGTTGTCGTAGAACTACTTGAGATAGTGCTACTCCGACCTCCAACTGTTCTCTGGACCTTGTTCTTATCAGGAAGTCGTCCATTTCTTTGAAGACGAATCCTCATTTCGGTCATTACCTTGGTAAGGACCCGGGGTGCCTTGGACAATCCAACGGCATCGTCTGAAACTGATAGTGACAGTTCTGTACCACGAACCTGAGGTACCCTCGGTGAGAAAGGCAAATTTTTGGGACATGGAGGTAAGCATCCCTGATGTCCCGGGACACCATATAGTCCCCTTCTTCCCGGTTCGCTATCACTGCTCTGAGTGACTCCATCTGGATTTGAACTTTTGTAAGTGTTCAAATATTTCAGATTTAGAATAGGTCTCACCTAGCCTTCTGGCTTCAGTACCACCATATAGTGTGGAATAATACCCCTTTCCTTGTTGTAGGAGGGGTACTTTGATTATCACCTGCTGGGAATACAGCTTGTGAATTGTTTTCAATACTGCCTGTAGTCTGACATTGGTACAGCAGACTACAGGAACCTGCGAGGGGGAAACGTCTCGACATTCCAATCTGTACCCCTTGGATACTACTTGTAGGATCCAGGGGTCCTGTACTGTCCCAGCGTCATGCTGAGAACTTGGTAGAAGCGTTGGAGGGCTTCTGTTCCTGGGAATGGGCTGCCTGCTGCAGTCTTCTTCCCTTTCCTCTATCCCTGGGCAGATATGACTCTTATAGGGACGAAAGGACTGAGGCTGAAAAGACGGTGTCTTTTTCTGCAGAGATGTGACTTAGGGTAAAAAACGGTGGATTTTCCAGCAGTTGCCGTGACCACCAGGTCCCATGGACCGACCCCAAATAACTCCTCCCCTTTATACGGCAATACATCTTTGTGCCGTTTGGAATCTGCATCACCTGACCACTGTCGTGTCCATAAACATCTTCTTGAAGATATGGACATCGCATTTACTCTTGATGCCAGAGTGCAAATATCCCTCTGCGCATCTCGCATATATAGAAATGCATCCTTTAAATGCTCTATAGTCAATAAAATACTGTCCCTGTCAAGGGTATCAATATTTTTAGTCAGGGAATCCGACCAAGCCACCTCAGCTCTGCACATCCAGGCTGAGGCGATCGCTGGTCGCAGTATAACACCAGCATGTGTGTGTATACTTTTTAGGATATTTTCCAAACTCCTATCAGCTTGCTCCTTAAGTACGGCCCTATCTGTAGATGGTACCGCCACTTGTTCTGATAAGCATGTGAGCGCCTTATCCACCCTAAGGGGTGTTTTCCAACGCGCCCTAACTTCTGGCGGGAAAGGGTATACCGCCAATAATTTTTTTATCGGGGGAAACCCACGCATCATCACACACTTCATTTAATTTATCTGATTCAGGAAAAACTACAGGTAGTTTTTTCACATCCCACATAATACCCTTTTTTGTGGTACTTGTAGTATCAGAAATATGTAACACCTCCTTCATTGCCCTTAACGTGTGGCCCTAAAGGAAAATAAGTTTGTTTCTTCACCGTCGACACTGAAATCAGTGTCCGTGTCTGGGTCTGTGTCGACCGACTGAGGTAAATGGGCGTTTTACAGCCCCTGACAGTGTTTGAGACGCCTGGGCAGGTACTAATTTGTTCGCCGGCCGTCTCATGTCGTCAACCGGCTTGCAGCGTGTTGACATTATCACGTAATTCCATAAATAAGCCATCCATTCCGGTGTCGACTCCCTAGAGAGTGACATCACCATTACAGGCAATTTGCTCCGCCTCCTCACCAACATTTTCCTCATACATGTCGACACACACGTACCGACATACAGCACACACATAGGGAATGCTCTGATAGAGGACAGGACCCACTAGCCCTTTGGGGAGACAGAGGGAGAGTTTGCCAGCACACACCAAAACGCTATAATTATATAGGGACAACCTTTATATAAGTGTTCCTCCCTTATAGCATTTAATATATATTCATATCGCCAAATCAGTGCCCCCCCTCTCTGTTTTAACCCTGTTTCTGTAGTGCAGTGCAGGGGAGAGCATGGGAGCCTTCCCACCAGCATTTCTGTGAGGGAAAATGGCGCTGTGTGCTGAGGAGAATAGGCCCCGCCCCCTTTTCGGCGGGCTTCTTCTCCGGAGTTTGTGATATCTGGCAGGGGTTAAATACATCCATATAGCCTCAAGGGCTATATGTGATGTATTTTTCGCCATACAGGTATTATACATTGCTGCCCAGGGCGCCCCCCCCCCGCGCCCTGCACCCTCCGTGACCGCTGTGTGAAGTGTGCTGACAACAATGGCGCACAGCTGCAGTGCTGTGCGCTACCTGATGAAGACTGAAAGTCTTCTGCCGCCTGGTTCCGGACCTCTTCAATCTTCAGCATCTGCAAGGGGGGTCGGCGGCGCGGCTCCGGGACGAACCCCAGGGCGAGACCTGTGTTCCGACTCCCTCTGGAGCTAATGGTGTCCAGTAGCCTAAGAAGCCAATCCATCCTGCACGCAGGTGAGTTCACTTCTCTCCCCTAAGTCCCTCGATGCAGTGAGCCTGTTGCCAGCAGGACTCACTGAAAATAAAGAACCTAAAAACTTTTTCTAAGCAACTCTTTAAGAGAGCCACCTAGATTGCACCCTGCTCGGACGGGCACAAAAACCTAACTGAGGCTTGGAGGAGGGTCATAGGGGGAGGAGCCAGTACACACCATGTGATCCTAAAAGCTTGCTTTTGTGCCCTGTCTCCTGCGGAGCCGCTATTCCCCATGGTCCTGACGGAGTCCCCAGCATCCACTAGGACGTTAGAGAAAACTCCTTTTTCGAAGGAGTATCATCATTTCTGCCATTACCTTGGTAAAGACCCTTGGTGCCGTGGACAGTCCAAACGGCAGTGTTTGGAATTGGTAATGGCAATCCTGTACCACAAATCTGAGGTACTCCTGGTGAGGATGGTAAATGGGGACATGTAGGTAAGCATCCTTGATGTCCAGGGATACCATGTAATCCCCCTCCTCCAGCCTTGCAATAACCGCCCTGAGCGACTCCATCTTGAACTTGAATTTTTTTATGTATGTGTTCAAGGACTTCAAATTTAAAATGGGTCTCACCGAACCGTCCGGTTTCGGTACCACAAACAGTGTGGAATAGTAACCCCGTCCTTGTTGAAGTAGGGGCACCTTGACTATCACCTGCTGGGAATACAGCTTGTGAATTGCCTCTAGCACAGCCTCCCTGCCTGAGGGAGTTGTCGGCAAGGCAGATTTGAGGAAACGGCGGGCGGGAGACGCCTCGAATTCCAACCTGTACCCCTGAGATACTACTTGAAGGATCCAGGGATCCACCTGTGAGCGAGCCCACTGATCGCTGACATTTTTGAGGCGGCCCCCCACCGTACCTGGCTACGCCTGTGGAGCCCCCGCGTCATGCGGTGGACTCAGAGGAAGCGGGGGAAGAATTTTGATTCTGGGAACTGGCTGACTGGTGCAGCTTTTTCCCTCTTCCCTCGTCTCTGAGCAGAAAGGAAGCGCCTTTGACCCGCTTGCTTTTCTGAAGCCGAAAGGACTGTACCTGATAATACAGTGCTTTCTTAGGCTGTGAGGAAACCTGAGGTAAAATTTCTTCTTCCCAGCTGTTGCTGTGGATACGAGGTCCCAGAGACCATCCCCAAACAATTCCTCACCCTTATAAGGCTCTATGTGCCTTTTAAAGTCAGCATCACCTGTCCAGTGTCGGGTCTCTAATACCCTCCTGACAGAATGGCCATTGCATTAATTCTGGATGCCAGCCGGCAAAATATCCCTCTGTGCATCCCTCATATATAAGACGACGACTTATGTTCGCAAAATAGTATCCCTGTTTGACAGGGTTACAGACCACGCTGCAGCAGCACTATCTGCAGGTCTCAGTCTAGTACCTGAGTGTGTAAATACAGACTTCAGGATAGCCTCCTGCTTTTTATCAGCAGGTACCTTCAAAGTGGCCGTATCCTAAGACGGCAGTGCCACCTTTTTTGACAAACGTGTGAGCACCTTATCCACCCTAGGGGATATCTCCCAGCGTAACTTATCCTCTGGCAAGAAAAGGTACGCCATCAGTAACTTTTTAGAAATTACCAGTTTCTTATCGGGGGAACCCATGCTTTTTCACACTTCATTCACTCATTTGATGGGGGAACAAAACACTGCCTGCTTTTTCTCCCCAAACATAAAACCCTTTTTTAGTGGTACTTGGGTTAATGTCAGAAATGTGTAACACATTTTTTATTGCCGGGATCATGTAACGGATGTTCCTAGTGGATTGTGTATATGTCTCAACCTCGTCGACACTGGAGTCAAACTCCGTGTCGACATCGGTGTCTGCCATCTGAGGGAGCGGGTGTTTTTGAGCCCCTGATGGCTTTTGAGACGCCTGGGCAGGCGCGGGCTGAGAAGCCGGCTGTCCCATAGCTGTTACGTCATCCAGCCTTTTTTTATGTAAGGAGTTGACACTGTCGGTTAATACCTTCCACCTATCCATCCACTCTGGTGTCGGCCCACAGGGGGCGACATCCCATTTATCGGCATCTGCTCCGCCTCCACATAAGCCTCATCAAACATGTCGACACAGCCGTACCGACACACCGCACACACACACAGGGAATGCTCTGACTGAAGACAGGACCCCACACAGCCCTTTGGGGAGACAGAGAGAGTATGCCAGCACACACCAGAGCGCTATATAATGTAGG
Organism: Pseudophryne corroboree; assembly: GCF_028390025.1. Lineage (NCBI taxonomy): Eukaryota > Metazoa > Chordata > Amphibia > Anura > Myobatrachidae > Pseudophryne > Pseudophryne corroboree. Next base: position 221,858,605 of record NC_086454.1, on the reverse strand, counting down.
GATAAACACTATCACTGAGTGAATTTTCCCCAATAGCTGCTTGTATAAACAATATTGCGCCTAAATTTAGTGCCCCCCCTCTCTTTTTAACCCTTTGAGCCTGAAAACTACAGGGGAGAGCCTGGGGAGCTGTCTTCCAGCTACACTGTGAAGAGAAAATGGCGCCAGTGTGCCGAGGGAGATAGCTCCGCCCCTTTTTCGCGGACTTTTCTCCCGCTTTTTTATGGATTCTGGCAGGGGTTATTATCACACATATAGCCTCTGGGGCTATATATTGTTATTATTTTGCCAGCCAAGGTGTTTTTATTGCTGCTCAGGGCGCCCCCCCCCAGCGCCCTGCACCCTCAGTGACCGGAGTGTGAAGTGTGTATGAGGAGCAATGGCGCACAGCTGCAGTGCTGTGCGCTACCTTGGTGAAGACTGAAGTCTTCTGCCGCCGATTTTCCGGACCATCTTCATGCTTCTGGCTCTGTAAGGAGGAAGGCGGCGCGGCCCCGGGAACGAACACCAAGGACGGGTCCTGCGGTCGATCCCTCTGGAGCTAATGGTGTCCAGTAGCCTAAGAAGCCCAAGCTAGCTGCAAGCAGGTAGGTTCGCTTCTTCTCCCCTTATTCCCTCGTTGCAGTGAGCCTGTTGCCAGCAGGTCTCACTGTAAAATAAAAAACCTAACATATACTTTCTTTCTAGGAGCTCAGGAGAGCCCCTAGTGTGCATCCAGCTCGGCCGGGCACAGAAATCTAACTGAGGTCTGGAGGAGGGGCATAGAGGGAGGAGCCAGTGCACACCAGATAGTACCTAATCTTTCTTTTAGAGTGCCCAGTCTCCTGCGGAGCCCGTCTATTCCCCATGGTCCTTACGGAGTTCCCAGCATCCACTAGGACGTCAGAGAAAAAAAACACTAAATGTTTATCCAGTAGCGCTGTTTATACTTTATATCCGCCAAATTGGTGACTCCCCCCCCTCTATCTCCTCTCAGCGCTGTTGAGTGCTGAGGGAGAAGCCCCGCCCCCTCGGCGGCGGGCTTCTGTCCCGCTCAAAATTCCTGAAAACTGGCGGGGGCTCTGTTATATACATGTACAGTGCCCATCTGTACATGTATATACTTATTTTGCCAATGGAGAGGATTTATTGCTGCCCAGGGCGCCCCCCCTGCGCCCTGCACCCTTACAGTGACTGCGGTGTGTGAGGTGTATGGGAGCAATGGCGCACAGCTTTACTGCTGTGCGTTATCTCAGTGAAGATCATTAAGTCTTCTGCCGCCTCTGAAGTCTTCTTTTCTTCTCATACTCACCCGGCTTCTATCTTCCGGCTCTGCGAGGAGGACGGCGGCGCGGCTCTGGGACGGACGGCGAGGGTGAGACCTGCGTACCAATCCCTCTGGAGCTAATGGTGTCCAGTAGCCTAAGAAACAGAGCCTTGAAACTCACAGAAGTAGGTCTGTTTCTCTCTCCTCAGTCCCTCGATGCAGGGAGTCTGTTGCCAGCAAGCTCCCTGAAAATAAAAAAACCTAACAAATATACTTTCTGACAGGAAGCTCAGGAGAGCTCCCTGTAGTGCATCCATCTCCTCTGGGCACAGTATCAAATTGAGGTCTAGAGGAGGGGCATAGAGGGAGGAGCCAGTGCACACCCAGACCTAAAGTTTTTCTTAAAGTGCCCATGTCTCCTGCGGAGCCCGTCAATCCCCATGGTCCTTACAGAGTTCCCAGCATCCTCTAGGACGTTAGAGAAATAAATACATGAATTTTATTGAAAGCATCGTTCTATGCATCAGAGAGCAGATCCATTTATTAAGAAATAGCACCATTTATCTTTTACTGTAGGAGTTGTCCATTTGTTAGCTGGTGCCTATATTCATAGCCAATAAGTCCTATCTGTAAGTATTACTGCCAGTATTTTTTATTGTTTTGGTGTACATTACAACCACACATACACTCCCCTCTCAAGCAACAGGTTCAGGGGAAATTTAAGGAAAAATTACTTCACAGAAAGGGTAGTGGATAAGTGGAATAGCCACCCATCAGAGGTGGTAACGGCTAAGACTATAGAGCAATTTAAACATGCTTGGGATAGGCATATGAATATCCTTACAAAGAATTAAGGTTCAAAAAGGGTTGAGATTACCTAAAGGATAAAAAAAAAGGGGGCAGACTAGATGGGCCAAGTGGTTCTTATCTGCCGTCAAATTCTATGTTTCTATGTAACACTTCTCTTGTGCCAGTGTTGGGGCGCACACACGTCCTGAAGTGGCAGCGCATAACAATATTCCAAATTTAAAAATAGGAAATCGAATTCTACCCATTTTTATAGCTGGGAAAATAGTACAGTGTGCTTAAGTTTTGGGACACTATCTTTAGATTGTAATTATTCAAATCAGGTAATCACAATAACCCATTAAAAATTGGTAGGTTGATGAAGATTTAAGGGCAAATATAATAGCATATGGACTGCAGGTTCCATGCGAGACTGTCCGATGGGGATCCGTTCATGTGACCGTCACTCTGGCACCTGCTGGTCACCATGCCGACGCCGGGATCCCAAACAATCAAAATGCCGGAAAACAGAATGCCGACCCACAGGCACTATTCACACTCATGGGTGTCCACGACACCCATACAGTGGGAATAGAACCTGTGCCAAGCGCAGCGAGCTACAGAGCCCACTGCTAGACCGCAAGCAGCTTTCTTGCACTCGACCCCCACCCCTGACGGCATTCTGCTGCCGGGGTCGGTATGCTGACCGCCGGGTTCTCCAGCACAGGTCTCCCAGCCCCAACCCCATCTGATGTAGTCAAAGCAGCAATCATTAAAAAGACAAAATCTGTTTGCTTTTTATAAAAATAAATTGCTACTTTAAAACATCGGGCAGACTTGCATGGAAACCACAGATTCCTGCAGTTTGCAGGCTTTTACATTTATCCTTTACAGAGAAAATAAGCATACATGCAATGTAGTGGTTTGGGAGCAGAAGTGTATCAGCCTTTGGAATCAGAAAAGTCTGAAATTACAGTGACATGACAAAACTTGAGGCCCAAATTCTTATCTTCTGCTTGTAAAAACGTGTTCACGGAATTTTCACATACCGAGACCTTGACTCACATGTACAATAATCTGTTTTATGTTCTTTATCTAGCAGCTGCTCAAATGGTTGAAAATTTCTTTAGAAAATGTTAACAGAAAAGAATGCGCTTTTATATGCATTATTATCTATAAATACTATTATATTTACAAGTCTACACTACCTGAACGCATTATGACAAACCACGGCGTACTTCATCTCTATGGATATGTGGCTGTTCCTATACTAGTACTTTAACTTATCTGCATGGTGTCAGATCTTCCCTCTAGTATGTATGTATGTATGTATGTATGTATGTATGTATGTATGTATGTATGTATGTATGTATGTATGTATGTATGTATTTAATATATATATATAATATATATATATATATATATATATATATATATATATATCAATTGAGATTATAAATTGTACCCTATAAAGTTTAGAATAATGTAAAAAAAAGTATGTTAGGAATAAAATGAAATCAAAATTTTAAAATGTACATTAAATCCAACACATTACAGAGTGACCTAGCATTCCTGAAATAATGGAGAGTTTATACAATAATAAATCTGTCAAACATGTTATCAGTAATGTTAGCAGACATTTGTTATGTGTAGAAATCTGCCCAGGAGGCTGGGGCTCCTCTTGCATCACTCCAGGCTATTGCAGAAGCCTGCATCTGCGCAACACTCATGGAGTGCCCTAGTTCACAAATGCTCTATGACTATTAAAATCCATTAATCTAATAATCATCTTTTCAGGAAACTATTTTGAAAGTAATTGGCAACATACAATTAGCATTGTTGCACAGCATTCAGGCTTGTTACCATTTAAGTAGGGAAGTCACATTTCAGTCTGAAATAGGCAACCTGCAAAGCCACAACAAACCAATCATCTGCATACTTTCATAGACAACAAGCAGTTTCAAGTCAGACTTTCCATCTGGGAATGAACACAGTGATCACTAACAACTGATGCAATACACAGCCATTGATTATTACTGTGTCACTGTGCAGATCAGTGGGAATCATGGGGAGTACAAAAAAAAAAAGAAGCCAAACACTGTAGAAAAAAAAGTAATTAGAGATATTGCCATCTACTGATAAAAAGCCAGAAAAAAAAAAAAAAGAAAAAAAAACAAGGAGAGAGAGTGAAGATTGTGAGAGTTGAGGATTTACTAGTTGGAAATGGGAAGACTGGTTCTAATAAAAGACTGGTTTTATACATTTTAATATAGAGGCGAGAGCCTGAACTGATGAGGTGGTAACCCTAGGGTCCATCCTATCGCTTTAATTCTTGGCACATATTAATTACACAGGTTCTGTGGCCGATTAAAACCAGATGAAATGGAGTCTTGAAGTCAGCCAGCCACAGAACCTGTGTAATCAATATGTGTCCATAATTAAAAGGGATGAGGTGGTAACCCTAGGTGACCTATTTATAGAGGTAGTCCCTGATGAAATTACCAGGTTTCCATAGCAACCACAAAGTAGAGGAGCCACCTTACCAGTGAGGACATGGCATTCACATTGACCATTGCTTTCACTGACATACCTGCGAGTCAAAACAAATTGTTCCTGGGACAGACTTCTAGCAGAATCTGGCTGAGAAAGAAGCAAATAACCTAAAAGCGCACCGTGCGCCACTTAAAACAGGATTTTAATACCTACCAGTAAATCCTTTTCTCCTAGTCCGTAGAGGATGCTGGGGTCCACTTCAGTACCATGGGGTATAGACGGTTCCGCAGGAGCCATGGGCACTTTAAGACTTTTTCAGAGTGTGAACTGGCTCCTCCCTCTATGCCCCTCCTCCAGACCCCAGTATAGGAACTGTGCACAGGGAGACTGACATTTCGAGGAAAGGATTTACTTTTAATTTAACGGTGAGATTCATACGAGCTCACACATCAACCATCCAGCACAACATGGCATTCAACATAACCCATGCCAACGGGCATGAACAATTGCAGCAACTTGCTGAAAATAATTGCAACACAACACTTGTGTAGCTACAAAACTAACCACTGCAGGTAAAGTACGCACTGGGTCGGGTGCCCAGCATCCTCTACGGCAGGCATTCCCAACCACGGTCCTCAAGGCACACCAACAGTGCAGGTTTTAGTGATATCCAGGCTGCAGCACAGATAGTTAAAACAAAATAACTGAGCTACTAATTAAGTCACCTGTGCTGAAGCCTGGATATCACTAAAACATGCACTGTTAGTGTGCCTTGAGGACCGTGGTTGGGAATGCCTGCTCTACGGAGTAGGAGAAAAGGATTTACCGGTAGGTATTAAAATCCTGTTTTCTCATACGTCCTAGAGGATGCTGGGCTCCACTTCAGTACCATGGGGTTATACCAAAGCGCCAGTACGGGCGGGAGAGTGCACCGATTGACCAAACTAGAGGTACTCATCGGCCAAGGTGTCAAACTTGTAAAACTTGGCAAACGTGTTTGCCCCTGACCAAGTAGCTGCTCGGCAAAGTTGTAATGCCGAGACCCCCCGGGCAGTCACCCCGGATGAGCCCACCTTTCTAATAGAATGGGCATTTACCGAATTCGGTATTGGCAATCCTGCCGTGCAATGAGCGCGCTGAATCGTCCCTCTGATCCAGCGCGCAATGTTCTGCTTAGAAGCAGGATACCCAATCTTGTTGGGAGCATACAAACGGAGCCTCTGTTTTCCGTATCAGAGCTATTCTAGCGACATAAATTTTCAAAGCCCTGACCACATCTAGAGATTTGACGCAGCGAAGGTGTCAGTAGCCACTGGCACCACAATAGGTTGGTTTATATGGAAAGAAGAAACCACCTTCGGAAGAAATTGTTGACGAGTTCTTAACTCTGCCCTATCTTCATGGAAGATCAGGTAAGGGCTCTTGTGAGACAAGGCCCCCAACTGAGACACCCGCCTTGCGGATGCCGAGGCCAACAGCATGACCACTTTCCAAGTGAGAAACTTCAACTCTATCTCCTGTAGAGGTTCAAACCAATCCGATTGAAGGAACTGCAACACCACATTAAAGGTCCCATGGTGCCACCGTAGGCACAAATGGAGGTTGGATGTGCAGCACCCCTTTCACGAACGTCTGAACTTCTGGAAGGGTGGCCAATTGTTTTTGAAAGAAAACTGATGAGGCCGAAATCTGGACCTTGACTGAACCCAATTTTAGGCCCGCATCCACACCCGCCTGCAGAAAATGGAGAAAACGTCCCAACTGAAACTCCTCCGTATGAGACTTCTTGGATTCACACCAAGACACATACTTTCTCCAAACACGGTGGTAATGTCTAGACTTTACTCCTTTCCTGGCCAGAAACAAGAGTGGGGATGACTTCTTTGGGAATACCCTTTCGGGCTAGGATCCGGCGCTCAACAGCCATGCCGTCAAACGTAGCCGCGTTAAGTCTTTATATACGCAAAGCCCGTGCTGCAGCAGGTCCTCGCGAACAGGAAGAAGCCGAGGATCTTCTATGAGCAACTCCTGAAGATCTGGATACCAAGCTCTCCTTGGCCTGTCTGGGACAATGAGGATCGCTCGAACCCTTGTTTTTCTTATGAGCTTGAGAACTTTTGGTATTAGTGGAAGTGGAGGGAAGACATACACCGACCGAAACACCCACTGTGACACCAGTGCATCCACTGCTATTGCTTGAGGGTCTCTCGACCTGGAACAATATCTCTGAAGCTTCTTGTTGAGACGAGACACCATCATGTCTACTTGAGGAACTCCCCAAAGACTTGTCACCTCTGCGAAGAATTCTTGGTGGAGGCCCCACTCTCCTGGATGGAGATCGTTTCTACTGAGGAAGTCTGCTTCCCAGTTGTCCACTCCTTGAATGAAAATTGGCGACAGAGCTTTTGCATGTCTTTCTGCCCAGAGGAGGATCTTTGTCACCTCTGCCATCGCCGCTCTGCTTTTCGTTCTGCCCTGACGGTTTATGTTCGCGACTGCTGTTACATTGTCCGACTGGATCTGCACGGGTTGATCTTGAAGATGCGCCGCTTGTAGAAGGCCGTTGTAAATGGCTCTCAATTCCAGAACGTTTATGTGAAGACAGGTTTCCTGACTTGACCATTTTCCTTGGAAGCTTTTTCCCTGTGTGACTGCTCCCCAGCCTCGGAGACTTGCATCCGTGGTTACTAGGACCCAATCCTGAATCCTGAACCTGCGTCCCTCTAGTAGGCGAGAACTGTGTAGCCACCACAGGAGCGAAATCCTGGTTCTGAAAGACAGGATTATCTTCCGGTGCATGTGTAGGTGGGATCCGGACCACTTGTCCAACAGGTCCCACTGGAATACTCTGGCATGGAATTGGCCAAACTGTATGGCCTCGTAGGCCGCTACCATCTTCCCCAACAACCGAATGCATTGATGGATCGACACTCTTGTTGGTTTCAAAATTTGTTTGACCATTCTCTGGATTTCCAGAGCCTTTTCTACTAGAAGAAATACCCTCTGTACTTCTATGTCCAGAATCAACCCCAGAAAGGACAATCTTGTCGTCGGTTCCAAATGCGACGTTGGAAAATTCATGATCTAACCGTGTGAGTATGGACAGGGAGAGTGCAATGTTCTGCACCAACCGTTCCCTGGATCTCACTTTTATCAAGAGATCGTCCAGGTAAGGGATTATATCGACTCCTTACTGTTGAAGGAGGACCATCATCTCTGCCATCACCTTGGTGAATACCCTCGGTGCGTGGAGAGTCCGAATGGCAACGTCTGGAACTGGTAATGGCAATCCTGTACTGCCAATCTCAGATAAGCTTGATGAGGAGGATAAATGGGGACATGTAAGTAGGCATCTTTTATGTCCACCGACACCATGAAGTCCCCTTCCTCCAGACTGGAAATCACTGCCCTCAGAGATTCCATCTTGAACTTGAACCTTTTCAGGTAGAGATTCAGAGATTTCAGGTTTAAAATTGGTCTGACCGAGCCGTCCGGCTTTGGAACTACAAAGAGGCTTGAATAAAACCCTTCTCCCTGTTGTGACAAGGGCACCAGGACAATGACTTGATCCTGACATAATTTTTGAATTGCAGCTGTTACTACTTCTCTGTCCAGGAGAGAAGCTGGCAAGGTCGATTTTGAAAAATCGGCATGGGCGGACGTCTTGAGACTCCAGTTTGTATCCATGGGACACTATTTGCAAGACCCATGGGTCTAGGCCAGATTGAACCAAGAGCTGACTGAAAAGTTTCAGACGTGCTCCCACCCGAGCGGACTCCTGCAAGGGAGCCCCAGCGTCATGCTGCAGATTTGGCAGAAGCAGGGGTTGATTTCTGCTCCTGGGAACGCTGTGGACTTTTTTCCTCTTCCCATCCCTCTACCTGCAAAGAAAGAGGAACCTTTACCCTTTTTGTATCTGTTGGGCCGAAAGGACTGCATGAGAGTGATGTGTCTTTTTCGCCGGTGCAGGAGCATAAGGCAAGATTGTCAACTTACCAGCGGTAGCCGCAGAGACTAAAGCATCCAGCCCATCTCCAAACAAGGCCTCACCTTTATACGGAAGAGCCTCCATATTTCTTTAGGAATCTGCGTCAGCATTCCATTGGCGAATCCACAACGCCCTCCGAACCGAGACTGCCATGGTAGCGTCTTTTGAACCTAAGAGCACAATATCTTTCATGGCTTCTAGCATGTATGCTGCAGCGTCTTTGATATGACCTAACGTTAGGAGTATCTCGTCTCTATCTATCGTGTCAATTTCAGATGACAAGTTGTCTGACCATTTTTCGATAGCACTACTCACCCACGCACAAGCAATGGTGGGTCTGAGTAGCGTACCATTGGCCATATAAATAGATTTTAACGTAGTCTCCAAATTTGCGGTCTGCCAGCTCCATTAGTGAAGCCGTCCCAGGCGCAGGGAGAATCACCTTTTTAGTTAATCGTGACAGGGCACTGTCTAAAATGGGAGGCGACTCCCACCTTTTCCTGTCCTCTGCCGGGAAAGGATAAGCAACCTGAATAATTTTGGGAATCTGAAATTTATTTTCAGGGTTTGCCCAAACTCCCTCAAAGAGAGCATTTAGCTCGTGAGAAGGAGGGAAAGTTACATTAATTTTCTTTTCCTTATAAAAAATAAGCCTTCTCCTGAGGTAAAGGAGGGGCTTCCGTAACTTCTATGACCTCCTTTATAGCAACAATCATATATTGAATGCTCTTTGCCAATTTAGGATCTATTCCCCTGGAATCACTATTATCGATACAGGAATCAGAGTCTGTGTTGGTATCAGTTTGTACTATTTGTGCAAATGGCCTCTTATGTGACCCAGAGGGGTCCCCTGTGGATGAAAAGGCAGAACTATGAAAAATCACATCTTCCACTGATTTTCTCCAGTTTTCTGCATGAGACTGAGACTTATCCAATCTCTTACGGATATGATTCACACTATCACGTAATTCTTTCACCCATTCAGGCTCGTGGTGTTCCGGCAGCGCCACCACATTACAACTCTGTGTCCCTAAAATGGCTCCCTCAGGGGAAGAGATCCCTGCCTCAGACATGTCACACACGTGCACAACCACACCACAGACACTCCGGGACTTATAGGAGACAGACCAACAGTAAAATCTGTCAGAAGGACACAAAGGATTTTGCCAGTTCACAACTCAGCGCTCGTGATATAATCCCTGTGTAACACAAAATGCTCACAGAACTGTAGCGCTTTTATAATGACAAATTCACCATACAGCACCAATTTATACTGTGCCCCCCATTTTGCACCAATACTTGGTTCAGAAGTGGAGGAGGACCAGCGTTCTTCTCTGCAGCTTGCTAGGAGAAAAAAATGTCGCTGAGCAGTGAGCTGGCTGACTGAGGAGGAAGCACCGCCCCCATAATGGCGCGTTTCCCCATGGTACTGAGGTGGACCCCAGCATCCTCTTGGACGTATGAGAAACTTCTGTACAACAAGACACCAATCTATAATAATGGATGGTCACTAATAGAAGAAGATTCTCTTACCTGCAGCACTTCCAAACCAGTCATTCCAATACTAATACTGAATCCAAAGTCTGAAACTTGTAGTTTCATTAACAGAAGTCATCAATAAAGACTTGTGGACTCTCAAACAATGGCATGGGCAATTATATTACATGAACTGTAACCTATATAGCAATACACTGGTGGACGATCTCCAAGCGCTGCTAAGAAAATCTGGAATCCTTGTGTTTTAAGAGTCCTCAAAAAAACAGAGTGAGATTGTATTTATAAAGGAGTCTCTATAGTTGGCCGTTCACTTGTAATTTCACCAACGACTGACCTTTATTCAGTACCCTATGTTCCCATAAAGGTTTCTTTCTCACTCTCTTCAATTCAAGGCACTATGACATCCTCATCTATAGCATACAGGTCATTAGAACCAAGCTTACCTGAATGATAAGCCCTATGTGCATCCAAAGGTATCTTTAATGGGCCCTCCTTTTCTGGAGTCCTCTAACGATCTTGTATATGTTAATACCACTTCTTAAAAAAACTCCATCAATCCGTATATATAAAAAACAATGGTTTCTCTTTAATTACCACAATCCACATAAAAGAGGTTTAAAACTCCATACAAAAAATGTATATAGAAGTACCCAATTAATGGACAGGCAGGACCACTTCCACTTACACCCCTAGGATGGAATGGGGGGTATGGTACAACCCACTACTGGAAAAAGATGTTAAAGCCAATCAAGTAGGTGTCCAACTAAGTGGTTGGTTCAAGCCTGGGGTCTTCTCATCTAGTCACCAACGCGTTTCGGATATCAATCCTTCCACCCTGAGGAAGGATTGATATCCGAAACGCGTTGGTGACTAGATGAGAAGACCCCAGGCTTGAACCAACCACTTAGTTGGACACCTACTTGATTGGCTTTAACATCTTTTTCCAGTAGTGGGTTGTACCATACCCCCCATTCCATCCTAGGGGTGTAAGTGGAAGTGGTCCTGCCTGTCCATTAATTGGGTACTTCTATATACATTTTTTTGTATGGAGTTTTAAACCTCTTATGTGGATTGTGGTAATTAAAGAGAAACCATTGTTTTTTATATATACGGACTGATGGAGTTTTTTTAAGAAGTGGTATTAACATATACAAGATCGTTAGAGGACTCCAGAAAAGGAGGGCCCATTAAAGATACCTTTGGATGCACATAGGGCTTATCATTCAGGTAAGCTTGGTTCTAATGACCTGTATGCTATAGATGAGGATGTCATAGTGCCTTGAATTGAAGAGAGTGAGAAAGAAACCTTTATGGGAACATAGGGTACTGAATAAAGGTCAGTCGTTGGTGAAATTACAAGTGAACGGCCAACTATAGAGACTCCTTTATAAATACAATCTCACTCTGTTTTTTTGAGGACTCTTAAAACACAAGGATTCCAGATTTTCTTAGCAGCGCTTGGAGATCGTCCACCAGTGTATTGTTGTATGTAGAGAGAAGTGGTGTTCTTTTTGGACGTATATCAAGCTGCAGCTAGGGCGCAAGTCATTGTTTCATTTTTTTGTTTTCCATGTAACCTATATAGGTCTTGCCTTTAGGAATACAGGATGATCAAATCATCGTTTTAGACTCAATGATATTTTAAGCAAGAAACAATTGGGAGCACTACTTTTAATTTAGCTACATCAGTAGCTCCAGCTACAAATAGAAATTATCTTTGTGCTTCATAAGTGAAAGATTAAGTTTGCTAGAACCAACCATTCTCTTTGATGAATATTTCAAAATATCAGGTCTCCTACCATCTCTTTAAAACATATTAAAACAGAGAGAACAGATAACTTTACAGTGAGTTGACTCCAGTACCAGAGAAGCACCATTGCGCTTATTCTGTAGCCCCAACTGTACAGAGGATGTTTACAATGTTCACACAATTAGTGTTCAATTCAGCAGTCGACAAAATTGCTTTCTCTTACGTCTTAGAGGATGCTGGGGTCCATATTAGTACCATGGGGAATAGACTGGTCCACCAGGAGCCATGGGCACTATAAGAGTTTAATAGTGTGGGCTGGCTCCTCCGTCTACACCCCTCCTACCAGACCCAGTTTAAAAAATGTGACCGGAGAAGCCAGTCACAGCTAGGGGAGCTCCTAGAGCTTCTTTGGGTTTACTTTTTTTACCCGAGGCGACCGCTCACTCCCGCAGCATGCAGTCACCCCCCTAACAGAGCCAGAAGATCGCGGTGGTGAGCGTCTCCGGCGACTCGACAAGCGGGGAGTCGGTATGTATGGCGGCTACAGGGTTAGGAGCACAGTACCGACACTGCGCTCCGGAAGGCTCAGTGGTACAGATGCGGCGCTGTGAGGGGCGTCCTGGGCCAGTACAATACCCTTACAACTCTGGCTATCAGGGGCTTCGGTTACACTGCTAGCGCTATTACCTCAGGCAGTATAGATATTTGAAATGTGCGGGAAGACGCGCCATGTTCAGGGGGCGGAGCTTCTCAGAGCAGACCCAGCAGCTCACCGGCGACATTTTAACCCTGCAGATCCACACGCTGAGACGCTGACAGGGAGCGCTGACCCTCCACGACTCCAGATATCCTGTGCGGAAGGGGGAGGCTGTATATTAACTGTGTAGTTCTATTAAGGGTACACAGTCAGCGCCAGGTTATTCTATAACTGCCTACTGGGGCGCTGTGTGTGCTGGCTCCAAGCTCTGTGTTTCTCTGAAGGTACTTGGAGGGAAACTGTCTGACATTTTCCTCTGTGTGTGTATGCTAATTTCTCACATAACCACGTTCAGGGACTCTGTCTTGTGCAGCAGAATATGCATCTTCTCCAGAGGAATCCATTCCACGTACGCAGGAATGTAATATTTCGTCTCTGCCTTCCAAATCCGAGTCCCCGTGGGTGGCTTCTATCAAGGGAAGGATATCCCAGATGTCTACTAGAATTGTGCATTATGAGACTGAATCACAGATTTTAAGACAGTCTGTGGAGGTTTTGTCTGGTTCTCTCCCCACTGCCTCAAAATCCCCTGGTGTATGCCCAAAGAAGCGTGCGCTTGCTCAGTTTATGCAAGTTGACACGGACACCGACTGACATGGCAGACAGTGATGCGGACACGTGGGGGGAGGGAAGCTTCCTTGGCAAGAGAGGTGGAACTCATGATTGAGGCTATTAGGAATGTGTTGCACATTACTGACGAACCACCTGAACAGGTAGGGGAGGCTTACTTTACAGACAATAAGAAAGCCTCCCTGACCTTCCCTGCGTCTATGGAATTAAACACATTATTTGAAAAATCCTGGGAAAATCCGGATAAAAATTCTAGATCCAAAAGAGGGTTCTGGTGGCTTTTCCTTTCCCTGAGGATGATCGGAAAAAGTGGGAAAACTCTCCTATAGTAGAAGCTTCTGTATCTAGACTGTCTAAAAAGGTGGTTTTACTTGTCCCTGTGTCTACCGCTTTGAAAGAACTGGCAGACCACAAGATTGAAACTACGCTAAAATCCATATACACTGCTTCAGGAGTGGCGTTAAGGCCCACTATTGCCTGTGCGTGGATTTCTAAATCCATAGTAAAGTGGTCAGGCACGTTACTAGGGACTTCGATTCTATGCATCAGAAGGAACATTGAATTTTTACGTAACATACAGGATTTTGCGTGGTTCATGGTGGAGGCCATTAAAGACCTGGGTAATCTGACTGCAAGGACATCGTCCATGGCCGTCTCAGCACGCAGCGGGCTCTGGCTACGCCATTGGTCTGCAGATGCAGAATCCAGGAGAAGTGTGGAGAACCTACACTTCACAGGTCATGCTCTATTTGGGGAAGCTTTGGATGCGTGGATTTCCACGGCAACCACTGGTAAGTCCACCTTTCTTCCCTCAGCCTCACAAGTCGACGAGGAAATCATTTTCTACGTCCTATATGCAGTCCTTTCGGCCTGCAAAAGCTAAAAAGTCCAAGACTCCTACCACTTTCTTCAGAGGAGGGTGAGCAAAATCCAAAAAAACGTCACCAGCAGGTTCCCAGGAACAGAAACCTGCTTCTGTGTCCTCAAAATCCTCAGCCTGGAGCGGACTGGTGGGAGCGAGACTCAGACGTTTGTCACGTCTGGGTGTCGTCCAGTCTGGATCCCTGGGTACTGGATATTGTGTCCCAAGGGTACAGACTGGAGTTTCAAGAGCTCCCGCCCCACAGGTTCTTTAAATCAGGCTTGCCAGCTTTGCTGACAGAAAGGACTATCCTTCAGGAAGCTATTCGAAAACTGGAAAGGTCAGAGGTAATTGTTTCACTTCCACCTCATCTGGTAAACCAGGGTTACTATTCAAACCTATTTGTGGTACCAAAACCGGATGTTTCGGTCAGACCAATTTTAAACCTGAAGTCGCTAAACCCTTATCTGAGGGAATTCAAGTTCAAAATGGAGTCTCTGAGAGGTGATCTCAGGTCTGGTGTTCTTAGATATCAAGGATGCGTACCTCCACATTCCAATTTGGCCGTCACACCAGGCTTATCTCAGGTTTGCGCTGTTGGACTGTCATTATCAGTTTCAGTCACTGCCGTTTGGCCTCTCCACGGCACAGAGGGTGTTCACCAAGGTAATGGCAGAGATGACGATTCTCCCCCACAGGCAGGGGGTGAATATAATTCCTTATCTGGACGATCCACTGATAAAGGAGTCTTCCAGGGAGGGGTTATTGCAGTCCATTGCTCTCACGACTCGACTGCTCAGGGATCATGGATGGATCCTGAATCTTCCCAAGTCACATCTGGAGCCAACAAGGAGATTGTCTTCCCTGGGGATGATTCTCGACAAGAAAGTACAGAGGGTATTTCTACCGGTGGAGAAAGCGTTGGTGATCCAAACTATGGTCCGGGATATCTTGAAGCCTACCCGGGTATCGATTCATCAGTGCATTCGCCTTCTGGCGAAGATGGTTGCCTCCTACGAGGCACTACAGTACGGAAGATTTCATGCACGGTCCTTCCAACTGGATCTCCTGGACAATTGGTCGGGATCTCATCTGCACATGCACCTGAGGATACGTCTGTCGACGAAAGCCAGAATTTCACTCCTGTGGTGGCTACAATTGCCTCACCTTCTAGAGTGCCGCAGGTTCGGGATTCAGAACTGGATCCTAGTGACCACGGATGCAAGTCTCAGGGGTTGGGGCACAGTCACCCAAAGGGAAACCATCCGAGGAAGGTGGTCAAGTCTGGAATCCATTCTTCCAATCAACATTCAAGAACTAAGGGCCAAGTACAACGGTCTTCTACTAGGGGCACATCTCCTACAAGATCGGGCCATTCAGGTTCAGTCGGACAATGTAACGACGGTGGCCTACATAAAAAGACAGGGTGGAACGAAGAGCAGAGCAGCAACAGAGGTGACAAGAATCCCCCTCTGGGCAGAAAGGCACACGTTGGTGCAGTCAGCAATCTTCATTCCAGGAGTGGACAAATGGGAAGCAAACTTCCTCAGCAGACACAATCTCCATCCAGGAGAGTGGGGCCTCCATCCAGAGGTGTTCACGGAGGTGACAAGTCTTTGGGGTGTACCTCAAATAGATATGGAAGCCTCCCATCTCAACAAGTAGCTTCGGATGTACTGTTCCGGGTCGAGACCCCCACAGGCAGTGGTGGTGGACGCCCTGGTAACACTGTGGGTGTTCCAGTCAGTGCACGTGTTTCCTCCACTTCCACTCATTCCAAGGATTCTAAAACTCATAAAGAGAACAAGATTTCAGGCAATCCTCATTCCTCCGGACTAGCCAAGAAGGGCTTGGTCCGCGGATCTTCTGGATCTACTGCTGGAAGTTCCAAAGCATCTTCCTCTTCGGGAGGACCTTCTGCAGCAGGGGCAGTTCGCTTATCAAGACTTACCACGGCTACGTTTGATGGCATGGAGGTTGAACGCCAGATATTAGCTCGGAAGGGCATGCTGAACAAAGTTATTCCTACCCTGATACAGGCTAGGAAAGGAGTAACGTCTAGACATTACCATCATATTTAGAAAAAAAAAGTATGTATGTATGTATGTATGTATGTATGTATGTATGTATGTATGTATGTATGTATGTATGTATGTATGTATGTATGTATGTATGTATCTTGGTGTGAATCCAAGAAGTTTCCTCAGGTGTAGTTTAAACTTGGACGGTTTCTCCTCTTCCTGCAAGCAGGTGTGGATATGGGCTTGCATTTGGGATCCATAAAAGGTCCAAATTTCGGCCTTTGAAAGGGGTTCTGCTCATCCAGCCTCCCTTTGAGCCGCCTACGGCACCCTGGGATCTTAATGTGGTGTTACAGTTCTTCCAATCGGACTGGTTTGAGCCTCTACCAGAGGTTGAGGTGAAGTTTCTCGCGTGAAAGGCGGTCTTTGTTGGCCTTAGCTTCTGCTAGACGGGTGTCAGATTTGGAGGCTTTGTCTTGTAAAAGCCCCTACTTGATCTTCCATGAAGATAGAGCTGAGCTCCGGCCACGTCAGCAGTCCCTTCCAAAGGTTGTGTCGACTTTTCATATCAACCAACCTATTGTGGTGCCAGTAGCTACTGACTCCTCAATTCCATCAAAGTGTTTGGATGTTGTAAGGGCTCAGAAAATCTATGTGAAGAGGACTGCTCGTCACGGAAAATCGGACTCTGTTTGTCCTGTATGATCCCAAGAAAACTGGGTGTCCTGTTTCTAAGCAGACGATCTCTCGCTGGATCAGGTTCACCAACAAGCATGCTTATTCTACGGCAGGATTGCAGTGTCCAAAATCGGTTAAGGCCAAGTCTACTCATAAGGTGGGTTCTTCCTGGGCAGCTGCCCGGAGTGTGTCTGCTTTACAGCTTTGCCGAGTGGCTACTTGGTCAGGGTCGAACAAGTTTGCCAAGTTCTACAAGTTTAATGCTTTGGCCTCTGAGGACCTAAAAAGTTTGGTCAATCAGTTCTGCAGGAGCCTCCGCGCTCTACCTCCCGTTCTGGGAGCTTTGGTACATCCCCATGGTACTAATATGTACCCCAGCATCCTCTAGGACGTATGAGAAAATAGGATTTTAATTACCTACTGGTAAATCCTTTTCTCGTAGTCCGTAGAGGATGCTGGGCGCCTGCCCAGCGCTTCGTGTTCTTGCATTGGTTATTTGGTTCAGTACTGCTTTGTTCTTTGTTAACTTGGTTAAGTATTCTTGTTCAGCAGTTGCTGAATATTCAAGCTGGTTAGCTTGATTTGCCTTGTATGTGTGAGCTGGTGTGAATCTAGCCACTATCTGTGTAAAATCTTGCTCTCGAAGTTGTCCGTCTCCTCGGGCACAGTTTCCAGACTGGGTCTGGTAGGAGGGGCATAGAGGGAGGAGCCAGCCCACACTATTAAAGTCTTAAAGTGCCCATGGCTCCTGGTGGACCCGTCTATACCCCATGGTACTAATATGGACCCCAGCATCCTCTACGGACTACGAGAAAAGGATTTACCGGTAGGTAATAAAAATCCTATTTTCTCTTACGTCCTAGAGGATGCTGGGGTCCACATTAGTACCATGGGGATGTACCAAAGCTCCCAGAACGGGAGGGAGAGCGCGGAGGCTCCTGCAGAACTGATTGACCAAACTTTAGGTCCTCAGAGGCCAAAGTATCGAACTTCTAGAATTTAGCAAACGTGTTCAAGCCAGACCAAGTAGCCGCTCGGCAAAGCTGTAAAGCCGAGACACCCCGGGCAGCCGCCCAGGAAGAACCCACCTTACGAGTAGAGTGGGACTTAACAGACTTTAGACATGGCAATCCTGCCGTAGAATACGCATGCTGAATAGTGAACCTAATCCGAAGATAGTCTGCTTAGAAGCAGGGCACCCAAGTTTCTTGGGATCATATAGGACAAACAGAATCCGATTTTCTGTTAGGAGCAGTCCTCTTCACATAGATTGTAAGAGCCCTTACAAAATCCAAGGACTTTGATGGAATTGAGGAGTCAGTAGCAACTGGCACCACAATAGGTTGGTTGATATGAAAAGCCGATACACAACCTTCGGAAGGAACTGTTGACGTGTCCGGAGCTCAGCTCCATCTTCATGGAAGATCAAGTATGGGCTTTTACAAGACAAAGCCCCCAAATACGACACACGTCTAGCAGAAGCTAAGGCCAACAAAGAGACAGCCTTTCACGTGAGAAACTTGACCTCAACCTCCGGTAAAGGCTCGAACCAGTCCGATTGGAAGAACGAATACTGCGTTAAGATCCCAGGGCGCCGTACATAGCACAAAGGGAGGCTGGATGTGCAGAACCACTTTCAAAAAAGTCTGAACCTCATGGGAAGCCAGCTGTTTCTGGAAGAAAATGGATAAGGTCGAAAACTGGACCTTTACGGATTCCAACCTCAGACCCATATTCCACACCTGCTTGTAGGAAGGAGAAATTGTCCCAGTTGAAACTCCACCGTAGGAAACTTCTTTGATTCACTCAAAGATACATACTTTTTCTAAATATGATGGTAATGTCTAGATGTTACCCCTTTCCTAGCCTGTATCAGGGTAGGAATAACCTTGTTCGGAATGCCCTTCCGAGCCAATATCTGAAGGTCAACCTCCATGCCGTCAAACGTAGTCACGCTAAGTCTTGATAAGCGAACTGCCCCTGTTGCAGGTCCTGCCGAAAAGGAAGAGGCCTCGGATCTTCCATCAGAAGACCCTGAAGATACGCGTACCAAGCCCTTCTTGGCCAGTCCAGAGCAATGAGGATTGCCTAAACTCTTGTTCTCCTTTTGAGCTTTAGAATCCTTGGAATGAGTGGCAGTGGAGGAAACAAATACACCAACTGGAACACCCATGTAGTAAACCAGGGCATCCACCGCCACTGCTTGCGGGTCTCTTGACCTGGAACAATACCTCCGAAGCTACTTGTTGAGACGGGAGGCCATAATGTCTATTTGAGGAAACCGCCAAAGATTTGTCACCTCTGGGAACACCTCTGGATGGAGACCCCACTCCCCTGGATAGAGATCGTGTCTGCTGAGGAAGTCCGCTTCCCAGTTGTCCACTCCCAGAATGAAATTTGCAGACAGCGCCAATGTGCGTTTTTCTGCTCACAGAGGATGATTCTTGTTACCAGACACTGCAGCTCTGCTCTTCATTCCACCCTGTCGGTTTATGTAGGCCACTGTCGTTACATTGTCCGACTGTACTTGAACGGCTCGATCTTGCAAAAGATGGGCCTCTTGGAGAATACCATGGTGCACGGCTCTTCGTTACAGAACGTTTATCGGAAGGCTGGATTCCAGACTTGGCCACCTTCCTTGGAAGGTTTCCCCTTGAGTGACTGCGCCCCATCCCCGGAGACTTGCATCCATGGTTAGAAGGATCCAGTCCTGAATCCCGAAACTGCGTCCCTCCAGAAGGTGAGGCATTTGCAGCCACCAGAGGAGTGAAATCCTTGCTTTCGGCGACAGGCGTATCCCCAGGTATATATCCAGATGAGAACTCGACCACTAGTCCAGGAGATCTAGTTGGAAGGATCGACCATGAAATCTTCCGTTCTGTAGAGCCTCGTAGGAGGCAACCATCTTCCCTAGAAGGCGAATGCACTGATGAACAGATACTCGGACTGGCTTCAGGACATCCCGGACCATTGTTTGCATCACCACCGCCTTCTCCTCCGGTAGAGAAACACTCTTCACTTCCGTGTCGAGTATCATCCCCAGGTAAGACAGTCAATCTCCTTGTCGGTTCCAAATATGACTTTGGAAGGTTCAGGATCCAACCATAGTCCCTGAGCAGACGAGTCGTGTGTTACGCACACTAGTGCTAACAGGAGTATACCGGTGTATGAACAGAGAGGGAAGCGAAGCAAACGAACTCACAGACAGTATAACATAACATACACAGGAGGTGATGGAATAACTAATAAAACACAAAGTGAACGGAGAAGCCCAAAGGCTCAGGAATTGGGTGTCTCCCTAGTGTCAGGAATGCTCAGATGGAATAGAGCGGACAATGAAGCGAGGTGTAGTGATTTAACATGTGGAGCACCTGAAATGATGTTGCTAAGAGCAACAGAAAAAACCCCAAAGGGTTACCAACGGGTGTGGGAATAAACTCCTTGGTCAGAGATAGAAATATAGACACAAGGAGAGTATCCACAATCCTAACCCCCACTTGCAGGGCACAGGTTCAGCTTACTGCCACTAAACTGACACCTGGACGCCCTGCACAGTGAGGAAGGATTAAGCAAGCAGGTCTGAGAGTACAGCCGCAAACCTGCTGGGTTCACAGAATAGCAAAAGAACCCCAGCAGGTCAAACAACTGACTCCAGTCTTACTGCTAGGTCCGGATTGGCAGAATGAAGTACCGAATCCCAAGGCCTATTCGCAGTAAGCAACAAGTAAATACAAAATCACACAGTACTAGCTAACTCTCTGGAACTGACTAACAAACAAAGATTCAGCAGCATTTGCCTAGCCTGAGAGGATGGTTTATATAGCAGGTGCTGTCCACACCCCACTCAGACCTCACAGACTGAGCACAAAACCAGCGCCGGATTCCCTGCCGTGCACAGAGCCTGTAACCACTACACAGTAGAAACCCGGACCGGAGTATCAGCTGCGCTCAGGTTACTTCGCTAACACTTGCCTCCCGGTTGCCATGGCAGCACAGAGCAGGAGATCCTAACATCGTGAGAGCAATGGACTGCAACAACTGCTCCCTGGTCGACGCCTTTATCAAATCATCCAGATATAGAATTATGTTCACTCCCTGCCTGCAGAGGAGAACCATCAACTCTGCCATCACCTTGGTGAACACCCTCGGCGCCGTGGAGAGACCGAATGGCAGTGCCTGGAACGGATAGTGACTGTCTAACAGTGCAAATCTGAGATAAGCCTGGTGCGTCCACCAAATCGGTGTGTGGAGGTACGCATCCTTGATATCCAGGGATACTGGAAACTCTCCCTCCTCCAGACCTGAAATCACCGCTCTGAGACTCCATTTTGAACTTTAACTCCCTCAGATAAGGATTTAACAATTTCAAGTTCAAAATCGGTCTGACCGAATCATCCGGTTTCGGTAGCACGAAAAAGGTACGAATAGTAACCCCTGTGTTGCATACGAGGTGGAACTGGAACAATGACCTCTGACTTTTCCAATTTTTGGATGGCTTCCTGTAGGATAGCCCTGCCTGTCAGTAAAGCTGGCAAGCCTGATTTGATGAATCGGTGAGGCAGGAGTTCTTGAAACTCTAGTCTGTACCCCTGGGATACAATATCCTGTACCCAGGGATCCAGGCCGGATGACACTCAGACGTGGCTGAAACGTCAGAGTCTCGCACCCACCAGCCCGTCCCCCAGGCTGTGCGGTCCACCGTCATGCTGAGGATTCAGAAGCAGGCTTCTGGTCCTGGGAACCTGCAGGTGCGGGCTTTGTGGATTTTGCACGACCGCCTCTAAAGAAGGTGGTAGGAGGCTTTGACTTTTGTCTTAGCGGTCCGAAAAGACTGCGATGCAGATGAAGAAAAAGGTTTCTTCGTAGAAGGAGGAGCTGAGGGAAAAGGTGACTTATCCGCGGTTGCCGTGGAAATCCACGCATCCAACGCTTCCCCAAATAGAGCACGACCTGTGTAGGGTAGGTTTTCCACACTTCTCCTGGATTCCGCGTCTGTAGGCCATTAGCGTAGCCAGAGTCCACTGCGAGCTGAGACAGACATGGAAGATATCCTTGCATTCAGTGTACCCAGGTCCTTCATGGACTCCACCATGAACCCTGCAGAATCCTGTAGGTTACGTTAAAACAGTTCAATGTCACTTCTAACCATTGTATCTCCGTCTTCTTGTAACGTGCCTGACCACTTTACTGTAGCTTTAGAAATCCATGCACAGGCAATAGTAGGCCTTAACGCCACCCCTGAAGCAGTGTATATGAATTTGAGTGTAGTGTCAATCTTACGATCAGCCAGTTCTTTTAATGCGGCAGAGCCAGGGACAGGTAAAACCACCTTTTTTTGACAGTCTGGAGACAGATGCGTCAACTATGGGTGGGTTTTCCCATCTTTTTCTATCCTCCTCTGGGAAGGGAAAAGCAACCAGAAGCCTCTTGGGGATCTGGAATTTTTTCTCAGAGTTTTCCCAGGATTGTTCAAATAGAGCGTTTAATTCTTTAGACGCAGGGAAGGTTAGCAAGGCTTTCTTATTGTCTGTGAAGTAATCCTTCTCAGGTGCTGTGTCAGTAATGTTTAACACATCTCTAACGGCCTCAATCATGAGCTGCACCCCCTTTGCCAGGGATGTAGTCCACCTCAGCACATTACCATCACCGTCTGCCGTGTCAGAGTCTGTATCCGTGTCATCTTGCATACTCTGGGCAAGTGCACGTTTCTTTGGATATATGCTAGGGGATTTAGAAGGAATGGGAACAGAACCTGGCCAAACTGCCATAGAATTCTTTAAAACCTGAGTTTCAGTCTCAGTATGCGCTACCCTAGTAGAGATCTGAGAGATCATTCCCTTAATAGAAGTCAGCCAGAATGGCTCAGTAATAGGGATCTGAGACAAAACATTACATTCCTGGGTACATGGAATGGATTCCTCTGGAGAAGAAACATCCTCTGCAGCACAAGACACAGAGTCCCTGGACATGGCTATGTGAGAAAACATACACCTACACTCTCACAGGAAAATGTCAGACAGTTTACTTCCAAGTCCTTCAGAGAAACACAGAGCTTGGAGCCAGCACACACACAGCGCTCAATTAGGTAGTATAACCAACCTGGCGCTGCCGGTGTACCCTTAATAGACTACACAGTAATACACAGCACCCCCTCCCCCTTCTACAACCCCCTGGTACCGCACAGGATAGCTGGAGTCGTGTGGTGGGACATCACTAAATGTCAGCGTCTCTGGAGCCGCATCTGCAGGGAGAAAATTGCGCTGAACGCTGCTGGGTCCGCTCTGAGAAGCTCCGCACCCTGGACACGGCGCCTCTTCCCGCACTTTTAAATGATTATACTGGCCTGTGGGTTTTGCCAGCAGCGTTACCGATGTCCCCGATAGCCTTGAGTGACCAGTGTAGGGTATCTGCGCTGGCTCAGGGCGCCCTCATAGCGCCGCACTGTGTACCGCTGAGCTCACTGGAGCGCAGTTAGTACTGCGCTCCTACCCTGTTGCCGCCATTCACACTGGCTCTCCACCGGAATCTTCTGTTCTGTTAGGGGGTGGCGGCATGCTGCGGGAGTGAGCAGTCACCTCGGGCGGCTAACTATCATCACCCTCAGGAGCGCAGTGTCCTGTCAGCGGAGACAGTGGCCATTAACCTCTCTGGGTTGGACACTACTCTTCTTCCCCCCCACCCCATCCCCCAAGTCCCATGAAGCAGGGAGGCTTGTTGCCAGTAGCCTCCTTGTGCCAGACTAAAAAACAAAAAAAAACAAAAAATATAATAATAATAATAATAATAATTATTATTATTATTATTATTAGAGAAACTCCCAAGGAGCTCCCCTAGCTGTGACCGGCTCCTCCGGGCACATTTTCTAAACAGAGTCTGCTAGGAGGGGTATAGAGGGAGGAGGCAGCCCATACTATTAAACTGTTAAAGTGCTGGTGGCTCCTAGTGGACCCGTCTATACCCCATGGTACTGTGGACCCCAGCATCCTCTAGGATAGGCCTGGCCAACCTGTGGCTCTCCCACTGTTGTGAAACTACACTTCCCAGCATGCCTTGCCACAGTTTTAGCATTCCCTAATAGCAAAGACTGCGGCAAAGCATGCTGGTACTTGTAGTTTCACAACAGCTGGAGAGCCACAGGTTGGCCAGGCCTAGTCTAGGACGTAAGAGGAAAAAAAAAAAATACAAAAAAGTCACACTAGGTTACAAAATAAGAATTTACTTACCGATAATTCTATTTCTCGGAGTCCGTAGTGGATGCTGGGGTTCCTGAAAGGACCATGGGGAATAGCGGCTCCGCAGGAGACAGGGCACAAAAAGTAAAGCTTTAGGATCAGGTGGTGTGCACTGGCTCCTCCCCCTATGACCCTCCTCCAAGCCTCAGTTAGGTACTGTGCCCGGACGAGCGTACACTATAAGGAAGGATTTATGAATCCCGGGTAAGACTCATACCAGCCACACCAATCACACTGTACAACCTGTGATCTGAACCCAGTTAACAGTATGATAACAGCGGAGCCTCTGAAAAGATGGCTCACAACAATAATAACCCGATTTTTGTAACTATGTACAAGTAATGCAGATAATCCGCACTTGGGATGGGCGCCCAGCATCCACTACGGACTCCGAGAAATAGAATTATCGGTAAGTAAATTCTTATTTTCTCTATCGTCCTAGTGGATGCTGGGGTTCCTGAAAGGACCATGGGGATAATACCAAAGCTCCCAAACGGGCGGGAGAGTGCGGATGACTGCAGCACAGAATGAGAGAACTCCAGGTCCTCCTTAGCCAGGGTATCAAATTTGTAGGATTTTACAAACGTGTTTGCCCCTGACTAAATAGCCGCTCGGCAAAGTTGTAAAGCCGAGACCCCTCGGGCAGCCGCCCAAGATGAGCCCACCTTCCTTGTGGAATGGGCATTTACATATTTTGGCTGTGGCAGGCCTGCCACAGAATGTGCAAGCTGAATTGTATTACACATCCAACTAGCAATAGTCTGCTTAGAAGCAAGAGCACCCAGTTTTTTGGGTGCATACAGGATAACAGCAAGTCAGTTTTCCTGACTCCAGCCGTCCTGGAAACATATTTTCAGGGCCCTGACAACATCTAGCAACTTGGAGTCCTCCAAGTCCCTAGTAGGTGCAAGGCACCACAATAAGCTGGTTCAGGTGAAACACTGACACCACCTTAGGGAGAGAACTGGGGACGAGTCCGCAGCTCTGCCCTGTCCGAATGGACAAACAGATATGGCTTTTTTGAGAAAAAACCACCAATTTGACACTCGCCTGGTCCAGGCCAGGGCCAAGAGCATGGTCACTTTTCATGTGAGATGCTTCAAATCCACAGATTTGACTGGTTTTAAACCAATGTGTTTTGAGGAATCCCAGAACTACGTTGAGATCCCACAGTGCCACTGGAGGCACAAAAGGGGGTTGTATATGCAATACTCCCTTGACAAACTTCTGGACTTCAGGAACTGAAGCCAATTCTTTCTGGAAGAAAAATCGACAGGGCCGAAATTTGAACCTTAATGGACCCCAATTTGAGGCCCATAGACACTCCTGTTTGCAAGAAATGCAGGAATCGACCGAGTTGAAATTTCTTCGTGGGGCCTTCCTGGCCTCACACCACGCAACATATTTTCGCCACATGTGGTGATAATGTTGTGCGGTCACCTCCTTTCTGGCTTTGACCAGGGTAGGAATGACCTCTTCCTGAATGCCTTTTCCCTTAGGATCCGGCGTTCCACCGCCATGCCGTCAAACGCAGCAGCGGTAAGTCTTGGAACAGACATGGTACTTGCTGAAACAAGTCCCTTCTTAGCGGCAGAGACCATAAGTCCTCTGTGAGCATCTCTTGAAGTTCCGGGTACCAAGTCCTTCTTGGCCAATCCGGAGCCATGAGTATAGTTCTTACTCCTCTACGTCTTATAATTCTCAGTACCTTAGGTATGAAAAGCAGAGGATGGAACACATACACCGACTGGTACACCCACGGTGTTACCAGAACGTCCACAGCTATTGCCTGAGGGTCTCTTAACCTGGCGCAATACCTGTCCCGTTTTTTGTTCAGACGGGACGCCATCATGTCCACCTTTGGTAATTCCCAACGGTTTACAATTATGTGGAAAACTTCCCCATGAAGTTCCCACTCTGCCGGGTGGAGGTCGCCTACTGAGGAAGTCTGCTTCCCAGTTTCCATTCCCGGAATGAAACACTGCTGACAGTGCTATCACATGATTTTCCGCCCAGCGAAAAGTCCTTGCAGTTTTTGCCACTGCCCTCCTGCTTCTTGTGCCGCCCTGTCTATTTACGTGGGCGACTGCCGTGATGTTTTATCCCACTGGATCAATACCGGCTGACCTTGAAGCAGAAGTCTTGCTAAGCTTAGAGCATTATAAATTTACCCTTAGCTATATTTATGTGGAGAAAAATCTCCAGACTTGATCACACTCCCTGGAAATTTTTTCCTTGTGTGACTGCTCCCCAGCCTCTCGGGCTGGCCTCCGTGGTCACCAACATCCAAAACTGAATGCCGAATCTGCGGCCCTCTAGAAGATGAGCACTCTGTAACCACCACAGGAGAGACACCCTTGTCCTTGGATATAGGGTTATCCGCTGATGCATCTGAAGATGCGATCCGGACCATTTGTCCAGCAGATCCCACTGAAAAGTTCTTGCATGAAATCTGCCGACTGGAATTGCTTCGAAGGAAGTCACCATTTTTTTTTACCATGGCCCTTGTGCAATGATGCACTGATTTTAGGAGGTTCCTGACTAGCTCGGATAACTCCCTGGCTTTCTCTTCCGGGAGAAACACCTTTTTCTGGACTGTGTCCAGAATCATCCCTAAGCACAGGAGACTTGTTGTCGGGATCAGCTGCGATTTTGGAATATTTAGAATCCACCCCTGCTGTTGTAACAGTATCCGAGATAGTGCTACTCCGACCTCCAACTGTTTCCTGGACTTTGCCCTTATCAGGAGATCGTCCAAGTAAGGGATAATTAAGACGCCTTTTCTTCGAAGAAGAACCATCATTTCGGCCATTACCTTGGTTAAGACCCGGGGTGCCGTAGACAATCCAAACGGCAGCGTCAGAAACTGATAGTGACAGTTCTGTACCACGAACCTGAGGTACCCTTAGTGATAAGGGCAAATTTGGGACATGGAGGTAAGCATCCCTGATGTCTCGGGACACCAGATAGTCCCCTTCTTCCCGGTTCGTTATCACTGCTCTGAGTGACTCCATCTTGATTTGAACCTTTGTAAGTGTTCAAAATTTTTTTAGATTTAGAATAGGTCTCACCTAGCCTTCTGGCTTCAGTACCACAATATAGTGTGGAATAATACCCCTTTTCTTGTTGTAGGAGGGGTAATTTAATTATCACCTGCTGGGAATACAGCTCGTGAATTTTTTCCCATACTGCCTCCTTGTCGGAGGGAGACCTTGGTAAAGCAGACTTCAGGAGCCTGCGCAGGGGAAACGTCTCGACATTCCAAACTGTACCCCTGGGATACTACTTGTAGGATCCAGGGGTCCTGTACGGTCTCAGCGTCATGCTGAGAGCTTGTCAGAAGCGGTGGAACGCTTCTGTTCCTGGGAATGGGCTGCCTGCTGCAGTCTTCTTCCCTTTCCTCTATCCCTGGGCAGATATGACTCTTATAGGGACGAAAGGACTGAAGCTGAAAAGACGGTGTCTTTTTCTGCAGAGATGTGACTTAGGGTAAAAACGGTGGATTTTCCAGCAGTTGCCCTGGCCACCAGGTCCGATGGACCGACCCCAAATAACTCCTCTTCCTTTATACGGCAATACACCTTTGTGCCGTTTGGAATCTGCATCACCTGACCACTGTCGTGACCATAAACATCTTCTGGCAGATATGGACATCGCACTTACTCTTGATGCCAGAGTGCAAATATCCCTCTGTGCATCTCGCATATATAGAAATACATCCTTTAAATGCTCTATAGTCAATAAAATACTGTCCCTGTCAAGGGTATCAATATTTTTAGTCAGGGAATCCGACCAAGCCACCCCAGCTCTGCACATCCAGGCTGAGGCGATCGCTGGTCGCAGTATAACACCCGTATGTGTGTATATACTTTTTATGATATTTTTCCAGCCTCCTGTCAGCTGGCTCCTTGAGGACGGCCCTATCTATAGACGGTACCGCCACTTGTTCTGATAAGCGTGTGAGCGCCTTATCCACCCTAAGGGGTGTTTCCCAACGCGCCCTAACTTCTGGCGGGAAAGGGTATACCGCCCATATTTTCTATCGGGGGGAACCCACGCATCATCACACACTTCATTTAATTTATCTGATTCAGGAAAAACTACGGTAGTTTTTTCACATCCCACATAATACCCTCTTTTGTGGTACTTGTAGTATCAGAAATATGTAACACCTCCTTCATTGCCCTTAACGTGTGGCCCTAATAAGGAATACGTTTGTTTATTCACCGTCGACACTGGATTCAGTGTCCCTGTCTTTGTCTGTGTCGACCGACTAAAGTAAACGGGCGTTTTAAAACCCCTGACGGTGTTTTTGAGACGTCTGGACCGGTACTAATTGTTTGTCGGCCGTCTCATGTCGTCAACCGACCTTGCAGCGTGTTGACATTATCACGTAATTCCCTAAATAAGCCATCCATTCCGGTGTCGACTCCCTAGAGAGTGACATCACCATTACAGGCAATTGCTCCGCCTCCTCACCAACATCGTCCTCATACATGTCGACACACACGTACAGACACACAGCACACACACAGGGAATGCTCTGATAGAGGACAGGACCCACTAGCCCTTTGGAGAGACAGAGGGAGAGTTTGCCAGCACACACCAAAAACGCTATAATTATATAGGGACAACCTTATATAAGTGTTTTCCCTTATAGCATCTTTTATATATTTCTAACGCCAAATTAGTGCCCCCCCTCTCTGTTTTAACCCTGTTTCTGTAGTGCAGTGCAGGGGAGAGCCTGGGAGCCTTCCCTCCAGCCTTTCTGTGAGGGAAAATGGCGCTGTGTGCTGAGGAGATAGGCCCCGCCCCTTTTTCGGCGGCCTCGTCTCCCGCTCTTAACGGATTCTGGCAGGGGTTAAATATCTCCATATAGCCCCCGGAGGCTATATGTGAGGTATTTTTAGCCAAAAAAAAGGTTTTCATTTGCCTCCCAGGGCGCCCCCCTCCCAGCGCCCTGCACCCTCAGTGACTGCCGTGTGAAGTGTGCTGAGAGGAAAATGGCGCACAGCTGCAGTGCTGTGCGCTACCTTAAGAAGACTGAGGAGTCTTCTGCCGCCGATTCTGGACCTCTTCTCGTTTCAGCATCTGCAAGGGGGCCGGCGGCGAGGCTCCGGTGACCATCCAGGCTGTACCTGTGATCGTCCCTCTGGAGCTAATGTCCAGTAGCCAAGAAGCCAATCCATCCTGCACGCAGGTGAGTTCACTTCTTCTCCCCTAAGTCCCTCGTTGCAGTGATCCTGTTGCCAGCAGGACTCACTGTAAAATAAAAAACCTAAGCTAAACTTTTCTAAGCAGCTCTTTAGGAGAGCCACCTAGATTGCACCCTTCTCGGCCGGGCACAAAAATCTAACTGAGGCTTGGAGGAGGGTCATAGGGGGAGGAGCCAGTGCACACCACCTGATCCTAAAGCTTTACTTTTTGTGCCCTGTCTCCTGCGGAGCCGCTATTCCCCATGGTCCTTTCAGGAACCCCAGCATCCACTAGGGCGATAGAGAAAAATAAGAATTTACTCACCGGTAATTCTATTTCTCGTAGTCCGTAGTGGATGCTGGGACTTCGTAAGGACCATGGGGAATAGCGGCTCCGCAGGAGACTGGGCACAACTAAAAGAAAACTTTAGACTACTGGTGTGCACTGGCTCCTCCCACTATGACCCTCCTCCAGACTTCAGTTAGGATACTGTGCCCGGAAGAGCTGACACAATAAGGAAGGATTTTGAATCCCGGGTAAGACTCATACCAGCCACACCAATCACACCGTATAACTCGTGATACAATACCCAGTTAACAGTATGATAACAACTGAGCCTCTCAACAGATGGCTCAACAATAACCCTTTAGTTAAACAATAACTATATACAAGTATTGCAGACAATCCGCACTTGGGATGGGCGCCCAGCATCCACTACGGACTACGAGAAAATAAGATTTTACTTACCGATAAATCTATTTCTCGTAGTCCGTAGTGGATGCTGGGACTCAGTCAGGACCATGGGGATTAGCGGCTCCGCAGGAGACAGGGCACAAAAATAAAAGCTTTAGGACTAGGTGGTGTGCACTGGCTCCTCCCCCTATGACCCTCCTCCAAGCCTCAGTTAGGATACTGTGCCCGGACGAGCGTACACAATAAGGAAGGATTTTGAATCCCGGGTAAGACTCATACCAGCCACACCAATCACACCGTACAACTTGTGATCTGAACCCAGTTAACAGTATGACAAACGTAGGAGCCTCTGAACAGACGGCTCACAACAATAACAACCCGATTTTTTTGTAACAATAACTATGTACAAGTATTGCAGACAATCCGCACTTGGGATGGGCGCCCAGCATCCACTACGGACTACGAGAAATAGATTTATCGGTAAGTAAAATCTTATTTTCTCTGACGTCCTAGTGGATGCTGGGACTCCGTCAGGACCATGGGGATTATACCAAAGCTCACAAACGGGCGGGAGAGTGCGGATGTCTCTGCAGCACCGAATGAGAGAACTCCAGGTCCTCTTTAGCCAGGGTATCAAATTTGTAGAATTTTACAAACGTGTTCTCCCCCGACCACGTAGCTGCTCGGCAGAGTTGTAATGCCGAGACCCCTCGGGCAGCCGCCCAAGATGAGCCCACCTTCCTTGTGGAATGGGCCTTAATAGATTTAGGCTGTGGCAGGCCTGCCACAGAATGTGCAAGTTGAATTGTGCTACAAATCCAACGAGCAATCGTCTGCTTAGAAGCAGGAGCACCCAGCTTGTTGGGTGCATACAGTATAAACAGCGAGTCAGATTTTCTGACTCCAGCCGTCCTTGAAATATATATTTTCAATGCCCTGACAACGTCCAGCAACTTGGAATCCTCCAAATCACTAGTAGCCGCAGGCACCACAATAGGCTGGTTCAGGTGAAACGCTGAAACCACCTTAGGCAGAAACTGAGGACGCGTCCGCAGTTCTGCCCTGTCCGAATGGAAAATCAGATATGGGCTTTTATACGATAAAGCCGCCAATTCTGACACTCTCCTGGCTGAAGCCAGGGCCAGTAGCATGGTTACTTTCCATGTAAGATATTTCAAATCCACCGATTTGAGTGGCTCAAACCAATGGGATTTGAGAAAATCCAAAACTACATTAAGATCCCACGGAGCCACTGGGGGCACAACCGGGGGCTGTATATGTAGTACTCCTTTTACAAAAGTCTGGACTTCAGGAACTGAAGCCAATTCTTTCTGGAAGAAAATCGACAGGGCCGAAATTTGAACCTTAATGGACCCTAATTTGAGGCCCATAGACAATCCTGTTTGCAGTAAATGTAGGAATCGACCCAGTTGAAATTCCTCCGTCGGGGCCTTCCTGGCCTCACACCACGCAACATATTTTCTCCAAATGCGGTGATAATGTTGTGCAGTCACCTCCTTCCTGGCTTTTACCAGGGTAGGGATGACCTCTTCCGGAATGCCTTTTTCCCTTAGAATTCGGCGTTCAACCGCCATGCCGTCAAACGCAGCCGCGGTAAGTCTTGGAATAGACACGGTCCCTGCTGAAGTAGGTCCCGTCTTGGAGGTAGAGGCCACGGATCTTCCGTGAGCATCTCCTGAAGTTCCGGGTACCAAGTTCTTCTTGGCCAATCCGGAGCCACGAGTATCGTTCTTACTCCCCTTTGCCGTATAATTCTCAGTACTTTTGGTATGAGAGGCAGAGGAGGAAACACATACACTGCCTGGAACACCCACGGTGTTACCAGAGCGTCCACAGCTATTGCCTGAGGGTCTCTTGACCTGGCGCAATACCTGTCCAGTTTTTTGTTGAGGCGGGACGCCATCATATCCACCTTTGGTTTATCCCAACGGTTCACAATCATGTGGAAGACTTCTGGATGAAGTCCCCACTCTCCCGGGTGTAGATCGTGTCTGCTGAGGAAGTCCGCTTCCCAGTTGTCCACTCCCGGAATGAACACTGCTGACAGTGCTATCACATGATCTTCCGCCCAGCGAAGAATCCTTGCAGCTTCTGCCATTGCCCTCCTGCTTCTTGTGCCGCCCTGTCTGTTTACGTGGGCAACTGCCGTGATGTTGTCCGACTGGATCAACACCGGCTGACCCTGAAGCAGGGGTTTTGCCAGGCTTAGAGCATTGTAAATCGCTCTTGGCTCCAGTATATTTATGTGAAGAGACATCTCCAGGCTTGACCACACTCCCTGGAAGTTTCTTCCCTGTGTGACCGCTCCCCAGCCTCTCAGACTGGCATCCGTGGTCACCAGGACCCAGTCCTGTATGCCGAATCTGCGGCCCTCTAACAGATGAGCACTCTGCAACCACCACAGAAGAGACACCCTTGTCCGTGGAGACAAAGTTATCCGCTGATGCATCTGCAGATGCGATCCGGACCATTTGTCCAGCAGATCCCACTGAAAAGTTCGTGCGTGGAATCTGCCGAATGGAATCGCTTCGTAAGAAGCCACCATTTTTCCCAGGACTCTTGTGCATTGATGCACAGACACCTTTCCTGGTTTTAGGAGGTTCCTGACAAGTTCGGATAACTCCCTGGCTTTCTCCTCCGGAAGAAACACCTTTTTCTGAACCGTGTCCAAAATCATTCCCAGGAACAGCAGACGTGTCGTCGGGGTCAATTGAGATTTTGGAAAATTCAGAATCCACCCGTGCTGTTGCAGCACTACTTGGGTTAGTGCTACTACGTCCCCCAGCTGTTCTCTGGACCTTGCCCTTA
The DNA here is from genome assembly GCF_028390025.1 of Pseudophryne corroboree. Lineage (NCBI taxonomy): Eukaryota > Metazoa > Chordata > Amphibia > Anura > Myobatrachidae > Pseudophryne > Pseudophryne corroboree. Next base: position 221,826,007 of record NC_086454.1, on the reverse strand, counting down.
TCAGGAGATCGTCCAAGTAAGGGATAATTAATAGGCCTTTTCTTCGCAGAAGAAACATCATTTCGGCCATTACCTTGGTAAAGACCCGAGGTGCCGTGGACAATCCAAACGGCAGCGTCTGAAACTGATAATGACAGTTTTGCACCACGAACCTGAGGTACCCTTGATGTGAAGGGCAAATTGGGACATGCAGGTAAGCATCCTTGATGTCCAGGGACACCATAAAGTCCCCTTCTTCCAGATTCGCTATCACTGCTCTGAGTGACTCCATCTTGAACTTGAATTTTTGTATGTACAGGTTCAAAGATTTCAGATTTAGAATAGGTCTTACCGAGCCGTCCGGCTTCGGTACCACAAATAGTGTGGAATAATACCCCTTTCCCTGTTGTAGGAGGGGTACCTTGACTATCACCTGCTGAGAATACAGCTTGTGAATGGCTTCCAATACCGTCGCCCTGTCTGAGGGAGACGTTGGCAGAGCAGACTTTAGGAACCGGCGAGGGGGAGACTTCTCGAATTCCAACCTGTAACCCTGAGATACTACCTGCAGGATCCAGGGGTCCACCTGTGAGTGAGCCCACTGTGCGCTGAAATTCTTGAGTCGACCCCCCACCGCCCCCGAGTCCGCTTGTAAAGCCCCAACGTCATGCTGAGGGCTTTGCAGAAGCCGGGGAGGGCTTCTGCTCCTGGGAGGGAGCTGCTTGGTGCACTCTCTTACCCTTTCCTTTGCCTCGGGGCAGATATGACTGTCCTTTTGCCCTCTTGTTCTTATAGGAACGAAAGGACTGCGGCTGAAAAGACGGTGTCTTTTTCTGTTGGGAGGGGACCCGAGGTAAAAAGGTGGATTTCCCGGCTGTTGCCGTGGCCACCAAATCCGATAGACCGACCCCAAATAATTCCTCCCCTTTATACGGCAATACTTCCATATGCCGTTTGGAATCCGCATCACCTGACCACTGTCGCGTCCATAAACTTCTTCTGGCAGATATGGACATCGCACTTACTCTCGATGCCAGAGTGCAAATATCCCGCTGAGCATCTCGCATATAAAGAAAAGCATCCTTTAATTGCTCTATAGTCAATAAAATACTGTCCCTATCCAGGGTATCAATATTTTCAGTCAGGGAATTCGACCAAACCACCCAAGCACTGCACATCCATGCAGAGGCGATGGCTGGTCGCAGTATAACACCAGTATGAGTGTATATACTTTTCAGGGTAGTTTCCAGCCTCCTATCAGCTGGATCCTTGAGGGCGGCCGTTTCAGGAGACGGTAACGCCACTTGTTTTGATAAGCGTGTGAGTGCCTTATCCACCCTAGGGGGTGTTTCCCAGCGCGCCCTAACCTCTGGCGGGAAAGGATATAATGCCAGTAACTTCTTTGAAATTAGCAGTTTTCTATCGGGGTTAACCCACGCTTCATCACACACTTCATTCAATTCCTCTGATTCAGGAAAAACTATAGGTAGTTTTTTCAGACCCCACATAATACCCCTTTTTGTGGTACTTGCAGTATCAGAGATATGCAAAGCCTCCTTCATTGCCGTGATCATAGAACGTGTGGCCCTACTGGAAAATACGTTTGTTTCTTCACCGTCGACACTAGATTCGGTGTCCGTGTCTGGGTCTGTGTCGACCGACTGAGGTAAAGGGCGTTTTACAGCCCCTGACGGTGTCTGAGACGCCTGGACAGGTACTAACTGGTTTTCCGGCCGTCTCATGTCGTCAACTGATTTTTGTAACGTGCTGACATTATCACGTAATTCCATAAACAAAGCCATCCATTCCGGTGTCGACTCCCTAGGGGGTGACATCACCATTACCGGCAATTGCTCCGCCTTCACACCAACATCGTCCTCATACATGTCGACACACACGTACCGACACAGCAGACACATAGGGAATGCTCTTATCGAAGACAGGACCCCACTAGCCCTTTGGGGAGACAGAGGGAGAGTTTGCCAGCACACACCCAAGCGCTATAAATATATAGGAACAACCCTACAGAAGTGTTGTTTCCTTTATAGCAGCTTAATATATCAATATCGCCAAAAAAGTGCCCCCCCCCTCTCTGTTTTTTTACCCTGTTTCTGTAGTGCAGTGCAGGGGAGAGTCCTGGGAGCCTTCCTCGCAGCGGAGCTGTGCAGGAAAATGGCGCTGTGTGCTGAGGAGATAGGCCCCGCCCCCTATTTCGGCGGGCTCTTCTCCCGATGTTTGTGAGACCTGGCAGGGGTTAAATACATCCATATAGCCCCAGGGGCTATATGTGATGTATTTTTAGCCAGAACAAGGTATTATCATTGCTGCCCAGGGCGCCCCCCCCCCCCCAGCGCCCTGCACCCTCAGTGACCGCTGGTGTGAAGTGTGCTGACAATGGCGCACAGCTGCAGTGCTGTGCGCTACCTCATGAAGACTGAAAAGTCTTCTGCCGCCGGTTTCTGGACCTCTTCACTTTGGCATCTGCAAGGGGGTCGGCGGCGCGGCTCCGGGACCGGACTCCATGGCTGGGCCTGTGTTCGATCCCTCTGGAGCTAATGGTGTCCAGTAGCCTAAGAAGCCAATCCATCCTGCACGCAGGTGAGTTCACTTCTTCTCCCCTAAGTCCCTCGTTGCAGTGAGCCTGTTGCCAGCAGGACTCACTGAAAATAAAAAACCTAATAACTTTTTCTAAGCAGCTCTTTAGGAGAGCCACCTAGATTGCACCCTGCTCGGACGGGCACAAAAACCTAACTGAGGCTTGGAGGAGGGTCATAGGGGGAGGAGCCAGTGCACACCACCTAGTCCTAAAGCTTTTATTTTTGTGCCCTGTCTCCTGCGGAGCCGCTAATCCCCATGGTCCTGACTGAGTCCCAGCATCCACTAGGACGTCAGAGAAATAGAATTACCGGTGAGTAAATTCTTATTTTCTCTGACGTCCTAAGTGGATGCTGGGACTCCGTAAGGACCATGGGGATTATACCAAAGCTCCCAAACGGGCGGGAGAGTGCTGATGACTCTGCAGCACCGAATGGGCAAACTCTAGGTCCTCCTCAGCCAGGTGTCAAACTTATAGAATTTAGCAAACGTGTTTGACCCCGACCAAGTAGCTGCTCGGCAAAGTTGAAGAGCAGAGACCCCTCGGGCAGCCGCCCAAGAAGAGCCCACCTTCCTCGTGGAATGGGCTTTCACTGATTTAGGATGCGGCAGTCCCGCCGCAGAATGTGCAAGCTGAATCGTACTACAGATCCAGCGAGCAATAGTCTGCTTTGAAGCAGGTGCACCCAACTTGTTCGGCGCATACAGGATAAATAGCGAGTCAGTCTTTCTGACTCCAGCTGTCCTGGAAAAATAAATTTTCAGGGCCCTGACTACATCCATTTTCAGGGCCCCCCCCCCCCCCCCGGACCCATATAGCAGCTTTACCTTAGATGTGTTTTTTTCCACTGTGGCAGATCTGCTGCCCAGATTATCCACCGATCCGCTGCCCGCTGCGCAGAGCCGCTGCTGCTATCCGCTGCCCTCTCCTGCCGTGGCTCCGCCCCCTATGCCGCCCAGCGCCTGATGTCACAGAGGAAATCCCGGTCAGCAGACCGGGTATTTCCTCAGCGGCGCCGCATCTCGGAGCTTCGTAGCGCATTGACAAGCGGCTCAGCCGGGCCGCTTGTCATTGCACAGTGGTATGGGACAGCGGGCCAGGCAGAATCGGTTCGCGGGCCGCATCCGGCCCGCGGGCCGCATGTTGCCCACCCCTAGTATAGTTCTTACTCCTCTTCTCCTTATTATCCTCAGTACCTTTGGTATGAGAGGAAGAGGAGGGAATACATAAACCGACCGGTACACCCACGGTGTCACTAGAGCGTCCACAGCTATCGCCTGCGGGTCTCTTGACCTGGCGCAATGTTTTTCTAGCTTTTTGTTTAGGCGGGACGCCATCATGTCCACCTGTGGCCTTTCCCAACGGTTTACAATCAGTTGGAAGACTTCTGGATGAAGTCCCCACTCTCCCGGGTGGAGGTCGTGCCTGCTGAGGAAGTATGCTTCCCAGTTGTCCACTCCCGGAATGAACACTGCTGCCAGTGATAACACGTGATTTTCCGCCCATCGGAGAATCCTTGTGGCTTCTGCCATCGCCGTCCTGCTTCTTGTGCCGCCCTGTCGGTTTACATGGGTGACCACCGTGATGTTGTCTGACTGGATCAGTACCGGCTGGTTTTGAAGCAGGGGTTTTGCCTGACTTGGGCCATTTGCAATGCCCTTCAGTTCCAGAATATTTATGTGCAGGGAAGTCTCCTGACTTGACCATAGTCCTTGGAAGTTTCTTCCCTGTGTGACTGCCCCCCAGCCTCGAAGACTGGCATCCGTGGTCACCAGGACCCAGTCCTGTATGCCGAATCTGCGGCCCTCTAGAAGATGAGCACTCTGCAGCCACCACAGCAGACACACCCTGGTCCTTGGAGACAGGGTTATCAGCCGATGCATCTGAAGATGCGATCCGGACCACTTGTCCAACAGGTCCCACTGAAAGGTTCTTGCATGGAACCTGCCGAATGGAATTGCTTCGTAGGAAGCTACCATCTTTCCCAGGATCCGCGTGCAGTGATGCACCGACACCTGTTTTGGTTTTAGGAGGCCTCTGACTAGAGATGACAGCTCCTTGGCCTTCTCCTCCGGGAGAAACACTTTTTTCTGTTCTGTGTCCAGAACCATCCCCAGGAACAGTAGACGTGTCGTAGGGACCAGCTGTGACTTTGGAATATTTAGAATCCAGCCGTGCTGTTGTAGCACCTCCGAGATAGTGCTACCCCGACCAACAACTGCTCCCTGGACCTCGCCTTTATCAGGAGATCGTCCAAGTACGGAATAATTAAAACTCCCTTCTTTCGAAGGAGTATCATCATTTCTCTAACGTCCTAAGTGGATGCTGGGGACTCCGTAAGGACCATGGGGAATAGCGGCTCCGCAGGAGACTGGGCACATCTAAAGAAAGCTTTAGGACTATCTGGTGTGCACTGGCTCCTCCCCCTATGACCCTCCTCCAAGCCTCAGTTAGATCTCTGTGCCCGAACGAGAAGGGTGCACACTAGGGGCTCTCCTGAGCTTCTTAGTGAAAGTTTTAGATTAGGTTTTTTATTTTCAGTGAGACCTGCTGGCAACAGGCTCACTGCATCGAGGGACTAAGGGAAGAAGAAGCGAACTCACCTGCGTGCAGAGTGGATTGGGCTTCTTAGGCTACTGGACATTAGCTCCAGAGGGACGATCACAGGCCCAGCCTGGATGGGTCCCAGAGCCGCGCCGCCGGCCCCCTTACAGAGCCAGAAGGCAGAAGAGGTCCGGAAAATCGGCGGCAGAAGACGTCCTGTCTTCAACAAGGTAGCGCACAGCACTGCAGCTGTGCGCCATTGCTCTCAGCACACTCCACACTTCGGTCACTGAGGGTGCAGGGCGCTGGGGGGGGGGGCGCCCTGAGACGCAATAAAAACACCTTGGATGGCAAAAAATGCATCACATATAGCTCCTGGGCTATATGGATGCATTTAACCCCTGCCAGAATACATAGAAAAACGGGTGATAAGGCCGCCGATAAGGGGGCGGAGCCTATCTCCTCAGCACACTGGCGCCATTTTCCCTCACAGCTCCGTTGGAGGGAAGCTCCCTGGCTTTCCCCTGCAGTCACTACACTACAGAAAAGGTTAAATAAAGAGAGGGGGGCACTAATTAGGCGCAGTATAAACAATACAGCAGCTATAAGGGGAAAAACACTTATATAAGGTTATCCCTGTATATATATAGCGCTCTGGTGTGTGCTGGCAAACTCTCCCTCTGTCTCCCCAAAGGGCTAGTGGGGTCCTGTCCTCTATCAGAGCATTCCCTGTGTGTGTGTGCTGTATGTCGGTACTTTTGTGTCGACATGTATAAGGAGAAAAATGATGTGGAGACGGAGCAGATTGCCTGTAATAGTGATGTCACCCCCTAGGGGGTCGACACATGAGTGGATGAACTGTTGGAAGGAATTACGTGACAGTGTCAGCTCTGTATAAAAGACAGTGGTTGACATGAGACAGCCGGCTACTCAGCTTGTGCCTGTCCAGACGTCTCATAGGCCGTCAGGGGCTCTAAAGCGCCCGTTACCTCAGATGGCAGATATAGACGCCGACACGGATACTGACTCCAGTGTCGACGGTGAAGAGACGAATGTGACTTCCAGTAGGGCCACACGTTACATGATTGAGGCAATGAAAAATGTTTTACACATTTCTGATAATACGAGTACCACCAAAAAAGGGGTATCATGTTCGGTGAGGAAAAACTACCTGTAGTTTTCCTGAATCTGAGAAATTAAATGAGGTGTGTGATGATGCGTGGGTTTCCCCTGATAACAACTGATAATTTCTAAAATGTTATTGGCATTATATCCTTTCCCGCCAGAGGTTAGGGTGCGTTGGGAAACACCCCCTAGGGTGGATAAAGCGCTCACACGCTTGTAAGGGCTCTACCTTCGCCTGAGATGGCCGCCCTTAAGGATCCTGCTGATAGAAAGCAGGAGGGTATCCTAAAAGGTATTTACACACATACTGGTGTTATACTGCGACCAGCAATCGCCTCAGCCTGGATGTGCAGTGCTGGGTTGGCGTGGTCGGATTCCCTGACTGAAAATATTGATACCCTAGATAGGGACAGTATATTTTTGCCTATAGAGCATTTGAAAGATGCATTTCTATATATGCGTGATGCACAGCGGAATATTTGCCGACTGGCATCAAGTCTAAGCGCGTTGTCCATTTCTACCAGTAGAGGGTTATGGACACGTCAGTGGTCAGGTGATGCGTATTCCAAACGGCATTTGGAAGTATTGCTTTATTAAGGGGAGTAGTTATTTGGGGTCGGTCTTTCAGACCTGGTGGCCACGGCAACAGCTGGGAATTCCACGTTTGTAACCCAGGTCGCCTCTCAACATGAGAAGACGCCGTATTATCAGGCGCAGTCTTTTCGTGGACAAGGTTCCTCATTTCTGCCCCGTGACAGAGGGAGAGGAAAAAGGCTGCAAAAATCAGCCAGTTCCCAGGAACAGAAACCCTCTCCCGCCTCTGCCAAGCCCTCAGTATACGCTGGGGCTTTACAAGCAGAATCAGGCACGGTGGGGGGCCCGTCTCAATGAATTTCAGCGCGCAGTGGGCTCACTCGCAAGTAGACCCCTGGATCCTTCAGGTGATATCTCAGGGGTACAAATTAGAATTCGAGACGTCTCCCCCTCGCCGTTTCCTAAAGTCGGCTTTACCGATGTCTCCTTCTGACAGGGAGACAGTTTTGGAAGCCATTCACAAGCTGTATTCCCAGCAGGTGATAATCAAGATACCCCTCCTGCAACAGGGAACGGGGTATTATTCCACACTGTTGTGGTACCGAAGCCGGACGTCTCGGTGAGACCGATTCTAAATCTAAAATCTTTGAACACTTACATACAGAGGTTCAAATTCAAGATTGAGTCACTCAGAGCAGTGATTGCGAACCTGGAAGAAGGGGACTACATGATGTCTCGGGACATCAAGGATGCTTACCTTCATGTCAAAATGTACCCTTCTCACCAAGGGTACCTCAGGTTTATGGTACAGAACTGTCACTATCAGTTCAGACGCTGCCGTATGGATGGTCCACGGCACCCCGGGTCTTTACCAAGGTAATGGCCGAAATGATGATATTCCTTCGAAGGAAGTGAATTTTAGTTATCCCTTACTTGGACAATTCCTTGATAAGGGTAAGATCCAGGGAACAGTTGGAGGTCGGTGTAGCACTATCTCAGGTAGTGTTGCGGCAGCACGATTGGATTCTCAATATTCCAAAATCGCACCTGGTTCCGACGACGTGTCTTCTGTTCCTAGGGATGATCCTGGACACAGTCCAGAAAAAGGTGTTTCTCCCGGAGGAGAAAGCCAGGGAGTTATCCGAGCTAGTCAGGAACCTCCTAAAACCGAGCCAAGTCTCAGTGCATCAATGCACAAGGGTTCTGGGTAAAATGGTGGCTTCCTACGAAGCAATCCCATTCGACAGATTCCACGCACCAGTGGGACCTGCTGGACAAATGGTCCGGGTCGCATCTTCAGATGCATCAGCGGATAACCCTGTCACCAAGGACAAGGGTGTCCCTCCTGTGGTGGTTGCAGAGTGCTCATCTTCTAGAGGGCCGCAGATTCGGCATTCAGGACTGGGTCCTGGTGACCACGGATGCCAGCCTGCGAGGCTGGGGAGCAGTCACACAGGGAAGGAATATCCAGGGCTTATGGTCAAGCCTGGAGACATCACTTCACATAAATATCCTGAAGCTAAGGGACATTTACAATGCTCTAAGCTTAGCAAGACCTCTGCTTCAAGGTCAGCCGGTGTTGATCCAGTCGGACAACATCACGGCAGTCACCCACGTAAACAGACAGGGTGGCACAAGAAGCAGGAGGGCAATGGCAGAAGCTGCAAGGATTCTTCGCTGGGCGGAAAATCATGTGATAGCACTGTCAGCAGTATTCATTCCAGGAGTGGACAACTGGGAAGCAGACTTCCTCAGCACGACCTCCACCCGGGAGAGTGGGGACTTCACCCAGAAGTCTTCCACATGATTAAAAACTCGACAGGTATTGCGCCAGGTCCAGGGACCCTCAGGCAATAAGCTGTAGACGCTCTGGTAACACCGTGGGTGTACCAGTCAGGGTATGTGTTCCCTCCTCTGCCTCTCATACCCAAGGTACTGAGATTGATAAGATGGAGAGGAGTAAGCTCTATATTCGTGGTTCCGGATTGGCCAAGAAGGACTTGGTAACCGGAACTTCAAGAGATGCTCACGGAAGATCCGTGGCCTCTACCTCTAAGAAGGGACCTGCTCCAGCAAGGACCCTGTCTGTTCCAAGACTTACCGCGGCTGCGTTTGACGGCATGGCGGTTGAACGCCGGATCCTGAAGGAAAAAAGGCATTCCGGATAAAGTCATCCCTATCCCGATCAAAGCCAGGAAGGATGTAACCGCAAAAACATTATCACCGCAATTGGCGAAAATATGTTGCGTGGTGCGAGGCCAGTAAGGCCCGACGGAGGAAATTCAACTGGGTCGATTCCTACATTTCCTGCAAACAGGAGTGTCTATGGGCCTGAAATTGGGGTCCATTAAGGTTCAAATTTCGGCCCTGTCAATTTTCTTCCAAAAAAGAACTAGCTTCAGTCCCTGAAGTTCAGACGTTTGTAAAAGGGGTACTGCATATCCAGCCTCCTTTTGTGCCTCCAGTGGCACTTTGGGATCTCAATGTAGTTTTGGGTTCCAAAACTCACATTGGTTTGAACCACTTAAATCTGTGGAGTTAAAATATCTCACATGAAAAGTGGTCATGCTGTTGGCCCTGGCCTGGGCCAGGCGCGTGTCAGAATTGGCGGCTTTATCCTGAAAAAGCCCTTATCTGATTTTCCATTCGGACAGGGCGGAATTGAGGACTCGTCCTCAGTTTCTCCCCAAGGTGGTTTCAGCGTTTCACCTGAACCAACCTATTGGTGGTGCCTGTGGCTACTAGGGACTTGGAGGCCTCCAAGTTGCTAGACGTTGTCAGTGCCCTGAAAATATATGTTTCCAGGACGGCTGGAGTCAAGAAATCTGACTCGCTGTTTATCCTGTATGCACCCAACAAGCTGGGTGCTCCTGCTTCTAAGCAGACTATTGCTCGTTGGATTTGTAGTACAATTCAGCTTGCACATTCTGTGGCAGGCCTGCCACAGCCAAAAATCTGTAAATGCCCACTCCACAAGGAAGGTGGGCTCATCTTGGGCGGCTGCCCGAGGGGTCTCGGCCTTACAACTTTGCCGAGCAGCTACTTGGTCAGGAGCAAATACGTTTGTAAAATTCTACAAAATTGATATCCTGGCTGAGGAGGACCTGGAGTTCTCTCATTTGGTGCTGCAGAGTCATCCGCACTCTCCCGCCCGTTTGGGAGCTTTGGTATAATCCCCATGGTCCTTACGGAGTCCCCAGCATCCACTTAGGACGTTAGAGAAAATAAGAATTTACTTACCGATAATTCTATTTCTCATAGTCCGTAGTGGATGCTGGGCGCCCATCCCAAGTGAGGATTGTCTGCAATACTTGTACATAGTTATTGTTACAAAAATCGGGTTATTATTGTTGTGAGCCATCTTTCAGAGGCTCCTCTGTTATCATGCTGTTAACTGGGTTCAGATCACAGGTTATACGGTGTGATTGGTGTGGCTGGTATGAGTCTTACCCGGGATTCAAAATCCTTCCTTATTGTGTACGCTCGTCCGGGCACAGTATCCTAACTGAGGCTTGGAGGAGGGTCATAGGGGGAGGAGCCAGTGCACACCAGATAGTCCTAAAGCTTTCTTTAGATGTGCCCAGTCTCCTGCGGAGCCGCTATTCCCCATGGTCCTTACGGAGTCCCCAGCATCCACTACGGACTATGAGAAATAGAATTATCGGTAAGTAAATTCTTATTTTCGGCCATTACCTTGGTAAAGACCCTCGGAGCCGTGGATAGACCGAACGTCAACGTCTGGAATTGGTAATGACAATCCTGTACCACAAATCTGAGGTACTCCTGGTGAGGATGGTAAATGGGGACATGCAGGTAAGCATCCTTGATGTCCAGTGATACCATGTAATCCCCCTCGTCCAGGCTTGCAATAACCGCCCTGAGCGATTCCATTTTGAACTTGAATTTTTTTATATACGTGTTCAAGGATTTCAAATTTAAAATGGGTCTCACCGAACCGTCCGGTTTCGGTACCACAAACATTGTGGAATAGTAACCCCGTCCTTGTTGAAATAGGGGCACCTTTACTATCACCTGTTGTGAATACAGCTTGTGAATTGCCTGTAACACTGCCTCCCTGCATGAGGGAGTTGTTGGTAAGGCAGATTTGAAGAAACGGCGGGGGGGAGACGTCTCGAATTCCAGCTTGTACCCCTGAGATACTGCTTGAAAGATAAAGGGATCCACCCGTGAGCGAGCCCACTGATCGCTGAAATTTTTGAGACGGGCCCCCACCGTACCTGGCTCCGCCTGTGGAGCCCCAGCGTCATGCTGTGGACTTACCCGAGGAAGCGGGGGAGGACTTTTGCTCCTGGGAACTGGCTGTACGCTGCAGCTTTTTCCCTCTATCTCTGCCTCTGGGCAGAAAGGACGCGCCCTTAACCCGCTTGCCCTTATTGGGCCGAAAGGACTGTACCTGATAATACGGTGCTTTCTTTGGCTGTGAGGGAACATGGGGTAAAAATGTAGACTTCCCAGCTGTTGCTGTGGAAACGAGGTCCGAGAGACCATCCCCGAACAACTCCTCACCCTTATAAGGCAAAACTTCCATGTGCCTTTTAGAATCTGCATCTCCTGTCCACTGCCGAGTCCATAACCCTCTCCTGGCAGAAATGGACATTGCACTTATTTTAGATGCCAGCCGGCAAATATCCCTCTGTGCATCCCTCATGTATAAGAGTGCGTCTTTAATATGCTCTACGGTTAGCAATATAGTGTCCCTGTCTAGGGTATCAATATTTTCCGACAGGGAATCTGACTACGCAGCTGCAGCACTGCACATCCATGCTGAAGCAATAGCTGGTCTCAGTATAACACCTGTGTGTGTATATATAGACTTCAGGATAGCCTCCTGCTTTCTATCAGCAGATTCCTTCAGGGCGGCCGTATCCGGAGACGGTAGTGCCACCTTCTTTGACAAGCGTGTGAGCGCTTTATCCACCCTAGGGGATGTTTCCCAACGTGACCTATCCTCTGGCGGGAAAGGGTACGCCATTAGTAACCTCTTAGAAATTACCATTTTCTTATCAGGGGAAGCCTACGCTTCTTCACACACTTCATTTAATTCCTCAGATGGAGGAAAAAATAAGATTTTACTTACCGATAAATCTATTTCTCGTAGTCCGTAGTGGATGCTGGGGACTCAGTCAGGACCATGGGGAATAGCGGCTCCGCAGGAGACAGGGCACAAAAGTAAAAGCTTTAGGATCAGGTGGTGTGCACTGGCTCCTCCACCTATGACCCCCCTCCAAGCCTCAGTTAGGATACTGTGCCCGGACGAGCGTACACAATAAGGAGGGATTTTGAATCCCGGGTAAGACTCATACCAGCCACACCAATCACACTGTACAACCTGTGATCTGAACCCAGTTAACAGCATGATAACAGCGGAGCCTCTGAAAAGATGGCTCACAACAATAACAACACGATTTTTGTAACAATAACTATGTACAAGTATTGCAGACAATCCGCACTTGGGATGGGCGCCCAGCATCCACTACGGACTACGAGAAATAGATTTATCGGTAAGTAAAATCTTATTTTCTCTGACGTCCTAGTGGATGCTGGGGACTCCGTCAGGACCATGGGGATTATACCAAAGCTCCCAAACGGGCGGGAGAGTGCGGATGACTCTGCAGTACCGAATGAGAGAACTCCAGGTCCTCTTTAGCCAGGGTATCAAATTTGTAGAATTTTACAAACGTGTTCTCCCCCGACCACGTAGCTGCTCGGCAGAGTTGTAATGCCGAGACCCCTCGGGCAGCCGCCCAGGATGAGCCCACCTTCCTTGTGGAATGGGCCTTGACAGATTTAGGCTGTGGCAGGCCTGCCACAGAATGTGCAAGTTGAAATGTGCTACAAATCCAACGAGCAATCGTCTGCTTAGAAGCAAGAGCACCCAGTTTGTTGGGTGCATACAGGATAACAGCGAGTCAGTTTTCCTGACTCCAGCCGTCCTGGAAACCTATATTTTCAGGGCCCTGACAACATCTAGCAACTTGGAGTCCTCCAAGTTCCTAGTAGCCGCAGGTACCACAATAAGCTGGTTCAGGTGAAACGCTGACACCACCTTAGGAAGAAACTGGGGACGAGTCCGCAGCTCTGCCCTGTCCGAATGGACAATCAGATATGGCTTTTGTGAGACAAAGCCGCCAATTCTGACACTCGCCTGGCCGAGGCCAGGGCCAACAGCATGGTCACTTTTCATGTGAGATATTTCAAATCCACAGATTTGAGCGGTTTAAAATGTGATTTGAGGAATCCCAGAACTACGTTGAGATCCCACAGTGCCACTGGAGGCACAAAAAAGGGGGGTTGTATATGCAATACTCCCTTGACAAACTTCTGGACTTCAGGAACTGAAGCCAATTCTTTCTGGAAGAAAATTGACAGGGCCGAAATTTGAACCTTAATGGTCCCCAATTTTAGGCCCATAGACACTCCTGTTTGCAGGAAATGCAGGAATCGACCGAATTGAAATTTCTTCGTGGGGCCTTCCTGGCCTCACACCACGCAACATATTTTCGCCACATGTGGTGATAATGTTTTGCGGTCACCTCCTTCCTGGCTTTGACCAGGGTAGGAATGACCTCTTCCGGAATGCCTTTTTCCCTTAGGATCTGGCGTTCCACCGCCATGCCGTCAAACGCAGCCGCGGTAAGTCTTGGAACAGACCTGGTACTTGCTGAAGCAAGTCCCTTCTTAGCGGCAGAGGCCATGAGTCCTCTGTGAGCATTTCTTGAAGTTCCGGGTGCCACGTCCTTCTTGGCCAATCCGGAGCCACGAGTATAGTTCTTACTCCTCTACGTCTTATAATTCTCAGTACCTTGGTTATGAGAAGCAGAGGAGGGAACATATACACCGACTGGTACACCCACGGTGTTACCAGAACGTCCACAGATATTGCTTGAGGGTCTCTTGACCTGGCGCAATACCTGTCCAGTTTTTTGTTCAGGCGGGACGCCATCATGTCCACCTTTGGTCTTTCCCAACGGTTCACAATCATGTGGAATACTTCCCGATGAAGTCCCCACTCTCCCGGGTGGAGGTCGTGCCTGCTGAGGAAGTCTGCTTCCCAGTTGTCCACTCCCGGAATGAACACTGCTGACAGTGCTATCACATGATTTTTCGCCCAGCGAAGAATCCTTGCAGTTTCTGCCATTGCCCTCCTGCTTCTTGTGCCGCGCTGTCTGTTTACGTGGGCGACTGCCGTGATGTTGTCCCACTGGATCAATACCGGCTGACCTTGAAGCAGAGGTCTTGCTAAGCTTAGAACATTGTAAATTGCCCTTAGCTCCAGTATATTTATGTGGAGAGAAGTCTCCAGACTTGATCACACTCCCTGGAAATTTTTTCCCTGTGTGACTGCTCCCCAGCCTCTCAGGCTGGCATCCGTGGTCACCAGGACCCAGTCCTGAATGCCGAATCTGCGGCCCTTTAGTAGATGAGTACTCTGCAGCCACCGCAGAAGAAACACCCTTGTCCTTGGAGACAGGGTTATCCGCTGATGCATCTGAAGATGCGATCCGGACCATTTTTCCAGCAGATCCCACTGAAAAGTTCTTGCGTGAAATCTACCGAATGGAATCGCTTCGTAAGAAGCCACCATTTTTCCCAGGACCCTTGTGCAATGATGCACTGACACTTTTCCTGGTTTTAGGAGGTTCCTGACTAGCTCGGATAACTCCCTGGCTTTCTTCTCCGGGAGAAACACCTTTTTCTGGACTGTGTCCAGAATCATCCCTAGGAACAGCAGACGTGTCGTCGGAAACAGCTGCGGTTTTGGAATATTTAGAATCCACCCGTGCTGTCGTAGAACTACTTGAGATAGTGCTACTCCGACCTCCAACTGTTCTCTGGACCTTGCCCCTATCAGGAGATCGTCCATTTTCTTTGAAGAAGAATCATCATTTCGGCCATTACCTTGGTAAGGACCCGGGGTGCCGTGGACAATCCAACCGGCAGCGTCTGAAACTGATAGTGACAGTTCTGTACCACGAACCTGAGGTACCCTTGGTGAGAAGGGCAAATTGGGACATGGAGGTAAGCATCCCTGATGTCCCGGGACACCATATAGTCCCCTTCTTCCTGGTTCGCTATCACTGCTCTGAGTGACTCCATCTTGATTTGAACCTTTGTATGTAAGTGTTCAACTATTTCAGATTTAGAATAGGTCTCACCGAGCCGTCTGGCTTCAGTACCACAATATAGTGTGGAATAATACCCCTTTCCTTGTTGTAGGAGGGGTACTTTGATTATCACCTGCTGGGAATACAGCTTGTGAATTGTTTCCACTACTGCCTCCCTGTCGGAGGGAGACGTTGGTAAAACAGACTTCAGGAACCTGCGAGGGGGAGACGTCTCGAATTTCCAATCTGTACCCCTGGGATACTACTTGTAGGATCCAGGGGTCCACTTGCGAGTGAGCCCACTGCGTGCTGAAACTCGAGACGACCCCCCCCCACCGCACCTGAGTCCGCTTGTACGGCCCCAGCGTCATGCTGAGGACTTGGCAGAAGCGGTGGAGGGCTTCTGTTTCTGGGAATGGGCTGCCTGCTGCAGTCTTCTTCCCTTTCCTCTATCCCATGGCAGATATGACTGGCCTTTTGCCCGCTTGCCCTTATGGGGACGAAAGGACTGAGGCTGAAAAGACGATGTCTTTTTCTCCTTTATACGGCAATACTTCCATGTGCCGTTTGGAATCTGCATCACCTGACCACTGTCGTGTCCATAAACAACTTCTGGCAGATATGGACATCGCACTTACTCTTGATGCCAGAGTGCAAATATCCCTCTGTGCATCTCGCATATATAGAAATGCATCCTTTAAATGCTCTATAGTCAATAAAATACTGTCCCTGTCAAGGGTATCAATATTTTCAGTCAGGGAATCCGACCAAGCCACCCCAGCGCTGCACATCCAGGCTGAGGCGATCGCTGGTCGCAGTATAACACCAGTATGTGTGTATATACTTTTTAGGATATTTTTCAGCCTCCTATCAGCTGGCTCCTTGAGGGCGGCCCTATCTGGAGACGGTACCGCCACTTGTTTTGATAAGCGTGTGAGCGCCTTATCCACCCTAAGGGGTGTTTCCCAACGCGCCCTAACTTCTGGCGGGAAAGGGTATACCGCCAATAATTTTCTATCGGGGGAAACCCACGCATCATCACGCACTTCATTTAAATTTATCTGATTCAGGAAAAACTACAGGTAGTTTTTTCACACTCCACATAATACCCTTTTTTGTGGTACTTGTAGTATCAGAAATATGTAACACCTCCTTCATTGCCCTTAACAAGTAACGTGTGGCCCTAAAGGAAAATACGTTTGTTTCTTCACCGTCGACACTGAAGTCAGTGTCCGTGTCTGTGTCGACCGACTGAGGTAAAAGGACGTTTTAACGCCCCTGACGGTGTTTGAGACGCCTGGACAGGTACTAATTGGTTTGCCGGCCGTCTCATGTCGTCAACCGACCTTGCAGCGTGTTGACATTATCACGTAATTCCTTAAATAAGCCATCCATTCCGGTGTCAACTCCCTAGAGAGTGACATCACCATTACAGGCAATTGCTCTGCCTCCTCACCAACATCGTCCTCATACATGTCGACACACACGTACCGACACACAGCACACACACAGGGAATGCTCTGATAGAGGACAGGACCCCACTAGCCCTTTGGGGAGACAGAGGGAGAGTTTGCCAGCACACACCAAAAACGCTATAATTATACAGGGACAACCTTTATATAAGTGTTTTTCCCTTATAGCATTTTAATATATATAGTCATATCGCCAAATAAGTGCCCCCCCTCTCTGTTTTAACCCTGTTTCTGTAGTGCAGTGCAGGGGAGAGCCTGGGAGCCTTCCCACCAGCATTTCTGTGAGGGAAAATGGCGCTGTGTGCTGAGGAGAATAGGCCCCGCCCCCTTTTCGGCGGGCTTCTTCTCCCATTTTTCTGAGACCTGGCAGGGGTTAAATACATCCATATAGCCCCCAGGGGCTATATGTGATGTATTTTTAGCCAGAATAAGGTACTATCATTGCTGCCCAGGGCGCCCCCCCCAGCGCCCTGCACCCTCAGTGACCGCTGCTATGAAGTGTGCTGACAACAATGGCGCACAGCTGCAGTGCTGTGCGCTACCTTATGAAGACTGAAAAGTCTTCTGCCGCCGGTTTCTGGACCTCTTCACTTTTCGGCATCTGCAAGGGGGTCGGCGGCGCGGCTCCGGGACGAACCCCAGGGTGAGACCTGTGTTCCGACTCCCTCTGGAGCTAATGGTGTCCAGTAGCCTAAGAAGCCAATCCATCCTGCACGCAGGTGAGTTCACTTCTCTCCCCTAAGTCCCTCGATGCAGTGAGCCTGTTGCCAGCAGGACTCACTGAAAATAAAAAACCTAACAAAACTTTTACTCTAAGCAGCTCTTTAGGAGAGCCACCTAGATTGCACCCTTCTCGGCCGGGCACAAAAATCTAACTGAGGCTTGGAGGGGGGTCATAGGGGGAGGAGCCAGTGCACACCACCTGATCCTAAAGATTTTACTTTTGTGCCCTGTCTCCTGCGGAGCCGCTATTCCCCATGGTCCTGACGGAGTCCCCAGCATCCACTAGGACGTCAGAGAAACAACTGGTAGTTTTTTCTCTCCAAACATAATACCCTTTTTTGTGGTACCTAGGGTAATATCAGAAATATGCAACACATTTTTCATTGCCTCAATCATATAACGTGTGGCCCTATTGGAAGATACATTAGTCTCATCGTCGTCGACACTGGAGTCAGTATCCGTGTCGACATCTGTGTCTGCCATCTGAGGTAGCGGGGCGTTTTAGAGCCCCTGATGGCTTTTGAGACGGCTGGGCAAGCACAGGCTGAGAAGCCGGCTGTCCCACATATGGTATGTCGTCAAACCTTTTATGCAAGGAGTCGACACTGTCGCGTAATTCCTTCCACAGAACCATCCACTCAGGTGTCGACCCCGCAGGGGGTGACATCACATTTATCGGCATCTGTTCTGCCTCCACATAAGCCTCCTCATCAAACATGTCGACACAGCCGTACCGACACACCGCATACACACAGGGAATGCTCTGACAGAGGACAGGACCCCGCAAAGCCCTTTGGGGAGACAGAGAGAGAGTATGCCAGCACACACCAGAGCGCTATATAACACAGGAATCCCACTATAAATGAGTGTTTTTCCCTTATAGCTGCTTATATTATATATACTGCGCCTAAATTTAGTGCCCCCCCTCTCTTTTTTACCCTTATGTAGCTTGACACTGCAGGGGAGAGCCAGGGAGCGTCCTTGCAGCGGAGCTGCGAGGGAAAAATGGCGCCAGTGTGCTGAGGGAGATGGCCCCGCCCCTTTTCCGGCGGACTTCTCCCGCTTTTTCTGGATTTCTGGCAGGGGTATTTTTACACCTATATAGCCTTCCTGACTATATATGGTGTAGATTTGCCAGACAAGGTGTCTTATATTGCCCTCAGGGCGCCCCCCCCCCCCATTGCCCTGCACCCATCAGTGACCGGAGTGTGAGGTGTGCATGAGGAGCAATGGCGCACAGCTGCAGTGCTGTGCGCTACCTTGTTGAAGACAGAAGTCTTCTGCCGCCGATTTTCAGGAACACTTCTTGCTTCTGGCTCTGTAAGGGGGCCGGCGGCGCGGCTCCGGGACCGAACACCGAGCCTAAGAAGCCCAAGCGACCACCTGTTAGGTAGGTTCGCTTCTTCTCCCCTTAGTCCCTCGCTGCAGTGAGTCTGTTGCCAGCAGACATCACTGTAAAATAAAAAACCTAAAATATACTTTCTTTCTAGGAGCTCAGGAGAGCCCCTAGTGTGCATCCAGCTCAGCCGGGCACAAGATTCTAACTGAAGTCTGGAGGAGGGTCATAGTGGGAGGAGCCAGTGCACACCAGTAGTCTAAAGCTTTCTTTTAGTTGTGCCCAGTCTCCTGCGGAGCCGCTATTCCCCATGGTCCTTACGGAGTCACAGCATCCACTTAGGACGTCAGAGAAAAAGAGGTGAGGGAAAAGACACTATAAGCAAGTACAAAGGGACCGTTTCTGAGAAAGTCACAGTTGAGTCTGTGTAATATGCTAATGTTGCGACCGATTTTCAACAAACTGAGACGTCCATTGCAGAGTTTTGAGATTTTGCATTTCTATTTTCGGACACCTTTAGATGCATCATCAATACGTGCACCAGCCCCATGGAAGGTACTCCGTCTGAGTATAGCCTCCTGTAAAACATGCCCGCATCTGATTACCCACCCCCTTTACCTCCCAGGTTTGCCCACTAAAGTCCGTGGCCGGGATATAATGGGGCATCAGGCATTTTGCAAAGTCAGCTAATGTATTAGTATCGGAATACTGTATTTTTGCGGACGCTTTCAGCTCTGTTTAAAGGATATGCAGCATGCCTTTATTCTGTCTGTAACAGCAACATACTGTTGCTGTTACAGACAGTGTTTGACTGGAATACTTTGTAGCATAACAGTTTGTATGCAGATACTCTGCATACAAACTGTTATGCTACAAGGTATTCCAGTCAAACACTAACAATTTGGTATGCTGATACAGTCACAATTACACACAGAATTCTTATTATCATCATCATCCTTTATTTAGATGGTGCCACAACGGTTCCGCAGCGCCCAATTCTAGAGTACAATAGGTTGTGTGGATATAATTGGTCCTGTCTTTGCAAAAAATTGTTCAATGCTCTTTGCAGACAGGCAATTTTCCTGGACCCCTAATGGAAGCAATTGTTAGAACTCTTCTTAAAAAAAAACTCATTTAGATTTCCGACTGCATGACCAACTACAGACCGGTATCAAACCTTCCTTTTCTTGGAAAGGTTATTGAGAAAGTGGTTGCAAATCAACTGGAAACCCGCCTGACAACCCAGGATATCTATGATCCATTCCAATCAGGATTCAGGACTTAAATATTAATCCTTCTGGTTCTCTCTGCAGCATTTGATACAGTGGACCATTGGCTTCTGATTGAGCAACGGATACATTTTTGTGGATGGGATGGCAGTCCTAAACTGGTTCAAATCATTTCTCACAGGCAGGTCACAGAGTATCATCTGGATTATACTCATCACCATCCGTGCCATTGCCATGTGGTGTCCCACAAGGTTCCATACTATCCCCAATGCTTTTTTGCAGTATACATGCTCCCTCTGGGTGAAATAATCAGGCACCATGGGCTAGTCTACCACTGCTATGCAGTTGATACACAACTGTACTTATCCTTTGCTCTGGGTACTGATAACCCAATAGCAACCCTAAATGGCTGTCTAGTTGAACTTCAGGAGTGGATGAGTGCCAGTTGGCTGCGACTGAACCCGGATAAAACAGAAGTCCTTATGATAGGACCGCAACATCAAAGGCCAAGACTGCAGCATCGCCAACTCCGTCTCATGCTACCACTAGAGTGAAAGCACGGCCAGCTTTCAAAAGTGACCAAAACATCAGCCAGAAAGCATAGGAGCTGAGAAGTGGTCTGTGGTCAACACCTGCAGAACAACTCCTTTATTGGGAGTGTCTTGCTAATTGCCTATAATTCCCACCTGTTGTCTATTCCATTTGCACAACAGCATGTGAAATTGATTGTCAATCAGTGTTGCTTCCTAAGTGGACAGTTTGATTTCACAGAAGTGCGATTGACTTGGAGTTACATTGTGTTGTTTAAGTGTTCCCTTTATTTTTTTGAGGTGTGTGTGTGTGTGTGTGTGTGTGTGTGTGTGTGTGTGTGTGTGTGTGTGTGTGTGTGTGTGTGTGTGTATATATATATATATATATATATATATATATATATACACACACACACACACACACACATATACCTATATGTATATACATATATGTATATACATATATATACACATATATGTATATACATATATATATATACATATATGTATATACATATACATATATACACATACATACATACATACATACACACATATATACAGGTTGAGTATCCCTTATCCAAAAGGCTTGGGACCAGAGGTATTTTGGATATCGGATTTTTCCGTATTTTGGAATAATTGCATACCATAATGAGATATCATGGTGATGGGACCTAAATCTAAGCAAAGAATGCACTTATGTTACAAATACACCTTATACGCACAGCCCGATGGTAATTTTAGCCAATATTTTTTATATCTTTGTGCATTAAGCAAAGTGTGTGTACATTCACACAATTCATTTATGTTTCATATACACCTTATGCACACAGCCTGAAGGTCATTTAATACAATATTTTTAATAACTTTTGAGTATTAAACAAAGTGTGTACATCGAGCCATTAAAAAACAAAGGTTTCACTCTCACTCAAAAAAGTCTGTATTTCGGAATATTTGGATATGGGATACTCAACATACATACATGTATGTATGTATGTATGTATGTATGTATGTATGTATGTATGTATGTATGTATGTATATTTATTTCTTTATTTATAAAAAAAAAATTTCCTAAAAACCCATCCCCCAGCACATATAAAGAAACCAACTCTCACCTCTTTCCCCAGCACAACACAGTCACTGGTGCCCACACCCTCCTTCCTGCAGCACATACATAGTTACCAGCTCTCACCCCTGACGTCCCCTGCCAGAACACCACATATAGTCTCCAGCGCAACTCTCTCTCCCGCCCCCCCCCCCCCCGCCGCACATACAGTCAGCAGTGCTCCCCCCCTCCCCATAGCACATAGTCACTAGTGCCCCTTCCCCCCGCAGTACATACACATACCTGCCAGCCGTTGGATCCCCCTTACACGCAGCCACGGCAGAGGCACACAGTCTTCTGCAGCCTTCCTGGGAGTCTTGCATACTGTTACAGGTAGCCGAGCCATCATGGTGGGACCCTCTGAAGCCGCTGCACGTGACCAGGAGTGGAGCGGTAAGGCTCCACCACCTCTATTTAAAGGATACAGTAATCGCTTTGATTTGCTGGTGTCGAGTGAGTCCCGGAGACCCTCACATTTTTGAAAAAAAAAAAAAAAAAAAAAAAAAAAAAGAGTCCCCAGACTTCAAAAGTGGGTACAATACGTGCTATAATGCGTTTTAGCGAACACTGATAAGTAGCAAATATTAGGAATGGGGGGGAAGGGGGAATGTTTCAGAAATGTTAACAATAAAGTGAAGATATAACACGTCACTGAACACGAAACCAATGTTTACATAGGTTATGATTGTGGAATACGGTTTCTAAACTTAAGACTATCGAACACACTACAATTGTCCGCCTTTTTGGCTCGTGAATTTTCACTGAGCTGCAATGTATTGTCACAAACACCATATTTGAAAACACTATTGGAGAGGGGGGGGCCGGTTTCGGAATGGAGAGAATATAATTAGCTGCGGGGTTTGCTGCACAGGGAAATGCTCCAAGCTATTCAACAGAACTTCCTTTTCCCATTGTGTAAAACATGGAATCAATGGGTTTCCCCATTTGTTAAATCCCAAAGGGTGCCTTTTATGATTGATTTTTTTCCTTACAACTCCTGAAGCTGTGCGTTAAGGCCTCTGGGTCTTACCGCGCAGGGTAAACCCTCTAATTGAACCGGCCAGCATGGGTAATTTTAGCTGCAGGGTAAATCTTGCAGCTAATTGTATTCCTCCTACCCCACCAAAGGGTACTAATGGAGCTGAAAATAAAAGTTGGTTGAAGATATAGAGGGTCATTCAGACCCTGCCGCTAATGTGGCTCACCGCACAGTTTGACAATATCGGCCTCATTGCGGTCGCATCTTAAGTCAACCTTAGATCCAAGGCGTTCGCAATCTAACTGCAAACGCATCAGGAGGTGGCCTTACACATGCTGGACAGCCTTGCCCTGTGCTGGTCGGCCACCAGCATGTGCTGAGATAACTGCAGATCTGGCTACGTATGCAGCCATCTGCTTCCATCTCTGAATAACCCCCATAGACAAAACCTTACATGCCCTCAGTTTAACAGAGGATTGACTCACCTATTTGTGCGCTTCCCTGTATTAGTGTGTACTATTGGGCAAAACCACGTTGCACTGCAGGTGGGGCAGAGAGATTAGATTTGGGTGGGATGTGTTCAAACGGAAATCAAAATTGCAGTGTAGAAATTAAGCAGCCAGTATTTACCATGCACAGAATATAACCTAACCAAATAGAAACCTTTCTGCACGTTACATCTGCCCCACCTGCAGTGTAACAGTTTTGCACAATTGCTTACTTTTTTGGTTCGCTAACAAGCCTGAATAACCCCCTATGTACTCAATGAGGGTTTCTATAGGACAGAGTTCATTGTATTTTAACATGCTGTAAACCACACACCCATAGCACTGGTTTCTGCTGTCAGTATTAACCAACAGTAAGAGCGACATTGCCCGTGTCCTTAATCTTGAGTTTTGCCACAAGATAAGATACTTCTTGGTGTTTCTTTAGAAGCTTGCATGATCAAACACAGCCTGTTTGTGAACCCACAGAGTTAACATAACTAGCTGAAGACTGTGCATATGCCACCTTGCCCAGTGAACTATCCATCTGGTGAATGAACACATTTTCAACAGTTGAAGCACTAGAAATTTGACAGCAGATAAGAACCACTTGGCCCATCTAGTCTGCCCCTTTTTTTAATCCTTTAGGCAATCTCAACCCTTTTTGAACCTTAATTCTTTGTAAGGATATTCATATGCCTATCCCAAGCATGTTTAAATTGCTCTACAGTCTTAGCCTCTACCACCTCTGATGGGAGGCTATTCCACTTATCCACTACCCTTTCTGTGAAGTAATTTTTCCTTAAATTTCCCCTGAACCTCCCCCTGTCTCCGTGTATGTCCTCGAGTTCTAATACTTCTCTTCCTTTGAAAAATGTTTCCCTCCTGAACTTTGTTAAAACCCTTGATATATTTGAAAGTTTCTATCATGTCCCCCCTTTCCATTCTCCACTCCAAACTATACATGTTAAGATCTTTTAGCCTTTCCTGGTAAGTTTTGTGATGTAGGCCATGCACCATTTTAGTTGCTCTTCTTTGTACACTCTCTAATGTATTTATATCTTTATGGAGATATGGTCTCCAGAACTGGACACAGTATTCCAGATGGGGCCGCACCAATGACCTATACAGTGGCATTATCACTTCTTTTTTCCTGCTACGGATTCCTCTCCCTATACAACCAAGCATCTGACTTGCCTTTCTCATTGCTTTGTTGCATTGCTTTCCTGCCTTCAAGTCACTTGAAATCGTGACTCCTAAATCCCTTTCCTCCTCAGTAGCTTCCATTATAGTACCCTTGATACTATATTTAGCCTTTGGGTTTTTGAGACCCAAGTGCATGATTTTGCATTTTTTAGCATTAAACTGTAGTTGCCACGTTCTTGACCATTTCTCAAGCCTACCTAGGTCATCAATCATTTGTTTTACCCCTCCCGGCGTGTCTACCCTGTTGCATATTTATTTATTTTATTTATTTACAGTTTCTTATATAGCGCAGCATATTCCGTTGCGCTTTACAATTAGAACAACATTAATAGAACAAAACTGGGTAAAAACAGACAGACAGAGGTAGGAAGGCCCTGCTCGCAAGCTTACAATCTATAGGGAAATAGGCATAGATACACAAGGATTGATGCTAACTATTGCATAATGGTCCACCAGATTGCTAGGTTCTTAATGGGTTGTATGATGATACCCCACAAAGTTATCCAAGTGTCAGGAAGGTGTGAGACTAAAGAAAGACAAGATATGTGATGTTATGAATACTCTACAGAGGATGTAATTAGATAGGGAAGCACTGAAGGTTATGTGGGTGGGTCTGGAATTTGATAGGCTTGTCTGAAGAGGTGAGTTTTCAGGGAACATTTAAAGGTTTGGAGACTAGAGGCGAGTCTCCTTCCCTTCAATACCATCTGCAATGTCACCAAAGATATTAAAGAGAACTGGACCAAGTACAGATCCCTGAGGTACTCCACTGGTAACATTTCCCTCCATAGATTGCACTCCATTAACTACAACTGTCTGTTTCCTATCCTGCAACCAGGTTCTTATCCATTTAACTGTTTTATAATCTACCCCCACGCTTTAAAGTTTATTTAGCAGTCTGCGATGTGGGACAGTGTCAAATGCCTTACTAAAGTCTAGATATGCTACATCTACAGCTCCCCCTTGATCTATTATTTTCGTCACAGATTCAAAAAAGTCAATAAGATTTGTTTGGCATGATCTCCCACCAGTAAATCCATGCTGTTTTGGATCCTGTAAGTTGTTTGATTTAAGATATTCCACAACTCTTTCTTTTAATAGTTTTCACTCTACTTCTGTTGTCCACTGACTGATCTGCACTTGGGGGTATATTTACTAAACGTCGATTTTGTGTGACAGGTATTTACTAAACTCAAAATCGACTGAAATAGAACTTCAGTAACGTTTTGAAGGTTCTATGTAAAGTGTAGAGTTCAATTCCTAACCCATATTTACTAAGTAGTTTTCAAAAAAATTTCAATAGAACTAACAGAAATAGTTCCAATTTTTTTTGTCATATAGAATTGTCTGAAACCTCAATATGATGGAAAAAAAACATGGCAGAGAAGCATGTGGGATACTGTGGCTGCACAAATAATGACATTGAAAGGCACAGCAATGACTTAAAAAAAAAAAAAAATTGTGGATATGCAAGTTAGCCCAGGAATGAAGATGTTTGTGGGTAATACAGTGCATGTGACCTGTTTTGACCAATATAAATGCTTGTGTCTATTTTGGGTCGATGTTTGATAAATAAAACACACTATAACTCAGAATAGAACTAGCATCACACAGCAATTT
Organism: Pseudophryne corroboree; assembly: GCF_028390025.1. Lineage (NCBI taxonomy): Eukaryota > Metazoa > Chordata > Amphibia > Anura > Myobatrachidae > Pseudophryne > Pseudophryne corroboree. The sequence goes on along the minus strand of NC_086454.1, from coordinate 221,800,417 downwards.
TTAAAAAGAACTCACAATTCAACTTTTTGTGAAAGAGGTATTTGGAATATAACCAGTGTAGTCAATTTTGTGGGGATGTTGATCTATTCTGGTCGATAAAAAAAAACACACACACACACACACATCTGGGGGTATATTTACTAAAAGACGATTTTAGTTCTAAGTCATATTTTGAGACATCTACTAATGAAAGAATTACCATGTGCTGTACATTATTTATTTATTTATTTATACACTGTTCACAGTCCAGCTATTTCTGCAATAAGGTCCATAACCTATATTGTTTTGGTATTTCTAGCAAGTGCTAATTAATAACCAGGATGTTATCCAGGTGTGACTACATGTTGACCCCTCTGCTGTCTTAATTCCTCAACTAATGTCACCAGCACTTTTCTAATGTTACTTGGAGACCCTGGCAAGCTGAAATGAAAATAGGTGTATTGCAAATCTTAAACCAATAGCCTCCCCTCTGGGAAGTTTCCAGATTACATTCCAAAAGCAAAATCAATCAGATCGGAAATCTACTACAGGTTGAGTATCCCTTATCCAAAATGCTTGGGACCAGAGGAATTTTGGATATCGGATTTTTTCCGTATTTTGGAATAACTGCATACCATAATGAGATATTATGGTGATGGGACTTAAATCTAAGCACAGAATGCATTTATGTTTCATATACACCTTATACACACAGCCTGAAGGTCATTTTAGCCAATATTTTTAATAACTTTGAGTATTAAACAAAGTGTGTGTACATTCACACAATTCATTTATGTTTCATATACACCTTATACACATAGCCTGAAGGTCATTTAATACAATATTTTTAATAACTTTGAGTATCAAACAGAGTTTGTGCACACTGAGCCATCAAAAAACAAAGGTTTCACTATCTCACTCAAAAAAGTCCGTATTTCGGAATATTTGGATATGGAATACTCAACCTGTACAAAAGACTTTGTTTAAAGCTAAAACTTCAACTAACCATCTACAGATCAAATCAGTTTGGGTACGTAATCCTGGCATTCGGGATAAAGATAGTCAGAACACAGTCAGCATAATCCAGTCAGCCAGAATCCAGAGGAATTTTCATGATTTTCATCATGTCCTCCCCCCCCCCCCCCTCCCCTTCCCTGCAGCCTAACCATAACCACCCTCTCCCCCTAGAGACTAACCCCGGTAGTTACCTCCTGGATCCATCAGGATTCTGACAGTCGGGATGCAGCAGAGTCTTCTGACTGTAGGGATCCCAACTACCTGGATTTTGACCGCTTTCCATCCATTCACTTATAATAAAATTATACATACATACATACATATACATACACACACACACACACACACACACACACAATTAAGAACGCACATTAATGGATAGTAGCCATGTACATGGCCTTACAAACACTAAAACTACCTAAACTCATAAGCATTTGTTCTCACAATATCATTGTGAAAGTAATGAACTGCTATCAAGTACATTAATCAAAATTTGTACAAGTATAGATATACCACCAAATGAGTCACAACTGTGAAACAATTAATTTTACAGGACCGCTGAGGAATAAGTGACTTTACGCCCTCTAGCTGCATAATAAAAGCAGCACTTAAGCATGAGAGGGAACTGATGCAAGACTATTAGAAGCAGCTTGGAAGGACACGAGGGAGCACAGACTTTATTTAAGTTCACTTGCACTTGTGTAGCTCACAGCAGAGCTCCATGAAAGTGTTTCCAAAGATCTGCGTTATAGAGTGGGGAAAACATTTGCATGTATAAAGATAGCATTCATTTTTTCTTTTCCTTTTAAGTCCATAAATTTAAAGGGCTCCTATATTTGCAATTAATTGGGGCAATTTTACTGATTACTTGGTCAGGTCATCGGCAAAACCCAGGGTGGTCTTCACTATACCGGCGCCGGAATCCCGACACACAGAAACAATTCTCCCTCGTGGGGGTCCACGACCCCCCTGGAGGGAGAATAAATGGTGTGGCGTCAGCGTGGCAAGCGCAGCGAGCCCGCAAGGGGCTCATTTGCGGTCGCTACGCTGTCGGTATGCCGGCGGTCGGCCCCCCGACGCCGGTATGCTGGTCGCCGGGAGCCCGGCATACCATACTACACCCCAAAACCCAACATGTTGTAAATCCTCTATTTCCAGATCCTGGCCCCCCAAAAAACAGAATTGACAAAACAGGGATTTTTAGCATGTAAGATTTTGCCAGTCCCCGGGAAACCACTGATCAGCGTATTGGAATTTGGGAATGGACGTTTAGCTGTATGGCCCGCACAGTTTCAGTCATTTCAAGTCTTGCAGGTTGTGAATCAGCATAAGTGGACATTATTCTTTTACCTCTAACAAGAGAAAACTATTTACTGCAAATTGAAGAATATGCATTGCTGTAATATTTAAGGATTTTTGTTTCTAGGTACCGTTTAGCGATCATGGACTTTTTTATTGCTTTCAATCGTCAGCTAGTCTTTGCTTCCACAGGACTCCAACCCAAAGGATTATGTTGATAAAACATTTTTCTAATACAAATTTACTAGGTCTTACTTACTACCTTACTCATAGGTCTTACTTATTTACTACCTTAATTTCTCCAAGACTTGCACCAAAAGTTAAAAAAAAATAAAAAAAAATAATAAATATATATAGGATACTAAATTTTCAGAACCTACTTCTGAAAAAACGTTCAATGTACGCCTCCGCCGCAAGTGGAATAGGCACAGGTCTTAAAGCCCTCTATTAAAAGAGTCCCGAGACAGTCATGAATTAAAATTCTTTGAATTGCTCTGGAGGCTGTGTTTGTATGCCTGCTTAGGCTTTGTAACACACATGGAGAACACATTTTCATCCTCAAGTTGAAAACTATGAGTGGTATGCGGTTGATAGATAGTGTCTAGTTAGACCAGGCATTCCCAACCACGGTCCTCAAGGCACACCATCAGTGCAGGTTTTAGTGATATCCAGGCTTCAGCACAGATGGTTAAATCAAAATAACTGAGCTACTAATTAAGTCACCTGTGCTGAAGCCTGGATATCACTAAAACCTGCACTGTTGGTGTGCCTTGAGGACCGTGGTTGGGAATGCCTGAGTTAGACAGTCAATAGATAGACACCATATGTTAGACAGGCATTAGGTCGACAGGGTCAAACGGTCGACATGAAAAAGGTACAGTACAAAATGTCGACAGGGTCAAAAGGTCGACATGAAAATGGTTGACATAAAAAGACAATTTTTTTTTAAATGTAACATGTTTTTGGACTATTTCATACCTTCTCTATCCACGTCGGCATAGAGTTGGTTACAAACCTTGTGGCGAGCGCAGAGAGCATGAAGCGTGGTGAGCGAAGCGAGCCCCGCAAGGGTATGCCTTTCTACAATTGGGGGTCCCAGATGACAAAACTATCCACACAAACCACAAAAAACATTGCGTCTACCTTTATGTCGACCTTTTGACCCTGTCGACCTAATGTCTGTCTATCATATGGTGTCTTTCTACTGACTGTCTAACTAGACACTATCTTTTATACCACACCCACTTTGAGTCACATGCAGCACAAGTCTTACATTTCCCAGGAGAACCAGCAGCTGCACTGTGATGGAAAAGAGAACCTGACTACTATCTATATTGTCCAGACAAAGACAAATAACATCCCTAACTTTTAGGTGGTAATCAGGTCTCTCTGGACTCTGTTAGGCCTCAGGCTGCCTGCCTGTGGCTAGTACTTTCAAGATCTGGAAGCAATGGTGTCTGCTCTCCAAAGAATCCAGAAAACAGCAACCAGTTTCTATGATGTGGCTTCCTGTACATACCCGGCATACACTTAGTATAATGGAAAACATAGCAAACACAACACTTTCCCCAACTACTCCTCTAGGGTCAATCCATGTGGAGTGGCTCAGCCCTGGTTGCTTGACCATTTTTATTTTGTGTGTGATGACCCCTGTAGATTAGTAGTTAGAAACCACCATTACTTCATTTTTATTTAAGTTCCTATGACGGGGGTGGCCATTTTTTTTTTTTTTATTACAGTGCTCAGAAAAGTCATAGAAAGCTGGGATAAAAAACATTTTCGTTTTTTATATATATATATATATATATATATATATATATATATATATATATATATATATATATATAATAATAATAAAATTATATATATATATATATATATATATATATATATATATATATATATATATATATATATATATTTTTTATTTTTTATTTTTATTATTATTTTTTTTTTTTTGGATTGTATTTCAGTGGGAAAGAATGAAATTTCAGAGATGTAATTTTTTAGGGGACTTTTTTTGGGGAAGATTTGTCAAACAAATTTTTAGTTATCCGGTTTTTTTTTTGGTTTTTTATTAGGGCACTTTGATATTGCTTGTTTTTCCATTTTCCACCTAAATTAACCTTGAATATCACAGGGGAGGGGGGACCGGATAAAAATATACAAATTCACAGCATACTCTGAGTGGTGACTAAAAAAAGAAGAAAAAAAAAAAAAATGGCTGGAGTTTGCTGTTCCATGCTCTTATGGTGTGTACACACGGTGAGTGAATTTTTCGTACGATTTTGACTATATAGTCAAAATCGTAAGAAAGGTTAGTGCAGATCGCAAGGTGAAAGTCACACTGCAATCCCAATGTGATGCCGATGCGCGGTCGGCATCGCAAGCTTAGATAGTAAAAATGTACTTGCTTGCAGTCTCTCGTGTAGAAAAGATAGTCAAAATTGACACTTAGCCAAAACTGCAGTCAGTATAGCAAGCACAGTTATGTGCTTGCGATACCGACCTAGCCCCTGTCGCATAGTGAGAACCGGGGTTAGCCCGAATCTCATCGTGTGTATGCGCCTTTAGTGTAGCTTTTTTCCCCACATATTAAAATATGTACTATCAAACTCCAAATAGAAACCAGAAGTTTAACATTTAAAACAAAAAAAACAAAAAAGTTACTTGAGGATACACTGCTGACAAAACCCAAAAAGAATGGGAGTATGCAGATGACATGGTTATAATGTTATTTAATGGGGGTATTCGCAGATAACTGTATCACCCAGTGTTATCCTAAAATCCCCGAAGCGGCAGGTGGTCCCCCCCCCCCCCCCCCCCCAAATGCCGTCACTTAAAGCAGATTATGATACAGGTGCCTCAGGCACTTTAAGGAAAATTGCAGACCGTTACAACAGTTTCCGAACAAGAGAAAGATAATATGATTATTGACTCAACTTAAGTTATGGACTCAAGTTATGTTTAAGTTTTTAAATTTCATGGTTTGTGTCATGTATGTGGTACTACAGTAACTGAACATCCACTTCATGATTTTTTTTCTCCACTGTGAAATAGAGTACCACGCTGGTTTTTTTTGTGGTAATAATGTATAACTTTGTTAAGCACCTATAAAAAATTTGGGATAGCTAATGTTGAATGAACAGAGCGTCTAAGTTTTTACAAAAAATGGGCGTTTTTGCCGTAACTCAAAACGTAAGGCAGATAAAGTGATTTGGTTTGGATTTTTGGATTCAGGAGGAAGAGTTACCTTAGGTGTGCAAATGTTGTGGTGATTCCTTAATAAACAGTCACACTTCAAATAAACTTTATAAAGTCATTTACTAATCGGAGCTTCTTTAGCAACTGAAAAATCAATATTTAATAAGCAAATTGTTCAACAGTTGAGATATTTGGCAGGAAGTTATTTTTACATCCTCTCTTAAGTAAAATAAAAACGGAGATGGGTGGTGAACATGCCTTGTTGAACCGACATGGAATGACCCTCATCAGTTTACTAGAAACTGTCCGCAAACCTGCCGATTGTTACCATTCACTAGCAATCTACAGCCCCAATTGATCTGTGAAATCCAATATATTTGACAACCCGATTTGACAAACCCAATATATTTTTGGCCTGAATCTGCAATCTGTGAACCCCATACATTGCAGATTTATTTGCACAATCATCTGCAAAACAGCAGATTGCCCCAATCGATTCCTGATGTATGGGGGCCTTTACATTGAAACAGGTTCGGCATTCAGCTGTCCACATATAATTTTCAAACCGATTACTTCACAGTTCAAGTCACACTTAAAAAGGGCTCATCCACACAGTTACTTTTTTTATTATTTTTGAGATCAAGTAGGGAAAACTCCAGTATGTTTTATGAATAGGTCAACAGCCACAGCTGTTGAAAAATGAGTTATTCAACTACAGTAAGACTCATTACAAGTAGCTGTGGGAACACAGTGGGAAAAAATAAGAATTTAAACCTACCGGTAAATCTTTTTCTCGTAGTCCGTAGAAGATGCTGGGGACTCCGTAAGGACCATGGGGGATAGACGGGCTCCGCAGGAGACATGGGCACTTTAAGAAAGACTTTAGGTCTGGGTGTGCACTGGCTCCTCCCTCTATGCCCCTCCTCCAGACCTCAGTTAGAGAAACTGTGCCCAGAGGAGACGAACAATACGAGGAAAGGATTTTTGTTAATCCAAGGGCAAGATTCATACCAGCCACACCAATCACACCGTATAACTTGTGTATCTATTAAACAGTTAACAGTATGAAAAAACAACGTAGCATCAGTCCAACCTGATGAAACTATAACATAACCCTTATGTAAGCAAAACTATATACAAGTCTCGCAGAAGTAGTCCGCACTTGGGACGGGCATCCAGCATCCTCTACGGACTACGAGAAAAAGATTTACCGGTAAGTTTAAAATCTTATTTTCTCTAACGTCCTAGAGGATGCTGGGGACTCCGTAAGGACCATGGGGATTATACCAAAGCTCCCAAACGGGCGGGAGAGTGCGGATGACTCTGCAGCACCGAATGAGCAAACCTTAGGTCCTCCTCAGCCAGGGTATCAAACTTATAGAACTTTGCAAAGGTGTTTGAACCAGACCAAGTAGCAGCTCGGCACATTTGTAGTGCCGAGACCCCTCGGGCAGCCGCCCAAGACGAGCCCACCTTCCTAGTGGAATGGGCCTTGACCGATTTTGGTAACTGAAATCCAGCCGAAGAATGCGCCTGCTGAATCGTGTTACAGATCCAGCGAGCAATAGTCTGCTTCGAAGCAGGGGCGCCAACCTTGTTGGCTGCATATAAGACAAACAGTGCTTCTGTTTTCCTGACTCTAGCCGTTCTGGCCACATAAATTTTCAAAGCCCTGACTACATCAAGGGACTCGGAATCCTCCAAATCTCGTGTAGCCACAGGCACCACAATAGGTTGGTTCATATGAAAAAGGTAACACCACCTTAGGCAAGAATTGAGGACGGGTCCGCAATTCCGCCCTATCCATATGGAAAACCAGATAGGGGCTTTTATGAGATAAAGCCGCCAATTCCGACACTCGCCTAGCCGAAGCCAAGGCTAATAACATGACCACCTTCCAAGTGAGATATTTTAACTCCACCGTTTGAAGTGGTTCAAACCAGTGCGACTTAAAAGGAAACAACACCACGTTAAGGTCCCAAGGCGCCACCGGAGGTATAAAATGAGGCTGAATATGCAGCACTCCCTTCACAAAAGTCTGTACTTCTGGGAGAGAAGCCAATTCTTTTTGGAAAAAAAATGGATAAGGCCGAAATCTGAACCTTAATGGAGCCTAATTTTAGGCCCAAATTCACTCCAGTCTGTAGGAAGTGAAGGAAACGGCCTAGATGGAATTCTTCCGTAGGAGCATTCCTGGACTCACACCAAGAAACATATTTTCACCATATCCGGTGATGTTTCGCTGTCACGTCTTTCCTAGCCTTTATCAGAGTAGGAATGACCTCATCCGGAATTCCCTTTTCCGCTAGGATCCGGCGTTCAACCGCCATGCCGTCAAACGCAGCAGCGGCAAGTCTTGGAACAGACATGGCCCTTGTTGTAACAGGTCCTGTCTTAGAGGAAGAGGCCACAGATATTCTGTGAGCATTTCCAGCAGATCCGGATACCAGGTCCTTCGTGGCCAATCTGGAACAATGAGAATTGTTCTCACTCCTTTTTCTTATTATTCTCAACACCTTGGGTATGAGAGGAAGAGGAGGAAACACATAGACCGACTGGAACACCCACGGTGTCACTAGGGCGTCTACTGCTACCGTCTGAGGGTCTTTTGATTTGGTGCAATACCTCTGTAGCTGTTTGTTGAGGCGGGACGCCATCATGTCTATCTGGGGCAGTCCCCACTGACTTGCAATCTGTGCGAAGACTTCCCGATGAAGTCCCCACTCCCCTGGATGCAGGTCGTGTCTGCTGAGGAAGTCTCCCGGAATGAACACTGCTGACAGTGCGCTTACATGATTTTCCGCCCAGCGAAGAATCCTGGTGGCTTCCGCCATTGCCACTCTGCTCCTTGTGCCGCCTTGGCGGTTTACATGAGCCACTGCGGTGATGTTGTCTGACTGGATCAGAACTGGTTGGTCACGAAGTAAGTTCTCCGCTTGACGTAGGGCGTTGTATATGGCCCTAAGTTCCAGGATGTTGATGTGAAGACAAGTTTCTTCCCTGTGTGACTGCTCCCCACCCTCTGAGGCTCACGTCCGTGGTCACCAGGATCCAATCCTGAATGCCGAACCTGCGGCCTTCCAAAAGGTGAGCACTCTGCAGCCACCACAGGAGAGATACCCTGGCCCTGTGGGACAGGGTGATCAGCTGATGAATTTGTAGATGTGACCCGGACCACTGTCCAATAGGTCCCATTGGAAAGTCCTTGCATGGAACCTGCCGAAGGGAATGGCTTCGTATGTTGCCACCATTTTTCCCAGGACTTGAGTGCAATGATGCACAGACACTTGTTTTGGCTTCAATAGGTTCTTGACTAGAGTCATGAGTTCCTGAGCTTTTCTATCGGAAGAAAAACCCTTTTCTGGTCTGTGTCCAGAATCATGCCCAAGAAGGTCAGACGAGTCGTATGAACCAGCTGTGACTTCGGGATTTTGAGAATCCAGCCGTGTTGCTGTAACACCTTCAATGAAAGTGACACGCTGTTCATTAACTTCTCTCGTGATCCCGCTTTTATGAGGAGATCGTCCAAGTATGGGATAATTGTGACACCCTGCTTGCGCAGGAGCACCATCATTTCCACCATTACCTTGGTGAAAATCCTCGGGACCATGGAAAGCCCAAACGGCAACGTCTGAAATTGGTAATGACGATCTTGTACTGCAAATCTCAGGTACGCCTGGTGAGGTGGATAAATGGGGACATGAAGGTATGCATCCTTTATGTCCAGGGATACCATAAAATCCCCCCCTTCCAGGCTGGCGATGACCGCTCTGAGCGATTCCATCATGAACTTGAACCGTTTTAAGTACAGGTTCAGGGATTTTAAATTCAATATGGGTCTGACCGAACCGTCCGGTTTCGGAACTACAAACAGGGTTAAGTAGTATCCCTTCCCTCTCTGAAGCAGGGGAACTTCGACCACCACTTGTTGAAGACACAATTAGTGTTAAATGCTATTCACAATCTCCCTTTCTAGGGGAGAAGTCGGTAGAGCCGATTTGAAAAACCGGCGAGGAGGCACCTCTTCGAATTCCAGCTTGTATCCCTGAGAAACAATTTCTATTGCCCAGGGATCCACCTGTGAGTGAACCCAGATGTGGCTGAAAAGTCGAAGACGTGCCCCAACTGGGGCAGACTCCCTCAGCGGAGCCTCAGCGTCATGCGGTGGATTTTGCAGAGGCCGGGGAGGACTTCTGTTCATGGGAACTAGCTGTGCAGCTTTTTACCTCTGCCCTTACCTCTGGCAAGAAAGGACGATCCACGTACTCTCTTGCTTTTATTTGAACGAAAGGACTGCATTTGATAATGTGGCGCTTTCTTAGGTTGTGAGGGAACATAAGGCAAAAAATTCGATTTACCTGCCGTAGCTATGGAGACCAGGTCCGAGAGACCTTTCCCAAACAATTCCTCACCCTTGTAAGGTAAAACCTCGATATGTCTTTTTGAGTCGGCATCACCTGTCCACTGCCGGGTCCAGAGGACTCGTCTAGCAGAAATTGACAGTGTTTATTTTGGAACCCAGTAAACTAATGTCTCTTTGAGCATCTCTCATATATAAAAGACAGCATCCTTTATATGGCCTAGGGTCAATAAAATGGTATCCTTATCTAGGGTCTCAATTTCTGCTGATAAGGAATCTGTCCATGCTGCTACAGCGCTACAAACCCAGGCCGATGCAATTGCCGGTCTGAGTAATGTACCAGAATGTGTGTAAATGGATTTCAAGGTAACCTCCTGCTTGCGGTCAGCAGGATCCTTGAGGGTAGCCGTATCTTGGGAAGGCAGCGCTATCTTTTCTGACAAGCGTGTCAACGCTTTGTCCACCTTAGGGGAGGATTCCAATCGTATCCTGTCCGTTGGCAGGAAAGGATACGCCATAAGAATCCTTTTGGGAATCTGCAGTTTTTTGTCTGGAGATTCCCGCGCTTTTTGACATAGTTCGTTCAACTCATGTGAGGAGGGAAAAGCTACCTCAGGCTTCTTTCCCTTATACATGTGTACCCTCGTGTCAGGGAGTCCGAATCCGTGTCGGTATCTGTGTCTCCTATCTGGGATAGTGGGCACTTCTGAGACCCTGAAGTTCCCGGCGACATAGGGACAGCCATGGGTTCACTCCTTGACTGTTCCTTAGCTTCAGCTTTGTCTAATCTTTTGTGCAATAAGTTCACACTAGCATTTAAAACATTCCACATATCCATCCAGTCAGGTGTCGGCACCGCCGACGGAGACCTCACAGTCATACACTCCCCCTCCTCCCTAGGTGAGCCTTCTACCTCAGACATGTCGACACGCGCGTACCGACACACCACACACACAGGGAACCTCTTATCTGAAGATAGTTTCCCCACCAGGCCCTTTGGAGAGACAGAGAGAGAGTATGTCAGCACACACCCCAGCACTATATGACCCTGGAAAAAAAACACTAAATGTTTATCCAGTAGCGCTGTTTATACTTTATATCCGCCAAATTTGTGCCTCCCCCCTCTTAAACCCCCTCTATCACCGTGTATTAGCAGCGTAGAGTCCAGGGAGCTTCCTCTCAGCGTTGTGCTGTGGAGAAAAATGGCGCTGGTGAGTGCTGAGGGAGAAGCCCCGCCCCCTCAGCGGCAGGCTTCTGTCCCGCTCAAAATTCCTGAAAACTGGCGGGGGCTCTGTTATATACAGGTACAGTGCCAATCTGTACATGTATATACTTATTTTGCCAATGGAGAGGTTTTATTGCTGCCCAGGCCGCCCCCCCTGCGCCCTGCACCCTTACAGTGACTGCGGTGTGCGAGGTGTATGGGAGCAATGGCGCACAGCTTTACTGCTGTGCGTTACCTCAGTGAAGATCATGAAGTCTTCTGCCGCCTCTGAAGTCTTCTTTTCTTCTCATACTCACCCGGCTTCTATCTTCCGGCTCTGCGAGGAGGACGGCGGCGCGGCTCTGGGACGGACGGCGAGGGTGACACCTGCGTACCAATCCCTCTGGAGCTAATGGTGTCCAGTAGCCTAAGAAACAGAGCCTTGAAACTCACAGAAGTAGGTCTGTTTCTCTCTCCTCAGTCCCTCGATGCAGGGAGTCTGTTGCCAGCAGGCTCCCTGAAAATAAAAAAACCTAACAAATGTACTTTCTGACAGGAAGCTCAGGAGAGCTCCCTGTAGTGCACCCATCTCCTCTGTGCACAGTATCAAACTGAGGTCTGGAGGAGGGGCATAGAGGGAGGAGCCAGTGCACACCCAGACCTAAAGTCTTTCTTAAAGTGCCCATGTCTCCTGCGGAGCCAGTCTATCCCCATGGTCCTTACGGAGTCCCCAGCATCCTCTAGGACGTTAGAGAAATATTGCTTGTTCTAGACCAGGGCTGGCCAAACCGGTCCTCGAGATCTACCAACAGTTAACATTTTCCAGACCACCTAGCTGGTGCACAGGTGTAGTCATTACTAATTAAAATGTGCTGAATTCATTCCTAACTGACAATTCTACAGATCTCCAGGAGGCCTGGAAAACATTAACTGTTGGTAGATCTCGAGGACCGGTTTGGCCAGCCCTGTTCTAGACGATAAATCCATCGAAAGGATGATATATCGGTAGCGGATTGGCGTGTGTGTATACCAGCTATGTCTGAGCTATACTGTTCCCAAACCTATTGCGTTGGCACTGTAGCACTGCTGCTGCTCGACATATCACACATCTTGCTGTAAGTACTGGCGAACCACCTCCCTTACACTGGCTGCAGGGACTGACATCACAGCTGGACATGCAATTTAAATGCCCAGCCAGCTGAATGTCAGTACAGACATATCGAGTGGCCAATCAGTACGTGTAAATGCTTACAAGAATCTCCTGCCCTGACAGCACAATGGCGGGACTGCCATCAGGTCGGCATAGTGTGTACAGAGCTTTGCATGACCATGAACATTTTTATTATTTTACAAAGTATGCACAGGAAACAATTGCGCTATACTGAAATAGTACAGGGCCAGACAATCACAAACGGAAACACACAGAAAAATTGGGCTTCTAATGCACAAGGTTTAAATGTGTACTATTCAAACATTTAGGGAGGAATTCAAAAACAAGCGACGTGCTGTCTCCAGAACAGTGAAGGCACTCTGACCAACAACTTTGCTATTTTTTCCCTAAACATCAGAGGCGCGCAGGAAAATTATCTAAAACTGCCTAATGTATTCCACAGTACAAAGCCAGGGATATGGTCAGTAGGTGGACATGCATTAGGTTGACATGGAAAAAGGTCAACATGCGTTTTTCACATTTTTTTTTTTTTTTACTCTTTCATACTTCACGATCCACGTGGACTACGGTCAGGAATAGTAACCTGTGCTGAGAGCAGCAGCGGAGCGAGGCACCTTACCCGAAGCATGGCAAGCCATGCGAGGGAACACTATGCACTAATTGGGGTTCCCCGTCACTTTATGGATAAAACAACAATAAAAAAGGGGGGGGGGGAGACGGAGGGACTCATGTCGACCTTTGTCCATGTCGACCTAATGACCGTGTCAACATATTTCAGGTGTCAACCTAGATGTGGTCAACCTAATGACCCATATCCCAAAGCCAGACCTTGTAGTGATATCAAGGCAGCACATCGCTAGTAATTGAATAGCCCCCTCAGAGAAACTTGGGTAGAATTTTTTAGCACACATACCAAAGTAAATATAGTAGAGTAGAATAATAATAATAATAAAAAAAAAAAAAACCCATGAAGCACTGAAACTTTCCCCCCTTCCAAGTATACATATAGTACGTAGGTACAGAATCAGGAGCTAAATTAGTACATTTTATGAAAACTATGTTGCCAAGGCGCAAAAAGGCTGCATAGAACACATACCAAATTTATAGTTGGAGATAGTCCATTTCACAGGCACGCACACAAAAAAAAAAAAAAAAAAAAAAAAAAAAAAAAAAAGGGAGAGAGTAAGGGGATGACAAATTCTGTAAAAATTTCTTCAATATTGATTTTCCGTGTCCCACAAATTAGGTCATAGATGAAGCAACATTCATCATAGATAGATATAATGTTGGTATCTACATTATTAGAGAGAACATGTAAAGTTAACATAATTCTAAAGAAGAAAAGATTGAAAAGGGATGCAAGTTAAAGTTTCATTTTTCCACATTGCAAATGGGAGTTACACAATTTATCAGTAGGTGGTGTTACTATTAGTATATGGTGGTTTACCACGTGTTCACATGCAAGAACAATCAGTGTCTAAGGGGGTAGACAATTAGACGCGATAACGCGATCTGCACCTCTCACAAAAAATCAGCTTATCACATTCTGGGGGTGATTCAGACCTGAATTTAGCACATCTACGATCAGCTTCCCTGACCTGCGGGGGGGACGCCCAGCACGGGACTAGTCCACCCGGCATGTCAGGCCCTACCCTGCCGCACAAGTACAAAAGCATCGCATAGCGGCGAAGTTTATGTACTGGCAGAGTAGCTCCCTATCAGCGCAGCTCCTCTTCACTGCTCGGGTCGCAGCGGCTGCGTGCGACGTCACGCAGCCGCCGCGGCCCGTCCCACAGGCCAGGCACACCTGCGTTGCCCGGACCAGGCCCCCTAAACGGCGGCCAAATGCCGCCAGCCCGCCCCCTCCCGTCCAGCGACCGCCTCTGCCGGTCAATCAGGCAGAGGAGATTGCAGGGCTAAGACGGCCGTCAGCTGTCTGGCATGTGCCGGCGCAGTTCAGTCCTGATCACTGCTGTGCGAACACGCACAGCAGCGATCAGGTCTGAATTACACTCTCTGTGCGCTCCCATTTTTCTCACCTATCCCAAAATGCTAAAAAATTTAAATTTGCGCTATCATTCTTTCCGGTAAAAGCAGAGATAACGGGGAAGTCTGCCTGTACCCCCAAAAAAGCCAAACTAACATAGGAAAACATTAGAGAAGTCCCACACTTCAAGTGGCCATAATAAAGCTATTTGGTGTAATTAAAATCGGGTCAAACGGCCGTTATATGTATTATTATTTTTTTAAATATGAAAAATGATAGAAAGCTATTTTTTTTCAGCAAAATATGTGCTCTCCTTACATTTAGGGTACATAAAAATGAGTATAAGTAAGTAAAATAAATATTTATGTAATTTTTGGCAGCAAAAAAATAAATAAAATAAATAAAAAGTGGAAACATACGATTACTCCCACCTGCAAGTCTACCCAATCATAAAGCACCCCCAATGTACCGGTCCCATAATTTGTACCCCAATTTTCATTCACTTTGCATTTTTTGACCCCCAAAAATGACATATTATTGACCAATTGAAAATAATTAAAAATATGTAAGTGCCTAATTGGTCATTCACAGGGGGGTGGGGGGGGGGGGGCAGGGGTTCTGAACAAAATCCAGATTTTTTACCTTAAAATAGGGATTTCGCGCTACTTATCTCCTGCTCAGAGACAGTGAAGAGAAATTAGCGATGAACCCTATGGAGACTTTTTGGCGATAACTTTTCGCCGTTAATTGGATTATTGTAAAATGCAGTAATATACCGCAAAACAGCGTTATCACGGCTAATCCGATATACCCCTAAAGCTGAATATTGAAGGAAAGCATCACTATAACCAATTTATAATCTTGGCCAGGTGGGGAGTTAATTTATCACTAATGTATCGGTGACTGAGGGGGGGGGGGGGCAAGGCTGTCAGTCTCCATAAGCTGGAATAGTAACAGGTTTAATTACTACTCTACCACTACCAGATAAGGTCACAGAATCAGAATGTTGACAGGCAGGACACTATACCTATTGCTAGGGAATACAGCCACTGGGATTATTTGACTTCATTACCATCTACACAATTGTGTTCAGTGCTCACCAAGGGGTCTATTCAGGAAGCAGTGAAAAGAGCGGAGAAGTGAGCCAGTGGAGAAGTTGACCATGGCAACTAATCAGCTGCTCTGTATAGTTTTATAGAATGCAAATTATAAATGTTACTTCAATGCTGATTGGTTCTTCTCCACAGTTTTCACTGCTTCATGAATAGACCCCCTAGTGGTGAAGTTCTAAATGCTGTGTGGGGGGTAGAGATAGTATATGGATGGTGAATGTACTGTCTTATATGTAACTAATCAATGGCGTATGTACGGGTGTGGATCATCAAATCGACAGTGTCTAGGTCGACAATGTTTAGGTAGACAGTCACTAGGTCGACAGGATTGGAAGGTCGACAGGTCAAAAGGTCGACATTAGGTTTGTTTTTTTGGTGTCGTTTTCTTCGTAAAGTGACCGGGAACCCCAATTAGTGCACAGTGTCCCCTCGCATAGCTTCGGGCAAGGTGCCTCGCTCCGCTCGCCACAGATTACCGTTCCAATCGTAGTCCACGTGGATCGTGAAGTATGAAAGTTCAAAAAAAGAAAAAAAAAAAAAAAATAGGATTTTGGTACTCACCGTTAAATCCTTTTCTCCTAGTCCGTAGAGGATGCTGGGGACTCCAAAAGGACCATGGGGTATAGACAGGATCCGCAGGAGCTTGGGCACACTAAAAAGACTTAAGACTGGGTGTGAGCTGGCTCCTCCCTCTATGCCCCTCCTCCAGACCTCAGTTATAGGAACTGTGCCCAGGAGAGACGGACACTACAAGGAAAGATTTTTGTCTTAACTAAGGGCTACCAAATTACCAGCCCACACCATAGACATACCGTACAACCGGAATAACACCAAAACCAGATAACAGTATGCATAAAACTCCAGCAACCAACTGTAACAAACCAATACACAAGTCGTGTATAACTAACTTAACCAGTAAGAAAATATACATAATGCAAGTAAGATTCCGCACTGGGACGGGCGCCCAGCATCCTCTACGGACTAGGAGAAAAGGATTTAACGGTGAGTACCAAAATCCTATTTTCTCTTACGTCCTAGAGGATGCTGGGGACTCCAAAAGGACCATGGGGATTATACCAAAGCTCCAGAACGGGCGGGAGAGTGCGGACGACTCTGCAGCACCGACTGAGCAAACGCCAGGTCCTCATCAGCCAGGGTATCGAACTTATAGAATTTAACAAAAGTGTTCGAACCCGACCAAGTAGCCGCTCGGCAAAGCTGTAGTGCCGAAACACCTCGGGCAGCCGCCCAAGAGGAGCCCACCTTTCTAGAAGAATGGGCTTTAACCGCCTTCGGCACCGGTAACCCCACCGAAGAATGAGCCTGTTGGATCGTGCTACAAATCCAGCGTGCAATAGTCTGTTTTGACGCGGGATGACCAATCTTTTTGGCCGCATACAAAACAAACAACGCTTCAGTTTTCCTAGTAACAGCTGTCCTAGAAACGTAAACTTTTAACGCTCTTACAACATCCAGAGATTTTGGAATCGCCACTTCTGCTGAAGCTACCGGAACCACAATAGGTTGGTTAATGTGAAATGACGAAACCACCTTTGGTAGAAATTGTTGACGAGTCCTCAATTCCGCCCTATCCGCATAAAAAATCAAGTATGGACTCCTATGAGACAAAGCTGCCAATTCCGAAACTCGCCTGGCAGATGCCAGCGCCAAAAGCATAACCACCTTCCAAGTGAGAAATTTTAATTCAACCTTCCGCAAAGGTTCAAACCAGGAAGACATGAGGAACCGCAAGACGACATCAAGGTCCCATGGCGCTACAGGCGGTACAAACGGTGGATTGATATGCATTACACCCTTCACAAAAGTCTGAACCTCTGGGAGGGTAGCTAACTCTTTTTGAAAGAAAATGGACAAAGCCGAAATTTGCACTTTGATGAAACCCAATTTCAGGCCTGCATCTACACCCGCCTGTAAAAAGTGGAGAAAACGACCCAAGTGAAAATCCTCCGCAGTAGCCTTTTTAACCTCACACCAGGAAACGTATTTCCTCCAGATACGGTGATAGTGTTTCGCCGTAACCTCTTTCCTAGCCTTAATGAGAGTTGGAATGACCTCCCTGGGAATACCCTTACGAGCTAAGATCCGGCGCTCAACCTCCATGCCGTCAAACGCAGCCGCGGTAAGTCCGGAAACATGCATGGACCCTGTAACAACAGATCCTCCCTTAGAGGAAGCGGCCAAGGATCTTCCACCAGCAAGTCCTGAAGATCCGGGTACCAAGCCCTTCTTGGCCAGTCTGGAACGACGAGAATCGCCTGAACCCTTGCTCGACGAATGATCCCCAGCTCCTTTGGAATGAGAGGAATAGGAGGGAACACATACACCGACTGGAAGACCCACGGAGACACCAGGGCGTCCACCGCCGTGGCTTGTGGGTCCCTTGTCCTGGAACAATACCTCGGGAGCTTCTTGTTGAGCCGAGACGCCATCATGTCTATCATCGGAATTCCCCAGCGTTCTGTCACTTCTGCAAAAACCTCTTGGTGCAGAGCCCACTCTCCCGGATGAAGGTCGTGTCTGCTGAGGAAATCCGCTTCCCAGTTGTCCACCCCGGTAGGAAAACTGCTGACAGTGCGCCGACGTGTTCCGCCCAGCGAAGTATCTTTGTGGCCTCCGCCATTGCCGCTCTGCTCCTTGTTCCGCCTTGCCGGTTTATATGGGCCACCGCTGTGATGTTGTCTGACTGTACCAGGACCGGTCGACCCTGAAGAAGACTTCTTGCTTGGAGCAGGCCGTTGTAAATGGCTCTTAACTCTAGAACATTTATGTGGAGACAGGCTTCCTGGGGCGACCATTTTCCCTGGAAATTTCTTCCTTGGGTGACTGCGCCCCAGCCCCGGAGACTTGCATCTGTTGTCAGAAGTACCCACTCCTGGATACCGAATCGCCCCCCCCCCCCCAGTTGGTGATTCACTTGTAGCCACCACAGGAGAGAAATTCTGGCTCTGGGAGATAAACTTATCTTCCGGTGAATGTGTAGATGAGACCCGGACCATTTGCTCAGCAAGTCCCACTGAAACACGCGGGCGTGAAATCTGCCGTATGGAATGGCTTCGTACGCCGCAACCATCTTCCCCAGAACCCGAGTACAATGATGTATCGACACTCTCGACGGCTTCAGAAGTTCTCTGACCATCGTCTGCAATTCCAGAGCCTTTTCTTCTGGAAGGAATACCTTCTGTAACTCCGTGTCCAGAATCATGCCCAGAAACGTAAGCCGAGTGGTCGGAATCAACTGGGATTTCGGCAAATTGAGGACCCATCCGTTTTGTCGCAGGACCGATAGAGACAACTCCACACTCTTCAGCAATCGTTCCTTGGACCTCGCCTTTATCAGGAGATCGTCCAAGTACGGGATAATTGAAACCCCTTGTTTGCGAAGAAGCACCATCATTTCCGCCATGACCTTGGTGAAAATCCTCGGAGCCGTGGAAAGCCCAAACGGCAACGTCTGAAATTGGTAATGAGAATCCTGTATCGCAAACCTGAGGAAAGCCTGATGGGGAGGATATATCGGGACATGTAAGTAGACATCCTTTATGTCGACTGACGCCATAAAATCCCCCCCTTCTAGGCTGGAGATCACAGCTCGAAGGGGTTCCATCTTGAACTTGAAAACTTTCAAGTATGGTTTGAGGGATTTTAAATTTAGAATTGGTCTGACCGAACCGTCCGGTTTCGGCACCACAAAGAGGCTCGAGTAGAACCCCTCCCCCCGCTGAGATGAGGGAACGGGAATAATGACCCTCTGTAGACACAGTTTTTGAATCGCTGCTAGCACCACCTCCCTGTCCGGAAGACCTACTGGTAATGCTGAAATTAAGAACCGGTGAGGGGGCATCTCCTGAAACTCCAGTTTGTATCCCTGAGACACGATCTCTAGTACCCAGGGATCCAGGCCTGATTGAATCCAGACCTGACTGAAACTTCGTAGACGGCCCCCCACCGTTTCGGACTCCCCCAGGGAAGCCCCAGCGTCATGCGGTGGCCTTGGTAGCAGCAAGGGAGGACTTTTGGTCCTGGGCGCCTGAACCTGCAGAAGGTTTCCTTCCCCTTCCTCTACCTTTTGAAGCCAGGAAGGACGAGCCTTTTCCACACCTGTATTTATTGTGACGAAAGGACTGCATCTGCTGATGTTTTGCCTCTCTCTGTTGTGTGGGAACATAAGGAAGAAAAGAGGACTTACCCGCAGTCGCGGTCGAGACCAGGTCAGCCAAGCCGTCCCCGAACAAGACAGTACCTTTGAAGGGTAGCGCTTCCATAGCCCTCTTGGAGTCGGCATCAGCGTTCCATTGATGGATCCACAGGGCCCTCCTGGCTGATATCGACATGGCATTGGTTCTTGAACCCAAGAGACAGACGTCCCTCGCCGCATCTTTTATGTAATCTGCAGCGTCCTTAATGTAACCAAGAGTTAGAAGGACATTATCTTTATCCAGAGTATCTATATCATTAGCTAAATTCTCAGCCCATTTAGCAATGGCACTACTCACCCATACCGACGCCACAGCGGGTCTGAGCAATGCACCCGAATTAGCGAAAATGGACTTCAGAGACGTCTCCATCTTGCGATCAGCCGGATCTTTGAGAGCTGCTGTGTCAGGAGACGGAAGCGCCACTTTCTTAGACAAACGAGATAAAGCTTTGTCAACAGTTGGAGATGCCTCCCATTTTTCCCTGTCATCAGAGGGGAAAGGATACGCCATATAAATTCTCTTGGGAATCTGCCATTTCTTATCCGGCGACTCCCAAGCCTTTTCACAAAGAGAATTCATTTCATGAGAGGGGGGGAATTTTACCTCAGGTTTTTTTCCCTTGAACAAGCAAATCCTAGTTTCCTGTACCGCAGGTTCATCAGAAATGTGTAAAACATCTTTTATAGCCACAATCATGTACTGAATACTCTTAACTAAACGTGGATGTAACGCTGCCTCAGTGAAATCGACGTCGGAATCAGAGTCCGTGTCGGTATCAGTATCCCCCCCCCCCCACCTGATTAAACGGCCGCTTTTGGGACCCAGATGGGGTTTGAACCTGAGACAAAGCCTCTTCCATGGACTTTTTCCACACCTGGGTCTGCGCCTCAGACTTATCTAACCTCTTTGACAATGAAGTTACACTCGAGTTTAACGTACTGAGTAATGCTAGTAAATCTGGTGTCGGCTGCGTTGACATCCCCAATTCTAGCCCTGCATCCACTCCCCCAATAACCTCCTCCGGTGAATAAGCTCCCGCCTCAGACATGTCGACACACAGTACCGACACACCACAACACCCAGAACGTCCCTGCTAGGTGACAGGCCTACAATAAAGCCCAGATAGAGGACACAGAGGGAGTATGCGAGCTCACACCCCAGCGCCCATATATCGCAAAAACGATATATGTACCCAGCGCTGCCTACACACTAATGAGCACCAAACACTGCAGCCCCCCTCAGAATAAGCCCCCCTTTACTTGGAGAAGCGTGGAGGTCCCCGCAGCGTCTCACTTCCACAGCCGCGTGGTGCAGAGAAAATGGCGCCGGTGAACTGCGGACCGAAGCTCCGCCCCCTTCCCGGCGCGCTCCGGCCAGCCAAATTCAAACTTGTAAAAATATGCCGGTGGGGGTCTGTATTCGGCGCCGAGGCACCCACAATCATTCTGCCGCCCAAAAAACTGCCCCCCAGCGCCCTGCACCCAGTGAATACCGGTGGTGATGTGTGTGGGAGCATGGAGCACAGCGTTATCGCTGTGCTGTACCTTCTGTCACTGAAGTCTTCTGCCGTCCTGAAGTCTTCTGATCTTCTCATACTCACCCGACTTCTGTCTTCTGGCTTCTGTGAGGGGGATGACGGCGTGGCTCCGGGAACAAGCAGCTAGGCGCACCAAGTGATCGAACCCTCTGGAGCTAATGGTGTCCAGTAGCCGAGAAGCAGAGCCTTGAAACTCACAGAAGTAGGTCTGCTTCTCCCCCCTCACTCCCATGCTGCAGGGAGCCTG
Organism: Pseudophryne corroboree; assembly: GCF_028390025.1. Lineage (NCBI taxonomy): Eukaryota > Metazoa > Chordata > Amphibia > Anura > Myobatrachidae > Pseudophryne > Pseudophryne corroboree. Next base: position 221,779,083 of record NC_086454.1, on the reverse strand, counting down.
TAGCCAGCAGGTCTCCCTGAAAATAAAAAACCTAACAAAAAGTATTTTCTAGAGAAACTCAGGAGAGCTCCCCTAGTGTGCATCCAGTCACTCCTGGGCATAAAGTCTAACTGAGGTCTGGAGGAGGGGCATAGAGGGAGGAGCCAGTTCACACCCAGTCTTAAGTCTTTTTAGTGTGCCCAAGCTCCTGCGGATCCCGTCTATACCCCATGGTCCTTTTGGAGTCCCAAGCATCCTCTAAGACGTAAGAGAAAAAAATTTAAAAAACCTCTTGACGACCTTTTGACCTGTCGACCTAGCACGTCGACCTAGAAACCCTGTCGACCTAAACATTGTCGATCTTCAGAAAGGATCCCGTATGTACTTGCTATCAGAGAGAGTTTTGGTTGGGAACTGGGAAACGTATGAAGATAGAGTGAAATGTAGAACGTATTTTGTAGTTATTTCTTAATTTTGGGTAGCTGGTCTGGCTCCTACACTTTCATTTTGGCTCCTAGATTTTACAAAAAATAGTCAAGACCTGCTCAAACTACCCCTTATATGCCTTTTTACACTTTCCCCACTCACTTTTACAGCTGGAAACCACAGAGGAAGGAGAGTACACAGTACACACACTGTCGTGTTGTGTGCCCCCTTGTACAGGTTACATGATGAGAAAGTCTGCTGCTCTCACTCATACTTAAGATACGGTAGGTACACACTTGTACAATCATACTTCAGATGCAATTGTTCCTGTAATTACATATTCTTATATTCAGAATAAACCAGCCCAGATTGGGAGCAAATGGCTGGCCGTAAATATGCCCCACCTGCATGCTACCACATGGGATGTAGTTGGCATCCCGACAGTTAGGATGGCCGCAGTGAAGACCAGCGCCAGAATACCGAACATAAGTATTCCGGGAGGGGTTAGGGTAGTAAACTTACTAAAATAAATTATTATTATTTATTTTTAAAAGAAAGTTGGTATTCTGGCAGTTGGGATGCCTTTGTCAGTATTCACTGTCGGGATCCTGTACCCAACCCCCCACACACACAAAACTGATGTCAGCATCAGTTTGCTTCAAGTATATGTAATGCAAAAGAGTTGTGGGTTAGCAATCACTACATTAAAATTAACCTAACTGCTAAGGTTAAAACAAGAAGTGCACATCAGTATAAGATGCATTTGTTTGGGGTGTTTGTTGGTTTTTTTTTTTTTTGTGGATCTCTTTCATGTACACTTTTATGGGTTTGTTTTCTGTGTGAACTCAAGCACCTGACAAAATCAATTAAAACCTGAATGTTAGAGATACACTTTGAAAATCTAAAACCCATATACCCCATTTCTATTCTATGATACTACTAAATCTCCCCAACCAGAATATTATTGTTGGTCTAGTCCTTATACTGGAGGACTGAGAAACTGACAGCTACATTCACTACCAGATAAAAGTGCACTTCCGGTGTCAGCACCTGGAGCATGACATACAATATATACTGTAGTACAGTGTTTACACAGATGCAGGACAAACTATTTGTAATTTTACCAGTAATAATATCATACATTCAGACTCTATTCTAGTACAAGATAAGGGAACAGTTGTTTCTAGTCCTGATGCTTAACAGTGTTTGAGGAAAGTTGTAAAAATATAGGCAATACATTCAATTACAATACCACTAATAATACAAAATGCTGCTTACCAGCAAACTTAACCAAATATGTCCAGAGCAGGGATACTCTTGACTACCAATATACATAGAGTTTTTAGAAATAAAAGTACTTTAAAAGGAAAGGGATCAGGACAAGAAAATTAACGTCATTGCATGGCAGCTCTGGAGCTACAAACTTTCTGCGCTCTCCCTATACACGTTCCCAGCTCTATCCCCAGGCCTCGTACAACGTGTGTGGAGACAGTACTGTAGGGACACGCATCTGAGACAGGACATGTTAGTTACTGGTAGACCAGGCTGAGAAACACGGTGCCACTGTATGTCAAAAAAGTGACACCCGCCCCGGGCACAAAACGGAGTGTGTCACTGCTCCTCAGCTATACATAACTGCACAGCTGCTGCCCGGTGCGTCGTCGGGTTACCCAGCAGCGCTGCCCATATGCCGCCACAGCTCATTCTATAAGACCGTCACGTACGTTGAACATACGCACATTGCGTAGATCTGTAACATAGACGCGCTGCATATATGGAGCACTACGAACTCTACTTTCCTGCACTTGCGCAACTGTGTGACGGAACGAAGTTTGCAGCAAATCCGCAGCCAGCGCCGCTATCGCCCCAGCCACCACATTATGCATATATAATAAACACAGGGTCCACATTTATTCAGATAAATACATTACTGCTGCATTTGCTCTGCCTGCAGAGCGCCCCCTGTAGGGCTGTCACAGGGCATGACCCCCGGACAGGTTGCTATTTACGGCGATTCTCGGGCACCTGCCACAGTCACTCTGCGCCCTGTGTCCTCGCACTGCAAACAGTGACATAACGGGAGACTTCCGCCGCTTCCTACCTGCCGCTCCGAAGGGCTGAGCTGCCTCCTCCCCGAATATCAACCTGAAGTCCAACTCGTCAGAGCCACAGTGTGCGGCACTCATCGGTGCCTGCGACCCGCACCCGGAGTCCCGTCCTCTCCGCCCCTCTTTCCCGCCCTCTCCCCGGTGTACCGCTCGCTTCTCTCACCCCACGCCAACTTTCTCGGTGCTGTTGGCGAGCGATGGTAGAGCTTCACACCCCTCCTCCTCCCCACGCTACTAATTGGTTTTACGTCTCACTAACGTCATCGGCCCTCCCCTGTCCTCGCCAACATGTTTCCCCACAGACAGACAGACAGATCTCTAACTTTATTTATGTACTGCGTCTGAGCGGCTGTGCCGGTACTGTGTATCACCATCCTCGCAGCTGTCACCCGGAGAGCACGGATAATCTGACAGTGACACTGTGGTCTATCAGGAAAGGGCGACGCGGCCATATTGTTGGAGACTACTGGGGCATGGCTGTGTCTGAGCAATGTTTCTATTCGCACATACGCTAGTGAAGTTCTGTTTGTATACATGATTGTATTATACGCACAAGGAAGAGAACAGCAGGTGCAGCTGTTGGACAACAACGGAAGGCTAGCATGTCACATCGGAAATACTTAATAATTTATATTTGTCTGGAGTATAGACTACTGTTTAGGGACTGTGATCTAAGGACCCTATTCAGTAAGGAAAAGCAGAATTTGCAATCCTTTGCCTCACATGCTGGGGTCTGACCATCGCAGGGCAAGGCCGCCCAGCATGCTAACCGCCGTCCTCCATCTGCGACCAAAACTAATTGCAATTGCGCCACAGTTAGTGCGTAGTCGCAGAAATAAGAGAATCCTCCTGCTGAGCAGCCTGGCTATGACGACAGAAGGCCCGCCGCCATCTTTTTGATCGGAGCAGCTGCGTGTGAAGTTACATAGCTGCCCCGATAACTCTGCGCCACGCCCCATTCAGAAGCCCCGCAACGGTCCGTCCCCACCTTGGAAACGGAGCGTTGCCGACCCGCAAACGCCTTATCCTGTCAATCGGGCAGAGGCGTTCGGAAAACCCGCATCATTCTTTACCTCTCCCCCTCAGACTCTCCACCTCTCTACAATACGGACTCTTAAGACCCACTTCTTTACTAAACCCAGCCAAATCTCATCCTAACCCTCTATCCCATGCTCTCTATGTACTCCGTCTGTGTCACCCCTGTCTGTCTACCGGGCCCCTTACAATGTAAGCTCTCACGAGTAGGGCCCTCTTTCCTCATGTGCTTATCCTTTTCTTACTTTAATAATCCTCAACTATCCAAATCCCGCAGTGTTTCGGGCCATCTTGAAACTTATCTCTATGTCATTTACTGGTGTAGTTATGCTTAGTTACCCTGTACTTGTCCTATATTGTCTTCAACTGTAAGTTACTGTTTTTCTGTTTTGATTATGTGCATATGTACTCTGTAATTGGGCGATGCGGAACCCCTGTGGCGCCATATAAATAAAGGATAATAATAATAAATCATCATTGTAATTATTGCAGTTGGATCGCGATCCAACCTGAATGTGGTCCTAAGATCGGTCATGCCTGATACAATACAATTTTTGGATCAGTCCTGAGGAATGATGTACAATCCAAAAACCTGAATGCCAGCAGAGATGATCTCTTACCTATTCCTTGGAGTTTTCATAATTACTACGCATGTGGTACATTTTCTCTTTTTAATTGCGCATCATGCATGAGCTGACATTAACACCCCCAAACTGCACATGCACACAAATTTTATCGATCTGGAAGAAGATTGATATGATTTGCCCATTTATTATTTGTGCTAGATACAAACACTGGCCTATCCTACTAGGACAGTACAGATAGTGTAATGGTTGGCATTACTGCCTCACAGCACTGAGGTCATGGGTTTGATTCCACCTAAACTGTGTGAAGTTTGTACATTCTCCCCATGTTTGCGTGGACTTCCTCTGGCTACTCTCGTTTCCTCCCACAGTCCAAAAATATAATGGTAGGTTAATTGGCTACTGACAAAAAATGACCCTAGTATTTAATGTTTGTGCATGACCATGTACAAGGGCAGAGGCGGATTTAGGGGTGAAGGTGCCCCTAGGAACAACAGTAATGGCCACCCCCTCCTGACTAATTTTATTATTTTTATTGATTGGTTATAAGCCCTCATTTGATGATAGCCAATTTAATAGAATAATAAAAAAAACCACTAACTATGACATTTTAATTATGTATATTTACTAAGTAGGACAGCTTACAAGGGCAGTATGTGCATTTCCTACCAATTTACAATCCATTAAAGATGGCATATGGTATAGTATAGTGGAAATATTTTGCCGTTACTGGTACTTTTTAGGTTGACAGTACAAATACAAGCATCCAAGTGCCACCCCTAGACACATGCCTAATGGAAAATTCGTTACTGTACAAGGGCAGACTAGATGGTCCAAGTGGTTCTTATCTGCCATCATATTCTATGTTACTACTAAGTTATGTTTTGAGTATTAGTTACACGTGTTTTTGGATCAGAAATTAGGAAGTAAACATTGACTTTGGTTTTTGAATGGCAGAAAGTTTGCCATTTGTAAGTGTACAGTAGGATCTTTAGGCCGGGTGCACACTAGGTCAATATCGGAACGATTAATCGTATTGGAATGCCATAATGTCTATCATCTAGTGTGTACCCTCCATTGCACACTACCACAGGTCGCATGTGATATCATCTGGTTAACTGCATGGCCAATCAGAAGATATTGGGGTATATTTACTAAAAATCGTATTTTCCCGTTTGAGATCAAAGTTCAATCACGAATGACATCGAAAGTGTAAATATGCAACTTTTTGAATTTAGTACGACTAATTTACTAAGCTGCCGTATTCTGCATTTGTGGTTTTACCGATGTAAACAGTGTTAAAACAGTGTTAAAATAAAATAAAAAATTGCGTGGGGTCCACCCTCCTAAGCCAAACCAGCCTCGGGCTCTTTGAGCCGATCCTGGTTGCAAAAATATGGGGGGAAAAATGATAGAGGTTCCCCCATATTTAAACAACCAGCACCGGGCTCTGCGCCTGGTCCTGGTTCCAAAAATACGGGGGACAAAAAGCGTAGGGGTCCCGCTGTCCCTCCCATGGGCCGTTGTGTCCCGCAGTGTATGCGCACAGCATCTATTCATGGAAGGCAGTGGGAGTGGGGACATGCCAGCAGCGAACAGAGTGCTGGTTATGCCCCCACTGTGACTAAAATGGGAGACATGGCCCGTGATCGCGCCAACCCCGTGAAGCCAAGCCTCTTTTCCACAGACTATGCCCTCTTTTCACCACCTGTGGGTCCTGACTTGCCTCCAGTGGATGTTGGGAGGTATGCCTATTGAGCTTCTACTAGACAAGAAGCAGGACTCTTCTGCGCGGCGGCGCTGTGCCCACCCAAAAAGGGGGCATGGTTTCACAGCATTGCCACAACTGCCTGCCAAGTCTCCAGTTTTTGTCACAGAGAAGGCATGGCCAGCGCTCTGTGAGCTGTTGGCATGCTCTCTGTCTCTTGTGAATAGATGCTCTACAGCAGAGCAGCGATGACAGGAGCCTCCCAACTGCACCCCCCACCACCGCAGGACACTGCGGCCTGTGGGTGGGACAGCGGGACAGTCCCCAAAAAACGGGACAGTTGGGGAATATGAATTAGTGTTTTCCCAAACAAGGGAAAGTACACAGTGTCAAAGGAGAATGGAGGGGGCAGAGCTTTAGACATTGCAATCACCCTACAGTCCAAGAGTCCTGCTAACAGCTGGCAAAGTTACAGATGGTTCCTCTGCCTTGACGGCTGATTTCACTGCACTTCAAACCAGCACCTCTCTTCTACAGCATCTGCATTGGGCCACTGACAGCTAAGTACATTATTATGGTAACACCTGTTTGTATTTGTATATCTTCCTGTGCCACTGGGTATCACTGTGAGTCACACTCACCTCTAGTTGTACCTGTGTGTTGCGCTGTGGGTAACACTAGTGTGTATGCATTTATATTATGCTGGTACTCACCTTTGTATGTCTATATACAATATATTGTATATTGTATCCTGTGGATATCCAGGCTATATGTTGACCATGGTAAAAAAAAAGTCAACATGGTCAATTGGTCAACATGTAAAATGTTGAAAGTGCTTAGCATAGACAGGTACAGAGATCAATAGGTTCAAATGGTCGTTCACACATATGGTCGGCAAAGCTTTTTTGTGTTTTTAACCATTTTAATCAACTTTTTCATAGTTTACCATCCACGTGGACTACAATTGGGAATAGTAACCTGCCCGAAGCATGGTGATCGAAGCGGTACACTAATTGAGGTTCCACGTGCTTTGACGGTGAAAACGACACCAACGAAACTTGAAAACATTGTGTTAACCTTTTTTGTGTCGACCTTTTGTTATCTCGACCTTTTCATGTGTCAACCTTTTGACCCCATGGACCTTTCCTACTGTCTACCTTTTGTCATGTTGACCTTTTTATATCTGACCTTTTGACCCAGTCAGCCTAGTGCATTTTGATCATTAATGGTCTGCCTAATCACTGTAGACCTTTTTCATGTAGATCTGATGATCCATACCCCTCCTGTGTGTATCTGAATATATCACTGTATGTCACACTCACCTGTGTAGAGCAGTGTGTGTATCTGTGTGTCACACTCACCTGTGTAGAGCTGGCCCTAGCCAATTTGATGACCTAGGCAAGATTTTGGCTGGTGCCCCCCAGCACCGCCGCCAATTCCGCTTCTGACCCTGCAACACTCAGGCAGTGGGGCCCACAAGGGGTTTACCCTGTGCCCCCTTGGGCCAGACCAAGCCTGCATAATGACATACAGTAATGCACCTTACACATATGCCCCACATTAGCAACGCCCATAATACACATCATTTCACACAGTAATGCACCTTACACATATGCCCCACATTAGTGATGCCCATAATACAGATAATTCCACACAATAATGCACCTTACACATATGCCCCACATTAGTAATGCTAGTAGCTTTTTTGATAAAACTTACTTTTTCTTGCTGGCAGTCAGTGTGTGCGCCCATGCAGCTCCCTGGAAGCGTGACTGCGCTTTATGAGGTGGGGGTGGCAGGATGGATGGGTGCGTGCTTGCGCTCGCACCCGTTAAAGATGCATGTCCTTGCTAAAAGTGATGTGACCTCACAGGGTATGTCGTCCTTTGCAAGCCTCACTCTTTATTTTCGCTTGCTGGTTGGACACAAAAAACCAGCCCAACTTGCTGGATGGACACAGATGGCAGCAATGTCCAGATACTGCCATACTTGCTGGTTATACAAAACGACCAGTAACAAACATGTAGCAACTGTCCATTCTCTTCACTGTTTAGATATATACTAATTAATGTTCTATACAAACCATTAAAGGAGCGCTGTTTACAGATAAAAAATCATTTATTAATAGATATGGTGGAAAAACCACCTAGATAATAAAAGTGAATTTAGGAAAAACACACAGTGCAAATATAGTTGCATATACGATAATCACATACACAATTGGCAGTAAATTAGCTATGATCGGCCTAAACGCCAAATTGATGTAAAAGTCCACAGTATGTTAGGCTGGTATCATCCGTACTGATAAGGCGTATGAAAAAATGTTTCAGCAGGTTAAAAAACTGTTGCTAGAATTTATAGGCAGTGAGGTTTTAGTGTTTGCTATATCTCACCCCTCACATTCAGGACCGTTCTCACCCGTAGTAGTAATGCTGATTCCCGTCTATAGCAATTAGCGGAGGTGACTCACGGCAGCCGTCAGCGGCTATAACAGATTGTCCAGCAGCGGAATCGTGGTTACTGCATAACACCTCAGCAGAACGGGGCTTTTCAAGCACAGCAAGAGGAGTGTGATTGCGGTGTGTCCGGTTAATGGAGGTGGTGAAAAAAGCGTCTCAATCGCTCAATATCAGTAGCGGAAGGTCCATAAAGTCTCCAGCAGTGGACAAGTTTGTACGGTGACCCTCTACGCATTTCTCCGCCCACAACACCGGCGGTTTCTTCAGGAAGTGTGAATACCCATTTTGGCAGGTGTGGGTGTATTTAAATGGACAGCAGCCAATCAGCTATCAGGTCTCTCTCTTCACACCTGAGAGTTGTAATTAGGTTTTCACACTATGATAGGTCCTTTGCACATGTGTCCTTCACTTGTTTTTGATCTTTAATCAGGTGTATAGGCTACTTAGATTACAAGTAATAATACAGATACAAAAATATATAAAAAATAATAAGATATAAAAAACAAACACATTATATTGCCGCAATCGGTAAAAAGAATGCCGAATAAATAGATATAGGTGATCCCGTAATTTACATGGTATATATAAAGATACAATGCATAATAAGATCTAATTCGAATAAATGAATTTAGATCACCTGCAGTATAAATTATAATAAGTTTAGCATCAAGCATAATATATCCTTGATACTTAACCACATTCGGTGTATCATTATTAGAATTATTTAAATATTTTTATTTTTATTTATATTTTCATTATATAGTGATCAACATTATTTCACCATTCTTATACCAAGAGCGGCAATTAACATAGATATGGGTATGGCATCCCAGAGGATTTGGTATACATAAAGAACCAACATTAGTTCTCCCGGCTGCAATAGCCCAGCGGATAGAGACATGGACCACGACCACAAGGCTCCCGGTTCGAATCCAGAAACGAAGGAACATATTCTCATAGTCTGTCTTTTACATTTTTAAGAATTTTTATTTAGTTTTTTGTGTATTTTTTATATATATATTATTAGCATTAGCATTTTTATAGAAGAATAGATAGAAAAAATATAGTGTTCTATAAAGAGATTAAATGCATATATTTCATTAGTATAATTATACAGAGCCCAGGTTCTGACCAAAGCTATTTCTTCGCAAGGGAAAAAGGAGGGGAGGCAAATTTTGAGGACAAACAGAAGATTATTACTTATAAACATAATCTAAATCTCAGCTTCAGTGTTGAGCTGAGCTAGGGTATGGTTCATAATTAAACCCATAATTATATAAATCCCAGAAATGTATATAACCAGTCCATCTATATCCAATATATGCGTGGATGCCAAAATCAACAGACACACATATATAAAAACATATATGTCAACTTCACATTACAGCACACAGGTATATACATAATTGTCCCTACATACATACTAGAGCCTATAGAGGGAGAAAGATTAGATGCCATTAAGTTCAATATTCTCATTAAGGCCTATGGGATGCAGGGTTTCCAGATTACAAATCCAAAAGGCTTCTCTATTACAGAGATAGTTGTATCTATCCCCACCCCGTGGGGTCGTAGTGATATGTTCTATTCCCTGTAGGGATAAAACTCTGCAATCCCCATCATGTAGGGAATTGACATGTCGGGGTACACTGTGTTTCATAGATTTATTTAAAACTAGTCTTCTATGTTCTGAGAACCTAGTACTGAGTTGTCTAATGGTCCTGCCAACGTATTGTATCCCGCAAATGCAGGTAATTAAGTATATTACAAAAGTCGTTTGGCAGGTAATTTGACCCGAAATGTCGAAAGTCTTCCCAGTTTTGAATGAAGAGAATTGATCACTCTCAGTAACAAACTTACACATCATACATCTAGGTCTATTACATCTTTGACTTCCTATTCTGGATTTCCCATGTCCAGAAATAGGGATAGATAAGAGAGCACTGGCTTCTGATTTCGAAGAGTTGTGGCTGGATCCCAAAGGATCATTTGATTTGACGAAATGACTGGGGGACAGAAGATTTTGAAGGTTTCTTGTTTTCTTAAAAATGATCTTTATTTCCTTTTCTAAAGAATCTGCAAGAATTCTGTCCATTTTAAGTATGGGAAGATTTTTGTTTAAAATTTTCCTTACCGAATGCGAGGCACTATTTAATTTTGAAATAAAGAAGAGTTTGTTATCTTTAAATTCTGAAGAGGGGAGAATAGTTGATGTTTTAATTTTTAATAAGTCGTCCCTATTTGTTTGTTGTGTTTCAGTAAGGGCTCTATCCAGGACATCTTGGGGGTAACCTTGCTCTAAGAAAGACTGTGTTAGTTCATTACTCTGTATTAGATAGTCTACCTCATTCGAGCAATTTCTTTTGAGCCTCAAATATTGGCTCTTGGGTATATTCATAATCCATGGACGGTAATGGCAGCTCGAATAATTTAAGAAGGAACTACAGTCAACCTGTTTCTTAAAGGTTTTAGTCAGGATTTTTCCCGAGAGTAAGTCAATGTGTAGCGCAATATCCAGGAAGGTAATATCAGTAGGGTGAATAGTACTTGTGAAAGAAAGACCAAAAGTGTTGGTATTTAAATAATCTATGAACTGGGTGACTGAGTGATAATCCCCATCCCAAATAATAAAAAGATCATCTATGTACCTGCCATAGAGCACCAGACTCGCCCCAAATGGGCCCCCCCAAATCATATGCTCTTCGAGGTGACCCATATATAGATTGGCAAAGCTAGGGGCGAATCTGGTGCCCATGGCGGTACCATGAATCTGTAAATAATAATCACCGTTAAACGTGAAATAGTTACGTGTAAGTATAAAGTGGATAGCTTTTAAAATAAAGTGGTTAAGATGATTGGAAATGGATAAATCAAGATCTAAGTAGTGTTTAATGGTTATCAAACCATTATCGTGAGGAATGTTGGTGTAAAGAGATTCCACATCACAAGTGACAAGGAGAATTTTTTTTTGCCACTTAATATCCTTAATAAGGTGTAGAAAGTGAGTGGAATCTCTAATGTGTGATTTAAGTTTTTTTACAGAGGGTTGAAGGTGCGTATCCACAAATGCTGATAGGTTAGAGGTAAGTGAACCCACCCCCGAAATAATAGGACGCCCAGGAGGTGAGGTAAGTGATTTATGTATTTTGGGAAGGTGGTAGTATGTAGGGGTGACCGGATGTGCATTAAACAGATATTGATACTCAGTCCTGGATATTGCGCCACACTCAACAGCCTCAAGATGTATCTTCTTAAGCTCCCCCACAAATCTCGAGGTAGGGTCGCCAGACAGCTTAGAATAGAATTTATTATTAGAGAGTTGGCGGTAGGCTTCTTGTAAATAGTCTGAGACATCCTGAATAACTGTTCCACCCCCTTTATCCGCTGCCTTGATTATAATCGACTTGTCTTTCTGGAGGGTCTTAAGAGCCTGTCTTTCATTAGGATGTAAGACCCTCCAGAAAGACAAGTCGATTATAATCAAGGCAGCGGATAAAGGGGGTGGAACAGTTATTCAGGATGTCTCAGACTATTTACAAGAAGCCTACCGCCAACTCTCTAATAATAAATTCTATTCTAAGCTGTCTGGCGACCCTACCTCGAGATTTGTGGGGGAGCTTAAGAAGATACTTCTTGAGGCTGTTGAGTGTGGCGCAATATCCAGGACTGAGTATCAATATCTGTTTAATGCACATCCGGTCACCCCTACATACTACCACCTTCCCAAAATACATAAATCATTTACCTCACCTCCTCGGCGTCCTATTATTTCGGGGGTGGGTTCACTTACCTCTAACCTATCAGCATTTGTGGATACGCACCTTCAACCCTCTGTAAAAAAACTTAAATCACACATTAGAGATTCCACTCACTTTCTACACCTTATTAAGGATATTAAGTGGCAAAAAAAAATTCTCCTTGTCACTTGTGATGTGGAATCTCTTTACACCAACATTCCTCACGATAATGGTTTGATAACCATTAAACACTACTTAGATCTTGATTTATCCATTTCCAATCATCTTAACCACTTTATTTTAAAAGCTATCCACTTTATACTTACACGTAACTATTTCACGTTTAACAGTGATTATTATTTACATATTCATGGTACCGCCATGGGCACCAGATTCGCCCCTAGCTTTGCCAATCTATATATGGGTCACCTCGAAGAGCATATGATTTGGGGGGGCCCATTTGGGGCGAGTCTGGTGCTCTATGGCAGGTACATAGATGATCTTTTTATTATTTGGGATGGGGATTATCACTCAGTCACCCAGTTCATAGATTATTTAAATACCAACACTTTTGGTCTTTCTTTCACAAGTACTATTCACCCTACTGATATTACCTTCCTGGATATTGCGCTACACATTGACTTACTCTCGGGAAAAATCCTGACTAAAACCTTTAAAAAACAGGTTGACTGTAGTTCCTTCTTAAATTATTCGAGCTGCCATTACCGTCCATGGATTATGAATATACCCAAGAGCCAATATTTGAGGCTCAAAAGAAATTGCTCGAATGAGGTAGACTATCTAATACAGAGTAATGAACTAACACAGTCTTTCTTAGAGCAAGGTTACCCCCAAGATGTCCTGGATAGAGCCCTTACTGAAACATAACAAACAAATAGGGACGACTTATTAAAAATTAAAACATCAACTATTCTCCCCTCTTCAGAATTTAAAGATAACAAACTCTTCTTTATTTCAAAATTTAATAGTGCCTCGCATTCGGTAAGGAAAATTTTAAACAAAAATCTTCCCATACTTAAAATGGACAGAATTCTTGCAGATTCTTTAGAAAAGGAAATAAAGATCATTTTTAAGAAAACAAGAAACCTTCAAAATCTTCTGTCCCCCAGTCATTTCGTCAAATCAAATGATCCTTTGGGATCCAGCCACAACTCTTCGAAATCAGAAGCCAGTGCTCTCTTATCTATCCCTATTTCTGGACATGGGAAATCCAGAATAGGAAGTCAAAGATGTTATAGACCTAGATGTATGATGTGTAAGTTTGTTACTGAGAGTGATCAATTCTCTTCATTCAAAACTGGGAAGACTTTCGACATTTCGGGTCAAATTACCTGCCAAACGACTTTTGTAATATACTTAATTACCTGCATTTGCGGGATACAATACGTTGGCAGGACCATTAGACAACTCAGTACTAGGTTCTCAGAACATAGAAGACTAGTTTTAAATAAATCTATGAAACACAGTGTACCCCGACATGTCAATTCCCTACATGATGGGGATTGCAGAGTTTTATCCCTACAGGGAATAGAACATATCACTACGACCCCACGGGGTGGGGATAGATACAACTATCTCTGTAATAGAGAAGCCTTTTGGATTTGTAATCTGGAAACCCTGCATCCCATAGGCCTTAATGAGAATATTGAACTTAATGGCATCTAATCTTTCTCCCTCTATAGGCTCTAGTATGTATGTAGGGACAATTATGTATATACCTGTGTGCTGTAATGTGAAGTTGACATATATGTTTTTATATATGTGTGTCTGTTGATTTTGGCATCCACGCATATATTGGATATAGATGGACTGGTTATATACATTTCTGGGATTTATATAATTATGGGTTTAATTATGAACCATACCCTAGCTCAGCTCAACACTGAAGCTGAGATTTAGATTATGTTTATAAGTAATAATCTTCTGTTTGTCCTCAAAATTTGCCTCCGCTCCTTTTTCCCTTGCGAAGAAATAGCTTTGGTCAGAACCTGGGCTCTGTATAATTATACTAATGAAATATATGCATTTAATCTCTTTATAGAACACTATATTTTTTCTATCTATTCTTCTATAAAAATGATAATGCTAATAATATATATATAAAAAATACACAAAAAACTAAATAAAAATTCTTAAAAATGTAAAAGACAGACTATGAGAATATGTTCCTTCGTTTCTGGATTCGAACCGGGAGCCTTGTGGTCGTGGTCCATGTCTCTATCCGCTGGGCTATTGCAGCCGGGAGAACTAATGTTGGTTCTTTATGTATACCAAATCCTCTGGGATGCCATACCCATATCTATGTTAATTGCCGCTCTTGGTATAAGAATGGTGAAATAATGTTGATCACTATATAATGAAAATATAAATAAAAATAAAAATATTTAAATAATTCTAATAATGATACACCGAATGTGGTTAAGTATCAAGGCTATATTATGCTTGATGCTAAACTTATTATAATTTATACTGCAGGTGATCTAAATTCATTTATTCGAATTAGATCTTATTATGCATTGTATCTTTATATATACCATGTAAATTACGGGATCACCTATATCTATTTATTCGGCATTCTTTTTACCGATTGCGGCAATATAATGTGTTTGTTTTTTATATCTTATTATTTTTTATATATTTTTGTATCTGTATTATTACTTGTAATCTAAGTAGCCTATACACCTGATTAAAGATCAAAAACAAGTGAAGGACACATGTGCAAAGGACCTATCATAGTGTGAAAACCTAATTACAACTCTCAGGTGTGAAGAGAGAGACCTGATAGCTGATTGGCTGCTGTCCATTTAAATACACCCACACCTGCCAAAATGGGTATTCACACTTCCTGAAGAAACCGCCGGTGTTGTGGGCGGAGAAACGCGTAGAGGGTCACCGTACAAACTTGTCCACTGCTGGAGACTTTATGGACCTTCCGCTACTGATATTGAGCGATTGAGACGCTTTTTTCACCACCTCCATTAACCGGACACACCGCAATCACACTCCTCTTGCTGTGCTTGAAAAGCCCCGTTCTGCTGAGGTGTTATGCAGTAACCACGATTCCGCTGCTGGACAATCTGTTATAGCCGCTGACGGCTGCCGTGAGTCACCTCCGCTAATTGCTATAGACGGGAATCAGCATTACTACTACGGGTGAGAACGGTCCTGAATGTGAGGGGTGAGATATAGCAAACACTAAAACCTCACTGCCTATAAATTCTAGCAACAGTTTTTTAACCTGCTGAAACATTTTTTCATACGCCTTATCAGTACGGATGATACCAGCCTAACATACTGTGGACTTTTACATCAATTTGGCGTTTAGGCCGATCATAGCTAATTTACTGCCAATTGTGTATGTGATTATCGTATATGCAACTATATTTGCACTGTGTGTTTTTCCTAAATTCACTTTTATTATCTAGGTGGTTTTTCCACCATATCTATTAATAAATGATTTTTTATCTGTAAACAGCGCTCCTTTAATGGTTTGTATAGAACATTAATTAGTATATTCTTGTAATTGGCATCCAGGTGCCCTTTAGGAGCTGCTATCATATTTTATTAATTAATTGTTAATCAGGTGTGCTTTTTAAACTCTTGATAATCCTAGCGCCCGATATATAGGAATATATATTCCTTATTCTCTCCCACTGTTTAGATATAGCACAACGCAACTTACTGACCACATTACAGTGCTGGGTGGTAGGGGAATTTTACGGTGTGGACTGACTGAGAAATAAAGTGTGGGGAGAACACTGCCCATGTTATGTCCCTGCAGACACCTGGAGTTTACACAGGTATATGACACACACACACAACGCACACACACACAGGATGACAGGGTCCCTCTCCCCATGTGCACACTTAAAGCACAAGCAGTATAGGTGATGCCAGTATGTGGTGGAGCAGTCTTCCAAAATACACATGTGGTATCATAAGGAGCCATCCAGTAATAACCTTATATAGTCAGTGAAAATGTCACAGTATGGTCCAGGAATTGCAGTTACCGGGCTTCTGCTGTCTCTGAGGTCTCACAGGTCAGGGGCATTCAAACATGTCTAGAGGATCTAATGCTGGGAGGGAGTTTAAGGGACTGTCTGCAATCTACTTGACAAATGTATTCACAGTGTATACAAGTAGGATTGACTACATTTGGAAAGTAACAGATAGTTTGAAGACTGTCCCTCCCAGTATGAGATCCTGCAGAGACATGCTTGAATACTCCTAGACATTCAAAGTACCCTAGGCAAATGCTTAGCCTGCCTGTAGCTAAGGCCGACTCTGAGTATTGCAATGAACATCACACTCACCTGTGTGCAAAGCTGTGTGTTACACTGTGTGTCACACTCATCTGTGAATATCTACAGTACTTGTCAAAAGTCTGAGCACACCCCTGAAATTGAAAAAAAAGCTTGTTTGTCGTTCTGCTACTTGTGTATGAATGGAGTATGATACAAAATAACAAAATAAATCATTGTTTTGAGGGAAGAAGGTTATTCTTTGCAGCAAATTCACAAACGGTTGAAGGTATCCATTGGGTCCGTGATTCGGGCTATTGAACGGAAGTCAAAAACCGGTAAAAATGTTACAAGAAAACAAACTGGTCATCCAAAAACAGCAACCGTTCGTGAGGGCAACTTCATTGTAACTACTAGCAAGTGTAACAGACATTTGACTGCTCCGGAAATAGAAAGGGAGTTGCAGAAAAGTCGTTCCCAGTCTGTGTTCGATAGGACGGTGGCCTGGCGCTTGCAGGAGTAGGGCCTTAATGGTAGGGTTGCGGTAAGAAAACCACTTCTACTGTACGTGCAACAAATGTAGCAAAAAGGTACGCATGGGCTAAGAAGCATAAGGAATGGACTGAGGAACAGTGGAAGAGGGTGCTTTGGACTGACAAATCGAAATCTGAACTTTTTGGCTTGCATCGCTGGGCTTTTGTACATCGTCGTCCAGGTGAGCGGTTTCTCCCAGACTGTGTAGTGCCAATAGTTAAGCATGGAGGAGGCAATGTGATGGTTTGAGGATGTTTCATGGGCAACCAATTTGGTGACTTAGTCAGAATCGACGGAATAATTGATCAAAAGGTGTACCACAACATATTACTGTGTCATGCGATTCCCTCCGGAAGGCGACTTGTGGGTCAGAACTTCGTTTTACAAGATAATGATCCAAAACATACGTCCAAGTTGTGTACTAGTTATTTGCAAAAGAAAGAAGATGCTCAAGTCGTAACAAAAATAAAAAGGCCACCTCAATCACCAGATGTTTCACCTATTGAGCTTTTGTGGAAAGAACAAGACAGGGAAGTCTGAAAACAGATGCCTACCAACACTGTGGGCCTTTGGGAGGCTCTTCAAAGCTGCTGGAGTCGACTGGATCGCCAAAAGCTGGTAACATTAGTAAATAGGATGCCAAGGATATGCAAAGCGCTTATCAAAGCTAAGGGTCGTCACTTTGATGAAAGCAGACTACCTAAATAAACTTGCCTAAAAGCCAAAACAAGTATTTCTCTTACATCCTAGGGGAATCCATTTAGTACCATGGGGTATAGACGGGACCACTAGGAGCCATGGGCACAATAGAAGTTTAATTAGGTGTGCTGGCTCCTTCCTCTATGCCCCTCCTACCATACTCAGTTTAGAAAATGTGCCCGGAGGAGCCGGTCACGTCTCTGGAAGCCCCTGAAGAGTTTTCTGCATTTATTTTCTGTGTTTGTTATTTTCAGGCAGGACTGGATGGCACCAGCTTGCCTGCTTCATGGGACTTAGGGGGGGGGGTAACGTCCCAACCTCTCTCAGAGTTAATGGTCCCGTTCCCCACTGAGAGGAAGCTAGCTCCTGAGGGAACTATTCGCAAGCCCCACCACGTCGAGCGTACATTCCTGCAGCGCGCCGCCACCCCTAATGGAGCCAGAAGAATGGCGAGTGGTGAGTACTAAGCCGGCGTTCCGGTTAGCGGGTCGCTGGCCATTATGGTGGCATGAGGGTACAGAGACACACGGCTTCTAAACGGGGCGCACTGCGTCTCCCGACTGTGTATGGACATAGATGCTGAACAGCGGACATGGTAACCAGACTGGCAACAAAGCCATAAAAGGAGTCTGTCTCCATTTAATGCATAGAGACACATACAGCCAGTATAAAGAAGAGCGAGAAGACCACACACCATTGTAGGGGCTTCACTATAAGCGGATCCAGCAGCTCAAAGGCACCATTTTCCCTACTGCAGCTGACACAGACGCTGACTAACAGGGATGTGCAGCTACTCTGGAAAGACTCCTGATTACCTCAGCGGTACCAGGGGGTCATAGCAAGGGGGGGGCGATTATTAGTGTACTAAGTACCTAATCTAGGTACTTAGGGGGTCATTCCGAGTTGATCGCTAGCTGCCATTGTTTGCAGCACAGCGATCAGGCTAAAAAATGGCATTTCTGCGCATGCGTATGCACCGCAATGCGCATGCGCGACGTATGGGTTCAAAGGCACTTGTTGTTTTGCACAGGTTCTATTGAAGTTTTCAGTCCCACTGACGGCCGCAAAAATATTGACAGGAAGGGGGCGTTTCTGGGTGTCAACTGACCGTTTTCAGGGACTGCTAGTGCTCTCAGAGTGTGAAAGAATCTTGCAGAAGTCTGTGGCTGTGATGCTCTGTGTCTGCAAAGCCTGCCGTGTGCTCCTATCTTCAAACAGTGAGTAACCATGGATAAAATAGCTCCTCCAACCGGCATGCTGATGTCTGGTAACTTGTCTGAAAACTGGAAAAGATTTAAGCAAAGGTTTAATATATATCTTGCTGCATGTGGAGCTGATTCATAGGCTGACAAGACGAAGGCATCCATTTTCCTCCATGTGATAGGAGATGATGTGCTGGACATTTATAATAGTTTTCAGTTCGATGAGGGGCAGAATATGGTGCTATCTTCTATAATGCAAAAGTTTGAAGATTACTTTGTGCCAAGAAAAAATGTGACATATGAAAGATATGTTTTTCACATGTGATTAGAAGTCTGTAGATGGATTTGATCAGTATGTTACAGCGCTGCAATCACTCAGTAAAACCTGTGAGTTTGGTGATTTAAAGGATTCACTGATTAGAGATCGTATTGTCTGTGGAATACCTGATAATGGTCTCAGAGAGAGATTGCTGAGAGAGCAAGACCTAACACTAGAAAAGGCAGTGACTATGTGTAGATCTGCAGAAATAACTAGATTTCAAGCCAAAAAGTTACACAAGGAAGCTGATGTGCATTTAGTGCAGAAAACAGAGCCATGCAAACCTCCATTCTCAAGAATGAAGCAGTCTAAGCCACAGTCTAATAAGGAAATGTGTAGTAGATGTGGAAATGCTCACAATCCTAAAATGTGCCCTGCTTATGGTAAATCCTGCATGAAATGTGGTAGACTTAATCACTTTGCCAAATGCTGTAAAATTAAAAGTAAAACAACCAAAGTGCATGCTGTTAAACAAACAGATGAATTCTTTGTGGATTGCATTGAACTTTGCAGTGCAGATAAGAAAGAATGGATTGTCCCTTTAACTGTGAACAAGATTGTCATTCCCTTTAAGCTTGATACTGGTGCGCAGGTGAATTTAATATAATTTCAAGACTATAAGACTTTTAGAGTAAAACCTAAAATTTATCCAGCCAAAGTGAAAGTTACAGGGTACACTGGGGAGGAAATTCCTGTGAAAGGTACGTGCTTAGTGACACTGAAATATAAGGGACAACAGTTTAAAACATCTCTACTGATTGTGGATAAAAATGTGCAACCAGAGGGGCGTGGCTTGGCTAGCACGGACGGTGGAAGTGCTTTACACCAGCTCCTCAAGAGCCATTATAATTGGGGCCCCTTTTACCCCTCATCCGCTTCCCCAAACAACCAGTGAAGACCCCGGCTGCCTCTCCTAACCGACTACTGAGGCCCGGGGAGATCCGCGGAGTCGGGGAGCGCTTTTTAGCGCTCCTGCAGATTGCGGCCTTCTCCCCGGACGGAAGCCGGGACCTGGGGCCGGAGGAGACCCAGATCACCACCTCCGGAGGCAGGCACCCGCTGCGAGCCGGCGACTGAGGACAACGCCGCCCCGCTCTGATCTCCCGCACCCCGGCTGAGGAACGAGAGGCCGGACCCGCATCTAAGGGTGAGTCCGCTCCGTCACCGGAGCTTAAACGGCGGTAGACAGGCCTGTCTCCCACCCGCGATCTCCGCGGGCCGGCCGCACCTCTCCCACGACCCCGCAGCGCGGCGCCGTGAACCTCGCTGCCCGCACCATCCCCTGCACGGACAGATGCCGGAGCTCCCCCGCGCCCCCGGAAACACTGCCCCGGGAGTCCCTTGCTCCACAAGGGGCACCTGAACTGCCGGGCCCACTACCACTCGCATGGAGGCGAACACCTACATCCCAAATCCCACCCAATCCCCCCTTATTTTTCCCTTCTTTGACAAGGAGGCATCACCTGGGTAACAGGGGTTGATCCCACGGAGCTGGGGGGGGGGCTCAAAACCTTCCTGCAAGCCGCGGCCTAGCCCCATCTCTGAAGCCGGGGTCTCAATTATCATCCACACCCGGGAGGCTCTGAAGGAGATCCGACCACGGATCCTGGGTCTTCGCCCACACTGAGCACTCCCCCTGGTGGCCGCCTCAGGCCAATTCACCAAAGAAGTACATCCAACCCATCTCAGGGAAACTTAATGAATGCCTTCTGACCTCTCTGAGTATAAAGCGCAGCTAGACATGTGCTGCGCCTGGCTGTCGATGCTACCGATACCGTGATGTGCTGTTGATGCCAACCCACAGGGAGCCACCCCGCTGAAGGCATCCATATGTGAGCTACGCAATCAAATTTCACCTCATTGATTTGCTTACAGGGAATCTTTACCTCCCGCTGCTGATTGAGTGATGACCAGGAACAAGAGACCTTCTAAAAAGACCGACACATCCACCCCGCGGGGAAACATGTCACAGTCCGCTATGAGGTCCTTTTTACAACCCACCCCACCCGCTACAGCCGATAGCCCCCCAGCCGCAGGTCCCCCCACCCCCCACTGATCCCTCACCCATCCCCTCCAGGCGCGGTAGCAACACACACTAGCCCCCCCAGGAGGCAGGGATCTACAGGATATCTTAGCTTACATGAAAAACCTGCCCACTAAGCAAGATCTACAGGATACAGTGAGGCGGGAGCTGGCAGCTATGCGACAAGACATCTCCCACATCTCGGACCGGGTGACGAGCCTGGAAGACCACCAGGAAACCTCCGACACACTCCTACAGTCCCTGACTACCATCCTAGACACTCAGTCCGCAGAGATCCGCTCCCTCCAATCACGGCTAACGGACCTGGATAACAGAGGAAGGAGAAACAATATCCGTGTCCGGGGACTGCCGGAGGATGTTCCACAGGCGGGTCTGATCGACGCCCTCACGAGAATCTTCAACGAGATCCTGGGCAACGACCCCAACGACGCCATCACTTTCGATAGGGCCCATCGAGCTCTGAAACCAAGAGGTCTCCCTGCAGATAGACCACGAGACGTAATCTGCAGATTGCATTATTTCTCCCAAAAGGACGATATCATGCGTAAAGTCCGGCAACTCGATGGGGTTGATTTCAACGGCTCAACGATCCAGATCTACCAAGATTTGTCCTGGCACACTCTCCAGCAGCGAAAGGCTCTCAAGCCCCTAACGGATGAACTCCGTAAGCGTCAGTTGAAATACCGCTGGGGCTTCCCCTTCAATCTACAAGTCTCCTTGTCGGGGAATACCCACACCCTCAACTCATATTCGGACTTCCCGGAATTCTGTACTGGACTGGGACTACCGAAACTTGATATATGCAATTGGGACTTCTCCACCCCAGAGCTACCATCCCTCCGACCCCTGCGTACCGGAGCACCCTGGAAGGAGGTGCGGAGGGCTGGAGGAAAAAGCTCCGGCGGCCCTCCCCCTGACAGAGACCCGCGCGTTACCTGATTGATCTGGTGCAGCGGGATATGATTCTTTTGGTCATAGTGTGACACTGTCCCCCACTCCTGCCGAAACATCATCCGATGTCTCACTGAGTTAACCCCTGCTTTATGTACACGAGATTTCCTACTCCTAACCAAATTAAGAATTTTTCATGTTAACGAGGTTTATAGTTTACAGTTCCAGTTTACAAATAGCTCAAATTATATATGTTTGACGATTGTTACTCTCCTATCCTCACTGTTAAGTCGCCTTAGGCGGTGGCTCCCTTACCCGCCCCATACCCACCTCTGGTAGTTATGCCTCTTAGGTTTCCAGTCCTTGGATGGACCGGCAACCTCAATGCGGGTTTTTTGAATGTTATTGTTGTTTTCTTTCCACACTCTATCTCTTTCTCACTCTTTCCCATTCTTCCTCCCACTCTCCCATTGACCGTCCTGGACCCACGGCCTTCAACCACGACCCATACTTCCCATGGCATTCCCCGGTAGAATTAAAGTAACATCGATCAATGCGAAGGGCCTTAATGTGTCCAGGAGAAAAGATCATCCCTTCTGCGCTCCCTCTGGGCCGATAGAGTAGACGTTGCGCTAGTCCAAGAGTCACACTTTAAAATTTCCGCCAAGAACCCCCCCTTGACAAACCATCGTTACCCTCAGGCCTTTTATAATAACAACCCAGATACTAAATCAAAAGGGGTGGCGATAATATTTTCCAAGTTCCTCCAACTGTCAGACGTATCAGTACATAGGCCGATCCCGGGTCGCCTCTTGATAGTAAGCTGTAAAATATGTATGTTCTCATACACATTTGTTGCTCTCTACGACCCAAACAAGGACCAGCTCCCATTTTTCCGCTCAGCCCTTACCCAAATGGAACCACACCTTTCGGGGGTAGTGGTTTTGGGGGGAGACCTGAACTGGATAATGGACCCATCACTAGACTCGTCCTCCGGAGCCCCCCGAACCTCCCAACGTCAATACCGACAAGTTAGACGATTATTCCATGACCTTCAGCTGGCCGATTCCTGGAGGGTTCTCCATCCCTCCGAACGTGACTACTCCTTCTACTCGCCCCCACATAATACATACTCCCGCCTCGACTACATATTTCTGAGTCACAGACATCCCCCTTTACTAATGGATTCTTCCATAGGCTCGATATCCTGGTCTGACCATGCCCCGGTACATATGACTCTATCATCCCCCCAGGCTTCCCCAGGCCAATGGACTTGGCGCCTCAATGAGTCTTTACTCCAAGACCACTACTGCAAAGGTGAAATAGAAAAGGCCCTGGCTGAATTCTTCTCCATAAATGATACCGATGACGTTTCCAAAATTATCTTGTGGGAAGCTCATAAATGCACCATGAGAGGCAAACTCATACAGTTGGGGTCATTTATTAAGAAACAGCGGTCAGCACTAATCACCAAACTGATGGAACGTCTCCACCACCTCGAGTCCTCGCATAAAATGTCCCTTTCAGAGGCTGACTATCTAGAGCTACTCGACACACGTGCCCAATTAAAGAAAACCCTCACCGATAGTATCCAGCTTTCGGTCCGCAAATGCAACTCCAAATATTATCAATGGGGCAATAAACCTGGTCGCCTCCTAGCCCAAGCACTTAAAGCTCAGCGCGCCTCTCTGTATATTAATAACATAAAAGACCATGGAGATGCTCTCCGATTCAAAACCCCTGAAATTGCTGCATGCTTCAAACAATACTACTCCCTTCTATTCAATCTAGAAAAACGACCCGATGGCACTGCTACCCCCTATGATGTCCAACAGGCGAAGGCGTATCTAGAAAAGGTGTCCTATCCCGTCCTTTCACCCTCAGATAGGGAAGCCCTGGAACTACCTTTTACCCAACAAGAGTTGGAAAACGCTCTGGCTTCGACACCCTCTGGTAAGAGCCCGGGGCCGAACGGCTTCACACTCACCTACTATAAGCAATTTAAAGACCTCATCTCTTCCCATCTTCTACAGGCTTTTAACTCCATCTCCGCAGATACCCATTTTTCGGGCCAATCCCTGGAGGCCCACATTTCCATTCTGCCTAAGCCTGGCAAAGACCCCTCGATGTGCTCCAGCTATAGACCCATATCCCTTCTAAATGTCGATGTCAAGCTTTTCGCAAAAATAATGGCAATTAGACTAAATTCATTTCTACCATCTCTAATCCACAACGACCATGTGGGGTTTGTCCCAAATCGTGAAGCTAAAGACAACACCACAAAGGTGTTGAACCTAATCCATATGGCATCCCAAGGCGGCCCCCCTACCATGCTCCTATCTACCGACGCCGAGAAGGCTTTCGATAGAGTTAGCTGGGGCTTTATGGGAACTGTACTGGGGCACATCGGACTGGGCCCCCTAGCGCTTGGTAGAATTATGGGACTCTACAGATCCCCCACAGCTCAAGTTCGCGTTAACGGATCCTTATCAGATCCCTTTTTTATAAGTAACGGGACAAGACAGGGTTGCCCACTATCCCCCCTACTCTTTGTCCTCTGTATCGAGGCCCTCGCGAGAGCTATTAGAGCCAACGATGGCATCACTGGCCTGAGAGTTGGCGACACAGACCACAAACTCTCCCTGTTTGCTGATGACTTATTAGCCACAATAACCCATCCGACCTCTTCCCTTCCTCACTTCATGCAAGAGCTGTCTCACTTTGGGCTTCTCTCCAACTTTAAGATTAACATGTCCAAATCCTGTGCCCTGAACATCTCCACGCCACCCGACACGGTGGCCACACTTAAACGATCCTTTCCCTTCACTTGGAACACCTCCCATCTATCTTACTTGGGAGTACAGCTGATGAGCGATCTGTCCCGTTTGTTCACCTTGAATTTCACGCCCCTTCTCCGGACACTCAGAGCTGATTATAGTAGATGGTACCTCAAACCACTCTCATGGTTGGGAAGGGTGAACGTGGTGAAAATGGATACACTCCCCAAGCTTTTCTACAAATTACAGACCCTCCCCATACAGATCCCGGACTCCTGGTTCATATCCATACGGCTCTTGATACAACAATTCATATGGTCCCGGAGACGGCCCAGAATCAGCCGATCCATTATGACCCGTTCCTCCCGTAGCGGTGGCTTCCAACTACCTGATGTCAAAGGCTATTATCGGGCAATATTGCTCAATAGGGTGTTGGATTGGATGAGGAGTCGGGATACTAAGCAATGGGTGGCCTTGGAGGGGCTATATATACAACAATTCCCAGAGATCTTCCCCTGGCTTCCTTCCCTACCCAAGCTACCAGTTCCCCACCCAACTATCACCGCTACCCTCTCCTTCTGGAAAAAAGCATGCACCTGGCCCTCCCTATCATCCACTTTTGGCCCATTGACTTCTTTTCTAGCCAACCCCGACTTTCTGCCAGGTCTAACTCCCTCTCACTTTAGAGACTGGGCCCTTGAGGGTCTCTTTAGAGTAGGCCAGCTGGCGTCCCCCTCAGGTGTTAGGCAGTTTTCAGATGTACGATCAAAATGGGAAATCCCGCAACATGACTTCTGGAAATATCTACAGCTTAGGCATTTCCTGCACTCCAAGCACAGATATATCCAGGCCTCACGGGAGCTAACACAGTTCGAAAGGCTCTGCGTTTCTAAGTGTACCCCCAAGCATACTGTCTCTGCACTCTACAGATTGTTACAGAGCTCTGATGCTCAGACACCCACATCTTTCCAGGTGGCCTGGGAGAGGGACCTCGGGATCCAACTTACAGAAAAAGAGTGGCAGAAGATATTCATCAAATCTCACAAAAGCTCAGTGTGTATTCAAGTCAGGGAAACCCAATATAAACTTTTAATGAGATGGTACAGACACCCCTCCCTCCTCCACTTCATGTATCCTGGGGTGACTGACAGATGCTGGAGATGTCTCAATGCCACAGGCACCCTAAAGCACATTTGGTGGGACTGCCCCCTACTTTGCCCTTTTTGGGCCGACATCATTTCCATTTCACAAGCTATACTCCAAACCCCGGTCCCTACTGACCCAGCCTTTTGGCTGCTCTCCCACTCCTCAATTTCACTGGCACAACATAAGATATCATTACTCCACCACTTATCTAATGCAGCACGGCCAGTCATCCCCACACTCTGGAGATCCCCAAACCCACCCACAAGAAAATTGTGGTTCACTAGAATTACCTATTTTATGCATATGGAGAATATCCTCCTGGTCTCCAGAGACAAACTATCGGAGTTCATGGTCACCTGGCTACCCTGGATAGAATATACGTCCTCTAAGGACTACAAAGACTACGTATACGCTACCAAATGATTTAGCTTCACAGCCACCTGATTAAAGTGAATGCATTGCAGCTATTTCTCATTTCGAAGGTCCCCAGTCCTGGTCACTCTTTCTGTTAGGAATATTTGTGTTTTGTTTTGCCTTGCATTACCTCATTCCTGCCTCTAGGGGTCTCACTTGTTGCCTCAGGTCTGAATGGCAGTTGCACACTGCCTCTGCAGGGTAATTACCTGATTGTGTGCACCTGGAGCCCAACACCCTGCTGCTATTTAACTCCAGCTCACAGGCACTTAGTTGCAGATCATTGCGGTTCCGTATGGAGTGAGACTGGGCTCTCTCCAGTAACCCTGTTCAGATTCTGCCTTATTTGCTTCTTGGAGACTTCCCTGCAGTTTGCTAAAACGCATGTGCCTTGCTTCTGGACTTCTTACCCTGCCAGTTCAACATCTACATTTCTGGACTATTATTTGCAGTTTGTTTCCATTCCTGCCTGATCACTTCATTTTTGGTATGTTATTTTTCCCCTGCTTGATTTAAACCCGGATTTCTTCATGTTTATTTTGCATCTATGTTTAACCTGAAATATTCCATTTATCGTGTTTTGTTCCATGTAATCAAGCATCCAGTTTATATTTATTTTTACCACCACTTTTTCCACAATAAACTTTACTTAATTTTCACCTGGCTTCAGCTGACATCTTTCCAAGCACGCACACACAGAGAACTCTAGAAATCGTTACAGAATGATCTGCCAAAATAAACGTGTGCAGGAGTTTTGTTTTGATTCAGCTGAATCTCATAAAATGGCTTCACTTCAGAAAGGTTCCCTGCCTCTCAAGTTTTTGCCGTTTTTGAGTTCTGCATTGCTGGTGGATTTCAGAGAGAAACTGGAGGGTATTCAAATCCTATCTTCAGAGATACTGTCTGCTCTGCCTGAAGATTCAGTAAGGTTACCTGCTCCCTTTAAGGAGACGCAGGAAAAAAGGGGAAAAGATCAGTCTGGTACTCTCAATTCTGGCTGCTGTTTTTCTAGCGTAAGCAAAGGCAAGTTTTGGAGTTTTCCACGACCCAGTCTCTCTGAGGAAGAAAGGAGACATAGAAGGGATAAGAAGCTCTGTTTTTATTGCGGCAGGTCGGGACATTTTATTCAGTTATGTCCTGCTCGCAAACATAAAAAGAGCTTTCCTCATTCTGCCATAGTGCCAAATTCTGCTCAGTTATGCCACTGTGGTGCTCAAATTTCGAAAGGAGGGGTGTCCGGCCAAGCGACCCCAGGAGGGGTGTCCGGCCAAGCGACCCCAGGAGGGGTGTCCAGCCAAGCGACCCCAGGAGGGGTGTCCGGCCAAGCGACCCCAGGAGGGGTGTCCGGCCAAGCGACTCCAGGAGGGGTGTCCGGCCCAGCGACTCCAGGAGGGGTGTCCGGCCCAGCGACTACAGGAGGGGTGTCCGGCCCAGCGACTCCAGGAGGGGTGTCCGGCCCAGCGACTCCAGGAGGGGTGTCCGGCCCTGCGACCCCAGGAGGGGTGTCCGGCCCTGCGACCCCAGGAGGGGTGTCCGGCCCTGCGACCCCAGGAGGGGTGTCCGGCCCTGCGACCCCAGGAGGGGTGTCCGGCCCTGCGACCCCAGGAGGGGTGTCGGTCCCTGCTGCCCTTGCCTTCGGGCATGAGGTCCCTGCTGCCCTTGCCTTTGGGCATGAGGTCCCTGCTGCCCTTGCCTCACGGCATGAGGTCCCTGCTGCCCTTGCCTCACGGCATGAGGTCCCTGCTGCCCTTGCCTCACGGCATGAGGTCCCTGCTGCCCTTGCCTCACGGCATGAGGTCCCTGCTGCCCTTGCCTCACGGCATGAGGTCCCCGCTGCCCTTGCCTCACGGCATGAGGTCCCCGTTGCCCTTGCCTCACGGCATGAGGTCCCCGTTGCCCTTGCCTCACGGCATGAGGTCCCCGTTGCCCTTGCCTCACGGCATGAGGTCCCCGTTGCCCTTGCCTCACGGCATGAGGTCCCCGTTGCCCTTGCCTCACGGCATGAGGTCCGAGAGGTGCCCGCTTCGCCAGAGGTCCGAGAGGTGCCCGCTTCGCCAGAGGTCCGAGAGGTGCCCGCTTCGCCAGAGGTCCGAGAGGTGCCCGCTTCGCCAGAGGTCCGAGAGGTGCCCGCTTCGCCAGAGGTCCGAGAGGTGCCCGCTTCGCCAGAGGTCCGAGAGGTGCCCACCTTGCCAGAGGTCCGAGAGGTGCCCGCCTTGCCAGAGGTCCGAGAGGTGCCCGCCTTGCCAGAGGTCCACGCCTTGCCAGAGGTCCGAGAGGTGCTCGCCTTGCCAGAGGTCCGAGAGGTGCCCGCCTTGCCAGAGGTCCACGCCTTGCCAGAGGTCCGAGAGGTGCCCGCCTTGCCAGAGGTCCGAGAGGTGTCCACCTTGCCAGAGGTCCGGCCAAGGCCTGTCCAGCCCCAGGAGGGGGCTCTGCCTGTCCAGCCCCAGGAGGGGGTTCTGCCTGTCCAGCCCCAGGAGGGGGGTTCTGCCTGTCCAGCCCCAGGAGGGGGTTCTGCCTGTCCAGCCCCAGGAGGGGGTTCTGCCTGTCCAGCCCCAGGAGGGGGTTCTGCCTGTCCAGCCCCAGGAGGGGGTTCCGCCTGTCCAGCCCCAGGAGGGGGTTCCGCCTGCCCAGCCTCAGGAGGGGGTTCCGCCTGCCCAGCCCCAGGAGGGGGTTCCGCCTGCCCAGCCCCAGGAGGGGGTTCCGCCTGCCCAGCCCCAGGAGGGGGTTCCGCCTGCCCAGCCCCAGGAGGGGGTTCTGCCTGCCCAGCCCCAGGAGGGGGTTCTGCCTGCCCAGCCCCAGGAGGGGGTTCTGCCTGTCCAGCCCCAGGAGGGGGTTCCGCCTGTCCAACACCAGATAGAGGTGCCTGCCATGCCCGAGATCCAAGATTTGCCCGAGGATCTGCCTTACTTTTATGGAAATATCTCTCACTGTTTAGCTCTCTTCAGATATTATCTGAGTTTTGATGACTTGTCCCCTATTGATATCATTGCTAACGTATGTATGAGATTCAGAGGGAGGGCCTTGAAGTGGGTAAATGGTCTTATAGATAAGGGAGATCCAGTGTTACAAGATTTGCCCGGTTTCCTCAAGGCTGTGACCGAAAGATTCAGTCCACCAACTGTCCTCACGCTCCTAGATGAATCTACTAAGGTGTGCCCCTCTGAGAACCTGCCTTTGCAGTCTGGGGAGCACCCTCAGTTTTTCAGATGTGGGCAGGTATCTCTAGGTGTTCACGCAGATTGCTCGGCAAGTTTAACATCTACAAGTTTACCATCCGCTCTTGATTCCATCCAGGAAAATAAGAGGTCAGTTCTACCGCTGGGTGGTGGCTCCGACTCTGAGAGTGAGCTTCTGGATGATCCGAGACTCGTTTTTGATGGACCTGTATTGCCTAATAGTGTCTTTGTGACACCTTCAAATAGGGTTAGGCAACCCAGAAAGAAAAAAGGAAAAAAGAAGAGAAGGTGAACTTTGAGGCGTCTGGAATCCGCCTGTTTAAGGGGGGGATAATGTTAGGAATATTTGTGTTTTGTTTTGCCTTGCATTACCTCATTCCTGCCTCTAGGGGTCTCACTTGTTGCCTCAGGTCTGAATGGCAGTTGCACACTGCCTCTGCAGGGTAATTACCTGATTGTGTGCACCTGGAGCCCAACACCCTGCTGCTATTTAACTCCAGCTCACAGGCACTTAGTTGCAGATCATTGCGGTTCCGTATGGAGTGAGACTGGGCTCTCTCCAGTAACCCTGTTCAGATTCTGCCTTATTTGCTTCTTGGAGACTTCCCTGCAGTTTGCTAAAACGCATGTGCCTTGCTTCTGGACTTCTTACCCTGCCAGTTCAACATCTACATTTCTGGACTATTATTTGCAGTTTGTTTCCATTCCTGCCTGATCACTTCATTTTTGGTATGTTATTTTTCCCCTGCTTGATTTAAACCCGGATTTCTTCATGTTTATTTTGCATCTATGTTTAACCTGAAATATTCAATTTATCGTGTTTTGTTCCATGTAATCAAGCATCCAGTTTATATTTATTTTTACCACCACTTTTTCCACAATAAACTTTACTTAATTTTCACCTGGCTTCAGCTGACATCTTTCCAAGCACGCACACACAGAGAACTCTAGAAATCGTTACACTTTCCTATCTTCTTTTTCTTCTCTATACCTCATTCCCCGCTCTTTTTCCTTTTAACTATCTTATTATATTTACCTAAGACATCGCGATTGTAGTCACTATACAGGTAGCAAACTAGTTGGTAATACTTTGATGCTCTAAGACAACGAACTAAAGCTTGTACCTATACCGACTCCCAGAGTCTGAAATGACATGCCACTCTGTTTTCCTTGACTAAAATGTACCTGACCCTAACTATAAGCACTGTTGCCTACGTGTTTGAACGTGATGTACTATCTGTGTCTTTCTGAATAAAAACAGATTATACAAAAAAAAATGTGCAACCGATTCTAAGATTAAGTTCCTGTGAGAAACTAAGCTAGCTAAAGAAAGTTTTTATGGTGACATCACAAGTAGAAGATGACTGCAAATCGATGTTTACAGAATACAAAGACTTGTTTGAAGGTCTAGGTTGTTTGCCTGGAAAGCATAAAATAAATAGAGACACGCAAGTTTCTTCAGTGATACACCCCTGTAGAAAAGTGCTGTTTGCGCTGAGAGAAAAACTGAAACAAGAGTTAAATCGCATGGAAGCCTTGGGTGTGATACAGAAAGTTGATGAGCCTACTGAATGGGTAAGCTCCTTAGTAATTGTTGAAAAGAAAAATGGACAACTCAGAATATGTCTAAACCCCAGAGATTTAAACAAAGCTATTAAATGAGAACATTTCAAACTACCAACCAGAGATGAAATCATGTCGCAATTTGCGGGAGCAAAATGGTTCAGTAAATTGGACACATCTTCAGGATTCTGGCAAATTAAGCTAGATGAGGCCAGCTCAAAGCTTTGTACATTTAATACACCAGAAGGTCGATACAGATTTCTTCGACTACCATATGGAATATTGTCTGCTCCAGAAGTATATCACAAACAGATACACATGATTTTTGAACATATTCCAGGTGTTGAAACAATGATGGATGACATTATTGTCTGGGGATCTACAAAGGAAGAACAGGATTCTAGATTGAGACAAGTAATGGAACTTGTCAAGAAAGTGAATCTAAAGCTAAACAAGGACAAATGTGAATTTGGCGTGAATACACTTACCTTTATGGGCGACGTGGTCTCGGATCAAGGTGTAAAACCAGACCCAAGGAAAATATCAGCCATAGTGAACATGGAACATCCTAACAAAAAAGACGACGTCAGAAGATTCCTAGGAATGATTACTTACTTAGGAAAGTTTATTTCTCAACTCTCCGAATGAACAGCCTCTCTTAGATGGTTGTTGGACAAAGATAACGAGTGGATGTGGTCACATGAACAAGAAGAAAGTTGGCAAAACTTGAAACAGATCATTACAGAGCAACCAGTGCTAAAATTCTTTGATCCTGCGAAAAGAATAAGAATTTCAGCAGATGCTTCGCAATTTGGCCTAGGCTCAGTGCTGTTACAAGAACATGAGGATACCAGTAATCTATGCATCAAGAGCACCGACAAGTGCTGAAACAAGGAATGCTCAGATAGAAAAAGAACTTCTAGCGATCACATATGCATGTGAGCGATTTCATCGGTTTGCGTATGGTCAAACATTTACAGTGGAAACTGACCACAAGCCATTGATAGCTATCATGACTAAATCATTACATGACTGTCCCATGAGAATTCAACGAATGCTTATCAGACTACAGAAATATGATGTACACTTGCTGTACTGTCCCGGAAAATACATGTATATTGCTGATACACTTTTTCTCGTGCTGTGGACAAAAGTGAAGGTTCCAAAAGTCTGATGGATGAAGAGATAGAAGCCTATGTTAATTTGATTGTAGCTTCTCTACCAGTGTCTCTTGCAAGACAAGAACAGATTAGGAAAGAAACTGAGACAGATGACACAATGAAAGTGTTGAAAGATATCATTCTGAAAGGTTGGCCAGCAGAAAAACATGCGTACCCGCTGTCTATCCATGATTATTGGATGTACCGCAGTGACCTTGCAGTTGTCGATGGTATTATTTACAAAGGCAATAGGTTTGTCATACCTGCACAACTAAGAAAAACTATGCTGTGCAAGATACATGAAGGCCACTTAGGAGAAGAAAAATGTAAGCGGAGAGCGCGTGAAGTTATGTATTGGCCAAGAATGAACCAAGACATAGCACAGACTACAGCTGCATGTGAATTATGTCTTACGTATAGACCGAAACAACAAGTCGAGCCACTGAGTCCTCACGCAGTGCCAGAGAGACAGTACCAGAAAGTTGGCGCAGATTTGTATGATTGTAATGGGAAAACATACATTGTCGTGACTGATTATTACTCTAACTACCCTGAGGTGAAGACACTACATACAACTACTAGTAAAGCCGTAACCAATTGCATGAAGTCAATCTTTGCAAGGCATGGTGTTCCTATGGAAGTGTTCACTGACAATGGTCCTCAGTTTTCCAGTGCTGAATTTAGACGATTTGCTGATGAGTGGGAATTTGACCATACTACGTCAAGTCCCCACTATCCACGCTCAAATGGGTTGGTGGAAAGTTCAGTAAAAACTGTAAAGAGTCTCATGAAAAAAGCTCAAGAAGGTAAAGAAGATTTCTACAAAAGTCTTTTAATCTACCGCAGTACACCTTTACAGAATCGACTTTCTCCTGCACAAATGCTGATGGGAAGGAGGATTAGAGCAAATCTCCCGATACATGATGAACTGCTTAATACACATAACTCAGCATTGGTCAGACTGAGTAAGGAACGTCAACAGGCGAAACAGAAACTGTTCCATGACAGTCGAGCAAAAAGCTTATCTGATCTAAAATCGGGTGACCAAGTCTGTCTCAGAGATCATGAGAAAGGTATTTGGGTGCAGAAAGGTATTGTGCAAGCACAAGTAGCACCAAGATCTTATACTATACGTACAGAGCGTGGAACGGAAGTAAGAAGAAATCGGGTGGATTTAAGATCTCAACCTAACCATAATGAAGACAACATGACTGAAGAATACCCTTCATCTGACATGTATGATGATCCTGATAATGGTGAACAAACCACGATTCTAGAAAGGTCCAACATGGTCGATGAAAAACAGACTGTGTATGAAAGACCCAAAAGGGAAATACGCAGACCTGAGAGACTCATTGAAACGTGTTAGATGATGTTCTTAATATGACATTGTTAATTGTTGCATTGAAGCGTACAGGGCTTATCTTTAAAGAAAAGAGGTTGTGATGTTAGTGTATTAGAATGCTTAATATTTGTAGACACTCCCTTACTAATCTGTGTAAGCTTGAATCTTCAGTGATGGTCCCTGGGACCAGGGGAATGCTGGGAAGTGGGTGGTCCAGTGTGCAGTGTGCCTGGAGTTGGTGATGGAATAAACAGCACAGCAGTGAACTCACATGTCTCTGTGTCCTGATGACTGGATTTACAAACATATGAACAAAACAGTTTTGTATTAGGGATATAAATATTTAGAAAGGAATAAGGCTGGTTGTAGATCTGACACGTGACCAATAAGCCCCTCCCCTCCGCCAATTTGTGAGAATCAATATCTGTAATAGGGAGATGTCTAGCTATTAAGATCGCCACTCCCAAGGTTTTCCCAGAAGAGTTGTTTGATATAAAAATATGTGGGTAGCAGTGACATTTAAGTGAAGGGAAATTTCCAGATTTAAAATGCATTTCCTGGATAAGGGCAATATCTACCCTATCCTCCCAGAGACATTTAAGCAATTTCGATCTTTTCTCGGGGATGTTTAGCCCTTTAACATTAAAAGTGGCAATCTCCAGACTACAGTATTTTATCCCGCCATAGGTGGATATCAATATGGTGAGGTGTGAAGAAGTGAGTTGGCTTACTGGTTCCCAGGAAGAAAAAAGAAAAGGGGGAAAGAGGAATAGAGACAGCGGTAGAAACATAATACAACAAAAAATACAATTCAAAAGATGGAAAATTGAAAGCACAGAATTCAAAGAATTCCGGGGATTACACTGCATTTGGGCCAAGAGCGGTATCCAGCCAGCTCCTGGTCCAATAAACGTGGACATGCAATGAACAGGGGGGAAAAGGGGGCCAGTGACCCTGACGGAAAATTATTATAACATGAACAATACAAGAAATAAACTTGAACATAGTTTGATATTAGTTATGAGGAAACTCTCAACATAATCAACGGTAAAAAGAATAAACCTGAAAAATATATAAACTGTGAAGAACCTATAACCTCCAAGCAAACATTGAGTTTTGAAGTAGAAATATAATGAGCATTGCTAACTAACTACTAAATGAAATATGATGGATAGGAAAACGTATATGAGTCATGTTAGCAAGTGAGAATAAGTAATGTTACAGTATTTTTCAAAACTGGCATAAAGGTTCAGGTTGCTTCTGCACCCTGAGATTGTAGTGGGGACTTGCGCTTTCTTCTCGAGGTAGAGGATTGCTTCCAAAGGTCGTCCTTGGAAGGAAGCGGTGGAAGCTCTAATTGACAATGGAAGGCTTCCCAATCTGGAAGCTCTAATGGCTGTAGGCCGATCGAGGACAAGAAGGTAGGCAATTCCGCTGGTTTTTGAAGAATAAAGTTTCTACCGTTGTGTGTGATTTGTAATGAAAAAGGAAATCCCCAACGATATTTAATTTCTGACTTGCGCAAAATATCGGTTAGTGGCCTTAAAGCCCGGCATTGTTGAAGGGTGGACCATGTCAGATCCAGAAAAATTTGAATCTTGACCCCATTAAAGACCACACCATCGAGTTGGCGAGTTTTCCGCAAAATGTCCTCCTTTTGTGTATAATAATGGAGTCTGCATATGACATCTCGAGGTTTATCCGTGGGTTTACCTTTGGGTTGGAGCGCATGATGGGCTCTGTCGAAAAGGATTTCAGAAGCAGGATCTAGACCCAACAGTTCACCGAAGATTTTAGTGAGAACGTCAACCAGATTAGATGATTGGATATCTTCAGGGAGACCTCTGATCCTGATATTGTTCTGTCTTCCATGATTATCCAAATCTTCGAGGTGGGATTTAAGACTATCAATTTCCGACATTTGATGGGAGATGACATCCTTAAAGCGAGAAAGAGTGTCAATCATCGCAGATTCGTGTGCTTCCAGGGAGTCGGTACGATCAGCTAAGTGAGCCATATCAGTTTGAATAATGGCGACTTCTTGTCTGATAGTTGTCAGTAATCGGTACTCTAGAGATTGAAAGTCTTGCTTTGTAGGCAGCGGCTTGATGTGTAGAAGTATCTTGCTAAACTCCTTGTTAGGAGATGGATCTTGCGCAGAACAGGAGCCTCCAGAACTAGACATATTTCTTAGAGAGTTGTATGGGGTTAAAGTATCAGGCGTCGGATGGCTGGAGGGGGGATCCATCGCTGTAGGGGATTTTAGAAACTGGCGATAGTCAGAAGTTGGTCCCTTTGGATGAGACAGTGTCCCTTCCGGCTTAGTTTTTTATTTTTTATTTCTCACCATAGGACCGGTGAAGGCTAAGCCGCATCAGCGGACCAGTTCAAGAGTAGAGATTGCGCATGTATATATAATATCATATGAGGAAAGGAAGTCGTTGGTGTATACTGGCCCCCTCGTGGCTCAGGTTGCCACCATCAGTGAAGGTGGAGCATGATGGTAGACAGAGTACGGGTTATCACATAAGGAGAGGAATAATCACCTAATGCAGAAATGATGCCTCCAGCCAGGGGCAGTGTGGCAGGGAGGCTATACAGATGGTGCCTGCAATATACAGTATTGGTAGCTAATTGCATGAATCCAGAGGAAAAGAGCTTCGTCTTCTGATAATAGTGTGGGTTGCTTAACAGGGCGTGAGTTTGAGTCCCCACCGTGGAGATATCCCTGTGGGGAGACTGAGTGTAATATACAGCGTTGCATCTGGGAGCGGCTGGCGGGGCAACTCCTGTAGCTAAAATCAATAAGAACAGCCAGGACGTTATTGTAATGGTAGAGATGCTTCTCAATAGCCTCTACAGCCAGAAATAAAAGAAAAAACAGGGCTGCACCATCTCATGGGTCAGTAACATATAGTATGGGCGTGCTGCCCCTAATCAAAATGGTGCCTCCGTCCGTCCATACAAGGCCTCAGCAGCCTTGGTACCTGGAGCCCCAGAATACTGGCTGATGCATTGGTGGAAGCGGTGAATGCCTCCACGTCCGTGGAGACAGCCTGCGGCAGGAGGGCAGGGCCAGGTGTGCAGCATCTTCGGTCTCAGACGCAGCGGCGCCCCTTCCGCGCCGCACAGCTGATCCCTACTCCGGGCACCGCAGTCAAGGGGGGGCTCTCCAATCGAGTCAGCCAGGCGGGTGATAGGCACAGGGCGGTAGAGAGAAGGAGGGAGCTCCGCTGCCGCCCGCAGACCACGAACGCCTCACTTCCGGTCCGGGACTGAAGGGAAATCGAGGCCCCTGCTCCAGTCAGAGAAGCAGGCCGCAATCCGCACAGGTGCAGGAGGCACCCACCGGCTCCGCAGACTACTCCGCCTGACACAGGAGCAACGTAGGGGTCTAAAGCAGGTCCTCTTGTGCAATTAGCAGCACTAAACCAGCAGTTTCGGTGCACCTCAGGCAGGAGCTCTATCACCGCATGACTGCCTGGTTCCGCTGCCAAGGCACGCCCCCCACATTTAACCTTTTCCTGTGTGTGTGTGCTGTCACTGTTACAGTATGTCAGGCAAAGAGTGTTTTTCATGTAAAGCACAGTGTTCCTCTTCTCCAGGGGGTTCACTAGTGTGTACTCAGTGTAGTATCCCTTCCCAGGCCAGTGGGGCTGAACCAGCACCAGCAATCTATGACTGAGTTTATGAACAAGGACTTAGTACCCAAACCAGCGTCTCAGTCCCCTGCCATTTGTCCGCAAAAACATACTTTGGTCCATATCTTGCAGTCTGATGATGAGGGGTCAGAAATAGAGGAGGGTGAGGTGGACTCAGAGGTGGGGGAGGGTACTCTGTCTCAGGGAATAGGAGCTCTCACGGAAGCTATCAAAGATGTTCTGAATATCCCTGATAGGGTGACAGAGGAGAGTGAGGAATCTTATTTTAATATAAAAAAGAAATCCTCAGCCACTTTTCCTGCATCAAAGGAACTAAATACCCTGTTTGAAGAACCATGGGTTAATCCAGATATGAAATTTCAAATCCCTAAACGGTTGTTATCATCTTTTTCTTTTCCTCCTGAGGATAGGAAAAAATGGGAGAATCCACCAGTAGTGGATACATCGGTCTCCAGGCTGTCACGGAAAATTGTACTGCCTGTCCCGGGTGCAGCCTCCCTAAAAGACGCAGCTGACCACAAAATTGAGACTATGTTCAAATCTTTGTATACAGCTGCAGGGGTGGCCCAGAGACCCACTATAGCATGTGGGTGGATTACGCGAGCCATTGCTAAATGGTCGGGTAACCTAATTGAGGGGTTAGATACCTTGCCTCAAGGGGAGATTATTTTGCTCCTGCAACATGTACAGGACTCTGTGAACTTTATGGTGGAAGCCATAAAGGAGATAGGCTTGCTTAATGCACACGCTACAGCTATGGCAGTGTCTGCACGCAGGGGTCTATGGCTACGCCAGTGGACTGCGGATACGGACTCCAGGAAAGGAGTGGAAGGCCTACCTTTCACAGGTGAGGCCTTATTTGGAGATGAACTAGACAAATGGATCTCCAAAGCTACTGCGGGTAAGTCCACATACCTACCTTCTGCAGGTCACCCAGCTAGGAAGGCCTGTTCAGGATCCAACTTACAGTGCTTTCGGATGGCCAAGTTTGGGGGCAAGGCCAGAGGTTCCTATACCGCCGCCAAATTTGCTAGAGGTAAACCATGGAAACCAGCTACTGCCGGTTCACAGGAACAGAGTTCAGGCTCTGCTTCCTCAAAACCTTCCACATGATGGTGGACCGCAATGCCTGGAAGACTGTCGAGGGGGAGCCCGGCTAAACTTCTTCAGTCACATCTGGACAGGATCGTGCCAGGATCCCTGGGTCATAGACCTTATATCCCAGGGCTACAGACTGGAGTTCCAGGAGCTCCCACCTCACAGATTCTTCAAATCAGGTTTGTCAGTTGCACAAGAGGCAAGAATAACCTTACAGGACGGCATTCAAAAACTGTTACAGACCCAGGTCATTGTTCCAGTTCCACCTCATCTACAAAGCAAGGGTTACTATTCTAGCTTGTTTGTAGTACCGAGACGATTCTGAACCTCAAATCGTTGAACCCATAATTACGAGTGTTCAAATTCAAGATGGAGTCTCTGAGAGCGGTGATCTCAGGTCTGGAGGAGGGGGAATTCCTAGTGTCTCTGGATATCAAGGAGGCATACCTTCATATTCCGATCTGGCCGCCTCATCAGGCTAATCTATGGTTTGAACTACAGGACTGTCACTACCATTTGGTCTCTCCACGGCACCGAGGGTGTTCACCACAGTGATGGCAGAGATGATGTTTCTACTTCGCAATCAAGGAGGGAACATAATTCCGTACCTGGACGATCTTCTGATAAAGGCACCATTCAGGGAACAGTTGTTCCAGAACATTGGCCTCTCAACCAGACTACTCCTGGATCATGGGTGGATTCTGAACCTACCAAAATCTCACCTAGAACCAACACAGAGGCTTCCTTTCCTGGGAATGATACTGGACACAGAAAGTATTCCTTCCCTTGGAAATGTCAATGGTAATCCAGTCGATGGTTCGGGCTGTCCTGAAGCCAACCCGGATCTCGGTGCATCTCTGCATACGCCTTCTGGGGAAAATGGTGGCCTTTTACTAGGCGATTCAGTACAGTAGGTTTCATGCAAGGCCCTTCAAGCTGGTCCAGATCGCATCTTCACATGCACCAGAGGATTCGTCTGTCGCCAAAAGCCAGGATCTCTCTCCTGTGGTGGCTACAGGCTTCTCACTTAGTCGAGGGTCGGAGATTCGGGATTCAGAATTGGATTCTGCTAACCACAGACGCAAGCCTCAGAGGTTGGGGTGCAGGGAAAGCTGCTTTTCTTCTTCTAAATTAAGCTATTCAGGTCCTATCGGACAATGTGACGGCAGTGACGAACATAAACAGACAGGCTTAATGAAAAGCAGAGCTGCAATGTCAGAGGTGCTAAGAATTATCCTTGGGTGGAAAAACACGCCGCGGTGTTGTCGGTGGTCTTCATTCCAGGAGTAGACAACTGGGAAGCAGACTTCCTCAGCAGACACGACCTGCACCTGGGGGAATGGGGCCTTTACCCGGAGGTGTTCCGGTGGTTGACACGTCGGTGGGGATATCCACAAATCGACATGATGGCCTCTTGGCTCAACAAGAAGCTCAAGCGGTAATTGTTCCAGGTCAAGAAACCCACAAGCAGTGGCGGTAGATGCTCTGACAGCTGGTGTACGTGTTTCAGCCGCTTCCTCTGATCCCAAGAATTCTAAAAAGAATAAAAAGGGAAAAGGTTCAAGCAATCCTCATTGCTCCATACTGGCCACAAAGGGCCTGGTATGCGGATCTTCTCAAAATGTTGCTCGAAGATCCGTGGCCTCTACCTCTTCGCGAGGATCTTCTGCAACAGGGCCTGTTTGTCTATTAAGACTTACCGCGGCTATGTTTAATGGCATGGAAGTTGAACGGCTGATTCTAGCCAGGAGGGGGATTCCTGACAAGGTCATCCCGACTATGATTCAAGCCAGGAAAGGAGTAATGTCTAAACATTACCACCGTATCTGGAAGAAATATGTCTCTTGGTGTGAGAGCAGACAATTCTCTGTGGTAGAATTCCATCTGGGATGTTTCCTGCTTTTTCTGCAGTCGGGAGTGGAAGTGGGCCTACTAAAAGCTCGACCCCCAGATAATTACAGAAGATTCTAGGTACTGCTAAAAGTCCTTCATCTACAGATTGCAGTAATTGAGTGGGGCAGTATGGGATCAGAAGCTGCTTCAGGTACCTTGGGCCCTGGTCATGTAGTGCTTTGAAACTCAGTAAGCCAATATTGAAGATGATTCTCCATC
This sequence comes from Pseudophryne corroboree, assembly GCF_028390025.1. Taxonomy (NCBI): domain Eukaryota; kingdom Metazoa; phylum Chordata; class Amphibia; order Anura; family Myobatrachidae; genus Pseudophryne; species Pseudophryne corroboree. The sequence goes on along the minus strand of NC_086454.1, from coordinate 221,738,646 downwards.
TTACAGGCAGCCAGTGAAGGGAGTAGAGTATGAGTATGGGTGTTATGTGGCTAGAACGGGGGTGGTCGGTTAACAGCCTCGCAGCTGTGTTTTGGCTGTTGTGAGGGCTTTGAAGGGGATGCGGTCAACATCCCGCTGGACGGGATCTCGGCGGTCGAAATACCGAATCCGGAATCCCGACCGCCACAATCCCGACCGCCACAATTCCGACATATTCTCCCTCCGTGGGTGTCCACGACACCCATAGAGGGAGAATATAATAGTGTGCCGAGCGTAGCGAGGCACCGTGCCCGCAGCGCGGCGAGGCACCGTGCCCGCAGCGCGGCGAGCGAAGCGAGCCGGCAAGGGGCTGCGTTCCGCTCGCCACCCCTGTCGGGATTGTGTGGTCGGGATTCCGGCGTCGGTATTTCGACCGCCGGGATCCCGTCCAGCGGGATTACGTACTGATCCCCTTTGAAGGTGTATGTAAAGAGATCAGCTCGTCCCAGTCGCCTGTTCGTTCTCTATGATCCCAATAAAATATATCTATTGATTTTATATTAGTAATCAGTAACAGAATATAATCATATAGGGATCAATATATAGGAAATCCCTTCTGTCTAAGGAACACTTATCGAATAATAACTATAAATCAATATGATGTATATAAGTTACATAGATCTCTTGAAGGTAGCATTATAAAGCGCCTCAGGACACTATATAGATCTCAGGAATCTTGCATTATAATCAAAACCAAGGAATCATCACAGCAAGTGGTGGCGACCTGTTCAACAAATTATGCAGTAGGGAGGTTTATTGGATGTTGAAATTTAATTCTTTATATCCTGATGGACTTAATGAAACAATAGAACTCAACTCAGTATTGTAGATAAGGAAACCCCTCCTCCTTCATGTCACGCTGTCCAAAAGTACAGGAGTACTACTGTCAGATTATAGGTCCCTATTACTGATATATTACCCTATACTTATTATGGAATACTCTAATTATACATTTTATAACCTTTCACACGGATGAACCTGATATCTAATATTGCATTGTGTGATAATTCCTTGGTTTTGATTATAATGCAAGATTCCTGAGATTTCCTATATATTGATCCCTATATGATTATATTTTGTTACTGATTACTAATATAAAATCAATAGATATATTCCCTTTTCTCTGCCCAAAGAAAAAAAGGGGAAAAAAAGAAAAAACAGTGTTCTAAGTAAGTTCAGATGTTTTTCATAATGATGTGTATCTCTATTTAACAATCATGTCTAAATATGTTTAACACACAAGACTATTCCACATGTATTATATGGATCTCCAAATGCTGAAGTAAGTGGAGTGCATTGGGCAGGCGCGCTACCAGGGGCAGTCCGTGTCCACTGTTTACATTCACGGCTGCGTTGCCATGGGGCAGCCTTTGGGGTGCCGATCACGTGCTTGGTCACGTGGGGCGGCGCTACGGACGGCACGTCGTGGGGCGTGACTGCGGGTGTGGATAGATGGAGTGCGGGTCCGTCTCGGGCCGGAGGGAAAATAATTGTCGGTATTCCGGCTGTCGGGCTCCCGGCGCCGGTATACTGAGCGCCGGGAGCCCGACCGCCGGCAAACAGAAGACCACCCGTCCTTGCGCTGGTCACGTATTAACGTGACATAGGTTTCTGTCTGGTCAGCTGACCCTAATGCTCCAATTATGAGAGTGGAATATACAGATTCGGGTCACGTGATGTTTTGCGGTCACATGACCGGACAAAATGAATTGAATAAATATATAATTTCAATGCTTTCTAATTATTATTTTGATATAGGATCTGGTATATTTACATATGAGACCAATAGTCTTTTGAATATTATGGATTTTTATTTGTTTTTATGGACGGTTAGGTTTATTGAATTAATAGGATTACAGGTGTATAGGATCCCACTAATTTCTTGCGGTTTATAAGGAGTCTCAAACTAGACTCCATCATTTACTCCTGAGGAAGCTGGGCTTCTAACACCAGCGAAATGCGTTTGTCAGACACAGCATTGAAAACCTTCTCAACTTTGCATGGACATTCCATTCAGCTCTACCTATATAGCAATTATTGGACAGCTTTTCCTTTGGACATTGAAGGGTTAAACATGCTATATGAATTGTTATGTGTTTGAATAGACACGTACGCACTCTCTACAAGATGCCTTTGTCTGTTCATATAATATAAGGCTTGTGTGTGTCTTATCTTCAAGGACAATTACATACTAGATCAAAACTGTTACTTCTGTGTGTTACTAAAATATCCCGCATGTAATGTCGTATGCTACTTCTATTTATCCAATCATATGCTTGCACATATTGTATACACCCATGTTTCTCTTCTATATAGTACGCTGTAATTTATTAAATAAACAGAGTGATTCTTAACTACATGGTGTCGTGTATTATCTGTAACGTTAAGGATTGCTCTCACTGACGTCAGTGGCCATCACATCGAGGTAATCAAAGAGAGGTAGGGATCCTTTCAGCTGGGAGCTCTATGTCCGGGATTCAGTGATCGTCCCTGAATGGTAAAAATAGAGAATTTATTGTCTATCTTTGCCATACAGGATTGCGGTCATACACTGAAGCTGAATCCGTGTCAGTGTTCCGGGAACACGTGACAAGGTAATATTTAAGTCCGGGACTTAATATTACGAAGTTTTATGTAAAAAACATAAAACAGGTATCAGGGATACCATAGAATCTTTAATGTCTGGGACTTAAAGATACGTCTGAGAAAGGACCAGGAGTCCAAGCGCAATTCTCCAAAGACGTTAGTATCTGGGATACTTAAAAAAAAATATATAGACCTGGGGTCTATACATAACGTAGATTATACCTCGATCTGATCGTCTATATATATATTCTTGTATGTTGTAGTGAGATAAGTTCTTATATTTGGTTCAGACGGCTGGTAAGTTTTCGTCTGCCAGATATCTTTACTCAAAACTCTTTTCTTGCTTCCTGTTTAAAACGCTGTATTTTTCTGACATCTTGTACGAAGGTAAGCGTACCCGTCAAAAGATTTCATGTTCTCATTATACAGATAATATTGTGATATTGTCAATGACTAATTAACTGGTGTTAGCTAATGCATGCATAGAAAGTTTTTAAATTGCATTTTTTGTTGTGAAATTGCATAGAACGTATTTTTGTTGTGAAATTGCATAGAATGTTTTTTTTTGTAAACTGCATTTTTGTTGTGATATTGCATAGACAGTTGTTATAAGTTGTTGTAGAAATTGCGTAGAAAGCTGGTGTAGATTGTATTCTTTACTATGGGAGGGGGTCAGAGTAAGACAGTCATTTATCCTCCACCTTTACCAGGAGAGACATGTAAGGAGTATGTAGCCCGTAACTCCACCACAGATTATTATCTAGTTAACCCTTGGGTAGATAACTTAGCGGGGTGGACAGAGAAAGTTGGCAGCCCCAGCCCATTCCCCCGTGATGGTATTAATTATCCATTTTATATGGACATGATCAAAGGGCTTTGTCTGGGAGACAAGGAAGCCTGGCCGTGGTATGATCATGACCCACAATGGGACATGACATATATGCGTGCTGGAGGAGAGCAATGGCTCACGATAGCACCTCATTGGTATGACAAAAATATCAAGCAGAAACAGCGTAGAATAAAATCTGTAACTTCCCGACTACACAAAGCTGAGGAATTTAGAAGCAACAAGTTTCTGAAAAACTCTTCTCCTCCGCCCTACAGTCCCCTATACCCCTCCTTAAAAGACACAGATCTTTTAGCTGCAGTTGCTTTGTCACGAATTCCGATGCAAAGGGGAGGGGGAGGAGGGGAAGGGGAAGGAGAAGGAGGCTCAGTTGCTTTGTCACGAATGCCGATGAAAAGGGGAGGGGGAGGAGGGGAAGGGGAAGGAGAAGGAGGCTCAGGAGGAATAGCCCCCCCTGACAGTACCCTCCACATAGACGTAACCACCCCCGCCCCTAGTGCCCCTACTCCTAACAGACAAACCGCCTCCCGCCGCAACGCTGACTTAACTATTGCTACTGACAACCCTCTCACCCCCTCCACAACGCGATCCGGCACTGGTTTCCTCGGTGTCGCCACCCACCTGCCCTTCATGACAGTAGGGGATCAGTTGTTAAAGAAACCCATTGAAATAGAGGATTTAGACAGAATTGTTAAGAACTGTCCCAAACCCACTGTTGCACCTGACGGCTGCATAGCTTACTTGAAAAAGGCTTGCACAGGACGCAGCTATACTCAAGAAGATATGAAGCTGATCATAGATGGGGTTATAGACCATTACAACGGGTGGGATTGGAAAAAGATTCCCACCATAAACACTCCTACCACCCTTAACGATGCCGTTCGCTACCCTCTCAATACTGGGGACGGTGTAACGGAGATGTGGAAGGAAATTGAGACCCATATGAAAGAGATTTTTAAAACCCGGGCTTCTCTTCCCATTGCCGTAGCATGTAAACAAAAGCCCACTGAAACTGTCACTGAGTTCTGGAAGAGGTTTAAAAAGTGTTGGTCTGAAGATGCAGGTCTCACTCTTGTAGATACAGACCATTTACTAATTTCTACCTTTGTAAATAACTTGTTGCCATCTGTTATGGTCCCTGTTAAGCAAGGTGTTTCTTCCTGGACCTCTGATAATATTAAGGAATTTGAAAAGCACTTATATGAAAAGGAAGCTGCAGGATGCTTTGATGTTAAAAAACCCTTGCAGAATGCCCCAACTCATAACTACCAAAATCAGAAAGGTCGGGGAGATAGACGCCAGCAGCACTCCACTGGCCCACCCCGTAATCCAGCCCGATATCAAAACCCACAAGCCAGGCCACCCCACCCCCCTGACTCTGCCAGCAGGAAACAAACCTCCTGCTTCAACTGTGGAAGGGACGATCACTGGGCAAGGGATTGCCCTTGTCCCTCACAAAACCACCGACAGCCCCAAGCTCCGGCTCCCTCCCGGGATCATCCCCGACAGTCACACAACAACCCCTTTCAGGATCATTTCCGATTCCGAGTTGACTGGCAGGATCCCTCCCACTGACGGGGCCCGGAGGAGGGTATCCCAGCCTTTGCCCAGCTCACCAGACACTGGAAGGACCCACCGCTACTAACCTTGATTATAGGAAAGAGAGCAATCCCTTTCCTGGTAGATAGCGGGGCAACTACTAGTGTTTTGTGTGTCGACCTGTACGATGGTCATTTGGTAAAGACTGCTCCTTCAATGGGAATCAATGGGATACCCACAGATGCTTACCTGACAGATGCCCTTAGTGTCAGAACCACGGGAGGCACATATATGGGTAAACACAATTTCACTGTAATACCTGAATGTCCAATTAATCTTCTGGGAAGGGATCTTCTTAGCAGGCTCGAAATCTCCATTCTCCCTTCACCCACTGGCAGTGGCCTGGAGGTTGAGTCCCCACACCTACCGGTGTGGGAAGCAACAGACATTACACCTGATTTTGACAAAGTAAACCCTGCTCTATGGTCGGAGGGTCCCTATGACACTGGCCTCATTCCTTGCACACCATATAGAGCAACCCTGAAACCTGACACACAACCTGTCTATCAAAAGCAATACCCCTTGTCACAAGAGAAGATTGAAGGTCTTAGACCAATGATACAACAGTTTCTCCAACAAGGCATTCTCAGACACGTAATTTCACCTTACTGCACACCAGTCAACCCAGTTGCTAAGTCAGATGGCAGTGTAAGGTTTGTACAAGACCTTAGGGCAATTAACCAACTCATTGTGCCTATAGCACCCATTGTACCTGACATTAACTCACTCATTTCAGCTATCCCTGCAGATGCTGCATTTTTTTCGGTAAATTGATTTAAAAAATGCATTTTTTAGCATTCCAGTGGATGCACAGACACAGTTACTTTTTGCATTTTCTTTTGAGGGCAAGCAACTCACCTGGTGTCGTTTACCCCAGGGCTTCATTGACGCACCTGTTGTGTATAGCATTGTACTCCAGGCCACATTGGGGCCCTGGCACCCTCACCATGGTTCAGTCCTGCTACAGTATGCAGATGATCTGCTGCTCTGTAGTCAAACTGAGGAGGCCTGCCGGGAGGATGGTATATCACTGTTAAACTGGCTCTGTGAATGTGGACACAAGGTGTCCAAAACAAAAATGCAATGGTGTAAGAAGCATGTGGATTACTTGGGTTTTGTGCTCACTCAGGGGGAAAGGAAAGTCAGTCCACAGCGCATTCAGTCTGTATTGGGCCTGGTCACCCCAACTACCCAGAGGGAACTGCTGTCTTTTCTGGGTATGGTAAATTACTGCAGACAGTGGATATCTGATTGTTCCTATTATGATAACATTTTGAGACAAGCCACACTGAAAGACAAACCTAATATTGTACAATGGTCACAAGAAATGTTAACTGCATATGAAAGCTTAAAGTGTATGTTAATGAAAAGTCCGGCACTTGGCCTCCCCAACTATGTACTACCTTTTCATTTGTTTGCAAGGGACAATTGTAAAACCATGGCGGGGGTGCTCACACAGTTTCATGGAGGAAAGTTGCGCCCAGTGGCATTTTTTTCCAAAGTAATGCCTGTCACAGTGCAAGGTATGCCTGCTTGCCTCAGGGCACTTGCAGCCTGTGCAATGGTAACTGAAATGGCCACCACACTCACCCTAGGCCACACAACAATACTTCACACCACTCATGATGTTCTAACCATTTTAAAAGGGTTACACACACAACACATGTCAGCTCAGCGCCTCAGTGGATATGAGGTTCTCCTTTTAAACAACCCCTCCCTCACCATTAAGTATGCCACCAACTCTTCAGGTCCTGCACCCATTCTCAACGCTCTACTGGGGCTCAAAGGTCCTGAAGACCACCCTCCTGAACCCCATGACTGCTCAGCTTCCATTGAGTCAGAAACATCCCCCAGACTGGACATGTCCCCTGTCCCTGTCCCCGACGCGGATGTCATTTTTGTAGATGGTTCCTGTAGCAGACCCAATGACACCACGTACCAAGCGGGTTATGCTATTGTCACTCTCCCTGACATTATTCTGGAAGCACAGCCCATTCCTTACCAGTCAGCACAGGCTGCAGAGCTCATTGCTCTCACAAGGGCTTGTCACCTTTACCAGAATAAACCAGTCACCATCTACACTGACTCCAAATACACGTACGGCGTCGTGCATGACCATGGGGTCATTTGGCGACGCCGTGGTTTCCTTGGAGCTGATGGAAAAGGCATATCACATGCCCAACTCATCTCTGACCTTCTGCATGCCATAACCCTGCCCTCTGACATTGCAATCCTCCATTGCAGGGCACACACGGGGGGGAAGGATGCAGTCTCCCTTGGAAATGCTCTTGCTGACTCTGCTGCCAAACATGCGGCCTCACAGCCCATCACTCAGGCCCACATGTCCATCATGACCCCCCCAGCTCTCGACAACCACTACCTGATCACCCAGTTACAGGCCTCAGCCTCCAATGCCGACCTAGCTGACTGGACTTACCCAGTTTTGCAGAAGAATCCTAAAACAGGATTAATCTGCAAAGAGGGGAAACCTTGTATACCCCAGTCCAGTGCACCCTTGTTTATTGCCCACTACCATGGCATAGGACACCACAGTAAGGCAACAACTACCTTACTCTTACGTAATGATTTCTATGTCACGGATGCCAAGTCATTAGTAGATCAGTATGTCAGTAGATGCATCACTTGTCTGCGAAACAACCCCAACAACCCTGACAAGGCAAAACATCAGCATCTTGAATACCCCACCACACCCTTTACACACCTGCAAATTGACTTCACCCATATCCCAGGTACTGGTAAACAGGAGTATGCCCTGGTCATTGTAGACATGTTCTCTCGATGGCCAGAGGTATTCCCCACTAAATCTGAGGATGCAAAGACAGTTGCTAGGATCCTAACTCAGGAAATCATCCCCAGATGGGGGTGCCCATTGCAAATCAATAGTGATAAAGGCTCCGCCTTTACAGCAAAAATTACACAGGCTCTGGTAAAGACCCTGCAGGTGGAATGGAAATTCCACATCCCGTATCACCCGCAGAGTTCAGGGGTCGTAGAACGCATGAATAGGACCCTCAAAGACAAGCTTAGGAAGGCCACAGGGGGTACCTTCCATAAATGGAAGAAGGTCCTTCCTATTATCCTAGCAGAGATCAGAATGACCCCACAAAAGACTCTGGGTTACTCCCCATTTGAAATACTAATGGGTAGGCCTTTTCCTACACCCTGGGCTAAGAAACCACTAGTAATACAGGAAGGAGATCTAGAACTCATCAGAGAAGAGTATGTCAGGTCCCTGATAACAAAACTGAATGAAATTGAACATGAGGTTGTTTGTAAAAACCCTTTGAATCCACAGGAACCTACACACCCCTTTAAAGTCGGAGACAGAGTCGTGGTGAAGGTGCTCCCCAGGAACAAGAGCCCAGGAGACTTCACCTATGGTCCAGAGACAGAGGTCGTAGCAGCTACCCGAACAGCAGTCCTGACAGAGGAAAGTCCTACCTGGATCCATGCATCCCGAGTAAAAAAGGTTCCTAGACCAGACCTAGAGAGGGAAGCAAGTGATTCCAGTGAGGTACGAACCGGGGCAGACAGCCCTGACCTCCCACCTAGCGAAGACAGAAGAACAGAAAACGATGAAGAACCTGCCCCCTATCTCTATCCTGGGGACTATCTCGATAGCCCTACTGGCCCTCATTCACCTCACAATATGTGAAGTCAGCATCACACAAACAGATGGGGTCCCCACCTTGTGGTACAATTCCTCTAACACACACGTAGCCACATATATCCTTGACTATTTTATGTTCCCCAAAATTGCTGATGACAAATATTATATACAACAAAGGAGGAAATCAGGAATGTCTGAGACAGTATATATTTGTGTTACTGACGAATGGTACTATGACATTAGATATTATGGATCTAATTGTAATTCCTGGGAAGCTGTGGGGTGGAATACAGGAACAGATTGGGGATATCGCCCATCAGCTGCCAGAAACAGATATGGTCAACATCTGAACCTACTTCAAAGATTGTCTATTCATAAAATGGAAGAGGGCCCAGACTCATATCGGTTCAGGCTAAACATAGTGCATCCCAGCAACCGGGATAATGCAACTTATGTAGTTGGTATATGGTGGCAAGCAGGGTACTATAGTGCAAGACAAAGGTTTTATTTATGGGATATGTACAAAAACCCAAAATACCAGCCTAAAATTGCTCCCCAAAACAAACCTTTAAAGCCCCATATTGCCACTTCTAAAGATATGGTGGCTATTACTAACCCTACCTTTGAAGACACCCTAGCTATTGAAACTGGTTTCTCTGACATTAATTTTTGGTTGGAATGGATGAAGTATAGTGCTAACAAACACAATAAAAGCAACTGTTATGTCTGTGGCAAATCTAGGCCCCACCTAGGTACAGTGCCCCTTAATATACCCCTAGAACAGGAAAATTGTTTTTTCAGCCTTTTTAATGACACCAAAACAAATGACAGTCAGTGCGAAATGTGGAAAAGGGAATATCCCATATTGTCAAAAAATCCCAACCCAGGAAATACCATAACCATATATCCTGGAAACTATACCTGTTATACATCTAACATCACCCCAGGGAGAAATTTAAAAACCTTCCCACCAGGGTATTGTGCAAATAAAAGAACAACTGTTTTAGTCAACCAAACTAGATCACTAGGCGACATTTATTATATATGTGGGGATATGAAGCTTAGAACTAAATTAGACACACCATGGTATGGTGAGTGTGCCCTGGCCAAAGTCATAATGCCACTCCTAATGATCACCGATGACCCCAATCCTCCCTCTAATACTCCTGCTAATCGAAAGAAAAGAGCACTCCCAGGAGGTAGCTTTGACCCCCACGTGTACATTGATGCTATAGGGGTCCCAAGAGGTGTTCCAAATGAGTTCAAAGCTAGAGATGAGGTGGCTGCGGGTTTTGAGTCATTGTTCCCTATAGTAACTGTAAATAAAAACGTAGCCTGGATTAATTATATATATTATAATCAACAAAGATTTGTTAATGATACCAAAGATGCTCTTAAAGGTATAGCTGAACAGCTAGAAGCCACTTCCCAAATGACATTTCAAAATAGAATGGCCCTTGACATGATTCTAGCAGAAAAAGGCGGTACATGTGTTTACATTAGTAAGGTGGAAGGCTGTTGTACATATATTCCTGACAACACTGGTCCCAATGGTAAGGTTACTTTAGCCATAAACAAGTTAGAAACCTTATCCATAGAACTCAAGAAAAATTCAGGTATTGATAACCCATGGAGCCAATATTTTGGGTGGTTTGAAAATTGGAAACAGGCTCTTGTGCAAATAAGCATATTCATACTTGTAACTTTAATTCTTTTAGGCATTATAGTTTATTGTGTAATTCCCTGTGGAAAGAAACTTACCTCCAAAGGCATTGATAAGGCCCTGATGTACTATGATATAACCCCCAGTCCTGTCACCTCCTCTGATAGTAAGGGACCCGACGATTATGCCCAATATCTCAAGAACTGGAGGAACAAGAAAGGAGCCTCACTTAAGAATCATGTCATATAACAATCATGATTCTAAGAGGGGATTGAAGGGTTAAACATGCTATATGAATTGTTATGTGTTTGAATAGACACGTACGCACTCTCTACAAGATGCCTTTGTCTGTTCATATAATATAAGGCTTGTGTGTGTCTTATCTTCAAGGACAATTACATACTAGATCAAAACTGTTACTTCTGTGTGTTACTAAAATATCCCGCATGTAATGTCGTATGCTACTTCTATTTATCCAATCATATGCTTGCACATATTGTATACACCCATGTTTCTCTTCTATATAGTACGCTGTAATTTATTAAATAAACAGAGTGATTCTTAACTACATGGTGTCGTGTATTATCTGTAACGTTAAGGATTGCTCTCACTGACGTCAGTGGCCATCACATCGAGGTAATCAAAGAGAGGTAGGGATCCTTTCAGACATTTCCACCTGTGGAGGAATTGGAGCCACCCCTACCTGCCTAAAATGCTTGCACTTTATGCTTAATAAGGGATCAAATTGAACTCCACTGCCTGTTTTGCCTCCTCCTACCATCTAGTGTGGACTTATTTCCAGAGGGAGTCCTAGCCGGGGTATGATACAGTTCTTTACTGAGGGGACATTTAAATGTGTCATGATATATGATTTTTGATTTTAACAGTTGTGTCCTAATGACATCTGTGGTTTTAAGTGAATGTTTATATTAAATGTAACATATATCTTTTCAACATAACATACCGTCCTAGGTTTTTATTTATTGTGATTGATCTAGTGTTATATACTTTTTAAACAACCAAGCGATGGTGACCATTGTTCTTATTGTTTATATACATATCTCGGGGATTAACCACCCCCTACACCAGCAGCTGTTGACAGCGCACTCTATACATTCTTTTTAATTCTCCCCCCAGACACCTAGTTTAAAAACTCCTCCAGCCTTCTAACCATCCTTCCCCGCAGAACTGCTGCCCCCTCCTCATTCAGGTGCAATCCATCGCAACAAAAAAGATGGCGCCTGACTGAGAAGTCCGCCCAGTGTTCCAGGAGCACAAACCCCTCTTTTCTACACCAATCTCTAAGCCACACATTTACCTCCCTAATCTCCCTCTGCCTCCCTGGGCTAGCGCGTGGCACAGGTAATGTTTCAGAGATGTCCTTGCCTTTAGTTTCTGGCCCAAGTCCCTGTAATCTTTCTTAAGGACATCCCACCTACCACTAACTTTGTCGGTGCCAACATGCACCAAGACTGCCAAATCTTTCCTAGCCCCTCCCAACAATCTCTCCACCTGGTCCGTGATGTGCCGTACCCGAGCACCCGGGAGACCACAGACTGTACGGCAATCACGGTCCCGGTAGCAGATTGCCCTATCTGTCTTCCTGAGGAAAATTTGCACTCATCAGCCCGGAAGCTGCGCATGGGATGTACTTGGACGTTCCAACATGACAATGATCCAAAACTCTAGACCAAGTCGACCTGTCATTGGCTACAGCAGAATAAAGTTAAGGTTCTGGAGTGGCCAGCTCAGTCTCCTGACCTCAATATCATTGAGCCACTCTGGGGAGATTTCAAACGTGCAGTCCATGCAAGACAGCCCAAGAATTTACAGGAACTGGAGGTTTTTTGCCACGAAGAATGTGCAGCTTTACCATCTGAGAAAATAAAGAGCCTCATCCACAACTACCACAAAAGACTTCAAGCTGTCATTGATGTTAAAGGGGGCAATACACGGTATTAAGAACTGGGGTATGTAAACTTTTGATCAGTATCATTTGGGTAGTTTCTGTTGTCATTATGATTTAAAAAGAGTGAACACAGTTGTTTGACAATAAATGGCTTCACCCAACCACTAACTGTAAGGATGTGCCCTGTGGGCACATCCATGTTGCCGTCCCTAGCTGGGGACAGCGCTGGGGCAGCTTGTCTGTCCCCAGCGCTTGGTGCGTGGCGGCGGGTGTCCGGTGCAGGGATTACCTTTTTCCCTGCACCGGACCAGAGACTGCGGGGGCATTTAAATCTTGGCGCCCTCCGGGAGCCAATCGCGGCTCCCGGAGCGGCAGCCAATCGGAGAGTGACGCGGCGAGCCAATCGGCGCTCGCCGCGTCATAGGCCCCGCCCCCGGCGTCTGACGTCAGACGCCGGGCAGGAGCCGTTCGTAAAGGAGGCCGCGGCGAAGAGCGGCGAAGAGGAGGAGCCCGCGCGCAGGAGCGCGAGGAAGAGGATCGCGTGGGAGAAGGAAGAAGACGGGCGGGAGCAGCGCGGACGGAGGTCGGCGCGCCGGAGCGCAGAAGATCCAGACGCCGCAAGGAGGAGCCGGAGGAGGTCATCGGTCGGTATCGGAAGAGAAGATGTCCAGCGGCGGCTGGACGCGGAGAAGAGACGCCGGCGCCGCTGGCCAGGACGGGTCAGCGGCAGAAGACGGTGCCGGAGGCCCTCGGGTTAGGTAAGGCCTCAGTGAGGCATCCTGCCCCCCTCCCCTTTTCCTCCCTCGACCACCAGGGACGGGCATTAGGCCCGAGGGCACAAGTCAGGCACTAGGCCTGTGGCGCAGTTAGGAGATTGGGGGTCATTTGTCTGATTAGGTGGCTTGGGCATTAGGCCCAAGCCACCCCACCCCTGCGGCACCAGTTAGGCGGGCACTAGGCCCGGGGGACAAATCAGGCAATAGGCCTGTGGGCGATAGAGGGCATTAGGCCCTAGCGTATTTTGGCCAGTAGGTACAGATAAGGTGACCCTGGGCACAAGGCCCAGGTCACCCAACGGGCAGCAAGTTAGGCGGGCGCTAGGCTCGTGGGCGAAGTCAGGCCTCCGGCCTGTGTGCAGTTAGGGGGCGCTAGGCCCATCGAAGCAGTGTTTTCCCCGAGGTGAGTAAAGGTGGCACTGGGCGTTAGGCTCAGGCCACCCTGAGAGTACGGTAGGTGGGTGAGCTGTGCGGTCCCCACTACTGGGTGTTCTGAGTCGGGTAGATAAAGGGACAGCACCGTTTTATGTGGTAACTCCGATAGTGTGATATATGTTGTTACCGTGCAGGGCAAAGTGTATGTGTTGTGCATAGTTGTGTCGCACCACCCACACGAGCTAGTTTGAGGGCTCTGTTTATGTAGCTAGTGTAGCGGACGCACACTAGGGTAGTTCTTGGCCCTGCACGGCTGTTTCTCTTTGCCTCCTTACAGGGACCTGTAAGTGGAGAAGATCGGAGTGCAAGACTCGTGACGGTGAGTAGCATCCGTGTACGTCTGTCCCTTGTTTGTCCCCGAGCGCCGGAGTTAGGATTGCTCACGGACGTGAGAATCCCTTTTCATCACACTACGTGCGAAAGCGCGAGTGTGTGAAATCTGGGTGGCTGAGGCTTTGTGCCGGTGATGACCATTCGCCCAACCGGTGAAGGTCGCGGCCACCCCTGGGGTATCCCCTGTTCCAGCGGAAGAAGGGTCGATACCCCCTTTGATGTAAACCATTCTCTCCTCAGCTCGGTCGACGGTCAGCTCCAAGAGGGAATCGCCGTGTCCGGATCCGACTGAAGAATTCCAGGTCCGTTGAAGGTTCCGGTACCTGAAGGTGAGAGAGAGCGGCGCCTGGTGAGTACCACGTCTACACCTGCACGGCAGCAGGCACCACCACACGCACCCGCAGGCCCCCGCTCCTCTCACACTTGGCGTAGTCGGCAGGATCAAAGAGACCGGATCACGGACACGATGTGGAACGCCACCAAGAAGACCTCCCTGCGGACGGCTCCGGAGAAGACTCACCCCCGGACGTGTGCGGACCAGAGCGACTGGGTGACGGTGTGTGGGGCAGACATCCTGAAGATGGTGCAGCGGTCGGTCCAGCGTGAAAAAGAAGAGCGCCGGGAGAAGGGGCGCAAGAAGGCCGCTGTGACGCCCTGCAAGAAATGTCGGCAAACAGGTCACTTTGCCAACGAGTGTACTTGGCGAGAGACGTCCCCAAAGAAGGTGGTCCAGGAAGCGGACCGAAGACGTCAGAAGGGCCAAGCGAAGGAGTCCTGGTGTTTGCTCTGCGGAAACTACGGGCATGAGCACAACAGTTGTCCCTGGGACGAAGAGTCGAGCGAAGACGAGGTTGATTCCCGGTGTGAAAACTGTGGAGATCCCCGACATCTGCTCCTGGAATGTCCATGGACTGAAGACAGGACGGACTACGAGGCCACGGTGAAGCAGATGACGGAGTCTCGTCAGCAGCTTTGGGACCGGGTGGCTGCAGAGCCTGTGTGTGCGCTCTGCGAGACGAGAGGACATGCGCTTCCCGATTGTCCGTGGAATGAAGACCGGATGATTGCGGATGGTCGCGCCCAGAGATGGGAGGAGGAAACCAGGGAAATGGAGCGGAAGGCCTTGCTTGAAGTTAATTCGCAGGTGCCCATTTCCTCGGAGCCGGAACCAACGGGTGAAGATTCCCCAGTGAAGGAGGCGGACCAGGAACCCGTCTTGGAGAAGGTGGCAGTGGCCCTCCCTTGTTGGAAGTGTCGGCGACCAGGACATGCGGCCAGTGAGTGCCCTTGGGAAGATGCCGAGGACCTACTCTGTCCCAAGAAAGTGACCCCAGTAAGGCAGAATCCTTTCCCGCATGAGGCGGAGGTGGACGACTGGGAGGTGAAGAGGCCACGCTGCGAAGAAAAGCGTGAAGACCCAGTGACTGAGACGTCCGGAATCTCCCCGCGATGGAACCGTCCACGACCAGGACGTGCGGAACAGGAGTGTCCTGGGTACCAAGAAATGCCAGCGGAAGCAAAGGAGTACGCTGAGGAAGTAACGATGCCAGCGGAAGCGAAGGAGTACGCTGAGGAAGTAACGATGCCAGCGGAAGCGCAAGAGTACGCTGAGGAAGCAGAGGTGCCAGCGGAAGCGAAGAAGTACGCTGAGGAGGAAAGTAATACCCCAGTCCAGATATCGGAGGAGGACTCGGACTACGGTGAGCTGTCCGCCGACGAATCCCTCCCAGAACAGATGGAGGACGACTCTGGCATTGGAAGCGCCGACGAGAGTGACTGGCAGGATCGGGTGGAGTCATGCTCCCAGTTGAATGCCCTCCGGAAAGAGGAGGAGATAGTCCTGGAGCAAGAATACCTGCCAGGAGTGCCGAAATGGACCGACGTACGGGGACAGGACTGCGATGCCGTGGGAGGACCCGTTCCAGAGGAAGAGATAGGACCTTTGGAGATGCCCCACGAGGAAATGCGACATGTGGTGGCTGTTGCCCGGGAGGAAACGGATGCCCCGGAGGATTCCGCTGTTGGGTGGTGGTCGATACCACACCCGGACGACAGGGACGAAGCCACAGACGGTATCGGAGGCCAAGAGTGGGTGACTGTTGTCCCCGTGGAGGAAGATTCCCCTTGGTGGCCAACGTCAAGCGACCGTGAGGAGATGCCACTCCCCCAGAGGATCCGCCGATGGAGGTCAGGACGTAAGAGGAACCCGGAGCTGGAGGAGGAAGGATGTGGGGTCACAGCTGGTCCAGGCTGGGCCCCCGAATGTACCTTTGCCGGAGGGACCTCTGAATTCCCTGACCCGCGGACAATGGAAGTCGTGAGGAACTTTGTAGGGACTACAAAGGAAAAAGGGGGGGGAAATGTAAGGATGTGCCCTGTGGGCACATCCATGTTGCCGTCCCTAGCTGGGGACAGCGCTGGGGCAGCTTGTCTGTCCCCAGCGCTTGGTGCGTGGCGGCGGGTGTCCGGTGCAGGGATTACCTTTTTCCCTGCACCGGACCAGAGACTGCGGGGGCATTTAAATCTTGGCGCCCTCCGGGAGCCAATCGCGGCTCCCGGAGCGGCAGCCAATCGGAGAGTGACGCGGCGAGCCAATCGGCGCTCGCCGCGTCATAGGCCCCGCCCCCGGCGTCTGACGTCAGACGCCGGGCGGGAGCCGTTCGTAAAGGAGGCCGCGCCGAAGAGCGGCGAAGAGGAGGAGCCCGCGCGCTGGAGCGCGAGGAAGAGGATCGCGTGGGAGAAGGAAGAAGACGGGCGGGAGCAGCGCGGACGGAGGTCGGCGCGCCGGAGCGCAGAAGATCCAGACGCCGCAAGGAGGAGCCGGAGGAGGTCATCGGTCGGGATCGGAAGAGAAGATGTCCAGCGGCGGCTGGACGCGGAGGAGAGACGCCGGCGCCGCTGGCCAGGACGGGTCAGCGGCAGAAGACGGTGCCGGAGGCCCCCGGGTTAGGTAAGGCCTCAGTGAGGCATCCTGCCCCCCTCCCCTTTTCCTCCCTCGACCACCAGGGACGGGCATTAGGCCCGAGGGCACAAGTCAGGCACTAGGCCTGTGGCGCAGTTAGGAGATTGGGGGTCATTTGTCTGATTAGGTGGTTTGGGCATTAGGCCCAAGCCACCCCACCCCTGCGGCACCAGTTAGGCAGGCACTAGGCCCGGGGGACAAATCAGGCAATAGGCCTGTGGGCGATAGAGGGCATTAGGCCCTAGCGTATTTTGGCCAGTAGGTACAGATAAGGTGACCCTGGGCACAAGGCCCAGGTCACCCAACGGGCAGCAAGTTAGGCGGGCGCTAGGCCCGTGGGCGAAGTCAGGCCTCCGGCCTGTGTGCAGTTAGGGGGCGCTAGGCCCATCGAAGCAGTGTTTTCCCCGAGGTGAGTAAAGGTGGCACTGGGCGTTAGGCTCAGGCCACCCTGAGAGTACGGTAGGTGGGTGAGCTGTGCGGTCCCCACTACTGGGTGTTCTGAGTCGGGTAGATAAAGGGACAGCACCGTTTTATGTGGTAACTCCGATAGTGTGATATATGTTGTTACCGTGCAGGGCAAAGTGTATGTGTTGTGCATAGTTGTGTCGCACCACCCACACGAGCTAGTTTGAGGGCTCTGTTTATGTAGCTAGTGTAGCGGACGCACACTAGGGTAGTTCTTGGCCCTGCACGGCTGTTTCTCTTTGCCTCCTTACAGGGACCTGTAAGTGGAGAAGATCGGAGTGCAAGACTCGTGACGGTGAGTAGCATCCGTGTACGTCTGTCCCTTGTTTGTCCCCGAGCGCCGGAGTTAGGATTGCTCACGGACGTGAGAATCCCTTTTCATCACACTACGTGCGAAAGCGCGAGTGTGTGAAATCTGGGTGGCTGAGGCTTTGTGCCGGTGATGACCATTCGCCCAACCGGTGAAGGTCGCGGCCACCCCTGGGGTATCCCCTGTTCCAGCGGAAGAAGGGTCGATACCCCCTTTGATGTAAACCATTCTCTCCTCAGCTCGGTCGACGGTCAGCTCCAAGAGGGAATCGCCGTGTCCGGATCCGACTGAAGAATTCCAGGTCCGTTGAAGGTTCCGGTACCTGAAGGTGAGAGAGAGCGGCGCCTGGTGAGTACCGCGTCTACACCTGCACGGCAGCAGGCACCACCACACGCACCCGCAGGCCCCCGCACCTCTCACATAACCATGAGTGAAAGAAAAGTTTGTGAGTTATCATTCATATTCTCTGACAAATGGCCAGAAAATCACAAATTCTGCTAGGGTATGTAAACTTATGAGCACAACTGTATTCAGATAAATCCCTGAGCTTCTAGGCTGCAATAGATTGACATAATGACATCATGATTAGTGCCAAATAAATAAATAAATAAATATGTTCTTTAGGCACATAATCATAGATAGCTCAGTGGGCTAATGCACCACTACAGCAAATAAGAAAGCCCAGTGACACAGGTTCAATTACCATATAGAATTTTTTTTATAGGGAAGAAAGAAAGCAACACAAATAAATTTAAACAGTAATTTCTATTAAATACCGTTTCTCAGGGGGAGACACATATCTCCAAAAGCCAATGTACCATAGAACAGTATTGTATGTGATGTGGTATTTTCACATCACATTTAGCATTGTATTTTTGAGTTGGTGTGTCATTGAATTGTAAAGCAGTAATATTGTCCTTTTAACACATTTTAGTGTTTTAAAGTTGGACTATGTTTTTTTATGCAGTTATCCATGTGCAATGTTCACAAAACAGTGGTTGACATGTTAGAGGCTGGAGTAGTGCTAAGTCACTTTTAAACCAGTTACATGTGTAATTTAATTAGGACAGAATGTAATAATGTTTAAACCAAACACACTATTTGCTCGCTAAGTTCAAGGCTGTATTTGTACCCTGACACAACACTGCTGACTTAGTTACAGTACTATTATGGTTATTATTTATATATAATGCTTTACTTAATTTTTTTGCTGATATTGTGCTAGTGTGTGTTTGTAGTGGCACATCACAGAGCATTTTCAAGATAACATCTTTCATTAAGTACATTAGATAATAAAAGCAAGATGTGTGTGATTTGGATTGTTAGTGTATGTATTTGTAATTGTGTCTTATGTCTGTGTCCTCTACATTATCCCGTGTTGCACTTTCCATAGTGCATATGGGTTTTGAGCAATATTGATGTGTTAATGTTTGTTTGCACTATCAGAATAAAATTAGGTTGTTTTTTTTCCCCAAATAAAAACAATACTGTTACGTTCACTGTACTTGGTACTCCTGAGACTGGGCGGATGAGCCCCAAGTACAGGAACGTGATGCTGCAATGGGAACTGAGGTCAGCAGCAACCCCGGAAACCCTGACTCCGTTGTCTCTCCCACGTGGCCAGTCTACGCCTGCAAGACTATGTTTGCTTGGGCCCCCGGCAGCCACTTTTGAAGGGCGGATTAGGTCTGCCCAACTCCGATGCCCCCCGGTCTTAGTTGGAGACAAGGCATAAACCGAGATGTGGCGAAAACAAGGGGAACCTCTAACTAAAACGCAAACACAGGAGGTAGGGGAAGGCTACTGAAAACTACAACAAAGGTATGTGCAGCGTGGCCGCCAAAACAAACAGTAACAAAAAGCGACACTGTCCTGACGCCAAACACGACACCTGTCGTATTTCATCAGGGACAGCGAAAAGCGGAAACCTCCGCAGAATATGTTAAAGCAAAACTAAGAGAACGATACGTCCTGTCAAAGTCGAAAAATATTGCAGAACACACAGCACGTATAAAATACACACACATGCCCACTGCGCGTGCACTTGTTCCGCCGTGCGTGCACATATCCACAATTTGCGTATTGTCGCTCCCGCGATCCTGCGCGTGGTGTGGGTATTTACGGCGGAGTTTGTGAACGCATGGAGAGCTATCAAAACATTACATATTTAATCCAAATAGTGCACATTGTACACATAGTTCCCCTGCACCACATCAGAAAGTATCAACAGTTTAAATGATTCCAGAACAAGGGGATTCATCTTTACAGGATAGGAGGGGACAGACTAAGGTTATAAGGTGGTGTTTGGTATCCAGCTGTAGGGTATTTTAAGGGTAACATTCCGGCGTTGGTTTGAGGAAGATCGCATGTTCCTGCGGATAGTTATGTGCAGAAGCAGAATAAAGATATAAACTGTATTTACTGTATATTATGTATGCGGTGGGAATCCAGAGGAGACCACCCACAAGAGCAGTTGAGAAAGACATCGCCCACCTCTTCAAATCAACCTATGACCTCTCCTGTACTGTAAAAGTGCATCCCTGTGTCCAATCGACAAAGGGATTACAGTATCCATTGTATTGCTTTTGGAAGTATTGTATAAAAAGCCTGTTGCAGCCTGGCCGGGCACACAAGACTCTCAACGCTATCTACCTGATAGCGAGGGACCGGACCGGGAAGCGCACGCGAATATTCTCACGTATGTACCTTGACTGTAGCCATTTACTCTTGTATTGTAGTGCATAATTTGTATTGTTAATCCCCTTTCAGAAATATTACTCTGTGGTGTCGGAACCCAGTGATTTATCTACAAATCGGTGTTGTGTCCTCTTTTCCCTGCTAAGGTTTAAAGTGTATTACATTGCCTAACTGTGTAAGGTTTAAAAGTGTATTAATTGGGTGTGTATGCGCTGCGAGTTCTTTGTACCGGCAGCGCAGCGTTTTTACGCAGAGTCCGTACATAGTACGGGACTCATTTACGCAAATAGCGTAAAAGGTACGTCGAGTGCATATTAAGTCTAGCGGCAGCGGCTCCATGGTAAGTGTGTTTAAAGGTATAGCTTTATGTTTTAAGATAATATCAACATTATCAGTCCCAGGCCGTAAGGTGTGGCAAAGCCGCTACTCACAGCACCAGTAAAGGTGCACGCAGGTGAACAGGAACCCCAAAGCTGCAGACACTGGCACACAGGACTGGAAAGCTGCATCGTCACCAATAACAGGTTCCGGACACCAGGACTCAGGACTACTGGATCACAGGAAAACAGGATCCCCGAACAGGAACACTCCAAGGCAGGAAGCAGCTCCACAAGAAGCTATCACCGGCGGGGCTGCCTTGGTCTGGCTTCCATAAAAAGCCCTGCAGACCAATCAGGCAGCCCAGCCCCCGGACCCTAATTGCTGCAGCTGTACCTGGGCACGCGGCGCACAGCGTCCCGGCTGCTTAGCAACCGTTGAGACCGCTGTGCAGAACGGCCGCCTGGCATCCCTGGTTGCCGAGCAACCAGCCGGGGAGCCACAGGCGGAAGTGACGCGCCGGCCCTGCTGCCAAGCAACGGTCGGGAGCCGGCGCGTCCTGCTTCACCACCACCGCTAACAATGTTTTTTGGATGTAATGTTTATAAACATAATGGCTGGATTTCACAACAATTGCATGTTTAAATGTGTTATTTTATTTGTTTCATGATTTACAGTGTTGAAAAAAAGCACTACTGCTCGGCCTACAGTCAGTCCCATGACATCTGATGATGATGATGATGCTGCGGAAGCAGGTAAAGTGTCCATTGTAGTACAGGTTATGTTTGTAAAGGAATGGCCATACAGTTTTTTCGTTTAAATACTAGGTCCCTCAATAGAAGTCTTGAGCAGCAGAAGGCGGCCTCCTGAACCACACAAAAAACGGACACATGTGCCAACAAAGAAAGCCAGGTCTGATGGCCACTCCCAACCACAGCAGGCTACCCCGCAATGAAGATTGTCTGCAGTTTCTTCGGTCCCATCACTCCAAATTTTGAACACACCTCTAAGACGCCAACCACACTCCCCTCATCTTGACTGTGAGTAAGAATCTATAACAAAATACAATATTAGTAAACTCTTAATAATCCATTTAATTATACTCCTAAACTGGACAACCACCCAAAACAGCCATACTTACCGAAGGCCAAAAAACATCAAATGGAACCCAAGGCAAATTGTCTTGTCTCCATCCAGTAAAGATATGTATGTCCACTTCAGCCATACAGTAGCAGATTGTCTTGAAGATGCTGCAACATAAACACATGTGTAAGCTTGTCAAATAGTAAGGTTGGAATCCTCAGTTTAACATGTGTGTTTTACCTAACATTGCCTTCAACATGCAAAAACATTACTATGTTTTTGGTTTACACACTAAAATGCAACACATTATGTTTTCAAATGTGTTGTTATGGTGCAGTATGTCTAATCTACCATACAACACGTGCTTGCTTTCACAATGAAGTAAACAACCACATTTGCCACAAACAGGCATATGTATGTATTTAAGTTATGAGTGATGTTGTTGCTATGCAGGATATCTGAAATCACTATTCAAATACATGTATTCCATGTTTCTTGCTTTGGAGTAATTTTTGGAACATATGGATAACTAAACTGAAAATCGTTGTTCTTCCAGATTCAAGTACTGCTACCAGCATACCTACGCAACACCAGCAACACAGTGACATGGATGAGACAATCATTTTACAAATGCAACCAGTAATTGAAGGAAACAGCCCCCCAGCACCTGTGAGTACCCCACCACAGCAAAACACACCACCACCACAACACAGCCCAACAACACCAGTAGCACAAGGCCCTGATCAAGTGTTTTGGGACAGTTAGGCCACTAATCAGGATTGCCTGCGTAGGCAGACCCAAAATATTTTCAAGCCTACCATCTCACCTCAGAAGAATCAGCAGAAATATCAGCCGCCAAAATGAACCAACCACAAGAATTGCTAATACCATGGAAATCATGCGGGCAACCATTACACATGTCATGGGCAACTTACAATGCATAATGGAAGAACAGCATAGACAACAGCAAAGCTACCTCAACATTTTAGAAACCAAATGATCAATGAATCTATCACCAGAATTTTAGAAAATCTAAATGGTGCAACACGTGAACTCAATGCCACCCTCACTAACCTCAATGAAACACTCAGATCCCAGCACCAAAAGCAACCAAGCAGCAGTTCTGGTATGACTCCTCTAATTATATCGCCTGTGTCCTCACCACCAAGGCGCTCCACCAGAGCACGCCAACACGACAGTGGTAGAGGCAAAGGCCCATCCAAGCAGCCGCCAAAAACCCCCATAAATCATATAGATACCGATTTCTGTTATGAGAAGCAAACAAACACAGTAAGTGTATGATTGTCTGAATATATATATACCACTTAGCACCTTAATAATTTCTTCTACATCATTAATTATAACTGTTACAAACAACAAAAGGACTTTTTTCCTAACAATTATTATTGACCTTCTTTGTTTTTTTTTGGAGGAGGAAAATGTTCAATGAGCTACACATTGGCCCTCATTCCGAGTTGTTCGCTCGCAAGCTGCTTTTAGCAGCTTTGCACACGCTAAGCCGCCGCCTACTGGGAGTGAATCTTAGCTTATCAAAATTGCGAACGAAAGATTAGCAGAATTGCAAATAGACACTTCTTAGCAGTTTCTGAGTAGCTCCAGACTTACTCGGCATCTGCGATCAGTTTAGTCAGTTTCGTTCCTGGTTTGACATCCCAAACACACCCAGCGTTCGCCCAGACACTCCCCCGTTTCTTCAGACACTCCCGCGTTTTTCCCAGAAACGGTAGCGTTTTTTCACACACTCCCATAAAACGGCCAGTTTCCGCCCAGAAACACCCACTTCCTATCAATAACATTACGATCACCAGAACGAAGAAAAAACCTTGTAATACCGTGAGTAAAATACCTAACTGCATAGCAAATTTACTTGGCGCAGTCACACTGCGGACATTGCGCATGCGCATTAGCGACTAATCGCTACGTTGCGAAAAAAAATTAACGAGCGAACAACTTGGAATGACCACCATTGTTCTTAGCATGCAGAAATTAGACCACATTATTTGATTAACTAATGAACACTTCTTGATTCCAATCAGTCTCACATCCTGCAACTTTACTAATTGGCAGCCATGCAGAAAGTTTTTAGCATGCAGAAATAAGATGACTTTATTTGATTATCTAATGAATAATTCTTGATTCCAATCAGTCTCACATCCTGCAGCTTTACTAATTGGCAGCCATGCAGAATGTTTTTAGCATGCAGAAATAAGACCACTTTATTTGATTATCTAATGAATAATTCTTGATTCCAATCAATCTCACATCCTGCAGCTTTACTAATTGGCAGCCATGCAGATTAACCCATGACCAATACAACTTACAATGTGAATTTTTACTCATTTACATTTCTTCTATAGACGACATTACAATAATAACAGTATTGTGTTAGAAGAGAGTGTCCTAATATGTTGTTTCAAAATTGAGATCATTTTTTTACAAAATGTTTGACATTATTGTTCTGCCATGTTTGTGTGTGGTGAAAAGGAGTAATCTGAATCAAAACCATGATGCATAACAAAAGAAATAAAAAACATTTCAAAATCCTAAATAATGTGTGTAATAATGGATATATCTTGCAAACTGTGTTTTGTCTTACAAATCTTCAGGTTTCCTCCAGCAAACATAACCAAATAAATTTTTTCGGATGAGACTAAGTTTGTGTCCCTTAAATCCCATGGAACACCACACATAGGGACACATGTATTCAGCATGGATAAGATATTAAATGTGGCGAAGTGTTACATTAACACGTAGCACACATTCATAAAGTAAATAACATATTAAATTACTATCAGGATTATGTTTGTTTTTAATAAATTAGAATTATAATTTCTTAAAGACTTCTCCTGACTTCATACATGTGACTCATAATCTGTTTTTTTTTTTTTTAAACACAATACACATGCTGCATTGGTTTGCAAGGGTATGTTTGTATGTGTATAGGAGCCAGACACATTCTGACTAATGTTTTTTTATAAATATTTTACTAATATATTTAGATTTACACAACAAATAAAACAATCAAAACATACTTACCTTAAAAATTACTATTTATGAGGTCTTGCCTTGCCTGCCTCCCTACCTCTGTACTCCAAGTGTCGCCAGATGTCTCTAACTCCTCTGCTTGCTGACTGCTTTCTTCATCCTCCTTGTCCTCATCAACATGTGGCAGATCTTGTTGCAAACACATGTTATGAAGAAAGCAGCAGCAGAACACAATTTGAGTCACTTTCAAGGGACTATACAACAAAAGCCCACCAGACTTATCCAGACACCGAAACCTAGATTTCAGCACACCAAAACATCTTTCTATCACATTCCGCATAGACTGCGTGGATGTGCATTATTGTAATTGTGTTCAGCAGTGGAATCAGGTCGGGACAATGGAGTTAGAAGCCGAGAAAAACAGCCATATCCTCCATCACCTGAAAGACTGATATAGTAACGTGTTTCATATTAAGATACAGCAACACATAAGTAACACGGTGTATTTTTTCGAAGTATACAAAGTCCTACACATATCAAATTACATACCCAGCAGCCACCCATCTGGCATTTGTCTGTCCTCAAACTTATCAAAGAGGGATGACTGACTGAGGATGAAGGAGTCATGGCAGCTCCCAGGGTAACCAGCAACAACACTCATTATTTTGAGATTTGCATCACAAACCACCTACACATTTGTGGAGTGGTCTAGATGTCGATTAGTATATATGTGCTGCCTGCCCCTAAGTGGTCTCAGCTGAATGTGTGTGCAATATACCCTGATGGCATGCCACTGAGACTCCTGGGTATGGAAGCAGATTGAGGCATCACTGTGGGGCTGCAAAACATCCAACACCTGTGTGTATATTTGTGAAAAAAATGTAACTGAGATTTAATTACATAACATCATCACTGGCCACTGAGAGTAATTAAAACAACAAAGAAACAGATGAGGTTGTTAGGTATACGTCACCTGTGTTAGTATTCTGGAAAAGGAGGGCTGTGAGATTCCAATGGCATCCCCAGACACAGCCTGAAAGCTCCCAGTAGCCATAAAGTGCAACACAGCCAGGAGTTTGTGCAGGCCTGACACAGGGCAAGAGCGTGCTGTCTCAGGGTCTAGGCCCAGTTTGACAAGGTCATACAGACGGAAAATGTTGTTACGATTTAGACGGAACATTTGTATGACTCTGTCATTGGAGAATGCGTTCAAGTTTAAATGCCCCCTAAAAAAACGAGGCCTGCGCAGCCTCCGCGGAACCTGTACAACCTGCTGACCATGTTCAGTTTCTTGGCCCTGGTTACTTACAGGCTGATGTCTGAGTCTGAGGAATCCCACAGCACACAAAATATCACTGTACCATACTACAGCAGCCATTTCTGAGTGTAGGTTGTTTGAAATGGGCATAAGATCCTTTTATAGGCATCCTAATTCAGGTGTGAATGATTTTTAAGTTGCAACACATGTAAAGACACATGGAAAAAGCAGGTCTATTTTTTTGCTGCTTTTTTTAACGAATCGCAAAAAAAATATAACCGCAATTGGGCATTCAGAGTCAAACACCCAAATACGAATGAATAGTAAATTCCCGTGTTGTATGAACAAACATCCGCGTTTGACCGATGGTCTATTCATTCGTATTTCTGAACTTTGCCGTCAAAACCATTACGAATAGGACAAACGCTGCTGAGATTTGTGGTTAGTAAATTACCGTGTTGCCACTTAGAAAAAAAAACAAAAATCGGACAAACTCTGAACTTTAGTAATTAAACCCCTGTGTTTCTTTCTTTTTCTCTTTTTCTTTTTGTGTTCACAATTTAGGTAGTTGTTGAGATGGTTGCCATGGAGCTCTTCCTGTGAAGCGGCGCGCCTGACGTCAGGGGCCGGCGACATGGAAGTGTGGATGATAACACAGGCGGGCGGCAGAGTAGTGGAACAGGTGGAGCGTTTCTGTGGTTACCATGGAGACCCACCTGCGATGCGGCATGCTGTGACATCAAGTGAAGGTGATGCAGAAGTGAGGCCGAACACACTGGCGGCGGTCGCGCCGTTGAACAGGTGAGTATGGCTATGCAATTATATCCTGTTTCTGTTGTATAAATGTTGTTTGTACGATTTAGTCTGGCTTGTCTGGACCTGAGGACAGGGTTGCATCCCCGAAACATGTCGGCTGTATAGACTGAATAAATTCTTTATTCCTATTCACCAGTCTGAGTGTTACCTTCCATCCATCGTGCATATTGAGGAATAGCAAATTTCTCTAGGAAGGCACCACAGCATTACTGTTTTGAAGAGGGGCGTGCCAGGTCATTTGTGTGTACCACTATCTTTGTACATATATATGGTTTCCTTGGATGTTGGGAATGCCTGGCTTAGAGGCAGAAGATTCTGTGGGGATATCAATTGAAATGTTGAAATCCCCTAAGATAATGGAGGAAATGTCTGAAGAGAGGAAGTGAGTGAGCCAAGAAGCAAAATAATCAAGGAATTTTTTGGGAATGCCAGGGGGACAGTAAATGACATAAAAAGAGATTGAAAACGCTGTCCAGAATATAGGCTTTTTATTTAGAATCTATTTAAAACCACTATCACATATATAAAAACTAATATAAACCACCTAAATCAATATAGATAATTCATATGGACCTCACAGCAAACTTCCTTATAATTAATAAAACTTCCTTATAATTAATAAAAACTGCTAATCACAGTTATCACAGGGGTCACACTAGCACATATAATTGCTTCTGTTCTATTGAAACAATGAATCATATACTAGGTGATACAATTTTCTCCACAATGCATATTCTTAAATACTTTATAACCACACTGATGTAAGCAGCCTCCTAAGAACTCTATTAAATCACTAATTACTTCCCAGCCCAAACATATCTAGAGGAATATATATCACGTATATGAAGATTACTTATATCCTCCTGCTGGGACAGCGTTGTAATGTAGTAATTAAGCAATGTCTCTGATGGTAGACACGCTGGAATTTATATAGAGTCAAGATGATTAGCAATCATAACGGTCTCTTTGCAGAAACTGCTCGTAACAGCTGTTATGTTCTGACGGTCGTCCCCGTCTTGATAAAACTGGTGCAAGAGAGAGTTCTTTGTGTCAATGTGCCGTAGTCACAATTTGGCATGTGTCCACTGCGGCCATATAAAGTAAAAAGCTTTGCTCACCAGTGCCGCTCTGCTGCCGCACCTCCCGCCGGGCATCCACTCCCATTCCATACAGTGCTCAGCGGCTTCTCCGCTTCACCAGCGCTGTGGGTTTCCCACCGGAGAAATACTATGCAGGTAGCTAGGATGTTTAGGTTATCCTCCAGCCAGTTGGTATGCAGGCTCTGCTGACTGCTGGACGCTGGCCTGTGGTAAGCAGGGTCGCACAGAACCTCACCGGCACTGGGAGAAATGAAGGCTGCTTTCAAAGTTGCTTGTGTCCACAAATGCAGGGGTCACACTTGACGCGTTTCTCAGCCTCGTAGCTATGGCTGTTTCCTCAGAAGTATACCTTTCCCTTTCAGATCCACTGCTTTTATCCCCACAGGATGCAATAAACACCATCTCATTGTGTGCATTAACCCTTACACCATCAGGGTTTATAATTAGCAGTCTATACATATAAGGTGGAACAATATAATATTAATATTGTAAAACATAAAACATAAAATTACCTCTAAAATTCATCGCTAGCATAATATCTATTCATTACTATTAGTTGGTACAAATATCCTACTACATCTGACACACTAATTTTATTATTCATTTTTGGTATACTTAATATTAAGATAATCTGTTTTATTTTAATACATTTACCTTCCTGGTTTGTAATGAACACTGTAAATTTATTCCATAATGAACTATAGCAATAACTATAATAAAAAATATATATAATATATAGTATACAATATATAACAGACAGGTTAATAATTTTCATGATTAATTCAAAACCTCCCGCCCCCAAAGACAACTATTCATTATCGTTAATAACCAAAAAAAATATAATAACTATTCTCAAAAAATAGCTTTAATGACGACCCAATACTAAAACTATTACTAATGGTCAAACCATCATAGTATGAATACAAGCAGACAGCCTCAAAATCCTAAGATATGACCCCCTAAATAGTATTTAACTCAATAGAGTCATTTAAACCATATGGTATCAACATACCTAGCTTGAAAATCCAGAACGCCTCTTTCTTACATAATTCCCGATATCTATCTCCCCCCCTAACAGTCACTTTCACCTGTTCAATTGCCTTTACTTTTAAACCTTTTAATCCCCCTTTCCCCAGTTCATGTCTCGGTAAACTATGATTTTTGGATTTATTAACTATCCCCTCCTATGTTCCAAGAACCTGACATTCAGACTGCGGATGGTAAGGCCTACATGTTGGATTCCTCATCCACACGTCAGAACATAAATCACATAAGATGACTGGCAGTTCATAAAGCCCTCCAATATATGGGAATTCCCATCTGTATGCAAGATAATCACAGTACTCCTATGATCCGCATATAAACAAGTGATACACCCATTTCTTCCACATTTAAAGAACCCTTTTGGTTTTGCTGGCAACCAATTTAATGTCATATTTTGACCCAATATATCACCTGATATCTTCGTTGTAGCATACTAGGTTCCAATTTTTGCTTCAGGTTCCTGGACTTCCTAAATATTACCTTCCTTTTATCTTTTAGTATGGGGGCTAAAAATTTATCATGTAATAGTAATTGCATATTTCTCTCAACTATAGATTTAATCTGTTGTGCAGCTGAATTATATTGGGTTATGAAAGACATCCTCTATACTTTTCTTAGATTTCTTACCCTTTAGAAGTGCTGTTCTTTTTATTTTCTCTACATCTTTAAGTGCTCTAGATAACAGGTCATCCGTATATCCTTGTTCCACAAAGGCATTATACATAAGAACTGATTGTTTCTCAAAAACATCCTTTTGGGAACAGTTTCTCTTTAATCTGAGAAAATGTCCTTTCTGGATGTTTTCTTTCCATTTTTTATGATGACAACTTTGATAATTCAAATATTTATTACAATCCACACTTTTAGTGTATGTTGATGTACGAATCCTGCCATCCATGACACTGACCGATATGTCTCAATAATTTATAAAATTATCACTAAAAGTGCTCGTTAATTTTAAACCAAAATTATTCATATTAAGGTGCTCAACAAAACTAGTGATGGACTCAAAATTTCCATCCCAAATGAAAAAAATCATCTATATACCTCCCGTAGAGGACCAGGTTCGCGCCATAGCCGCCAACCCAAATGAGGCACTCCTCCAAGAGCCCCATATAGAAGTTGGTGAAGCTCAGCGCGGACCTGGTCCCCATAGCGGTCCCAAGTGTCTGCAAATAATATTGGGTGTCAAACAGAAAATAATTGTGATTTAGTATAAATTTGATAGCTGCCAACACAAACTCCCGTGAAGAATTTGAACGTGCTAAATCCTGTTTCAAATAATAATCCACAGCAGCCAGTTCCGTGGAATGCAGGATATTCGTGTATAACGCCTCAACATCACATGTGAGGAGTTTATATGTACTCTTCCATTCCACACTTTCCAACTTCTGTAGGAAATGTGTCGTATCCCTAATGCGGCATTTCAAGGATATCACATGCCCCTGCAATTGAGCATCCACATAAGATGACAAGTTGGATGTCATTGAATTTATACCCAAAATTATCGGGCGTCCGGGGGGGTGTTTAAGGTGTTTAAGGCACTTATGCACTTTAGGTAAATGATAGTATGTCGGTGTTACTGGGTAGCGATTAAACAGGAATTGCCATTCATCTTTAGAAATTACATCTTGTTCAAGTGCTTTATCTAAAATACTTTTCAATTCCTTCTGGAACTCTACTGTAGGGTTATTGGCAATTTTCCTATAAAACTTTTCATTATTAAGCTGTCTTTTAGCTTCCTCTATATAATCCTGTGTATTCTGAATCACAAGTCCCCTCCCCTTTTGTCAGCTTGTTTTATAGTTATATCCATGTCCCCTATCAAGTTTTTAATCGCCTGTCTCTCTTTCCTGGACAAATTATCCTTTTTCTTATATGAACCTGGATTTTGACACAAAGTCTTAAATTCCTCTAACGTAGATTCATAAAAGCTTTCCACAAAGGGGCCTTGATGTTGAAGGGGATAGAAATTGGATGGATTCTTAAATACCTTTTTCTGTACAGTAATGGTATCATAAATTTTCTCTATTTTTGGTTCCTCACTCTCTGACAATAGGGATTCCAAAACAAAATGTCCAACGGGACCTGATTGTTCCTGTCTAAAATAATAGGGGTACCATCAATCCCTTTCCTCTGGAGATCCTTCATAGCAAAATACCTTTTTCTACTGAGAGTTCTCACAAATTTATTGAGATCCACAAAAAGGTCAAACATACTTGGCTTCATAACTGGAGCAAAACTTAATACTTTGTTTAACAGTGAAATTTCTTCAGAGGAGAGGGATTTGGAGGACAGATTAAATATACCTTTTGGTTTTAATTCCATCGGGAGTTTTTGCTTGGATTTTTTTTGTGTCTTCCACCTCGGGTTCCCCTCTTTCTACCTCTCTGTCTCTTTTTCTGTTCCATTGTATTGTACTGTATTCTGCCCTTGAGACTGAGGGATGTGCTCGAGTTGGGGATCTCTGGTGATTGGTCTCCCTCTCCCTCTCTGAAAAATGACATTGTTTAGCATCATTGGATGTATGGTCCAATGCCTCCTGTACTCCTATGTCTTTCAATTTTTCTTACCTATTGGTATGTTCATAATCCCCCCATGAGGTTTTCCTATACTTGATGGTATTCCTATGGCCACCCCTGGGTGAGAGCTGTCTCCTTTGTACCCCTGATTGATTAGTATATCCCCTCTGAGGCTCATTGTATCTCTGATTTCACTGTCTCGAAGGGGTTCTAAATTTCCTCCTAGTGGATATAGATCTCTCCCTTTTATTATAGGTCCGGACTCTATCTCTCTCATAGTCTGTCCTATCTCTATCCAACTTGTCGTCCTTCTTTAATATTAAGCTTTTCTCTAACGTCCTAGTGGATGCTGGGAACTCCGTAAGGACCATGGGGAATAGCGGGCTCCGAAGGAGGCTGGGCACTCCAGAAAGATCTTAGACTACCTGGTGTGCACTGGCTCCTCCCACTATGACCCTCCTCCAAGCCTCAGTTAGATTTCGTGCCCGGCCGAGGTTGGATGCACACTAGGGGCTCTCCTGAGCTCTTAGAAAGTTATAGTCTTAGAATTTGTTCTTTTCAGTGAGACCTGCTGGCAACAGGCTCACTGCAGCGAGGGACTAAGGGGAGAAGAAGCGAACTCGCCTGCTTGCAGCCGGATTGGGCTTCTTAGGCTACTGGACACCATTAGCTCCAGAGGGATCGACCGCAGGCCCAGCCTTGATGTTCGGTCCCGGAGCCGCGCCGCCGTCCCCCTTACAGAGCCAGAAGCAAGAAGATGGTCCGGAAAATCGGCGGCATGAAGACTCAGTCTTCACCAAGGTAGCGCACAGCACTGCAGCTGTGCGCCATTGCTCCTCTCACACACTTCATACTCCGGTCACTGAGGGTGCAGGGCGCTGGGGGGGGGCGCCCTGAGGCAGCAATAAAAACACCTTGGCTGGCAAAAATACCTCAATATATAGCCCCAGGGGCTATATATGAGGTAAATACCCCTGCCAGAAGTCCATAAAAAACGGGAGAATAGGCCGCGAAAAAGGGGCGGAGCCTATCTCCTCAGCACACTGGCGCCATTTTCCCTCACAGCTCCGTTGGAGGGAAGCTCCCTGGCTCTCCCCTGCAGTCTACAAGGGTTAAAAAAAGAGAGAGGGGGCACTAAATTTAGGCGCAGTATACATTATATATATAGATATAAAGCTATAGGGGACATAACTCAGTTAGTCCCTGCAGTATATAGCGCTCTGGTGTGTGCTGGCATACTCTCACTCTGTCCCCCCAAAGGGCTTTTGTGGGTCCTGTCCTCGTTTAGAGCATTCCCTGTGTGTCTGCGGTGTGTCGGTACGGCTGTGTCGACATGTTGAATGAGGAGGCTTATATGGTGACGGAACAGAGGCCGATTATATGTGATGTCGCCCCCTGTGGGGCCGACACCAGAGTGGATAGAGAGGTAAAAGGTATTAACCGACAGTGTCAACTCCTTACATAAAAGGGTGGATGACGTAACAGCTGTGGGACAGCCGGCTTCGCAGCCCGCGCCTGCCCAGGCGTCTCAAAGGCCATCAGGGGCTCAAAAACGCCCGCTCTCTCAGATGGCAGACACAGATGTCGACACGGAGTCTGACTCCAGTGTCGACAAGGTGGAGACATATACACAATCCAATCCGTGACTTGATCCCGGCAATAAAAAATGTGTTATACATTTCTGACTTTAACCTCTATAAATGGGTTTTAGGTTTGGGGAGAAAAAACAGGCAGTGTTTTGTTCCCCCATCAGATGAATAAATGAAGTGTGTGAAAAGCATGGGTTCCCCCGTTAAGAAACTGGTAATTTATAAAAAGTTACTGATGGCGTACCCTTTCCCGCCAGGAGGATAAGTTACGCTGGGAGATATCCCCTAGGGTGGATAAGGCGCTCACACGTTTGTCAAAAAAGGTGGCACAGCCGTCTTAGCATACGGCCACTTTAATAGGTACCTGTTGATAAAAAAAAAAAAAAAAAACAGGAGGCTATCCTGAAGTCTGTATTTACACACTCAGGTACTAGACTGAGACCTGCAGATAGTGCTGCTGCAGCGTGGTTGGTGACCCTGTCAAACAGGGATAATAGTTGGCAAACATAAAAACATATTAAAGACGTTGTCTTATATATGGGGGATGCACAGAGGGATATTTTGCCGGCTGGCATCCAAAATAAATGTAATGTCCATTCTGTCAGGAGGGTGTTAGAGACCTGTCACTGGACAGGTGATGCTGACTTAAAAAGCGCATAGAGAGCCTTATAAGAGTGAGGAATTATTTGGGGATGGTCTCTGGGACCTCGTATCCACAGCAACTGCTGGGAAGAAATAATTTTACCTCAGGTTTCCTCACAGAAAAAGGTACAGTCCTTTCGGCTTCAGAAAAGCAAGCGGGTCAAATGGCGCTTCCTTTCTGTACAGAGACAAGGGTAGAGGGAAAAAGCTGCACCAGTCAGCCTGTTCCCAGAATCAAGATTCTTCCCCCGCCTCCTGTGAGTACACACCATGACGCGGGTGCTCCACAGGTGTAGCCAGGTACGGTGGGGGGGCCGCCTCAAAAATTTCAGCAATTAGTGGGCTCGCTCACAGGTGGATCCCTGTTTCTTCCAAGTAGTATTTCAGGGGTACAAGCTGGAATTAGAGATGTCTCCCCCCAGCCGTTTCCTAAAATATGCCTTGCTGACAACTCCCTCAAGCAGGGAGGCTGTGCTAGAGGCAATTAATAAGCGGTATTCCCAGCAGGTAATACTCAAGGTGCCCCTACTTCAACAAGGACGGGGTTACTATTCCACACGGGTTGGGGTTCCGAAACCGCATGGTTCGGTGTGACCCATTTTATATTTAAAATCCTTGAACATAAAAAAATTCAAGTTCAAGATGGAATCGCTCAGGGCGGTTATTGCAAGCCTGGACGAGGGGGATTGCATGGTATCCCGGGACATCAAGGATGCTTACCTGCATGTCCCCATTTACCATCCTCGCCAGGAGTACCTCAGATTTGTGGTACAGGATTACCATTACCAAGTCCAGACACTGCCGTTTGGACTGTACATGGCACCGAGGGTGTTTTATCAAGGTAATGGCCGAAATGATGATACTCCTTCAAAAAAAAGGGAGTTGTAATTATCCCGTAATTGGACAATCTCGTTATAAGGGCGAGGTCCAAGGAGCAGTTGGTAGTCGGGGTAGCACTATTTTGGAAAGTGCTACAACAGCATAGGTGGATTCTAAACAGTCCAAAGTCACAGCTGGTTCCTATGACACGTCTACTGTTCCTGGGGATGGTTCTGGACATAAACCAGAAATAGTGTTTCTCCCGGAGGAGAAAGCCAAGGAGTTGTCATCTCTAGTCAGAGACCTCCTGAAACCAAAATAGGTAGCGGTGCATCATTGCACGCGAGTCCTGGGAAAAATGGTAGCTTCTTACGAAGCAATCCCATTAGGCAGGTTCCATACAAGAACTTTTCAGAGGGACCTGTTGGACAAGTGGTCCGGATCGCATCTTCCGATGCATAGGCTGATAACCCTGTCTCCAAGAACCAGGGTATCTCTACTGTGGTGGCTGCAGAGTGCCCATCTTCAAGAGGGCCGCAGGTTCGGCATACAGGACTAGGTCCTAGTGACCATGGATTCCAGCCTTTGAGGCTGGGGGGCAGTCGCATAGGGAAGAAACTTCCAGGGACTTTGGTCAAGTCAGGTTATTTCCCTACACATAAATATTCTGGATCTGAGGGCCATTTACAATGCCCTGAGGCCAGCAAGGCCTCTGCTTCAAAACCAGCCGGTACTGATCCAATCAGACAACATCACGGCAGTCGCCCATGTAATCAACAGGGCGGCACAAAAAGCAGGATGGCGATGGCAGAAGCCACAAGGATTCTCCGATAGGCGGAAAATCATGTGTTAGCACTGTCAGCAGTGTTCATTCCCGGAGTGGACAACTGGGAAGCAGATCTTCTCAACAGACACGACCTCCACCCGGGAGAATGGGGACTTCCTCCAGAAGTCTTCCAATAGGATTGTACACCATTGGGAAAGGCCACAGGTGGACATGATGGCGTCCCGCCTTAACAAAAAGCTAAAAAAGATATTGCTCCAGGTCAAGGGACCCTCAGGCGATAGCTATGGACGCTCTGGTAACACCGTGGGTGTACCAGTCGGTTTAGGTGTTCTCCCCTCTGCCTCTCATACCAAAGGTACTGAGAATAATAAGAAGGCGAGGAGTAAGAACGATACTCGTGGATGGCCAAGAAGAGCTTGGTACCCAGAACTTCAAGAATTTATATCAGAGGACCAATGGCCTCTGCCACTCAGTCAGGACCTGCGGCAGCAGGGGCCCTGTCTGTTCCAAGACTTACCGCGGCTGCGTTTGACGGCATGGCGGTTGAACGCCGGATCCTGAAGGAAAAGGGTATTCCGGAGGAAGTAATTCCTACGCTTACTAAAGCCAGGAAAGTGGTTACAGCAACTCATTATCAACGCATATGGCGAAAATATGTTGCATGGTGTGAGGCCGAAAGGGCCCCAACAGAGGAATTTCAACTAGGTCGATTTCTGCATTTCCTGCAAGCAGGAGTGACTATGGGCCTTAAATTGGGTTCCATTAAGGTACAGATCTCGGCTCTGTCGATTTTCTTTCAAAAAAGAACTAGCTTCAGTACCTGAAGTTCAGACATTTATAAAAGGAGTGCTGCATAGTCAGCCCCCGTTTGTGCCTCCTGTGGCACCTTGGGATCTCAACGTGGTGTTGAGTTTTCTTAAAATCACTTTGGTTTGAACCACTAAAAACCGTGGATCTGAAATATCTCACATGGAAGGTGGTTATGTTATTGGCCTTGGCTTCTGCCAGGCGAGTATCAGAATTGGCGGCTTTGTCTTGTAAAAGCCCTTATTTGATTTTCCATATGGATAGGGCAGAATTGAGGACTCGTCCCCAGTTTCTCCCTAAGGTGGTGTCAGCGTTTCACCTGAACCAGCCTATTGTGGTGCCTGCGGCTACTAAGGATTTGGAGGACTCCAAGTTGCTAGACGTTGTCAGGGCCCTGAAAATATATGTTTCCAGGACGGCTGGAGTCAGAAAATCTGACTCGCTGTTTATCCTATATGCACCCAACAAGCTGGGTGCTCCTGCTTCTAAGCAGACTATTGCTCGTTGGATTTGTAGTACAATTCAGCTTGCACATACTGTGGCAGGCCTGCCACAGCCAAAATCTGTCAATGCCAATTCCACAAGGAAGGTGGGCTCATCTTGGGCGGCTGCCCGAGGGGTCTCGGCTTTACAACTTTGCCGAGCAGCTACTTGGTCAGGGGCAAACACGTTTGCAAAATTCTACAAATTTGATACCCTGGCTGAGGAGGACCTGGAGTTCTCTCATTCGGTGCTGCAGAGTCATCCGCACTCTCCCGCCCGTTTGGGAGCTTTGGTATAATCCCCATGGTCCTTACGGAGTTCCCAGCATCCACTAGGACGTTAGAGAAAATAAGAATTTACTCACCGGTAATTCTATTTCTCGTAGTCCGTAGTGGATGCTGGGCGCCCATCCCAAGTGCGGTTTATCTGCATTACTTGTACATAGTTATTGTTAACTAAATCGGGTTATTGTTGAGCCATCTGTTGAGAGGCTCTATTGTTTCATACTGTTAACTGTGTTTCATATCACGAGTTGTACGGTGTGATTGGTGTGGCTGGTATGAGTCTTACCCGGGATTCAAAATCCTTCCTTATTGTGTACGCTCGTCCGGGCACAGTACCTAACTGAGGCTTGGAGGAGGGTCATAGTGGGAGGAGCCAGTGCACACCAGGTAGTCTAAGATCTTTCTGGAGTGCCCAGCCTCCTTCGGAGCCCGCTATTCCCCATGGTCCTTACGGAGTTCCCAGCATCCACTACGGACTACGAGAAATAGAATTACCGGTGAGTAAATTCTTATTTTTTCAAAGTTCTCTAGTCTCCTATTAATTTTCAAATCTCTTTCCTCATAACCTGTTTGTTTTTCAAATTTTTTCAGTTCATTGGCTATTTTCTCAATTTCTCACCGAATTTCTGTTACTTTCTCCATCCGATATGTAATTAGTAACCTCATTAAGGATTTTGAACAATCATCCAATGTTCTATTCCAAACATTTAAAAAATCAACATCATTTTGAAAGGAGGAATTTTTAAATATTCTCAACCCTCTAGGGATCAGATCCTTATCTAAATACTTCTGCAGGGTAACCTGATCCCACCAGTGTCGGGTCTCTGCCAAGCAGAGTGACTCCATTTTATTAAACAATTTGTGCATATCATTACTTTCATCTATGGAAAAATCTTCTTTATTGATAGCTAGGGTTGTAACATTATTATTCCTCCTTTCAAGTCTCTCAAATGTACACCTGAGACCTAGCATGATGTCCAGCAAAGCTGCTTTTGATCAACTAAACAAACAACCAAAACAAGCTAGAAAAAGCGCTAAGCTAAAATGTGTGTCAGCTGTCCCAACTTCCAAAACTGCTAGTCTATACAAATTAATTAATTCTCCTCGTCTTATTAAGAACTGCTGCTCTCAAATTAGTGGGTTGTTGATTCCCAGTAAATTAGACAGAAACATAAAAAGAGATTGAAAGCGCTGTCCAGAATATAGGCTTTTTATTAAGAATCTATTTAAAACCACTATCACTTATAAAAACTAATAGAAACCACCTAAATCAATATAGATAATTCATATGGACCTCACAGCAAACTTCCTTATAATTAATAAAAACTGCTAATCACAGTTATCACAGTGGTCACACTAGCACATATAGTTGCTTCTGTTCTATTGAAACAATGAATCATATACTAGGTGATACAATTTTCTCCACAATGCACATTCTTAAATACTTTATAACCACACTGATGTAAGCAGCCTCCTAAGAACTCTATTAAATCACTAATTACTTCACAGCCCAAACATATATAGAGGAATATATATCACGTATATGAAGATTACTTATATCCTCCCGCTGGGACAGCGTTGTTGTGTAGTAATTAAGCAATGTCTCTGATGGTAGACACGCTAGAATTTATATAGAGTCAAGATGATTAGCAATCATAACGGTCTCTTTGCAGAAACTGCTCGTAACAGCTGTTATGTTCTGACGGTCGTCCCCGTCTTGATAAAACTGGTGCAAGAGAGAGTTCTTACTGTCAATGTGCCGTAGTCACAATTTGGCATGTGTCCACTGCGGCCATTGTCAAAGTCAGAAAAATATCACGCTGCACGTTGCCATATATGCACCTCATGCGCGTGCCTGCTGCACGTGCACATTCTCTCCCGTGCGTGTGGATATACGCAGCCGCGTGATGGCGCCTCGGCCATGCGCTCGAGCGCGTGGTATGTGCATTTACGGTAGAGTTTGTGTGCGTCTAGCGGGCGACTCAATCGTTTAATAATAGAACCAAATAGCTCGTTTTATAGATAATGTTCCCCTTAATAATAACTGTAAGTTTGGTTAATGTGACTTGTTCACGGACTTGGGAATCCCTCTTTGCGTGGTACAAAGGGTCTGATTAAGGTTGAACAGTGGTGTCTGGTACCTAACCGAAGAGTATTTTTATAGCAATAATCCGGTGTTGGTTAGGTAAAGATTAATGGCTCCTGCGTGTAGTTATGGCCATTAGTAGTTTCTGGACATATTCTATATTTGCAGTTCATTATCCATGCGGCGGGAATCCGGAGATTCCCACCCACCTGAGCTGTTTGAAATAGTCACAGCCCACCTGTTCAAACTAACCTATGACCTTTTGATATGATGCGAGGAGACATTCCTGTGTCCAATGAACAATGAGATTGTAGGTCCCTTTGTAGTATACTGTACTCAGTGTATATAAGATCAGCCAGCCTGAACAGCTCCCTCACTCTCCACAAACGGTTTTCATATTGACTAACTCGGGGCTGGTACCAGGCTGCGCTGCGATCGTTCCCAGTGTGTGTAAGTAATTCTCTGTGATTATCTCGCTCTTTGTTTGTATTGGCCACATTCTCTCTCTCTCTGTTTAGTTTAAGATTGTAACGTTATTGTATATTTCTGTCTAGATATTCTGTTAGAATTATATGTTAGTATGTAGTGTATGACTTGTAACTGTTTTACCCCTTTTCGATATAACTAAAAGCTTGTTAGTAAAGGTGTTGGATCCTTAGCACGGTATTGTGTGTTCATTATATTGCAGAGGGTAATAGGAGCGTCTCTATTGCTCAAACAGCTTTAGTGTAAACAAGGTTAAGCAGCGTTATATCGCTACAGTGTTTCAGTACAAGGTCTACAGTATAAGAATATCCTTTCTGTGTGTTACATTCAAGGTTTACTGATTGTCATCTTGTGAGCGTCTGCGCCGCTCGTGATCTCCTCGTGGTCTCGAGCGTCCGCTACGCTGATAGCGTAGCATTACGGTAGTCGCTCGCCTATAGCGTGCTCGACACCACGCATTGAGCTGTGAGCGAGCGTGCCGCATGTGCGTCTCGATCACGGCCTAGCGTATGCTACGCTAAATACGTACCCTTACGGTACCCAATACCCCAATTGCGTACTGTGTCTCTTACCCATTATTGTGAAGTTATAAGGTAATCTAAATCAGCATTATCAATTGGCGGCTCGTCCGTCCTCCACATATCCGCTCTAGCGAAAACAAACGTTATCCGTCAGCAAGGGCGGGAAGGCAGTATCCCTTCGTATCGGGATACAGTAGTGCTGACTAGATAAGCGTCTGTTTCGCTAGATTGAAGGAGTGCTGGTGGGATCCGGAACCGGAGGTAAGAACAATACGCTATTGTTTTTTTTAAAACTGTTTATTTCTGTCTTGCGTACGCACGCACGCACGCACACAACTGTATCTCTTTTCATTTGTGTATTTTCACATATCACCTTCCTGTTTGCCATTTCACAATAGATAACGTGCTGAGAAAGATTTGTTGCTATTGGTAGTTAAAAGTTAATATTAATACGTAAGGAAGTAATTTGTAAAACACGCACACGGCTTGCCTAAAATACAAGGAAGTTCTGTGTGGTGTTCAGTAGATGATTACAATTAAAGGTCATTTACATTGATAAACGTGTTAGTTGTGTTATGTGGACATACCTGGCCTACGTACACGTGTCTCTAACAAGGGGCAGAACGAGTGTACGCGATGCAAGTGTCGACGCACGGAGCGTATATTACGCAACGGAGCGTCTGGGTACGCCCACATAATACAAATCACACTATAGTATTATTTTAAATAGGCGAAAAGGAGGTAACGCGATAATAGCGCAAGTCAATTTCAGTGTCCAAAATTTTAAGCTAATAGATCCTTCTCTAATTTGCAACTCATCTGGACTGAACTGTGTTACTGAATGAAAGGGATTTCTGCGCAGAAACGAAAGTAAAGTGTATATGAGGTGAAAGAGTGTGTATACATATATATATAAGTTTCTAAAAATTTTTTGGGTTGAACCAAAGGAAATCGAGTTCTCGTGAAGGTACATACGTGTAAGTGACTGCATGGTGGCTTGGGAGGCATCCCTTGTTAAACATTAAAAAAAAAGAGCATTAGAGTATAGCAGACCAGGAGGTCTACTGTAGACACAGACCAGGAGGTCACGGACCAGGAGGTCCAGAGACAGACCAGGAGGTCTAGGTACAGCAGACTAGGAAGTCCGCTATAGATAGAGAAAAGGAGCACAACACCAGGAAGGGTTGGTGCGGTACCCATATAGGCCATTAAGCTCTGGCTGAAGGAATTCGCAGCCACAATTTTCGATTCCACTGGTCGCTCCGCACATAAGATTAGTTGCTTATGTGCAGAACGATTGTACCGCACGTAATTGTGTGCATTAGTTAGTAACTTGACCCAGTACCATTTGCATACGTTAGAGGGGTCATAAACGCTATTTGTACATTCTAACGTGATTTGTGTAATTTTTTTTCATTTTAAGGGAGGTTCGCTGGTCACTCGGGAATTCTCTAACAACCGATACTTGCTGGGGACTGGGAGGTCCAACACGCCCCAGTAAATAAAGGTTTATAGGGGCCTTAGGTTGGGTACAGCAGCTCTGAGTCAGTGATTGCAGTACTGACCAACGTGGGCGAGGAGTGAGTGGAGGTACTCGGTAAACTTCCGCCGCCGGCCTACCCCGGACATCTTGGTTTTTGTAAGGGTTCGCTGAAGACCCTGATTTGAAGGTCAGAGGTAGTGAAAGCAACACCTGCAAAGATGGGGGCCAGTTGTTCAGGTAGGGGGCGATCAACCTCGGTTCGGGTTGACTTAGTAAACCGACCAATCGGGTCGGCAAGGTATGTAATGTGTGAGAAATACGGATCACACACAGAGGTTTTGTGCGAGGAATGGGAAAGAATGACTGTGCACGATGGGGAAAAGTTCCCACGGGTAGGCAGTTTTAGCCCAGATGTGTTGCAAAATCTAAGGAGAAGGATATGTCTCATTAAATCTGCAAAGAGACGGATCAAATATTATGATTGTTTACAGTTATGGCAACGGGAAAGTGAAATACAAGGAGGATTAGCTTACACAGCTGACTCTCACTGTGGTAACAAAAATATGGCAGCGAGAGAGAAGGTGGTTACAGAGAATGGCACACTGGTGAATGATAAACATGCACTTAGCAACTGTATTATAGATGATAAGAACAATTGTAATAAATGTAACAAGAATAATTGTAATACTGTTAAATGTACAACTATTAACCCATGCAAGTTGCACCCCATGTTAAACTTCCCTCAGGATCACCAGCAAGAAAGTGAGCCCAGCACGATGTCGGCACCTTTTCCAGCAGCCATCACACAAGACATCCAGGTGGACGCGACCAATTCGGTAAAGGCAGTAATCAAACCCCCTAACGGAGGGTCAGGTGAGGTCGTGTCCACAGGTACGTACGGTGTTATATATCACGCACAAACAAATGTACCTCATATTGTAGAACCAACGCAAGATGATGTAATTGAATTTAGTCCTGTCAGGGTGATCACAGTCCCCAATGGGAAGACTGACGCTCAGGGAATCATTCCCGCCAGGGACAGTGCAATGCGCCGTCCCTGGTCCCGGATGGAATTGAGAGCAATTATGTCTGAATTCCCTGATCCCAGGAGAAATCTAGATGCATGTCAGAGATTTATTAAAGAACTAGGAAACTCCACAGAACCCACCAACAAAGATTGGCGGACAGTGCTGAGGGCATGTTTGCCCTCCAGCGTTGACCCTGCGAAATTTATTGCTGATTGTAAATTAGACACAGAAGTACCTCAAACGGAGGAACACAATCAGGAATGTATTAAGCAGATCAACCGACAGTTAGGAGTATATTTCCCAGCCATTGTCAAGTGGAACAAAATCCTCTCCATAAGACAAGGAGAAGGGGAAAGTACTTCTGATTACTTCAATCGAGCACTGCAAGTAATGGCTAGAGACACTGGGATCACAGACATCAAAACAAATGCACAGCATAAAGAAGTAGCGGTTAAGTTATTAATGAATGGTTTAAAGGAGGTGTTGAGAACAAGGGTACAGACCACCAACCCAAACTGGAGAAATATCTCGGTGGCTACATTAAGAGAGGCCGCTATTGATCATGATCGGAACATCACCAGACACAGGGAGTCACAGAGTAATAAGCTGATGGCCGTAAGTATACAGGCTCTAACCACAAGGCCACTCCAGCATAAGCCCCAAACCCCTGCGAGAAATTCAAATGTGGTAGTCTGTTACAATTGTCATAAAGAGGGACACTTTGCAAGAGATTGTAGATCAAGAAATATACAAAAGTCATATCAACCCCCTAGACAAGAACACGAGCAGAATTATGACACACGAAATTGTAATCCGGTATCATACAGGAAGAAGTTTGGGCTGCACCTGTAATATGTAGTCGGGAAAGGTGATCATTAACCTTGATAAAGCCTGAGGTAACAGTTAACAAATTGGGAGGTCGTTCCTTGAAGACACAGGAATGACCGGGTAAAAATTGTAATGTATCTGTAAAATGTTTCTTTTTCCCCATCTCTGACGTTCACCACAACAGCTCCAACATCACCTGACTACCTGACCTTTTCAGAAGTCTACCAAACCCCAGTATGACCTACCAGCATCGATGTATCCTGGCCAGATACAAAGGGTGGAGTATGGAAATACTGGTGGGAGAGACTATGCAAAGATACCATTGGACATGTAGATGTGACAGCCTGATGGTGAACGGAAGATCTGACAATGTTTTGTTGTTTATTGTTGGTTTATGTAACATATATATATATATATGAATTGTTCTCTCTCTCTTTTGTTTTTTGTTTTTTCTTCTTTCTCTTTCTCATGTTTTAAAGATGGTATGTCACACATCAGTTAGACAAATGGTAATGCAAGATTTTTGCTCCTTACAGAGAGATCGCAGATTTGGAAGGAATATTGTATCACCAGAATGTTCGTTTGGAAGACTGAGAGACAGCACCTTTGAGATGACAACAGAACAAGAAGAACAACAAGACTAGAGAAATAATTATCGTAACAAGTTTCTCTCCCCCTCAAACTAATTTTTTGTACCCCCATTACAAATTTCTCTTTTTACTCCTCAAAGATGGACTTGCCCCCAGAGACTGTGATTCGGATTTTCCTGTTGACCATGATGTTGACCAGAGCAGTCTGTTTCGGTGAGAGTACCATGGAGGTCGAGAAAGGATCGGGAATGGGTTCTGATGACCAGGATGCAGGCGTAGATTTCCAAGAACAACATAATCTCCGAGTAAAGGCGAGTATCAGAAAACGATCTGGTAGCATTGACAATAGAAGGAATTGTGAAGGATTGTTAGCTGAAGAGAACTGCATCTGTAGGCATTGTGACAATATAGTTGAGGATGGGTGCATAAAGAAATGTCAGTCCAGTTTTAATGTCCACATGGACCGGCATCCATTGAGTGACTATCACTCCTTAGTGGGTAAAGTGTTAAATCAAACAGACTGTTGGGTATGCTCTCAAGTACCTCAAGGCCATAGCAAATCAGGATTAGTACCATTCCCTTTAACGGTAGGAGAGGTACTTGAGCTAAGTGGTGGGAGGCCGGTGGCAAGAGGTTTAATATCTCTAGTCCTCCTAGTTTGAAGCTCCACCAATATCATGTGGATAGGTCCTTAGTGTGCTTTAACATTTCCAATTCCCGAAAGCCGGGAAATTGGGAAGTGTCATGGAGTAATCAAACCATGACATTCTCACATAGAGCCGACAGATTGCCCATAGACACAGAACTTATACGCCAGATAATCGACCAAATTCTTTCGGTATAGGTACACCTTAGGAAGTAGGATCATGCGAGTTGGAGAAGTATCACCAGGATACTGTGCACAGATCGTACAAACTGATACGTGTACTAAACAGATGGAAGAATTAGGGTTAGGAGAGTTCACA
Source organism: Pseudophryne corroboree (assembly GCF_028390025.1). Taxonomy (NCBI): domain Eukaryota; kingdom Metazoa; phylum Chordata; class Amphibia; order Anura; family Myobatrachidae; genus Pseudophryne; species Pseudophryne corroboree. The sequence continues at coordinate 221,693,849 of NC_086454.1, read as the reverse complement.
TGGAAAATTTGTAATATGATTATGTCACACTCCGTCCCATATGTTCTCCCCGATGATGCATATTTCATATGCGGGAGGAAGGCGTATAAGTGGCTTGCCCCAAACTCAGAACGGTTATGTTATATTGGAAAAGTACTGCCTGAGGTAATGACTGTATCCCACACTAAAATGAAAGATATTCACCGCAGTGCCCAAGCTCCTTATACTCACACTCATTACGAGCACATCGTTAAACGGCACCTGATAGAAAGAACAGAGCATTCAGCCTCTGACCTGATCCATGAATCCACCGGGATTCAATTCCTACTCGCGTTAGATATCACTCGTACCGCTAGAGGAGTGATAAATTATAAATATATATCTGCGCTTGCAAATTTATTAGACAATATCACCGAAATGTATGACGACACATTCAGGTACACTGGGAAAGAGTTACAAGCCTACAAAACAGAACTGGTTCAGCATAGGATGATTCTCAATTACCTCACAGCTGTGACAGGTGGGTATTGTGTAACCCTGGCAACTCAATATGGAATCAAGTGCTGCACGTACATTACAAACAGCACGGAGGACCCAGCCGAGGTCATAGACCAAAAGATGGATTACATTTTACAATTAAAATGGGAGTTCCGAAGGAAACACAATCTCACCCTTGCTGCTGTGGGTAATGAGCTAACCAGTTGGGTGTCATGGTTGAACCCACGAAATTGGTTCTCTGGTTTAGGAGAATGGGCCCAAGGTATTATTATGGATGTAGGGAAATTTCTCTTGTGTATTCTGGGTGTCATCATATTGGTCGGTCTGATATTTAGATGCGTTCGGGTTTTAACGAAGTGTAAACGTAGTGCCCGAGTGATGAGTTTAAGAAGCGAATACACTGTACTAACAACAACAAATTTGATGTATGACCCAACAATAGAGACAGTGTTGTGATGAAAATGTGATTCCACGGTCCGTTTCTTTCACCCGTTTCTCCTTTGTTTTCCTCCAAGGTACAAAGACTCGCTTGGAAGAAGAATTTGACAACCTTTTACACAGACCATTGATGGACAATGCCATAGACCCCCATTTTCCCTAGTGACTCTAAAATTTTACGATAGCCCAACACTTCAAAGATTGTAAGTCTATGGACATTGAGAAAGCTTTTTGCTCAAGCAATTATAGCAAAAGCATCGGGAGACTACAGTCAACATGTACATCGAGACAAGACCTCAATCGGCAAATGTACATTAAACTCACATAGTTTATGACTGCATTTACCATAATTGCTTCTTATCTTCATCTCTACAACCTTCAGGTAATGACACACATAGTCGATAGGGAATATAGGCGCAGATATCAGCACTCGCATATCCCCCCATTCATGTATCATCAACTAAAATGTGCTCCCCCATTTTGTTGCAACCAAAAGCCGAAAAGAGCTCGGTAAAGTTTGACAGCCCATCCACAGGCCCGTAATACGGGATAAGAAGGAATTCAAATGTATACTTCGCAATACCTCGAAGCTTGATTTAAAACACGTACGGCACGATGATACATGACCCCTCAAACATGGACTCATACATACATGCTTCTACTATCTCACTAGGTCATACCTTTTTCCCACCTTCCTCTCTTCTCCCTTACCCAATCATAGAAATGTATTTTTACATGACAAATATTTTTCTCTTTTTGAACTGTTTTAGGAAGTGGCAGTTATTGATGACTGCCAAAGGGTGGACTGTCAAAGTCAGAAAAATATCACGCTGCACGTTGCCATATATGCACCTCATGCGCGTGCCTGCTGCACGCGCACATTCTCTCCCGTGCGTGTGTATATACGCAGCCGCGTGATGGCGCCTCGGCCATGCGCTCGAGCGCGTGGTATGTGCATTTACGGTAGAGTTTGTGTGCGTCTAGCGGGCGACTCAATCGTTTAATAATAGAACCAAATAGCTCGTTTTATAGATAATGTTCCCCTTAATGATAACTGTAAGTTTGGTTAATGTGACTTGTTCACGGACTTGGGAATCCCTCTTTGCGTGGTACAAAGGGTCTGATTAAGGTTGAACAGTGGTGTCTGGTACCTAACCGAAGAGTATTTTTATAGCAATAATCCGGTGTTGGTTAGGTAAAGATTAATGGCTCCTGCGTGTAGTTATGGCCATTAGTAGTTTCTGGACATATTCTATATTTGCAGTTCATTATCCATGCGGCGGGAATCCGGAGATTCCCACCCACCTGAGCTGTTTGAAATAGTCACAGCCCACCTGTTCAAACTAACCTATGACCTTTTGATATGATGCGAGGAGACATTCCTGTGTCCAATGAACAATGAGATTGTAGGTCCCTTTGTAGTATACTGTACTCAGTGTATATAAGATCAGCCAGCCTGAACAGCTCCCTCACTCTCCACAAACGGTTTTCATATTGACTAACTCGGGGCTGGTACCAGGCTGCGCTGCGATCGTTCCCAGTGTGTGTAAGTAATTCTCTGTGATTATCTCGCTCTTTGTTTGTATTGGCCACATTCTCTCTCTCTCTCTGTTTAGTTTAAGATTGTAACGTTATTGTATATTTCTGTCTAGATATTCTGTTAGAATTATATGTTCGTATGTAGTGTATGACTTGTAACTGTTTTTTACCCCTTTTCGATATAACTAAAAGCTTGTTAGTAAAGGTGTTGGATCCTTAGCACGGTATTGTGTGTTCATTATATTGCAGAGGGTAATAGGAGCGTCTCTATTGCTCAAACAGCTTTAGTGTAAACAAGGTTAAGCAGCGTTATATCGCTACAGTGTTTCAGTACAAGGTCTACAGTATAAGAATATCCTTTCTGTGTGTTACATTCAAGGTTTACTTATTGTCATCTTGTGAGCGTCTGCGCCGCTCGTGATCTCCTCGTGGTCTCGAGCGTCCGCTACGCTGATAGCGTAGCATTACGGTAGTCGCTCGCTTATAGCGTGTTCGACACCACGCATTGAGCTGTGAGCGAGCGTGCCACATGTGCGTCTCGATCACGGCCTAGCGTATGCTACGCTAAATACGTACCCTTACGGTACCCCATACGCCAATTGCGTACTGTGTCTCTTACCCATTATTGTGAAGTTATAAGGTAATCTAAATCAGCATTATCACCATATAAAGTAAAAAGCTTTGCTTTAAATGTGGAAGAAATGGGTGAATCACTTTTTTATATGCAGATCATAGGAGTACTGTGATTATCTCGCATACAGATAGAAATTCCCATATATTGGAGGGCTTTATGAACTGCCAGTCCTCTTATGTGATTTATGTTCTGACGTGTGGATGTGGAATCCAATATGTAGGCCGTACCATCCGCAGTCTGAATGTCAGGTTCTTGGAACATAGGAGGGGGATAGTTAATAAATCCAAAAATCATAGTTTACCGAGACATATATTGATCTGTGGGAAAGGGGGATTAAAAGATTTAAAAGTAAAGGCAATTGAACAGGTGAAAGTGACTGTTAGGGGGGGAGATAGATATTGGGAATTATGTAAGAAAGAGGCGTTCTGGATTTTCAAGCTAGGTACGTTGGTACCATATGGTTTAAATGACTATTGAGTTAAATACTATTTAGGGGGTCATATTTTAGGATTTAGAGGCTGTCTGCTTGTATTCATACTATGATGGTTTGACCATTAGTAATACTTTTAGTATTGGGTGCTCATTAAAGCTATTTTTTGAGAATAGTTATTATATATTTTTTGGTTATTAACGATAATGAATAGTTGTCTTTGGGGGAGGGAGGTTTTGAATTAATCATGAAAATTATTAACCTGTCTGTTATATATTGTATACTATATATTATATATATTTTTTATTATAGTTATTGCTATCGTTCATTATGGAATAAATTTACAGTGTTCATTACAAACCAGGAAGGTAAATGTATTAAAATAAAATAGATTATCTTAATATTAAGTAGTGATGTGCACCAGAAATTTTTCAGGTTTTGTGTTTTGGTTTTGGATTCGGTTCCGCGGCCGTGTTTTGGATTCGGACGCGTCTTGGCAAAACCTCCCTTAAAATTTTTTGTCGGATTCGGGTGTTTTTTTTCCAAAAACCCCTCAAAAACAGCTTAAATCATATAATTTGGGGGTAATTTTGATCCCATAGTATTATTAACCTCAATAACCATAATTTCCACTCATTTCCAGTCTATTCTGAACACCTCACCTCTCACAATATTATTTTTAGTCCTAAAATTTGCACCGAGGTCGCTGGATGACTAAGCTAAGCGACACAAGTGGCCGGCACAAACATCTGGCCCATCTAGGAGTGGCACTGCAGTGTCAGACAGGATGGCACTTAAAAAAAATTGGCCCCAAACATCACATGATGCAAAGATAAATGAAAAAAAAAAATGGTGCAAGATGGAATTGTCCTTGGGCCCTCCTACCCACCCTTATGTTGTATAAACAGGACATGCACACTTTAACAAACCCATCATTTAAGCGACAGGGTCTGCCACACGACTGTGGCTGAAATGACTGGTTGGTTTGGGCCCCCACCAAAAAAGAAGCAATCTCTTCTTGCACAAACTGGCTCTACAGAGGCAAGATGTCAACCTCATCATCATCATCCTCCGATTCCTCACCCCTTTCACTGTGTACATCCCCCTCCTCACAGAGTATTAATTCGTCCCCACTGAAATCCACCATCACAGGTCCCTGTGTACTTTCTGGAGGCAATTGCTGGTAAATGTCTCCACGGAGGAATTGATTATAATTCATGTTGATGAACATCATCTTTCTCCACATTTTGTGGAAGTAACCTCGTACGCCGATTGCTGACAAGGGGACCGGCTGCACTAAACACTCTTTCGGAGTACACACTGGAGGGGCGGGCAACTTAGGTAAAATAAAGCCAGTTTGTGCAAGGGCCTCCAAATTGCCTCTTTTTCCTGCCAGTATACGTACGGACTGTCTGACGTGTTTACCTGAATGCTGTCACTCATATAATCCTCCACCATTCTTTCAATGGTGACAGAATCATATGCAGTGACAGTAGACGACATGTCAGTAATCGTTGGCAGGTCCTTCAGTCCGGACCAGATGTCAGTTTTCACTCCTGACTGCCCTGCATCACCGCCAGCGGGTGGTTTTGGAAATTTGATCCTTTTCCTTGCAGCTCCAGTGGCGGTAGAAAATGAAGGAGGAGCTGTTGGCGGGTCACGTTCCGCTTGACTTGACAAGTGTCTCACCAGCAGGTCTTTGAACATGTGCACACTTGTGTCAGCCGGAAAGAGAGATGCAACGTAGGCTTTAAACCTAGGATCAAGCACGGTGGCCAAAATGTAGTGCTCTGATTTCAACAGATTGACCACCCGTGAATCCTGATTTAAGCAAATGAAGGGCTCCATCCACAAGTCCCACATGCCTAGCGGAAACGCTCCGTCTTAGCTCCTCCTTCAATCTCTCCAGCTGCTACTGCAAAAGCCTGATGAGGGGAATGACCTGACTCAGGCTGGCAGTGTCTGAACTGACTTCACGTGTGGCAAGTTCAAAGGTTTGCAGAACCTTGTACAACGTTGAATTCATTCTCCATTGTGCTTGAGTCAGGTGCATTCCCCCTCCTTTGCCTATATCGTAGGCAGATGTATATGCTTGAATGGCCTTTTGCTGCTCCTTCATCCTCTAAAGCATATAGAGGGTTGAATTCCACCTCGTTACCGCCTCTTGCTTCAGCTGATAGCGGTGAATGTTCAGGAGTGTTTGCCGGTGCTCCAGTCTTCGGCACACGGTGGCTGAATGACGAAATTGGCACCGCAATTCTTTGAGCCACTGACAGCATCTCTTGCACGCCCCTGTCGTTTTTGAAAAAAATTCTGGACCACCAAATTAATTGTATGTGCAAAACATGGGACGTGTTGGAATTTGCCCACATGTAATGCACGCACAATATTGGTGGCGTTGTCCGATGTCACAAATCCCCAGGAGAGTCCAATTGGGGTAAGCCAATCTGCGATGATGTTCCTCAGTTTCCGTAAGAGGTTGTCAGCTGGGTGCCTCTTATGGAAAGCGGTGATACAAAGCGTAGCCTGCCTAGGAACGAGTTGGCATTTGCGAGATGCTGCTACCAAATTCATTGTATGTGCAAAACATGGGACGTGCTGGAATTTGCCCACATGTAATGCACGCACAATATTGGTGGCGTTGTCCAATGTCACAAATCCCCAGGAGAGTCCAATTGGGGTAAGCCAATCTGCGATGATGTTCCTCAGTTTCCGTAAGAGGTTGTCAGCTGGGTGCCTCTTATGGAAAGCGGTGATACAAAGCGTAGCCTGCCTAGGAACGAGTTGGCATTTGCGAGATGCTGCTACTAGTGCTGCCGCTGCTGTTGTTGCTGCGGGAGGCAATACATCTACCCAGTGGGCTGTCACAGTCATAGTCCTTTGTCTGCCCTGCTCTACTTGTCCGTGGTTAAGTGGACATTGGGTACAACTGCATTTTTTAGGACACTGGTGACTCTTTTTCTGACGTCTGTGTACATTCTCAGTATCGCCTGCCTAGAGAAGTGGAACCTAGATGGTATTTGGTACCGGGGACACACTACCTCAAGAAATTCTCTAAGTCCCTGTGAACTAAAGGCGAATACCGGACACACGTCTAACACCAACACAGCTGCCAGTAGCCTGAGTTATCCGCTTTGCAACAGGATGACTGCTGTGAAATTTTATCTTCCTCGCAAAGGACTGTTGGACAGTCAATTGCTTACTGGAAGTAGTACAAGTGGTCTTCCGACTTCCCCTCTGGGATGATGACCGACTCCCAGCAGCAACAACAGCAGCGCCAGCAGCAGTAGGCGTTACACTCAAGGATCCATCGGAGGAATCCCAGTCAGGAGAGGACTCGTCAGACTTGCCAGTGACATGGCCTGCAGGACTATTGGCGTTACTGTCTAAGGAGGAAATTGACACTGAGGGAGTTGGTGGGTGGACTGCGACTGAGTCAGTGGACTGCTTCCGCTGTCACCCAAAGTTTTTGAACTTGTCAATGACTTCTGATGAATGCGCTCCAGGTGACGTATAAGGGATGATGTTCCTAGGTGGTTAACATCTTTAGCCCTACTTATTACAGCTTGACAAAGGCAACACACGGCTTGACACCAGTTGTCCGCATTTCTGTTGAAATAATTCCACACCGAAGAGGTGATTTTTGTGGTACTTTGACCAGGCATGCCAATGGACTTATTTATCCCACGGACAACAGGTGTCTCCCCGGGTGCCTGACTTAAACAAACCACCTGTCCATCAGAATCCTCATTGTCAATTTCCCCCTCAGCGCCAGCAACACCCATATCCTCATCCTGGTGTACTTCAACAGTGACATCTTCAATTTGAATATCAGAAACTGTACTGTGGGTGTTCCTTCCAGCACTTGCAGGGGGCGTGCAAATGGTGGAAGGCGCCACCTCTTCCCGTCCAGTGTTGGGAAGGTCAGGCATCGCAACCGACACAATTGGACTCTCCTTGGGGATTTGTGATTTAGAAGAATGCACAGTTCTTTGCTGTGCTTTTGCCAGCTTAACTCTTTTCATTTTTCTAGCGGGAGGATGAGTGCTTCCATCCTCATGTGAAGCTGACCCACTAGTCATGAGGAACATAGGAGAGGGCCTTAGCCGTTCCTTGCCACTCCGTGTCGTAAATGGCATATTGGCAAGTTTACGCTTCTCCTCAGACGCTTTTAATTTAGATTTTTGGGTCATTTTACTGAACTTTTGTTTTTTGGATATTACATGCTCTCTACTATAACATTGGGCATCGGCCTTGGCAGACGACGTTGATGGCATTTCATCGTCTCTGCCATGACTAGTGGCAGCAGCTTCAGCACTAGGTGGAAGTGGATCTTGATCTTTCCCTATTTTACCATCCACATTTTTGTTCTCTATTTTTTAATGTGTGGAATTATATGCTAGCTGCAAGGTACAGCAATGGACTACTGTACTGTACTACTATATACTGGTGGTCACCACAATGCAGCACTGTACTACTATATACTGGTCCCCACAATGCAGCAAAGATATTGAGCACTGATCTGGACAATAGAACTGAGTCTGACACGGAGCTGCAAGATACAGCAATGGACAACTGTACTGTACTACTATATACTTTGTGGTCACCACAATGCAGCACTGTACTACTATATACTGGTCACAACAATGTGCAGCACAGATATTGAGCACTTATCCGGAGAATAGAACTGAGTCTGACACGGAGCTGCAAGATACAGCAATGGACAACTGTACTGTACTACTATATACTTTGTGGTCACCACAATGCAGCACTGTACTACTATATACTGGTCCCCACAATGCAGCAAAGATATTGAGCACTGATCTGGAGAATAGAACTGAGTCTGACACAGAGCTGCAAGATATAACAATGGACAACTGTACTGTACTACTATATACTGGTAGTCACCACAATGCAGCACTGTACTACTATATACGGGTCACAACAATGCAGCAGATATTGAGCACTGATCAGGATACTAGAACTTAGTCTGACACGGAGCTGCAAGACACAGCAATGGACAACTGTACTGTACTACTATATACTGGTGGTCACCACAATGCAGCACTGTACTACTATATACTGGTCACAACAATGCAGCAGATATTGAGCACTGATCAGGATACTAGAACTGAGTCTGACACGGAGCTGCAAGATACAGCAATGGACAACTGTACTGTACTACTATATACTGGTGGTCACCACAATGCAGCACTGTACTACTATATACTGGTCACAACAATGCAGCACAGATATTGAGCACTTATCCAGAGAATAGAACTGAGTCTGACACGGAGCTGCAAGATACAGCAATGGACAACTGTACTGTACTACTATATACTTTGTGGTCACCACAATGCAGCACTGTACTACTATATACTGGTCCCCACAATGCAGCAAAGATATTGAGCACTGATCTGGAGAATAGAACTGAGTCTGACACAGAGCTGCAAGATACAACAATGGACAACTGTACTGTACTACTATATACTGGTAGTCACCACAATGCAGCACTGTACTACTATATACTGGTCACAACAATGCAGCAGATATTGAGCACTAATCAGGATACTAGAACTTAGTCTGACACGGAGCTGCAAGACACAGCAATGGACAACTGTACTGTACTACTATATACTGGTCACCACGATGCAGCACTGTACTACTATATACTGGTCACAACAATGCAGCAGATATTGAGCACTGATCAGGATACTAGAACTGAGTCTGACACGGAGCTGCAAGATACAGCAATGGACAACTGTACTGTACTACTATATACTGGTGGTCACCACAATGCCGCACTGTACTACTATATACTGGTCCCCACAATGCAGCACACTGAGCACAGATATTGAGCTTTTCAGGCAGAGAACGTAGCCACGTCTGCTCTGCTCAATCAACAATGCACGAGTGAAAATGGCGGCGATGCGCGGCTCTTTATATGGAATCCGAATCTCGCGAGAATCCGACAGTGGGATGATGACGTTTTCCCCCAATCTGTTTTTGTGTGTTAGGCAGGAAGAACCGAGGCTGCCTCGGACCCGTGTAAACCACGTGAAGTTCGGGGGGGTTCGGATCTCGACGAACCGAACCCACTCATCTCTAATATTAAGTATACCAAAAATGAATAATAAAATTAATTAATAATAATGAATACAAATAAATAATAATTTAGAGAATGGATGATGTTTTATGTGTGTCAGCTGTAGTAGGATATTTGTACCAACTAATAGTAATGAATAGATATTATGCTAGTGATGAATTTTAGAGGTAATTTTATGTTTTATATGTTTTACAATATTAATATTATATTGTTCCACTTTATATGTATAGACTGCTAATTATAAACCCTGATGGTGTAAGGGTAATGCACACAATGAGATGGTGATTATTGCATCCTGTGGGGATAAAAGCAGTGGATCTGAAAGGGGGAGGTATACTTCTGAGGAAACAGCCATAGCTACGAGGCTTTGAAACGCGTCAAGTGTGACCCCTGCATTTGTGGACACAAGCAACTTTGAAAGCAGCCTTCATTTCTCCCAGTGCCGGTGAGGTTCTGTGCGACCCCGCTTACCACGGGCCAGCATCCAGCAGTCAGCAGAGCCTGCATACCAACTGGCCGGAGGATCACCTAAACATCCTAGCTACCTGCATAGTATTTCTCCGGCGGGAGACCCACAGCGCTGGTGAAGCGGAGAAGCCGCTGAGTGCTGTATGGGACGGGAGTGGATGCTCGGCGGGAGGTGCGGCAGCAGGGCGGCACTGGTGAGCAAAGCTTTTTACTTTATATGGCCGCAGTGGACACATGCCAAATTGTGACTACGGCACATTGACACTAAGAACTCTCTCGTGCACTAGTTTTATCAAGACGGGGACGACCGTCAGAACATAACAGCTGTTACGAGCAGTTTCTGCAAAGAGACCATTATGATTGCTAATCATCTTGACTCTATATAAATTCCAGCGTGTCTACCATCAGAGACATTGCTTAATTACTGCATCACAACGCTGTCCCAGCGGAAGGATAAAAGTAATCTTGATATATATGAAATATATTCCTCTAGATATGTTTGGGCTGTGAAGTAATTAGTGATTTAATAGAGTTCTTAGGAGGCTGCTTACATCAGTGTGGTTATAAAGTATTTAAGAATGTGCATTGTGGAGAAAATTGTATCACCTAGTATATGATTCATTGTTTCAATAGAACAGAAGCAACTATATGTGCTAGTGTGACCACTGTGATAACTGTGATTAGCAGTTTTTATTAATTATAAGGAAGTTTGCTGTGAGGTCCATATGAATTATCTATATTGATTTAGGTGGTTTCTATTAGTTTTTATAAGTGATAGTGGTTTTAAATAGATTCTTAATAAAAAGCCTATATTCTGGACAGCGCTTTCAATCTCTTTTTATGTTTCTGTCTAATTTACTGGGTATCAACAACCCACTAATTTGAGAGCAGCAGTTCTTAATAAGGCGAGGAGAATTAATTAATTTGTATAGACTAGCAGTTTTGGAAGTTGGGACAGCTGACACATTTTAGCTTAGCACTTTTTCTAGCTTGTTTTGGACAGTAAATGACAGCTACTCGAAGGTGAACAGTTTGAAAGAGGCATATAGCATGAACCTCAAATGTAGAGAATGCAAGGGAATGTTCTGGTGGTATGAGTTGGTAGGAGTGAACGGAGGATCAAAAGGACCCCAACACCACAACCACGTTGCCCCCGGCTAGGGTGTGTGTAAAGTAAGACACCCAGTGGAGAGAGTAGCAAGAGAAGTGTCAGAGAGGGAAATCCAAGTTTCTGTAATAGCTAGGGCAGAGGTTCCCAAACACGGTCGTCACGGCACCCCAACAGTCCAGGATTTAGGTATATCCATGGCTCAGTACAGATGGTTAAATTGACATAGGTGCTAATTAAGTCACCAGTGGCCAAGCATGGATACATTTAAACCTGGACGATTGGGGTGCCTTGAGGATGGCATCTGGGAACCTCTGGGCTAGGAGATTTAGGGAGTTTGAGATGAAAAGGTCATTGGTGTAGACCAATTTGTTACAGACAGATCTTGCATTCCAGTGGGTACAGGTGAGAGGGAGAGAGTTTGTGAGACAGATGTGAGATTATCAGGGTTGCTGTAGCATTGAAGTGAGCTTAACATGGAGGGCAGGGATGATGAGAGTAGTGATGCTGCAGGTGCCTGAGCTGGGAAGCAAAATATCAGGCTGTGTTTAGGAAGGGAGATCAGTTTGATGTGGATAGTGGTGAGGTGACAGAGAGAGGATGGAGGGAGCAGGGCTGATTGCTGTGGTAGTAGGACCATGGTGGGGCAGAGGTGAGTGAAAGTGGGGTTATGAGAGGAGGGTAGCAAAGGGGTGGATGGGAGACAGAAGAGACAGATAGGAGTATGAGACTGGTCGGGAACAGAGCAAGATATAGGATTAGTTAGACATTGAGTGATGGGGGAGGTCAAGAACACATGGACATACAGATGTAGTCACACTCATCATGGCTACATCTGCTGTCTTAGGGGGTCATTCCGAGTTGATCGCTCGGTAGCTGTTTTTAGCAGCCATGCAAATGCTAAGCAGCCACCCTCTGGAAGTGTATCTTCGCTTAGCAGAAGTACGAACGAATGCATCGCAGAACGGCTACAAAAAAATATTGTGCAGTTTCTGAGTAGCTTCAGACCTACTCAGCGCTTGCGATCACCTCAGACCATTCAGTTCCGGATTTGACATCACAAACACGCCCTGCAGTCACGCCTGCATTTTTCCTGGCACGCCTGCGTTTTTTCGAGCACTCCCTGAAAACGGATAGTTGACACCCAGAAATGCCCACTTCATGTCAATCACTCTGCGGCGGCCATTGCGACTGAAAAGCTTCGCTAGACCTTGTGTGAAAATACATCGGCCGTTGTGAAAGTACGTCGCGTGTGCACACTGCGCCGCATACGCATGCGCAGAAGTGCCGTTTTTTTACTTAATCGCAGTGCAGAGAACATTTTTAGCTAGCGATCAACTCCCAATGACCCCCTAAGTGCACTCACGGCGTGGCTAGGCATGCCCATGTCTAGCTGCGCCGGGCTGCATCTTTTCCCACCCCATTCACTATGAATGGTGTGCGTCTAAGACATGAGTCCCTTAGACAGAGAAGCAGTTGATGCAAATGAGGCGCAAATGCTCCTAGATGTAGCTATGATGAGCGTGCCTCTATCCAGAGCCGGCCCTAACCAATATGATGCCCTAGGCAAGATTTTGGCTGGTGCCCCCTAGCACCACCGCTGGTTCTGCCTCTGACCTTGCACCTCTTTCCCTGCACCATCACCCCTCACCCATAGCAGTCCTTGTACCCCCTATATTTTAAATAGGAACAGTTCGCACATTTGACGCACAGCACAAAAAGGGGCATATTCTTGCTGGGAAGGGGCATGGCCACACAATAGTAACCCCAATTCCAATTACGCCACACAGTACTGCAACTTTATTCACATTTTATCTTGCGATAGTGTCCATAATTCATATTACATCCCACAGTAGTATCACTTTACCGTATAAACGTTACTCCTCACAGTAGAGCCCCTTATTCACATTACATCACACTGAATTGCTCCTAATTCACATTACACCACACCTTATTGCTCATTATTCACATTAGATGACACAGTAGTGCCCTTTCTATATGCTACGCCACATAGTAGAGCACCTTATACACATAATGCTACACATTAGTAATGCATTTATACACAATTCCACACAGTAATGCCCCTTACACATGAGACACATTAATGTCCTTATAAACATAATGTACCTTACACATTATGACAACCTTTATTAATGCCCTTATACACATAATGACACACATAGTGCCCCCTACATATTTGCTGCACATTATTAGTGCCCCTATACACATAATGACACACATACAGTAGTACCCTGTTACACATATGCCGCACATTATTAATGCCCTTATACACATAATGACACACATAGTGGCCCTTTACACATATGTTGCACATTATTAATGCATTTCTCTATCGTCCTAAGTGGATGCTGGGGTTCCTGAAAGGACCATGGGGAATAGCGGCTCCGCAGGAGACAGGGCACAAAAAAGTAAAGCTTTTACCAGATCAGGTGGTGTGCACTGGCTCCTCCCCCTATGACCCTCCTCCAGACTCCAGTTAGATTTTGTGCCCGAACGAGAAGGGTGCAATCTAGGTGGCTCTCCTAAAGAGCTGCTTAGAGAAAGTTTAGCTTAGGTTTTTTACTTTACAGTGAGTCCTGCTGGCAACAGGATCACTGCAACGAGGGACTTAGGGGAGAAGTAGTGAACTCACCTGCGTGCAGAGTGGATTTGCTGCTTGGCTACTGGACACTAGCTCCAGAGGGACGATCACAGGTACAGCCTGGATGGTCACCGGAGCCGCGCCGCCGGCCCCCTTGCAGACGCTGAAGAGAGAAGAGGTCCAAAATCGGCGGCTGAAGACTCCTGAGTCTTCATAAAGGTAGCGCACAGCACTGCAGCTGTGCGCCATTTTCCTCTCAGCACACTTCACACAACAGTCACTGAGGGTGCAGAGCGCTGGGGGGGGCGCTCTGAGAGGCAAATAAAAACCTTATTAGAGGCAAAAAATACCTCACATATAGCCCACAGAGGCTATATGGAGATATTTAACCCCTGCCTAACTTCAAAAATAGCGGGAGACGAGCCCGCCGAAAAAGGGGCGGGGCCTATCTCCTCAGCACACAGCGCCATTTTCTCTCACAGAAAAGCTGGAGAGAAGGCTCCCAGGCTCTCCCCTGCACTGCACTACAGAAACAGGGTTAAAACAGAGAGGGGGGGCACTGATTTTGGCGATATTGTATATATATAAAAGATGCTATAAGGGAGAAACACTTATATAAGGTTGTCCCTATATAATTATAGCGTTTTGGTGTGTGCTGGCAGACTCTCCCTCTGTCTCCCCAAAGGGCTAGTGGGTCCTGTCCTCTGTCAGAGCATTCCCGGTGTGTGTGCTGTGTGTCGGTACGTGTGTGTCGACATGTATGAGGACGATGTTGGTGAGGAGGCGGAGAAATTGCCTGTAATGGTGATGTCACTCTCTAGGGAGTCGACACCGGAATGGATGGCTTATTTAGAGAATTACGTGAGAATGTCAACACGCTGCAAGGTCGGTTGACGACATGAGACGGCCGACAATCTATTAGGACCGGTCCAGGCGTCTCAGAAACACCGTCAGGGGTTTTAAAAACGCCCATTTACCTCAGTCGGTCGACACAGACACAGACACGGACACTGAATACAGTGTCGACGGTGAATAAACAAACGTATTTCTCATTAGGGCCACACGTTAAGGGCAATGAAGGAGGTGTTACGTGTTTCTGATACTACAAGTACCACAAGAAAGGGTATTATGTGGGAGTGAAAAAACTACCTGTAGTTTTTCCTGAATCAGATAAAATAAAATGAAGTGTGTGATGATGCGTAGGGTTACCCCGATAGCAAATATTGGCGTTATACCCTTTCCCGCCAGAAATTAGGGTACGTTGGGAAACACCCCTTAGGGTGATAAGGCGCTCACACGCTTATCAAGTGGCGTTACCGTCTCCAGATACGGCCGCCCTCAAGGAGCCAGCTGATAGGAAGCTGGAAAAATATCCTAAAAAGTATATACACACATACGGTGGTTATACTGCGACCAGCGATCGCCATCAGCCTGGAGATGCAGTGCTGGGTTGGCTTGGTCGGATTCCCTGACTGAAAATATTTTATTCATGTAGAGCATTTAATAGGATGCATTCTATATATATGTATGTGAGATGCACAGAGGGATATTTGCTCTCTGGCATCAAGATAAGTGCGTTGTCCATATCTCCCAGAAGATGTCAGGGACACGACAGTGGTCAGGTGATACAGATCCCATACGGCAGATGGAAGTATTGCTGTATAAAGGGAAGGAGTTATTTGGGGGTCGGTCCATCGGACCTGGGGACCACAGCAACAGCTGGGAAATCCAACCTTTTTTACCCCAAGTTACATCTCAGCTAAAAAAGACACCGTCTTTTCAGCCTCAATCTTTCCTTTCCCATGAGGGCATGCAGGCAAAAGGCCAGTCATATCTGCCCAGACATAGAGGTAAGGGAAGTAGACTGCAGCAGGCAGCCCTTTCCCAGGAAAAGAAGCCCTCCACCGCGTCTGCCAAGTCCTCAGCATGACGCTGGGGCCGTGCAAGCGGACTCAAGGTGGGGGGGTAGTCTCAAGAGTCTCAGGGCGCAGTGGGATCACTCGCAAGTTGACCCCTAGATCGTACGAGTATTATCCCAGGGGTAAAGATTGGAGAGTCGAGACATCTTCTCCTCGCAGGTTCCTGAAGTCTGCTTTACCAACGGCTCCCTCCGACAGGGAGGCAGCATTGGAAACAATTCACAAGCTGTATATCCAGCAGGTGATAATCAAAGTACCCCTCCTACGACAAGGAAAAGGGTATTATTTTTCCACACTATATTGTGGTACTGAAGCCAGACGGCTTGGTGACACATAGTCTAAATCTAAAATGTTTTGAACACTTACATAAAAGGTTCAAATCGAGATAAAGTCACTCAGAGCAGTGATAGCGAACCGGAAAAAAGGGGACTATATGGTGTCCCTGGACATCAAGGATTACCTCCATGTCCAAATTTTGTCCTTCTCATCAAGGGTACCTCTGGTTCGTGGTACAGAACTGTCAATATCAGTTTCAGACGATGCCGTTTGAATTATCCACGGCACCCCGGGCCTTTTTACCAAGGTAATGGCCGAAAAGATGTTTCTTCAAAGAAAAAAGGCATCTAAATTATCCCTTACTTGCACGACCTAAAAAGGGCAAGTTCCAGAGAACAGTTGGAGGTCGGAAGAGCACTATCTAAAGTAGTTCTTCGACGGCACGACTGGATTCTAAATATTCCAAGAATCGCAGCTGTTTTCCGACGATACGTCTGCTGTTCCTAGGGATGATTCTGGACACGGTTCAGAAAAAGGTTTTTCTTCCCGAGGAAAAAGCCAAGGAGTTATCCGACCTGTCAGGAACCTCCTAAAACCAGGAAAGGTGTCTGTACATCAATGCACAAGAGTCCTGGGAAAAATGGTGGCTTTTTACGAAGCAATTCCATTCGGCAGATTCCATGCAAGAATTTTCCAAAGGGATCTGTTGGACAAATGGTCAGGGTCGCATCCTCAGATGCACCTGCGAATAACCCTGTCGCCAAGGACAAGGGTATATCTTCTGTGGTGGTTGCAAAAGGCTCATCTATTGGAGGGCCGCAGATTCGGCATACAGGATTTGATCCTGGTGACCACGGACGCCAGCCTGAGAGGTTGGGGAGCAGTCACACAAGGAAGAAACTTCCAGGGGGTATGGACGAACCTGGAAAAGTCTCTTCACATAAACATTCTGGTACTAAGAGCAATCTAAAATGCTCTAAGCCAGGCGGAACCACTCCTGCAAGGAAAACCGGTGTTGATTCAGTCGGACAACATCACGGCGGTCGCCCATGTAAACAGACAGGGCGGCACAAGAAGCAGGAGTGCAATGGCAGAAGCTGCCAAGATTCTTTGCTGGGCGGAGAATCACGTAATAGCACTGTCAGCAGTGTTCTTCCCGGGCGTGGACAACTGGGAAGCAGACTTCCTCAGCAGACACGATATTCACCCGGGAGAGGGGGGTCTTCATCCAGAAGTCTTCCACATGCTAATAAACTGTTGGGAAAGACCAATGGTAGACATGATGGCGTCTCGCCTCAACAAGAAACTGGACAAGTATTGCGCCAGGTCAAGAGATCCACAGGCAATAGCTGTGGACGCACTGGTAACACCTTGGGTGTACAAATCAGTATATGTGTTTCCTCCTCTGCCTCTCATACCAAAGGTATTGAAGATTATACGGTGAGGAGGAGTAAGAACAATACTAGTGGCTCCGGATTGGCCAAGAAGGACTTGGTACCCGGAACTTCAAGAGTTGGTCACGGACGACCCGTGCCCTCTACTTCTGAGAAGGGACCTGCTACAACAGGGTCCCTGTCTCTTTCAAGACTTACCGCGGCTGCGTTTGACGGCATGGCGGTTGAACGCCAGATCCTAAAAGGGAAAGGCATTCCAGAAGAAGTCATTCCTACCTTGATTAAGGCAAGGAAGGAAGTCACCGCGAAACATTATCACCGCATTTGGCGAAAATATGTCGCGTGGTGCGAGGATCGGAGTGTTCCGACGGAGGAATTTCAACTGGGTCGTTTCCTACATTTCCTACAATCAGGATTGTCTATGGGTCTCAAATTGAGATCTATTAAGGTTCAAATTTCGGCCCTGTCAATATTCTTCCAAAAAGAATTGGCCTCAGTTCCTGAGGTACAGACTTTTGTTAAAGGAGTACTGCATATACAGCCTCCTGTGGTGCCTCCGGTGGCACCGTGGGATCTAAATGTAGTTTTAGATTTCCTCAAATCCCATTGGTTTGAACCATTGAAAAAGGTGGATTTTAAATATCTCACATGGAAAGTGACTATGTTACTGGCCCTGGCTTCCGCCAGGAGAGTATCTGAATTGGCGGCTTTATCTTATAAAAGCCCTTATCTAATCTTCCATTCGGATAGGGCAGAACTGAGGACTCGTCCGCATTTTCTCCCTAAGGTGGTATCAGCGTTTCACCTGAACCAACCTATTGTGGTGCCTGCGGCCACTGGCGACTTGGAGGACTCCAAGTTGTTGGACGTTGTCAGAGCCTTAAAAATATACATTTCAAGGACGGCTGAAGTCAGAAAATCTGACTCGCTGTTGATACTATATGCACCCAACAAGTTGGGTGCCCCTGCTTCTAAGCAGACGATTGCTCGTTGGATTTGTAACACAATTCAACTTGCTCATTCTGTGGCAGGCCTGCCACAGCCTAAATCTGTTAAGGCCCATTCCACAAGGAAGGTGGGCTCATCTTGGGCGGCTGCCCGAGGGGTCTCGGCATTACAATTCTGCCGAGCAGCTACGTGGTCGGGGGAAAACACGTTTGTAAAATTCTACAAATTTGATACCCTGGCAAAAGAGGACTTGGAATTCTCTCATTCGGTGCTGCAGAGTCATCCGCACTCTCCCGCCCGTTTGGGAGCTTTGGTATAATCCCCATGGTCCTTTCAGGAACCCCAGCATCCACTTAGGACGATAGAGAAAATAAGAATTTACTTACCGATAATTCTATTTCTCGGAGTCCGTAGTGGATGCTGGGCGCCCATCCCAAGTGCGGATTATCTGCAATACTGTACATAGTTATTGTTAACAAATTCGGGTTATATTGTTAAGGAGCCATCTTTAAGAGGCTCTTTCTGTTATCATACTGTTAACTGGGTTTAGATCACAAGTTGTACGGTGTGATTGGTGTGGCTGGTATGAGTCTTACCCGGGATTCAAATTGCCTCCCTTATTGTGTACGCTCGTCCGGGCACAGTACCTAACTGGAGTCTGGAGGAGGGTCATAGGGGGAGGAGCCAGTGCACACCACCTGATCTGGTAAAAGCTTTACTTTTTTGTGCCCTGTCTCCTGCGGAGCCGCTATTCCCCATGGTCCTTTCAGGAACCCCAGCATCCACTACGGACTCCGAGAAATAGAATTATCGGTAAGTAAATTCTTATTTTTTACATGACACACATAATGCTCCTTACACATATTCTGAACACTACTGCACAACCAACCCACTCACGTGCACATAGCACTCACACTTCCACTAACACTGTGACCTCTGCCTCTGCTTGGATACAGATGTGTCCTCACAAATCTTGCATCAATGCTAATGTCGGGCACCTTTTTTAATGAAAATGCATCTTATTTGCATTGCTATGTGGCTAGGATGCACAAGCAGCTTCTGCTGATGAAACTGATATGCAGCATGCCTATATACTGTGTGAGACTGTGGCTGTATCTGCATATGAAATGCTACATACAGAATATAGGCATGCCGCATATCATTTTAATCAGCAGAAGCTGATGATGCCCCTAGACATATCAAATGCCCTAGGCAATTGCCTAGTTTGCCTATGCCTATGGCCGGCTCTGCCTCTATCTGTAGTGTGGATGAGTTAAATAGGGGATAGAAAACAGGAAATAGGGGTAAAGGCTGTATGGGAGACAGAACAGTAGATTTGCAGAAATGTAGATGAAAGTACAGTGTTGGTAAAAGTGGCTACAGTGTTTGCTCAGTGGTAATAAATTTAGTTTGAAATGAAATAAAAGTGTAGATAATATGAATGCAGGAATTGATTTTTTTAAGGTTGACTGTTCAGGAATGAGATTATTTGAGTGTGTGCAAAAAGCAACAGTAATACAGAAAGGACTTTTAAGTGTATAAAGGCAAAATTGCAATAAAAATAATTAGGGGGGTAATTCCAAGTTTATCACAGCAGGAATTTAGTTAGCAATTGGGCAAAACCATGTGCACTGCAGGGGAGGCAGATTTAACATGTGCAGAGAGAGTTAGATTTGGGTGGGTTATTTTATTTCTGTGCAGGGTAAATACTGGCTGCTTTATTTTTACACTGCAAATTAGATTGCAGATTGAACACACCCCACCCAAATCTAACTCTCTCTGCACATGTTAAATCTGCCTCCCCTGCAGTGCACATGGTTTTGCCCAATTGCTAACTAAATTCCTGCTGCTATCAACTTGGAATTACCCCCTAAGTACAAACAAAAGCAATTGCAGGTGAAGTGGAAAGTTTTTGCAATGTCCAAAATGGAGTTCAGTGCTGAATATCCAGGTTAAACAACCAGATGGTGAATGAGTTTGTGGACTCACATATATGTTTTAAAAGTAGACCTTTTTTTAATTTTTGAGTATTCTCCTTTGTTTACCTTTGGTTTAAAGTAGAGATGAGCGGGTTCGGTTCTCAGAGAACCGAACCCTACCGAACTTTGCCTTCCGCGCCAGGATCCGAGTCAGGCTTGGGTTTTCCCGCCTGACTCGGAAACCTGAATGCGGCAAAATGTCATCCTCCCGCTGTTGGATTCTCGCGGGATTTGGATTCCATATAAGGAGCCGCGCGTCCCCGCCATTTTCACTACAGTCTCGGAGAGTGTAGTGAGAGGACGTGTCTCCATCCTCCAGTGTCTGTGTGGGGGCGGGAAAGTGCGGTGGCAAGTCTTGTGCTGTGTTATGGTGCTCAGTCCAGTCCAGTGTAGTCAGTGTATCACTGTATTGTGCTGCATCAGTCCAGCAAGTCACAGTATCTCTCTCTTCTGCCAGTGTAGCTGTATAAAGTGTTGTTGACTGTGTTGTGCTGCATCAGACCAGTGGTAGTGTCCTGTCTCATCAGTCATTCCAGTGACGATATATATGCTGCTGCTATATGTCCACTGCTGCCGTATAATAATAATAACAATAACCACAAGTCTGTTACAGTATTGTTGTGTTGTGTTGCATCAGACCAGTGGTAGTGTCCTGTCTCATCAGTCATTCCAGTGACGATATACGCTGCTGCTATATGTCCACTGCTGCCGTATAATAATAACTACCACAAGTCTCTTACAGTATTGTTGTGTTGCATCAGACCAGTGGTAGTGTCCTGTCTCATCAGTCATTCCAGTCATTTCTGTGCCACATATTGTCTCATATAACTCCCAAAAATAATGGAGAACAAAAATTTTGAGGATAAAATAGGGAAAGATCAAGAAAAACCACTTCCTCCTAGTGCTGAGGCTGCTGCCACTAGCCATGACATAGATGATGAAATGCCATCAATGTTGTCTGCCAAGGCCGATGCCCAATGTGATAGTAGAGGGCATGTAAAATCCAAAAAGCCAAAGTTCAGTAAAAAGAACCAAAAAAATTAATTTAAATCGTCTGAGGAGAAACGTAAACTTGCCAATATGCCATTTTACGACACTGAGTGGCAAGGAATGGCTGAGACCCTGGCCTATGTTCATGGCTAGTGGTTCAGCTTCACATGATGATGGAAGCCCTCATCCTCCAGCTAGTAAAATTAAAAGTTAAGCTGAAAAGAGCACAGAAAAGAACTGTGCGTTCTGAGATGGTATCACAAATCCCCAAGGAGAGTCCAAGTGTGTCGGCGGTTGCGATGCCTGACCTTCCCAACACTGGATGGGAAGAGGTGGCTCCTTCCACCATTTCCACGCCACCTGCAAGTGCTGGAAGGAGCTCCTACAGTCCAGTTCCTGATATTCAAATTGAAGATGTTACTGTTTAAGTATACCAGGATGAGGATATGGGTGTTGCTGGCGCTGAGGAGGAAGTTTACGATGAGGATTCTGATGGTGATGTGGTTTGTTTAAGTCAGGCACCGGGGGAGACACCTGTTGTCCATGGGATGAAGAACCCCATTGTGATGCCTGGGCAAACTACCAAAAACGCTAACTCTTAGGTGTGAAATTATTTCTCCACAAATCCAGACAACAGGTGTCAAGCCATCTGTTGCCTCTGTCAATCTGTAATAAGTAGGGGTAAGGATGATAACCACCTAGGAACATCCTCCCTTATACGTCACCTGCTGCGCATTCATCAGAAGTCAGTGTCAAATTGTGAAATTTTGGGTAAGAGCGTAAGCAGTCCACTGACACCTAAATCCCTTCTTCCTCCTGTACCCAAGTTCCTGCAAGCCACACTACCAACTCCCTCAACGTCAACTTCCTCCTCAGTCAGGAACTCCAATAGTCCTGCAGGCCATGTCACTGTCAAGACTGAGGAGTCCTCTCCTAACCGGGATTCCTCCAGAGGATCCTGGAGTGGTACGCCTGCTGTTGCTGCCGCTGCTGTTGTTGCTTCTAGGAGTCGATCGTCATCCCAGAGGGGATGTCGGAAGACCACTTGTACTACTTCCAGTAAGCAATTGACTGTCCAACAGTAATTTGTGAGGAAGATTAAATATGACAGCAGTCATCCGTTTGCAAAGCGGATAACTGAGGCCTTGACAGCTATGTTGGTGTTAGAGGTGCGTCCGGTATCCACCATTAGTTCAGTGGGACTTAGAGAATTGATGAAGATAGTGTGTCCCCGGTATCAAATCCCATCTAGGTTCCACTTCTCTAGGCAGGCAATACCGAGAATGTAGACAGACGTCAGAAAAAGAGTCACCAGTGTCCTACAAAATGCGGTTGTATCCAGTGTCCACTTAACCACGGACATGTGGACAAGTGGAACAGGGCAGACTAAGGACTATATGACTGTAACAGCCCACTGGGTAGATGTATGGCCTCCCACAGCAACAACAGCAGCAGCACCAATAGCTGCATCTCGCAAACGCCAACTTGTTCCTAGGCAGGCTACCCTATGTATTACCGCTTTCCATAAGATGCACACAGCTGACAACCTCTTACAGAAACTGAGGAACAACATCGCAGAATGGCTTACCACAATTGGACTGTCCTGGGGATTTGTGATATCGGACAACGCCACCAATATTGTGCGTGCATTACATCTGGGCAAATTCCAGCATGTCCCATGTTTTGCACATACAATGAATTTGGTGGTGCAGAATTTTTTTTAAAAATGACAGGGGTGTGCAGGAGATTCTGTCGGTGGCCCGAAAAATTGTGGTGCCACTTTCGGCATTCTGCCACTGCATGCCGAAGACTGGAGCACCAGCAAACACTCCTGAACCTGCCCCACCATCAACTGAAGCAAGAGGTGGCAACGAGGTGGAATTCAACACTCTATATGCTTCAGAGGATGGAGGAGGAGCAAAAGTCCATTCAAACATACACATCCACTTACGATATAGCCAAAGGAGGGGTAATGCACCTGACTCAAGCGCAGTGGAGAATGATTTCCATCTTGTGCAAGGTTCTCCAACCCTTCGAACTTGCCACACGTGAAGTCAGTTCAGACACTGCCAGCTTGAGTCAGGTCATTCCCCTCATCAGGCCTTTGCAGAAGCAGCTGGAGAAACTGAAGGAGGAGCTAATACAGAGCGATTCCGCAAAGTATGTGGGACTTGTGGATGGAACCCTTCATTCGCTTTGCCAGGATTCAAGGGTGGTCAATCTGTTGAAATCAGAGCATTACATTTTGACCACTGTGCTCGATCCTAGGTTTAAAGCCTACATTGTATCTCTCTTTCCAGCAGACACAAGTGTGCAGAGGTGCAAAGACCTGCTGGTTAGTTAATTGTCAACTCAAGCAGAAAGTGACCCGTCAACAGCTCCTCCTTCATTTTCTCCCACCACTGGGGCTGTAAGGAAAAGGATAAGATTTCCTAGCCCACCAGCTGGCGGTGATGCAGGGCAGTCAGGAGCGAAAGCTGACATCTGGTCTGGACTGAAGGACCTGCCAACGATTACTGACATGTCGTCTACTGTCACTGCATATGATTCTGTCACCATTGAAAGAATGGTGGAGGATTATATGAGTGACAGCATCCAAGTAGGCATGTCAGACAGTCCGTACATACACTGGTAGGAAAAAGAGGCAATTTGGTGGCCCTTGCACAAACTCGCTTTATTTTACCTAAGTTGCCCCCCCTCCAGTGTGTACTCCGAAAGAGCGTTTAGTGCTGCTGGTAACCTTGTCAGCGATCGGCGTATGAGATTACTTCCACTAAATGTGGAGAAGATGATGTTCATCAAAATAAATTATAAATTCCTCTGGGAAGACCTTTACCAGCAATTGCCTCCAGAAAGTACAGAGGGACCTGTGATGGTGGATTCCAGTGGGGACGAATTAATACTTAGTGAGGAGGATGTACACAGTGAAAGGGGTGAGGAATTGGAGGATGATGATGGGGTCGACATCTAGCCTCTGTAGAGCCAGTTTGTGCAAGGAGAGATTGATTGCTTCTTTTTTGGTCTGGGCCCAAACAAACCAGTAATTTCAGCCACAGTCGTGTTGCAGACACTGTCGGCGAAATGATGGGTTTGTTAAAGTGTGCATGTCCTGTTGATACAACATAAGGGTGGGTAGGAGGGCCCAAGGACAATTCCATCTTGCACCTCCTTTTTCTTCTTTGAATCATGTACTGTTTGGGGACTAGTTTTTTCTAAGTACCATCCTGTCTGACACTGCAGTGCCACTTCTAGATTGGCCAAGTGTTTGTGCCGCACACTTGTGTCGCTTAGCTTGGCCATCCAGCTACCTAATTGCACCTCTTTTTCTTCTTTGCATGATGTGCTGTTTGGGGACTAGTTTTTAAATAGTGCCATCTTGTCTGCAACTGCAGTGCACTCCTAGATGTGCCAGGTGTTTGTGCCGCACGTTTTTGTCGCTTAGCTTAGTCATACAGCCACGTTATGCAACTTTTAGGCCTAAAAACAATATTGTGAGGTGTTCAAAATAGACTGGAAATGAGTGGAAATGAATATTATTGAGGTTAATAATACAGTAGGAGCAAAATTACCCCCAAATACTGTGATTTTAGCTGTTTTTATGTTTTTTCCCCAAAAATCATCCAGATCCAAAACAAAAACACGAAAAAGGGTGGTTTTGGCAAAACCAAGCCAAAACCAAAACAGGAAAGTGGAATTAGAACGAAAACCAAAACACAAAACACGAAAAGTGCCAGCCGCACATCTCTAGTTTAAAGCACATTTGTTGATCCTAAGCTATCCTTATTTTGTCATGAGAGTTTGAAGTTAGATTGTTCTGTTTAACACAGGTATAACACTAAAGTTAAACACCTTTTTCAGGTTTGTTTGCAAACCAAAAAATCAAGCAAATGGGCAAAAAACATCCTGCACTGCAGGTGGGGTAGAAGTAACAGGCTGAGCGAGTTAGATTTGCGTGGGGTGTGTCCAAACTGAAATCTAAATAGCAATGTAAAAATTAAGCAGTTAGTATTTACCCTGCACAGAAACAATATAAACCACCCAAATCTAAACCTCTCTGCACATGTTACATCTGCTCCACCAGCAGTGCAACATGGTTTTGCCCAGTTGCTTGGTTTTTGGTTATGTGTAGTAACTCTGTGTCAGTCCTTCTGTAGCACTCACCACTTGTTACAATTCACCTGCCTAAAATGTTTGGCAGGTGAATTACGAGAGGAGGATTAATGCTGGAGGTGCAGGTAGATGCAGAGTGGCACAGAAATGGTTAACCAGACTTGACTGTGGAATACTGAAGTGTCTTGAGCGAGGTTTAGCATGTAATATTTAGCAGACTATGGAATCTACCTTTAAGACTGGAATGTGCAGCACCATACTTTAACACTGATGATAAACAGCAGATGAGTAGTTACACAGCTATGCATGTATCACAATCACTGTTGCAGGTCATGAATGTCCACAGAAGTGAGGGAATACTAAGCACTTTATTGAAGCAGGGGTATGAGAACGTATAGCAGAGGAAGCACAGTAACAATCCAGAGTACAACATGAACAGAGTGTAAATGGTTGTCCAGTATGAGATTTGCAGCAGAGTACTGAAATAGATGAAGAAGAATCCAGAGTTATAATCTACAGAACTCAAATTGCAGGATGTGCACAATTAATCAGAAATGCATGCAGGCATAGATGAAGTCCACAGTCATATGTAAACACAAGTAATGAATGCTTAGAGATAGGGCTCTCTTAACATCAGTGTAGGCCCCTGGGCACAGCAATGCACTGGGCCCCTTACCCATCCTCCAGCGGTAGGGTTGAGGAGTTCTATCAGTGGCAGCTTTAATGTCCCTCGGGTGGTAGGGGGTTTCTATGTTTCGCTCAGCATGTAGGACCTGGAGCAGTAATTTCTGCTAATTACTCCTTTACTGTACAGATGGGGCTAAACTGTAGATGGGGGCATTGGGCTGAATGAAGTAGCCCTGGTACGTGACTTCCAGGGTGGTAGGGGGTGGTGGATATTGGAGTGGGCTTAATATTTATCATTTTCTGGTGGGAGGGCAGCTTGCTTGACTGCAGATATCTCAAGTTTCTGAAAATGTATTTCTTAGCATTGAAAGGGATAAAAAACTAGAGAGTCCCACCTTTCAGAAGGTTCTGGGGACTTGGGGATCAGAGTTCAGGAGCCAGAGCAATTCACCAACGAAAATCTAAACTGCATATTAGGCGTGTGGAGCTGGAGCAGGGACCAGCTGCTTGAAGGCTGATATATCTGGTTCTGGGCATAGTAGAAACAAGCTGCCAGTGTCCACCAAAAGTGGTGAGTCCCAGCTTTTGGAGAATACCCTCAGAAAATTCTAAGTTAGAGAGAACCCGGGATATCTGGTTGGGAAGAGCAAATAACAGGCTTGGATGGAGACCACTGCTTTCAAGTCTGATATCTCCGGTTCCTCAGGGACAATTTTCAAAAATCCAGTACCCCTGGAAAGAGTGGGCCATCAGCTATCAGAATAGGTCCCTTATACTCCTGGGGCCCTTGGGCAAGAGCCCATTGAGCCCATACAAAAAGACTGCCCTGCTTAGAGAATCCACCAAGCACAGTGAAAGTCTGCAAATACTTAGCTAAGGTAGTCCTGGAAACACAAACTGGCAAAAACAGGAGTTGCTGGACAACATGAACCAGCAGACCAGGCATTCAGCATGAACAGAAGCTTAGACTAAAGACTCCAGGTAATTTAGATAGTTCAGGCAGGAAAATAATAATAATATAACTGGCATGGGAGAGCTACTGTAATCTGGCTGGTTTATAACAACCACACTAACCAATGAAAAAAGCCAGGCTGGGAGTGTTACTCTAATTACAAACCATGTGCACCTGTAGAGCTGCATGTACACAGAGCCTAAGGAACAGAAAACACAGGAAAGACACTGATGGATTGTTAATGTCAACTGACACCAGGTGCATACTGAATAGTTAGTCAGCTGAGCCCAGGTGCATTCTGAACAGAGGGAATACATGCACGAGCAAAATCATAACAGTACCCCCCCCCCCCCCCCCTTTCTTCAGGGTGGACTCCGGACACCCAAACAGAACTAAGGGGAACAAAAAAAGTCTCTGAAATAATTCACTCGGAAAAACAAATTCAAGATTTCTGACGATGCTCCTTCTTACAGGACTGTTTAGGTTTTACCACTGGAAGCATAAAGACATTGTCATAACCTACAGGTGCCTCCAGTAACAGAGCTTCTTCGGCTGCTGAGTCATAATCCAAATTGGAGTCAAGATCACAAGGCAAAATCACAGCTTTCTTAGCAGGAGATGCAAATTTGACAGACTGAGCAGATGATGGGTTCTAATGACAAGAATTTTCAGAAGACCAATTGTATGGAGATGAAAATGTCATGGACCGGGAACTCACCTCCAGTTGTGGCGACGGAGGTCTGTGAGGGCCGCTGGTGTGCTGCAGCTGAGACGAAGCTGGGGACTGTGTGGCGTGCTGTCACTGGAGCACTGTGCAGGGAGGCTGTGTGAGATCCCATACTCTGGAGCACTGTGCAGGGAGACTGCCTGACCAAGAGCCCCTTCTCTGGCGTGCCTGCAGTACTAGGTCCGCCATATTGGAGACCAATTCATAGTATGCCAATGGGATTTGGTCTCTGGTCTCTTCCAGCCAATCACAGGGTGAGCTCTCTGGTAAAAGGGGGCAGTCCGGTTTCAAACCTTGCCAGTGCTTTATGTTTCTGTCCCAGTACAGGTGTCTTAGCTCTGCGCTCCCACAGGTCCACCTGTGTGCCTTTCAGTGTCCCTCACAGGCTGCCACTTAGGACAGTGTCTCCTGGAGCACTAACCTTAGAGGATTTCCCAGCAGTTCTGAGTGCTCTTCAGTCACGTCTAATATCCATTCTGCCAAACGCCTTCAGTGTTCTTCAGTCACGTCTAACAATAATCCATTCTGCAAAACCCATTCAGTGTTCTTCAGCCACTTCTAATAATCATCCATTCTGCAAAAACTCTTTCAGTGTTCTTCATTTACGACAATTAACTATCCAACGTATAATTAACTATCCAAGCATATGAGAAGAAACTACATTTGTCCTCCTCATTTTCTCCTTGCAGAGGCATGCACTTCTACCGCTAGCACACATCTAACAGATTCACAAATTCTACCAGCTGTGACAGAAAATTACATACAGCCGATAGTTATGAACTTGCTTTGTTGTCTTGGAGAAGACTTAGAAAGGCTGCAGTTTTTGTGAGCTGGAGAGTTATTAGTGCGCTGGTTCCTCAAATGTGTTCCAACTTCAGTAATAGGTGGTTCTTTGGCAGACAAGGCAGTACTCCCAGAGCACTCAGAAATATCTATTTCAGGACCACTAAATCTTTTAATAACAGCATTACTGAAAGCTTCCAAATCTTAATGAACAGGATTGTTAGAAGAGATGAGTGGTTTAAGCCACTCCAAAGCCTCCCCCTTGAAGGCCATGCATAAGAATAACAAAATTTCAGCACCAGGAAAGGCATGGAAGCAACTCCTGAGCTTGAAGCAACATCTCGAAATTGAGCCAACCTCCCATTAAAGGTAATAGGGTCTCGGTCTTGGTCAGGATCAACAGATTGCAAGTCTTTAGCTGGACAAATAGATTGGACTTTCTTTTCAGGCTTGACAGAAGGAAGACCTTACTTAGGACCGACAGGACATGAAGCCCCTTCTTGGGACTGACGAAATTTAAGGTTCTTCCCTGGAACCGGTAGGGCAGGAAATTTCTCCTTGGGATCAGCAAGACATGAAGACTCATTAACAGGAACAGTTAGATTAACTTTACAGACCTGAGCATACAGACTTTGACTGGAAGGGATACAACAGAATCTGAATCTTTAGATGACTTTGAACAGGCTGATTTTGGGGTGAATCTTTGTTGTACTGCTTTAATGAAGGCAGGAAGATCAGTGAGTAATGGATCTTTGGACTTGATGAAGGGCTTGGCCCAGTCCAAAGCTTCCCCTCTGAAGGATCTGAGGAAATAATTAAGTGCATTGGTAGGAGTGATGCTGATTGATGAATCTGATTCGATGTAGGCGAAATACTGACGAGCCAGGGCACGGAATTGAGCAAGATCTTCTTCGAAGACAATATTCGTTGGCATATTAAAGTGGAGATCTTTCTTGGAACTGGAACTAAAAGATGAGACAGGATAGTGTTTGGAGGAATTTTGCATAATGTCTGGGAAAGCTGTGTTCAAACTAAAAATCAACTCTGAGGCACAATGTTTAATACTAGAACTTGAATCAGACGCCCTTTCTATGGCTGCAGGATCAGATGCCCCTCCAGGGGCTTCAGAACTAGACCTAAAAACTGGAACCCCTCTTGGGGCTTCAGGGCTTGATTACCCTTTTGGTGACAGGTCATCAACTACCCCTTCTGGAACCTGGACATCGGCCTCCCCTCCTAGGGAAGAGCCATCGACTAAGGCAGACATTGGCATGACTCCGGGCAAGACAGGTATTGGCACAACTTCAGGCAAGGCAGACACCTCTCGGACCTCTGGCAAGGCAGACACCTCTCAGACCTCTGGCAAGGCAGACACCTCTCAGACTTCTGGAAAGACAGACACCTCTCGGACCTCTGGCAAGGCAGACTTGAATGACCGGGAGACCCTGATAGACAAGACAACATTTGGACTGACTGCGTACACGGAAGTCCTCACTTGCCTCATGCTGCGAGGCCAGGGCAGACAGGTCCTCAAGCTGTGAGGCCAGGGCAGACAGGTCCTCAAGCTGTGAGGCCAGGGCAGACAGGTCCTCAAGCTGTGAGGCCAGGGCAGACAGGTCCTCAAGCTGTGAGGCCAGGGCAGACAGGTCCTCAAGCCGTGATGCCAGGGCAGACAGGTCCTCAAGCCGTGATGCCAGGGCAGACAGGTCCTCAAGCCGTGATGCCAGGGCAGACAGGTCCTCAAGCCGTGATGCCAGGGCAGACAGGTCCTCAAGCCGTGAGACCAGGGCAGACAGGTCCTCAAGCCGTGAGACCAGGGCAGACAGGTCCTCAAGCCGTGAGGCCAGGGCAGACAGGTCCTCAAGCCGTGAGGCCAGGGCAGACAGATCCTCATGCCATGAGGCCAGGTCAGACAGGTCCTCAGGCCCGGAGGCCAGACAGGTCCTCAGGCCCAGAGGCCAGGGCAGACAGGTCCTCAGGCCCGGAGGCCAGGGCAGACAGGTCCTCAGGCCCGGAGGCCAGGGCAGACAGGTCCGGAGGCCAGGGCAGACAGGTCCTCAGGCCCGGAGGCCAGGGCAGACAGGTCCTCAGGCCCGGAGGCCAGGGCAGACAGGTCCTCAGGCCCGGAGGCCAGGGCAGACAGGTCCTCAGGCCCGGAGGCCAGGGCAGACAGGTCCTCAGGCCCGGAGGCCAGGGCAGACAGGTCCTCAGGCCCGGAGGCCAGGGCAGACAGGTCCTCAGGCCCGGAGGCCAGGGCAGACAGGTCCTCAGGCCCGGAGGCCAGGGCAGACAGGTCCTCAGGCCCGGAGGCCTGGGCAGACAGGTCCTCAGGCCCGGAGGCCAGGTCAGACAGGTCCCCTCCTGTGACACAGCCACTCAAGACCCCTCCTGGTGCACAGCCACTCGAGACCCCTCCTGGGGCACAGCCACTCGAGACCCCTCCTGGGGCAAAGGTGGTGAATACTTCACCATTCATGAGAGACTAAACCATCTCCTGTTGGTTCCCAAATTTGAGTTTAGAGCCCCTTGTCACAGGACTCCAATTGTAAATACAGGTTTTCTTTTGGGCTACCTTATTGGGAGTAATAGAGTCTGGAAGAACATAGAGTGATTTATCAGCATGAACCCTGGAATGCTGAAGTTTATCACCGTTTCTGGACTTACATAATGAACAGTCTTTAATCAGGCATTCAGCACTCCCACAATAGAGACAGAGACCATTCTCCATACACCACTGGCGTTCGGCTTCAGAGAGCCTGGGTTGCAGGTAACCCTAAAATCTCCCTTCACTCTGATCTGACAAGGAAACTTTAGTAGTGGGAGAGCAAGAGTCTGTAGTCACTTTGGTCTCTGAAAGTTGAGTGTTAGTTTAAAAACTGTACAGAAACTCCCCAAAATTTCTGGTATCAATTGGGTTATACCAGTAAATATTTCTTGTACCTGTTCAATTTTCAAGAACAATATACTCAGTTGCTCAGGATTTACTCCACTATGGGACTGAGAGTACCTAGAACAGTTGCAAGAAGATGTACCAACAAAATTGTCCTCACCCGGTTTGATTATGGCAAGGATTAACTGCATCCAGGACATTTTGAGAGGTTGGAAAAATCGGCTGCTGCAGCACATCCACACGAGAAGACATTCCTAAAAAGGCCTGTAACAGCAGTGTCTGTATACTCTCAAAGTTCTACAACTTGCTCAGAAGATCCGGAACTGGATCTGCGATTTAAGTCTGACCAGTTGAGATCTGGACTGGACCTGACAAGACAGGGTCCATTCTGAGCATACTACTCAAGTAGTGTGGCCGGTTGTAATGTTACAATTCACCTGCCTAAAATGTTTGGCAGGTTAATTATGAGAGGAGGATTAATGCTGGAGGTGCAAGCAGATGCAGAGTGGCACAGAAATGGTTAACTAGACTTGACTGTGGAATATAGCAGGATGTGAGGTATAGCAGGATGTAATTTTTAGCAGACTATGGACTCTACCTTAAAGACTGGAATGTGCAGCACCATACATTAACACTGATGATAAACCGCAGATGAGTCGTTATACAGCTATGAGCCAAGGCTTGAACACAGGACCAGAATGTATCACAATCACTGTTGCAGGTAATGAATGTCCACAGAAGTGAGGGAATACTAAGCACTTTATTGAAGCAGGGGTATGAGAATGTATAGCAGTGGAATCACAGTAACAATCCAGAGTACAACATGAACAGAGTGTAAATGGTTGTCCAGTATGAGATTTGCAGCAGAGTAATGAAATAGTTGAACAAGAATCCAGAGTTATAATCCACAGAACTCAGATTGCAGGACATGCACAATTAATCAGAAATGCATGCAGGCATAGATGAAGTCCACAGTCATATGTACACACAAGTAATGAGCACTTATAGAATCCACCAAGCACAGTGGATAGTGGTAGTCCTGGAAACACAAACTGGCAAAAACAGGAGTTGCTGGATAACATGAACCAGCAGACCAGGCATTCAGCATGAACAGGAGCTAAACTAAAGACACTAGATCATTCAGTTAGTTCAGGCAGGAAAATAATAATAGTATAACCAGCGTGGGAGAGCTAAGCTGGCTGGTTTATAACAACCACACTAACCAATGAAAAAAGCCAGGCTGGGAGTGTTTCTCTAATTACAAACCATGTGCACCTGCCGAGCTGCATGTACACAGAGAGCCTAAGGAACAGAAAACACAGGAAAGACACTGATGGATTGTTAATGTCAGCTGACACCAGATGCATACAGAATAGTTAGTCAGCTGACCCCAGGTGCATTCTGAACAGAGGGAATACATGCACTAACAGAATCATAACACCGCTATGATGCGGTTCTTCAATCACCAATCTCCTAAAAAGAAGCACTGGCATCTGTATCCAGCTCCACCACAATTTAAGGCATTTCAAATTAGCCAGGTTAGTGTCCACCAACATGAGCAATCTCTAAACGGTTTCACCCCCATTATAGAGGGCTTTAACAAAGCACAAGTGATCCCAAAGTGCTCCTATCACCTTTTATAAGGACACTATTCCTCAGTTAATATCAATCAATTAGTCAACATGTGTGGAATAGACATACAGTATAACCAGTACTGGGTGTGGTCATTATTAGAAAGCTGCATCCAACAATATAAACATCACAGACCATGTATTAGCTTTGAAATATAAATAAAAAATATAAAATAAAAGATATTGTCGAAGTCAAAAATATTACATAGAGAGAACATACAGACTCCACACATTATGAGTCGCTATGCTTGCAAATACGTGCAGCGAGCACCGCAATATATGGTAACATACGCATTTACACAGACATGCTACAAAGATAGATTCAACACATATTTTATACAGCACATAAATTTAAACATATCAAGCACCAGACATCATAAGGTTTCATAAGGTATTGCTGAACACACACACACACACACACACACACACACACACACACACACACACACACGGCCCTGTTTTTCCCAGATGCTGAACGAGATGGGTTTCTGCCGATACTCTGCTGTGAGCATGGAGGGGTAGCGTAGTGAGCATTTGAGTAAAATATAGTAATTGTATTGCTGGCCGTGTCTGTATTTGAATTAGTTTGTAATAACTGCTTACTGTGTAAACTATAACTATGTAACTATATATGTATATATATATATACTGTACATTGTGATATATTGAATACATATCCTTTTAATAACAAATATATACATCAATGAGCTTTGGAACTCAGATAATATGTGGGTGTATTGTTTTCTCTTATGGGGTGTAGTGTTTTGCGATGTATAGCGCACATTCATAGCACATGGTAATAAGATGCGCAGGCATCTACAGTATATATTAGAGCTGGCATTTTAAATATTTGTTAGAAAGTAATTTCTCTTGAATAGATGGGCGCTCGTCCGGGATATCACATTCTTAATGATGCACTGTACATTACAAGCGCGGCTATGGTCTACCATCTAAAGATGGACACATCTTGATGCTGCCGAATCACATCCGTGTGTTTTGTTGTGCTATCGGTAAGGCGCTGATATGAAATTCAAGGGACAGTGAGTTTTTCACAATATTTAAAATGCTACAGCGTATTTTTATTGTTGCAAAACAATGTTCAAATAAGTCATATTGTGTTTGATTCAGATTGGATTGTTTATCTGCTAAGTAAATTTAAAGTACATTTAAAAGTTGGTGCATAGCCATAATATAGCTGTGTTAGCATGCTGAGAAAATTCTTATATTTTTAAACTCACTTTTGGTGCCTGTGTGGAGTGTGATTTCTTTGTGACAAAGGAGCCAGCTGGTCTGTCCACCATCTTGTTCAAGCCACATGGATTTGAAAGGGGGAGGAGCAGTGGCCATTTTAGGAAGGTCACTTTCTAAATAGCTGACTAAAACAGTTTCCTTTGTCACAAAGTTTCCACATATCTACAAAACCAGCACCATTTATAAGTTACCAATGAATTTATTTAACCCATGCCATAGTCAATTACAAATAGTTTCAATTGGGCCTAGTGAGAGTCAATGGTGAGATAAATGAATAATTGATGTAAGAGAAATACACACAGATAGAAAAGAGAGAGATAGTTTTTTTCCCTTTCCTTTTCTTCCAAGACTTGTAGAGTCTGTTTGCTAGGGTAGGATAGCCATTGAAATGCTAATTAACTTGTGTAACTACTTTTTTTTGTACAAGCAAGGCAAATATTTTTGATATGCAAATTAGAGGCAGTGAAAGGGTGAGGTGTCTCACAAGTGTGTGTGTGTGTGTGTGTGTGTGTGTGTATATATATATATATGCATATTCATATCAGTGTATGTTCTGCAAGATGGCTATCCAATCTGAATCATAGCATTTAAATGATAGGTTAAAAGTCATTAGAGATCTGTGTGAACTCGGATACATTTGTTTGCTATATAGATATTTGAAATAGTGTGTTAAGGGTGTAATTGTAAAACACAAAACGCAGTTCCAGCCTGGTCGTTTAGGTTAATACACAAAAATTGTGTGTTGTGTTAAGTGAGTAATAGTAGTTTTATTGCTCACATTTATCGAGGTTTTTTTGAATTGAGAACGCACGTTTGTGTCAGGTCCGGGTGTTTTTGTGAATCCGTTAACCTGGAACCAACCTCAGGTGTAGGTGCTGGGGTATGAAGAAAACAGGGAGGACGAAGGAAGTTCCGTTTCATATATTTATTAAAGTAACAATTCGGTAAGGAGTTAAATGACTAGTTGTTAATCATCATTATACTGAAGTATTGCAGGAATGACAGAAATAATATGCAAGAGAAAACTCAGAAATAAATAAAAGAAATGTTCATGGAAACATATGCAAAAACAAGCTGAAGAATAAATGTTGAATTGTCCAAATATAAACAGGCTTTGATGCTGAACTGCAGATTGTGTTTAACTGGTTAATGCAGACATGGAGAATTAACTGTAAGAATTTGCAATGGAGTTTTAAGAGTTAACTGAGAGACTGTGAAGAATTATCCTTGTAATGACAACATAGAAAAAGTACTGAATTGGGTTACTTGCGGGTTCCGGAGATCACTGTGAAACTGTAGTAGATGGCAAGGTGATGAATGGGTTAAATGTAGAGTTGAACAAACGAACAGCTGAGGGAATTGGAATCCTCCAGACTTTGTATGATAGGCAGACAGACAGGGTAACCTCATGCAGGACACTGGGAATCCAAGTATTTCCAATAGGTGTGCAATTGACTGATAGCACAATGGAGAGCCGGTAGATCTTTGGCAGTGAAGGCTGCAAAACGGACCTCTGGGAACGGAGGCGATATCTGGACCACGGGAATCACACAGGAATGCACGGAGAGAGTTCAGAGCTAGAGCACAGCTTTGATACAACAAAGCACTGGCCCAGAGTGACATAATCCCAGCCTACTTAAAGGCAGCACAAGCACGGGATTGGCTTACACCTGCCCACAGGTGTTTTCACAAGTGCTCAGTATTAGCTATTTGGTCTCCAACATGGCCACCTCCTATACAGCAGACACACCGCAGTGCCTTAGGCCATTTGGTCCCCGCACTCACAGTTCCCAGACTCTGCATTACCTGTGCCATTGATCACGCCGTGTCCCCACACGGGCGCACAGCACCGCGAGCAACCGCACTGGCAACGGATGAACCCCAGAACCCGCAAAGGTGAGAGACCGGTTCGTGACAGTACCCCCTCTTCTACGGGTGGTCTCCGAACACCTTTGAACCTTGTCAGGATTTTTGGAGAAGTATTTCTGTACCAGTCTTGGAGCATGAACATCTTCAGAGAAAACCCAGGATCTCTCCTCCGGGCCGTAACCCTTCCAGTCGACCAGAAACTGTAAACGTCCATATCGGGAACGTGAGTCCACAATCTCTTTAACTTCAAATTCCTCATTCTGCAAAGAGTGAACTTTAGGAGATTTGGACTGGGTAGTACGGAACTTATTGAGAATCAAAGGCTTCAGTAAAGATGTATGAAAGGCGTTAGGAATTCTCAAAGACGGTGGCAGCTTGACTTTGTATGACACAGGGTTGAGTACCTTTACAATGGGAAATGGACCAATAAACCTGGGAGCAAATTTCTTAGAAGGAACTTTGAACTTGAGATTGCGCGTAGAAATCCAAACTTGGTCTCCCACTTTGTAATTCGGTACAGCTTTACGTTTTCTATCTGCAAAAGATTTATAACGAGCGGAAGTTTTGACCAAGGACTTACGTACACAACTCCAGATGCTAGATAGCCGTTGGAGCTCTTGATCTGCCGCTGGGACCTCTAGGGCTGGCAATGGATGAAACTCTGGCACACGAGGATGAAAGCCGAAGTTAATATAAAAGGGCGTAGATTCTGAAGATGAATGGAAGAGATTATTATGAGCAAATTCTGCCAATGGAAGGTAGTCAACCCAGTCATCCTGTGAGGACGATATATATAGCCGGAGAAATGTTTCAAGGTCTTGGTTGACTCTCTCAGTTTGTCCATCTGTCTGAGGATGATATGCAGAAGAAAAGTTCAACTTGACATTTAAAGATGAACAAAGCGACCTCCAAAACTTGGCCACAAACTGTGTTCCCCGATCAGAAACAATTTCTCGAGGAAGGCCATGCAACTTGAAGATTTCAGAGATGAACAATCTGGCTAGTAAAGGGGCTGATGGTAACCCAGTTAATGGAATGAAATGTGCCATTTTCGAAAATCGATCCAGTATCACCAAAATGGTATTTCGCCCTTTTGATGGAGGTAGATCGGTCACGAAATCCATTGAGATATGAGTCCATGGTTGTTTGGGTATGGATAGTGGATGTAACAAACCTGGTGGAGAACTTCTTGGACTCTTATGTTGGGCACATTTAGGACATGCTGCTATAAACTCTTGGACATCGGCTTTGAGACGTGGCCACCAATAAGACTGTTGAATAAACTTGAGAGTCTTTAGAACCCCAGGATGACCCATGAAGGAAGAGGAGTGAGCCCAGGTAAGCAGCCGTTTTCGAAGACTTGTGGCGACAAAGGTCTTGCCAGGCGGAGGAACTGGAGAGGTTCGAGTCATTAAAAAGGACCTAGGATTCACAATGGCTTGATTCGTGGTAGCATCATTTAATTCAGAAGAAGCAAAGGACCGGGAAAGGGCATCTGCCTTTTTGTTCTGAGACCCTGGACGATAGGTGAGTTTGAAATCAAATCGTGAGAAGAAAAGCGCCCATCGAGCTTGTCGTGGATTCAAACACTGAGCTGACTGCAGATACAGAAGATTCTTATGATCAGTATAAACTGTAATGCGATGTTGAGCTCCTTCTAGAAGGTATCTCCACTCCTCAAATGCCAACTTGATGGCAAGTAACTCTTGCTCACCGATTGCATAATTACGTTCTGCCGGGAGGAACTTACGGGAGAAATATCCGCAGGGATGGACC
This sequence comes from Pseudophryne corroboree, assembly GCF_028390025.1. Lineage (NCBI taxonomy): Eukaryota > Metazoa > Chordata > Amphibia > Anura > Myobatrachidae > Pseudophryne > Pseudophryne corroboree. The sequence goes on along the minus strand of NC_086454.1, from coordinate 221,655,925 downwards.
TTTTTATCTTCAAAGACTTGTGACAACACAGCTCCTACTGCTTCTGTAGATGCATCCACCTCTAGTAGAAAGGGACGATTCAGATCAGGCTGTCGAAGAATGGGGGCTGACACAAAGGCTTGCTTTAAATCAGAGAAGGCTTTGATTGCTTCTGAAGACCAGTTCGTAGGATTTGCTCCCTTACGAGTTAGGGCTGTGATGGGAGCAGCTAACGTAGAATAATTCTTAATGAATCTCCTATAGAAATTAGCAAAGCCGAGAAATCGCTGAATCCCCTTGAGAGTTGTAGGAGTGGACCAATCTCGGATAGCTTGTACCTTACCGGGATCCATACATAGCTCTGATCCAGAAATGATGTAACCAAGGAACGGTATGGAAGATACTTCAAAAGTGCACTTCTCTAACTTACAATAAAGTTGATTTTTCCTCAGACGTGTCAGTACCTCTTTAACTTGGTGACGGTGAGACTTTATATCCCTAGAGAATATTAGGATATCATCCAGGTACACTACAAGACACTTGTAGAGAAGATCACGAAAAAGTTCATTCACATAGCTTTGAAAAACTGCAGGTGCATTACAAAGACCGAAAGGCATTACAAGGTATTCGTAATGCCCATCCCGGGTATTAAAAGCAGTTTTCCACTCGTCCCCTTCTCGGATGCGGATTAAATTGTAGGCCCCTCGGAGATCCAGTTTTGTAAACACAGTAGCTCCTTTTACCCGGTCAAATAATTCTGGAATTAAGGGTAATAGATACTTGTTTTTCACAGTGATCTCATTGAGTCCACGGTAATCTATGCATGGTCGTAACCCACCGTCCTTCTTCTTAACGAAAAAGAATCCGGCTCCTGCAGGTGAAGAAGATGGTCTGATAAATCCTTTGGTTAGATTTTCTTGTATATAATCAGACATAGCTTGCGTCTCTGGGATGGATAGCGGATAAATTCGTCCCCTAGGAGGTGTTTTACCCGGAACCAGGACAATTGGGCAGTCCCATTCGCGATGAGGAGGTAGAGAGTCTGCTGCTTGTTTACTGAAAACATCCGCAAAGGATTGATACACCGGAGGTAGGTCGGGAAGGCTGATTGACCGGAGAGGTACAATTGAGGCTAAACAGTCCTTGGTACAAGATTTACCCCATGAAAGGACTTCCATGGTTTGCCAATTAAGTTGAGGGTTATGTTTCTGCAGCCAAGGTAAACCAAGTATCACATCTTGAGAGGCTTTGGGAATCACGTAGAAGGAGAGGTATTCGGAATGGAGCACACCAACTTTCATCTTGAGACATACGGTTCGATGAGTAATTATACCATCTGGAATTCGACTTCCATCCACTGCTGTAACGGCAACTGCTGCTTCCAGAGGCATGGTTTGAACTTTAGACCGCATGACAAAGGCTGAGGAGATGAAGTTCTCGGCTGCCCCAGAATCTAGGAGAGCTGAAACTTTCACTGTAGAACTTGGAACTTCTAATTGAATAGACAAAGTCGGCTCTTCCCCAGAACGTGATTCTAGAGTAACTCCTAGCTTAACCTCTCTTGAATAAGCTAGGAGCGAGAGTTTCCCGGTCGGAGTTTGCAGAATTTAACTAAGTGTTCAGAGGACCCACAGTACATGCAGAGGTTACCCTGTCGACGACGAAGTCGTTCCTCTTCTGTGAGGCGAGAGCGCCCAATCTGCATAGGTTCGTCTGTCGTTACCGGAGACTGTGATGAAGAATCTTGTCGAGGCCTAGGATGATAACGTGGACTGGATCGCTCTGCCCTGGATTTCTCTAAACATCGCTCCCTGTAGCGTAGGTCAAGTTTGTTACAGAGAGAAATCAATTCATCCAGTTTAGTTGGCACATCCCGGATAGTTAAATCGTCCTTGATTCTCTCAGAAAGTCCATTCCAAAACGCGGCGATCAGGGCCTCCTCATTCCAGTTTAACTCTGAAGACAACGTGCGAAACTGAACAATATATTGATTGACAGGACGTAAACCTTGACGTAGACGGAGAATCTCCAAAGATGCTGAGGTGGTCCTGCCGGGTTCGTCAAAGATTCTCCGGAAAGAAGATACAAACTCTTTGTAATTAGAGAGGATAGGATCACCTCTCTCCCATAATGGTGATGCCCACTCCAGAGCCTGACCGGAGAGGAGGGCAATAATATATGCGACCTTAGAACGAGCTGATGGGAAACTGGCGGACATCAGTTCGAACTGGATCTCGCATTGATTCAGGAATCCCCTGCAAAGTTTTGGAGTTCCGTCAAACTTACTCGGAGAGGGTAACTGCAAGCGGGACGTAGGCAGCATCACAGGAGAAGCTGTAGTGGTAACTGGGACAACCGGAGTTGGAATCTGGACTTGAGACGTTTTAATTGCTGTATGAAGAGTCTCTAAACGGTCTGCCATAGTTTGCATAAACTGCACTATTTGTGTCTGTATAGACTCCTGGTTTTCCAGACGGGAAAGGATATTTGACGTAGCACCGCCTCCTGCGAATTGGTCACTTGACGGATCCATGTGGCCAGTGCTTACTGTCGGGTCCGGGTGTTTTTGTGAATCCGTTAACCTGGAACCAACCTCAGGTGTAGGTGCTGGGGTATGAAGAAAACAGGGAGGACGAAGGAAGTTCCGTTTCATATATTTATTAAAGTAACAATTCGGTAAGGAGTTAAATGACTAGTTGTTAATCATCATTATACTGAAGTATTGCAGGAATGACAGAAATAATATGCAAGAGAAAACTCAGAAATAAATAAAAGAAATGTTCATGGAAACATATGCAAAAACAAGCTGAAGAATAAATGTTGAATTGTCCAAATATAAACAGGCTTTGATGCTGAACTGCAGATTGTGTTTAACTGGTTAATGCAGACATGGAGAATTAACTGTAAGAATTTGCAATGGAGTTTTAAGAGTTAACTGAGAGACTGTGAAGAATTATCCTTGTAATGACAACATAGAAAAAGTACTGAATTGGGTTACTTGCGGGTTCCGGAGATCACTGTGAAACTGTAGTAGATGGCAAGGTGATGAATGGGTTAAATGCAGAGTTGAACAAACGAACAGCTGAGGGAATTGGAATCCTCCAGACTTTGTATGATAGGCAGACAGACAGGGTAACCTCATGCAGGACACTGGGAATCCAAGTATTTCCAATAGGTGTGCAATTGACTGATAGCACAATGGAGAGCCGGTAGATCTTTGGCAGTGAAGGCTGCAAAACGGACCTCTGAGAACGGAGGCGATATCTGGACCACGGGAATCGCATAGGAATGCACGGAGAGAGTTCAGAGCTAGAGCACAGCTTTGATACAACAAAGCACTGGCCCAGAGTGACATAATCCCAGCCTACTTAAAGGCAGCACAAGCACGGGATTGGCTTACACCTGCCCACAGGTGTTTTCACAAGTGCTCAGTATTAGCTATTTGGTCTCCAACATGGCCACCTCCTATACAGCAGACACACCGCAGTGCCTTAGGCCATTTGGTCCCCGCACTCACAGTTCCCAGACTCTGCATTACCTGTGCCATTGATCACGCCGTGTCCCCACACGGGCGCACAGCACCGCGAGCAACCGCACTGGCAACGGATGAACCCCAGAACCCGCAAAGGTGAGAGACCGGTTCGTGACAGTTTGTACATGTGGTACAGACAGAGTACAGAAGCGTACATGCGGCGCTGGGTCGCACACATGGCGTAGAGGCACGCACGGTCGCGTGTTTACGCAAGGTTGTGTAGAATTGCGGGCGAAAATTATAATCATATGATAGTTGTTCAATTTAAGGCGGGATAGTATACATTTAATACTATAGCACATAACTATCCGATTTCAAAAGCAGATTAGTGTAAGACTTTGTTTAAACGGTACTGCCTCTGGGTTAAAACCGTCAATCAAATGGAGTGATATTTTTCTGTACAGAAAAAACACTGTGTATTTGTATGAGCTGAAAGTAGGAGTGAGTGTATTGAACCCCGGAAGTCGGGATCCCGTGGTGACACCAAGTAAGCAGAGGCTTGGTGGCGTGAGGCGGCTGACTTACGTTAATACAGATAGAGAAATATGCAAATCGTGAGGAGATTTGCAGAGGAGCGTGATATAGAATTGTGCATTGTGAAGTTTAGAATTGTGAATTGAAGTAAAGGTTTTGTGTTACGCTCCGGCTGAGGAGCGCAGCTTGTGGATTTGACTCCAGTGGTCGTAGGGGGGATAGGTAACAAGTACCAATACAGAGAGATATATCAACTGCGCTGAAATGCAAGGGGTGCAGCTACTCAACAGGTTACCACAAACCAGAATACATATGTGAAACAAAAAAATATATATGAATAGCGCTACCCAATTGGGATATATATCACCAAAGCGTAATGTCCATCAGATTCTTGCAAGGAATAATGATGACAGTATTTCACGTTCTGATATCTTCTTACATAGACGTCCAAGATACCTCAAATGAGATCAGAAAAGACGCCTCTCATAGCGTAAAACAATTTTTTCCATTTATTCTAAAACTTTTTTTAAAAATTCATACGATAACAATGAACAAGTTATCCACCACCATACAGAGTAACTGCGTACCAGAGTGGGCCTATACAAGGCATGTGTTGCACATGGAAGGGTTAATCCCGGGCGTAACTCCTCCACGGTCCAGCTGTTCCGCCTTTCAAGGTTCCACGCCGTATCAGTCTCTGCCTTGATCCACCAACGCGTTTCAACATAGAGTCTTTTTCAAGGTGACACCTTGAAAAAGACTCTATGTTGAAACGCGTTGGTGGATCAAGGCAGAGACTGATACGGCGTGGAACCTTGAAAGGCGGAACAGCTGGACCGTGGAGGAGTTACGCCCGGGATTAACCCTTCCATGTGCAACACATGCCTTGTATAGGCCCACTCTGGTACGCAGTTACTCTGTATGGTGGTGGATAACTTGTTCATTGTTATCGTATGAATTTTTAAAAAAAGTTTTAGAATAAATGGAAAAAATTGTTTTACGCTATGAGAGGCGTCTTTTCTGATCTCATTTGAGGTATCTTGGACGTCTATGTAAGAAGATATCAGAACGTGAAATACTGTCATCATTATTCCTTGCAAGAATCTGATGGACATTACGCTTTGGTGATATATATCCCAATTGGGGAGCGCTATTCATATATACTTTTTTGTTTCAAACAAGTACCAATACGCTGTGCGATTGGACCGCGCGTTTGTACGTGCGATACGGGGTGCAACGTGATACCATTTTTGCGAGCTTTTGTGCAAACTGCGGTATCATTAGCGCTGTGCAGAGCATACACAAACATAATTTGTGTATTACGAAAAGGGACATTTTTGCTGGTCTCTCTCAGGAAAATTTTCAACGGTAGATATTCACTGGAAAAGATAAGTTACTCCTATAACTTCCAGTGAATAGAAACCAGTTAGGGTCCTCACTGGGTACGCGGTGGTCACTATTGGAGTGAGTCGTGGTACGTCAGCGGAGAAGGAGCAAGTGAAAGCGTTAGGTGTCTTTCACCGTCTATTTATGTTGTGCATTTTGGGATTGTGTATCAGGCAAGAAGTCCGCGATGGGATCCAATTGCACAAGCAGTGGGCGTGTGGTCGTCAGGGTTCAGGCTGAAGAGGAACAGCCCAGGGGGTCAGCGGTGCGGCCCAGGGGGGTCAGCGAGGTTTATTATGTGTGAAAAGTATGGTACACACACGGAGGCTTTTTGCAATGAATGGGTACGTATGACTGTTGAAGATAGGGCATCATTCCCTAGGGTTGGTGAGTTTGATCCTGAGTTATTGCAGATAGTATGTCTAACCAAAGTCATAATAAGACATGAACGGAAATATAAGAACTGTTTGAACTTGTAGCAAAAATAAACATGTAAAAAAAAGAGAAAGCAAGTACACCGCCATATGTAGATGTGGAAGCAGTTACGGCCAGCATACAAACTATAGAAAATAATAAAAATATTAAAAATAGGAATGTAACCTATATATGTACTAATTAATGTCGAAGTTTTATTTAGGAGGAGAAGGTGACCTGACTGGTTTCAGCCATTTCTCATGCACTCAGAAGAGTATCCAACCGGTAAAAGAAGAGCAGTAACCTGCGGGGGAAGTGGCTGAGACCAATGGAACTGATAAGTATGGAGTCATTTGAGTACATATATAGTAATACCCAAAAATAAAATAAAAATCAAGAAAGTAACGTCAGAAATGGAGAAAATCCTGTCCGCACATTAGTATTTGCCAGTAGGAAAGCGGACAGAGATAGGGTAACCCCCGGGTATTTCTTTTAGTTACCATATAAGAAGTATTCATTCCTAGTAATGCCCCTAGTCAAGATGAGCTCGGAAATGTTTGTTGGACCATGTACAGATCCTTAATACGGGATGAGAAGGATTGAATGAATACTTCGCATGACCTAGAAGCTTGTTGATTTTTTTTTTTTTTAGTCTTTTGCAGTACTAGAAAATTCTCCGTCTGGATAAGTTCACTGGTAAACACTAATTCGGCAAATGGGAGGAACAAAAGAAGTGCAACATTACCCTTTGACAAAAACCTGTTGAAGTTATGATTGGACCCCTACGATGCTAAACCCTTTCCTTTCCATCTTTTTCCTAACAGAAATGGCCCCTGACTAACGTAACAGAAACTTTGTTAAATATGAAATACATATATTGTACTCCAGCCTAGTAAGTACAAGGTATGTTAGATACCCTCAAAGACTAATGTTGCATTACACTGTTCTAGATTCATGTCCATCACAGGTAGAGGAAATTATCTCACAGATACCGGGTTCCCTATGAATTTAGGATGGACAGGACACTGGATTGATGGCTGAAGTAGTCCCAGTAGTGACACAGCATGCACAAGCTTTAAAGGGGGGGTAGACCAAGTAGTTAATCAATTCCTCGTAGTGCCCAATCCAGTTGTCATTTTAATAAAATCCTCTCCACCTCTACAAACTTATCTGTCACCAACCTCTATTCTGTTTCTCCACAGTTTCCGTTTCATCTTTTGCGTTCACACAGGGTGGTACAATACATGGACCCGATTACAGTTCAAACACTACATACCTAATTGGTCCTTCAGAGTTCTGCCCAAACCCAGTATATCTCACCAGCACGATGACACCAGTATTACTGCAGTGTGCCTTGTCATGCACAAAGGGTTGAGGAAGGATGAGAATACTGGTGAAGGGAAATTTTGTATAGATACTGATATGCCCGTTGGTGAACGCAGACCTGATATTTTCTACTTATTTCTCTCCTCTAGAGATGTTTTTTTTTCTTTTCTTTTTTTTTTTAATTATGCTCATGGTACTCCACATTGCAAACACACAACAGTTAGATTAAGATACAAATTTGTGTTCCCTACAGGAAAAGGAGGTCTGGAAGTCAAAGGGGTATGGTTAGGAGTCCCCTGGACTCTGGAGAGATGGACAAGGTAAGCCAGTGGCCCCCAGGACGTATCTCCCCATCCTAGCTAAGGCGGCATATGGTCTGACTCACCTAGGGTAAGGAAGATATGTGCAAATTGGTAACAGCTTACTGGCGTGTACCAGGGTTCTCTTCTCAGGCAAGCAGGAAAGCAATGACCTGTCTTACTTGCATGAGGAAGAACATTTGGTAAGGTAGTACTAACAGAGCCATCCCATATCCCTCCTGCAGACGGACCTTTTCAGGTAATACAAATCGACTTCGTACAGTTAACACCCTTTAGGAGTTATTGTTATGTATTGGTGTGCACTGATGTTTTCTCAAACTGGGTAGAGGCATTTCCTGCCGCCACGGATGCTGCTGTGTTTACCGCAAAGAAAATTGTGCAGACATTTGTGTGTAGATATGGTACCCCTAGAAGTAGGAGCAAAGTGAAATTGGACTATTGTGGTCATAGACACTGCCACTAGTATTATGTAGCATCAGAACCACTCCCAGATCTTCACTTAACAAATCACCCTCTTCGAAATTTTTGTTTTTGTGTTGTTGTTTTTTGGAAGACAACCTCATGTCATGATTGATCCGCACAATGATCAGAAATACACCAATGAGGTGACAGTACAGTACCTTATCGAGATTAGCCAGCATTTGAGAACTTGACAAAAGAACTTGAAACTGTTGATTCCTGGTATGCCAAATACTAACTGTCTTGATTGTGAACCAAGAGACTGTGTGATTGCTCTTACGCTCAGGTTGCCTAATAGACAGGTGGGAAGGACATACCAAGTTTTGTTGACAGCACTACCCCAGTGAAAGTAGCCGAGAGAGAGACTTGGGTCCTCGATTCCCATTGCAGGAAAGTTGGTAGTCCGGATGGAACTCGTAAATGGAGTGAGATTGCAAAAGTACCACCAGAGAGTCTGTTCCGTGAAGACTGAGAGGCGGCACTGTTGAACACTATCTGAGCGCGCTAAAGGATTACAGAAAGACCAGTCATTGTAATTGATTTGCTATTGATAAGATTTGTTTTGTACTATTTTTTTCTTCTCTTTTTCCCACTGACAAACATTTTTTTCAGGACATTCTATTTTTGCAAGGTTTTTCATGAGGAGTCGAGTGTGGGACTGGAACTGGTTCTGGAGGAAGGAGTGATTTCCTTATAGGATCCCAGGATTAGCCTATCAGTTTGTTAAAGCCAGAGCAAAATCAAAGGTCTAGTAGTTACGGAGTTCGGAGGTAACGTGATAGGCTATTGTCTGAGGAATATTGTATTTTGTAGCTATTTGGACCCCATATTTGAAGATGAGTGCATCCAGAGATGTCAGTCTAGCAATAAGGCAGCATTTGACAGACATCCATTGAGTGATTACAACTCACTAGAGGGTAAGGTCTTAAACCAAACGGAATGTTTGATGTGCTCACACGTACCTCTAAGACGAAATGATGCAGGATTAGTGCCATTTTTTTTTCAGCGTTAGCTGATGTACTTGAATTACACGGAAGGGGGAGGAGACCGGTTGACAAGGAATATAATATAACTAGACCCCCTAGTCTTAAGATCCACCAGTACCATAGATAAATTCTTGGAATGTTTAAATCTCACCAATTTCAGGAAATCAGGAAATTGGGAGGTAATCAGGAACAATCAGATAATGGCTATTCACACATAGCAGATAAAGAGCTCATTAATATATGTGGAAGAAAGGTTTATGAGTGGCTCTCCCCGAACTCCGAAGGTTTATGTTATTTAGGAAGGACACTATTTAAAACCCTTGTTCAATGATGGAACAGACCTAGCATACGTTCCAGAAATGGAAACAATGTTCAGGGAATGATAGGAATGTAAACCATGAAAATGTTATATGTCTCTTTCACGATTTGTTTGTGTTTTCCCCCTCTACCCAGCAGAACCTCAATTGAATTCGAACATGATTGTACAAAGACGTAGGTACATGTATGTGTGAAATGTTCATTCAAATCAGACGTTATAGGCCATAGCACTGCCCCAGTATACTCTTTAGGTTGAATGTTGTCCCACACCCTACCAGTGGTCCCGTGACCGCCGAGTGCATATAGAGGATGTCTCGTCCTCCTCCCTGTCTTCCCCAAATATGGTCAAGTGTCTGATTTGCGAAATGAATACATACGTGTGTCTAGGTCACCGATTATTGTCTGAAATATTTTTCTTATGTTAATAATTTATGGCAGTTATTGTTTACTGCCAAAGGGTGGACCGTCGAAGTCAAAAATATTACATAGAGACAACATACAGACTCCGCACATTATGAGTCACTATGCTTGCAAATACGCGCAGCGAGCACAGCAATATATGGTAACATACGCATTTACACAGACATGCTACAAAGATAGATTCAACACATATTTTATACAGCACATAAATTGAAACATATCAAGCACCAGACATCATAAGGTTTCCAATTATATAATGGAATATAACGTCATGAATGTGTATTATTGGAGCGGAGCAAGATGGACATGTCGTGCTTGGTGTCAAAGTAACCAGATTAATGTGTGTGTCAATTTGATGCCTGTTATTAAGTTGTAGCACATTGCCATTAGTAGATATGATTAAATGTATGAAAGCTAAAGTCACTCTTATTAGAACAATGGATTTCCTGGAAGACAGCATGCCTGCAGCTTGGTACCAGTGGCTATCTCCTGTAATTACACCATCAAGGCTGGACGTTGCTTGCATATGAACTGACCAATGACTCATCATGAATGAGAAAGTTCCCTCCCCTAGACTAATAACAAGAGATCTGTGTACACCCCCAAGACTCAGTGTATTGCTGAACACACACACACACACACACACACGCCCTGTTTTTCCCAGATGCTGAACGAGATGGGTTTCTGCCGATACTCTGCTGTGAGCATGGAGGGGGAGTGTAGTGAGCATTTGAGCAAAATATGGTAATTGTATTGCTGGCCGTGTCTGTATTTGAATTAGTTTGTAATAACTGCTTACTGTGTAAACTATAACCATGTAACTATATATATATATATACAGTACATTGTGATATATTGAATACATATCCTTTTAATAACATATGTATACATCAATGAGCTTTGGAACTCAGATAATGTGTGTGTATTGTTTTCTCTTATGGGATGTAGTGTTTTGCGATGTATAGCGCACATTCATAGCACATGGTAATAAGATGCGCAGGCGTCCACAGTATATATTAGAGCTGGCATTTTAAATATTTGTTAGAAAGTAATTTGACTTGAACAATATCAAACACATTATAGCTTCACTAGTTAAAAGCATGTCACAAAGATTGACACCAGTGCTGGATCATAGGGGAAAGGGGGGAGGCGGAGGGTGATTGCTACTGACACAGGTGCTGCCGAGTTTCTGAAAGTACTGCTGCTTGGAGCTGGGGCTCTGTCACGAGTGTGTGTGTGTAGAATATTAGCCTTCTATATATATCTATATATGTGTGTAAAGCAATGTAGAAAAAACGGCACTCAGGAAACTTTCAAGGTAGTATATAATCGGTCTACGTTTCGGAGACCTTTAATCTCCTTCGTCAGGACAATACAAAGCAACAATAAAAAACATACCTTTATTCAACTCAATATACTTATTTAAAATATAACTTTTATTATTACTTTATTTTAAAAAGCCAGGTACTGTGAAATATTAAAAAATATAGAGACAAATGTGAGACAAGGTGTAACAAACAATGTTAAAAACCCACACTCTCAAATTCCACTGTGCTGTGCAATGTCTTGTATGTATATTAAATTTATTCCAGGTTCTATGACCTTAATATATCAAACTACTGGTGCTGTCAGAATGTGATCTTAATCTTTAGTTGGATTAACAACTTGCTTAGACTTTACATCACTATTGTGTTATCTGTTGATTAATATTTGGTGCATTTCCTGTAACTGATCTGCTGGGTACCAAATGACCACCAATAATATCACCAGTCTATCTTCCGTATGTCCTCCTTAGAGGCTAATTCTTATATAACAACGTATATGTTATACCAAGTCCTTTAGTAGGACCTTCATATAGTGATTCCCACAAGACAAGGCTCCCCGCTCTCAGTCTCAGCTGTCAGCGCACTTATGTTCTTTTTTATGTATGAAAAGCTGACTGGTATGCTTAATTTCTACAGTCAGCGCTTTAAGCTTATACAAAAAACAATGTAAAGATGGCGCTCAAGTTCAAAGGTGCTGCAGTCCACCAGCAGGGATGGTCAAAGAAATCCCCAAAAATCACAAATTCTACAGTCAAGTTTGCTGTGGTGCGCTCCCTGGGTTAATATGGGAATGTTCGATCTTCAGGTGTATTAAAATCAGGTGAGTATATTCTTAATTCGACAATAATTCTCCACTCCTATTGTCACGAAGTTTCCCAAAAATTAGAAGAGAGAGCAATATAGTGAAGTATAGTCAGATTCAGCTATATTAATATAGGTGAAATATTCAAATGTAAGGAGTCCCAATGAATGGGCGGACCCACGTACCAGAATAATTGGGGTGTCAGTCGTGCCCACCCTTATACGCTTGTGGTATTGCTTCCACTGCTCACTAGTGGTTCTCCTATGGGATTCTTCTCCAGTTTACCTCTCCATCCGGAGTTAAATCCCCAATGATAGAAAGAGAACAACACTATATAGTGAAGTACTGATATGTAAACGATAATTTTTATTTAAAGTATGGTAAAAAGTTCTTTTTCTAAAAACATATGGCATCCAAATACAAATTTTAAAATGAATAATATAATTGCACTCCACCACAGATTGGTGGGCCCACGTACCAGAGTTGTTGGGGTGTATTCAATGTCCACCCAAAAAAGCGCCTTTAATATTGCTCCCCGGGGTTTACAGCAACGATCTGCGAGTTTCCTCTGGACGCCGTGGGTACCTCCAACCAGTCACCAACGCGTTTCTGCCCTATAAGGGCCTTTGTCAAGGTGTGTGGTATATGAGAGGTAGGGTATATTTAAACCCCCCTCTGTGATCTGATTGGAGGACTCATCAGTGTTCATAGTTAATCTGTACCGTTTCAAAACATATATATGTGCATTTTATGTTCATCAGGACATTAATCCCTCTTCACTCGCATATCCTTAACCTTAAATATACATTTATTCAATGTTTATCCACGAGTGCATGCGTTCCAAAGTCCGTGGAACGCATGCTACTTCCTGCCTATCAATAGCCATGTGACCGGATCTAATCCCTATATGTTATATGCGTTCGCGGTTTTTATTGCTGGAACGCACAGAAGTTTCTATTATCTTCCGGTCACCTGACCGGCCGCGCCACGTGTAGCGCTCCGTGTACATGTGACCGGATGTCTCATCTGTGTAATTCATACGTGCGCTCCTGGTTTAATGGAACGCACGTTATTTTTCTTCTTTTTCCGGTCACGTGACTGGTTGCGCCCCGTAAGGCGCTCCGTGTCCTCCTGACCACAATGATTCGCCTTATTTATACAAGCATCGTGGAGCGCATTAACAACTTGCGTTCCACTGGTGTTACTTCCGGTCTCGGGCATGTGGAAAATTGTACATCATAAAGTTATTAATCTACAGTTTAAGTTTAGATTTGTGGAAGTTGAATTATATTCACAATAGTACATCCCTATATTTTGCTGAACACTTCGTTTTCATACATATGTTATTATTACTGGGGTAAAAATGGATCTATGAAGTATATTTATAAAAACCATTTTAATTCAAATTCCAAGTTTAACCCCTTAGGATTAAGTGTGCCCATTTCATATATGAGTTTCATTTCGGTTTGTGCTAGGGATTCTTCTTCATTATTTCTTCTCCATTGGTTTTGGACCGCCCTGATCCCTATTACCTTGGTTAAACCTTTACAACTACTTTGATGGACTTCTTTGAAATGATTGGAGACTGAATGGGTAATAAGCCCTTTTTCAATGTTTCTCACATGCTCCGCCCATCTTATTTTCAGGGATCTAGATGTGCGTCCAATATATTGCATACCACACTTGCATTCCATTAGGTATATGCAATTCTTGGTATTACATGTAATGAACTCATTGATAGTATATGTTCTCCCCGTAGATGTGGATTGATAGTTTTCAGTTTTTGATGTTTGTGTTCTATAAGTTTGACACATTTTACATAGCCCACACCTATGAAATCCCTTCGTCTTTATTCTAATAGATTTCTTGGGGGCCATGGCACTCTTTACGATCTTCTGCCTCAAATTTGGGGCCCTCCGATAAATGAATTTAGGTTGTGATGGTATTATTGATTTTAAAACTGGATCACGTGCCAACAAATGCCAATGTCTTCTCACGATTTTCTCCATATCTTTATATTGGCAATTAAAAGTGGTGATAAAAGGTAATGAGAAATTTTTTGTATCTTCTTTTATTTTTGGTTGTAGGGTGTCCTCCCTCTCTACTGATGCTAATTCCTCAATGAGTTTGTTCATAGGCTCCTCTTGATATCCTTTGGCTCTAAATTTATTTTTTATGTCATTGGCTTGCTTTCTATATATTTCTAATTCTGTGCAATTTCTCCTCATCCGTTTGAATTGTCCTTTGGGTATACTCTTAATCCAATTTGGATGGTGGTTACTTCCAATGGGAATATATGCATTGGTGTCCGTGGGTTTGAAGAAGGATTTCGTATGTATATTCCCCTCCTTGATATATATCGTTAGATCTAAAAAATTGATCTCTATCTTACTTGTGTTAAAAGTCAGGTGGATATTAAAATCATTCAAATTTAGGGATTTGCAAAAATCTTCCAACGATTCTTCTTTTCCTTCCCAGATAAACACTATGTCATCAATAAACCTATACCAGAATTTGATCTGTGGTAAATAATTATTGTTTCCCCAAATATGACTGTCCTCCCAAAGGCTCATAAAAAGGTTGGCGTAGGACGGCGCAAATCGGGTACCCATAGCAGTCCCTCTTGTTTGTTGAAAATATTTTCCATTGTACCAGAAGAAATTGTTTCTTAAAATAAAATCAATGCTTTCTAATAAGAAGGGGATTAAAGTGCCAGAACTTGTATTTTTTTCCAGGTGGTATTTTACCGCCTGGACACCTTTATCGTGGTCTATGATAGTGTAGAGACTCCGAACATCTGCCGTGCATAAGATAAGATTATCGTTCCAGGATACTGTATTTAATTTATTCAAAATATCAGTGGTGTCTTTGATATATGATTTGATTTTTAACACCTCTGGTTGCAAATGGTAATCGATGAAGTGAGATAGATTGGAAGTTATTGAGTTTGTTCCTGCGACTATGGGTCTCCCCGGAGGGTTTGTGATGTCCTTGTGTACCTTGGGAAGTACATAAAATACCGGAAGACTGGGATCCTTTACTTTCATGTATTGTTCCTCTTTATCTGTGATGATATTTTGTTCTTTATATTTAGATAGTAGGTGCATGAAATTCTTCTCTATTCTTTCACTGGGATTACCTCTCAGTGTTATGTAGGTTTCCCTATCTTCCAATTGTTTTCTTATTTCTTCATCGTATTTCTCAGCATCCATGATTACTATACCCCCCCCCTTATCTGCTGGTTTGATGATTATATTGGTGTTGCCACTTAGACTTTCAATGGCTCCTTTTTGGGTCTTAGTTAGATTTTGATGGGTTTTGGTTTTAAAAGCGGTATCCTCCAAATCTGTCGTGACAGCTTTGTTAAAACTTTCTATAAAACAACCCCGATTAAATGTGGGATTAAAAGTAGATTTGGGCCTGAAAGGGTCTCTTGCCAGTGTGGTTTCTCCCTTTTGTGTCAGGAAATACTTCTTTAGGGACACTTTTCTGACAAATTTTTGTATGTCCAAGTAGGTTTGGAATTTATTTAGTTTATTGTCAGGAGCAAATTTCAGGCCTTTTTCCAAAATTTCTTTCTCATTTATAGAGAGTGTATGTTTACTTAAGTTGAAAATGGCAATTTTCTCTGAAGCGGGAATATCTCCTACACTGTTTTTCTTTTTTGTGAGACCCTTACCTCTTTTGCCACGCTTTTTGTGAGTCCGCTTAAATACTAATATCTTCTTTGTCTCCTCCTGCTCCTCCCTAAAAAATCATTATTATTAAAAGATTGATATCTATTCTCCAATCTTAGAAGTGGAGTTTGTCGTCTTTCATGGCTCCTCCTCCATTCGTCCTTAGTATAAAATCTATTTTGATCCGGCTGGTCTTTCCTAAAATTTCTTCCTGTGTAATATCCTGATCTATCATCTCTATTGCGATATCCTTCTTCATTCCTTATAACTTGCCTTCTTCTGTTAATCCCCTGGTGGAGTCCTCTTTCATGTTGTGGTATTGTGGACCTTTCTATAGCTCGATTTCTGTTTCTACTCTGGTAATTGGTCCTCTTATCCAATCGTGATGTGGAAGGTCTTTCAGGGGAAGGATTGTGTTCACAGTCACATTGAACATCTTCTTCATTTTCTTCTATTGCTTCTACTGATCTGCCTTTATTTCCATCTCGCCTACTGCTTCTACTTTTATTCTCTTGTTTGTCCCTGATAAATTTTCTCTTCTTCCTCAAAATAGTTTCTTTTTCTTTCCTGATTATCCTTCTTTCCATTTCCCCCTCAATTCTAATACAGTCATCTAAATCTCTATACGGTACTAGTAATTCTGTGTATTGTTCTATCTGGGTCTCTAATTGTAGCAGATTCTTTTTCCTTTCTTTAATTATTAAATTTATAAGGGCAAATGAACATTCTTCTAGAATCGTATCCCATTGGTCGTAGAATTCTTTACTTTCTTGATCTGAGGAAGGTCTTTTATCTATTTTCAGACCTCTTGGTATGAGTTTTTCTGTGATGTATCTTTCTAATGTTGTGGTCTCCCACCATACCCTACTCTCTTTCAGGAGGATGTATTCTAATTTCCTCATATTGCTCTCAATATCCCTCATATCTGGTTTTTCCTTCTCTTTATTATTGGAACTTTCATCTAGCGCTTTAAGCTTATTTACAGGCAAAGACCTGATTTTGCTTAGTATTGCACACTGCGCTCTCAGTCTTAGCTGTCAGCGCTCGGGAATTTTTTTTTCCCCCACAACCCGAATTTGAATATCCAGGTTCTAAGTGCTTAAGTATAATGGTCTATCTATAAGTGGGAGCCTGTCAGTCACTGTATGAGTTTTGAGCGAAATGCTCAAAGACTTCCTTAGTATTAAGAACTTCTAATAGCTTTATTGATTTGTGCTCTCAGTCTATGCTGTCAGCCAGGGCCGGACTGGGACTAAAAATAGGCCCTGGCATTTTTGAAGCACACAGGCCCACCTCTGTGACTCCTCCCCTTACTATTCCTGACTCCTCCCACTTATTAGTCTATGTTCTTACAAATATAATTAATATTCTAACAACATACAGGCGTACATCATTCTCTATTAAAATATACACAACCAGTGGTTGAAGTGGAAATTTTTAAGTGGGGGTATGGAAATGTGAGGCTTGTAATTA
Source organism: Pseudophryne corroboree (assembly GCF_028390025.1). NCBI lineage: Eukaryota > Metazoa > Chordata > Amphibia > Anura > Myobatrachidae > Pseudophryne > Pseudophryne corroboree. The sequence goes on along the minus strand of NC_086454.1, from coordinate 221,639,034 downwards.
AGCGTGCGCCCTCCGGAAAAGGGGGCGTGGCCACTCAAAGGGGGCGTGGTCACTCAAAAGGGGGTGTGGTCTTCAGTGTAATTTACCACACCATACACCCCTTATACGCATTATGCACCACAATAGTAGGGCCCCTTATACTATCTAGTACTGCTGCCCCTTTCACATTATACCACACAGTATAAGACAAAATTCACATTACAGCACCCGGTATGAGTCGAAATTTACATTATATGCCCCCGATAGTGCAGTGCCAGGTATACAAATGCCCCCACAGTGCCAGGTATACAGATGCCCCCACAGTGCCAGGTAAACAATTGCCCCCACAGTGCCAGGTAAACAATTGCCCCCACAGTGCCAGGTACACAAATGCCCCCACAGTGCCAGATCCACAAATGCCCCCCACAGTGCCAGGTATACAAATGCCCCCACAGTGCCATGTATACAAATGCCCCCACAGTGCCAGGTATACAAATGCCCCCACAGTGCCAGGTATACAGATGCCCCCACAGTGCCAGGTATACAGATGCCCCCACAGTGCCAGGTATACAAATGCCCCCACAGTGCCAGGTAAACAATTGCCCCCACAGTGCCAGGTACACAAATGCCCCCACAGTGCCAGATCCACAAATGCCCCCCACAGTGCCAGGTATACAAATGCCCCACAGTGCCAGCCAATTGCCCCCACAGTGCCAGGTATACAATTGCCCCCACAGCAGCCAGTGCTGCAGCTGCTTACCGCTGCTGCACTGCTGCTGCTGTTGCTGCTGCTGCTGCTCCTCCTCCTCCGGGCTGTGAGGGACGGGGGTGAGAACGCCGGGCGCCCGCCAGCACGGCTGTGTCTGGCGCGGCAGCGTATAGCGTTCAAACCAGCCGCCGGTTCGTGAGCCAATCAGAGCTCGCGGACCGGCGGCTTCTGATTGGCTGCCGGTCCGCGAGCTCTGATTGGCTCACGAACCGGCGGCTGCTTTGAAGTCCGCTATACGCGCCGCGCCAGACACAGCCGTGCTGGCGGGCGCCCGGCGTTCTCACCCCCGTCCCTCACAGCTCTCCAAGCCTGACAGCTGAGACGCGCTGCCGCCGGACTGAGCGGCAGCGCGTCTCAGTGACCGCTGGACCGGCCCACGTGGCCATCGGCCCTTCTGGCATCTGCCAGAAGTGCCAGATGGCCAGTCCGGCCCTGCTGTCAGCACTTCTGGTAACAGAGAAGATATTGTGTGACAAAATGGTGGTTCATGCACTTCAGAGGTGGCTATATTTGTCCTAAACAGATCAGTTTAATCATATCATTATATATCAGGAAAATACACTTTAATTTATATGTCACAAAGTAATGTGTCGGTCTTGTCTGATATGTCTGTTCATGTAACAGCCTGCAACTGGATATAGTAGTTTTGTTTCTATAGCAGAAGTTTCCCAGAATATATCAGGAACACTAGTATCAATATATCCTAAAGATATTGGTTGATATCCACTTGATTGTCCTGATAACTTTCTATACCAGTATGTATTAAATCTGGGTGTTATTTATGACTTCCAAGATATTTTGCACTGTATAAATCTTATCTGGCATGAATGAGTCATAAGCTGCCCCAAGGTGGATACAATTACTGAGTATTGCAACAAATTGATACTGTTGTACTTAAACTGCTGTGCTGTGAATTTATCAGAGCACAGTAGCTGTGTTGTTACTTCAGATATCTATGAGTCATATGTTGCCTTAAAGTTGATACAATTACTAATCACTGTGGCACATTTCTATTAAGACACTTGAACTGTTTTACTATAAATCTTTATTTAAATATGGTGCCTCTATTATTGTTTTATAAGTTTTTAATATTTAACTAAAGAGACTCCATATGCTGTGCTATAAGCGTATTGAGTGCCCTTCCAGTGCTGGGCTGTCTTGTGCTGAATATAACGCTGTTGTATTTGCACACAAAACTAATCAATCCACATTGCTGGCTGAAAGCTGATCTTTACAATTTCCTAACTAAATGCTAGTCTAATCACATTCTGACTGCCGCACCTAACTATTGTTTTGCCCACATATAATAAGCCACATGGGCATTTGATGTAATAAACTACATGGGTGCTGGAGCAAGTTAAGGGGTAATTGATTTTATACCTTTTGCCTGAGCGCGGGTGTGAGAAATAGGCCCCTGTCTCCAAGTATTGACAGGTTGTGCAATTGATGCATTTAAAGTTGCCCGGTTTTCTGGACAAAAAATGGGTCTGTGGGTGGGCTACAAAACCCGTGATGTCATTGCGAACAATGACATCTTTAATATTACGACCTCTACGGAACCCTGGCATTAATGATTTATTCAATAAACCAGGTAGAGTTTGGTCACTATTGACAACGGGCCAATATTTTTTTGCTGCTAACACAAAAGATTCTGAATTTGCTGAGTATTGTTGAGGCCAAATCATTTTATTGGGTAATGTGGATACCCGACTATGGTTTAATGCCTGCTCTCTTGGGTATGACAAAGCTTTTGCTCTTGCTTCACGTAACAGTTTAGGTGGATAACCTCTCAGTAGAAATTTGTTTAACATTAAATTAATTTGTAATACCGCATCCTGATGGTGCGAACAGATACGGATAATTCGTAAGAACTGGGAAAAAGGCAAACCCCGCTTAAGAGCCGGGGGGTGCTGGCTATCTGCCTGCAGGTATGTATTGCGATCAACCGTTTTCTGGTAAACATTAGTCACAAGTTGACAATCAACCAAGGAGACTGAAACATCCAAATAATGTATATTTTGGAAACTATATTCTGATGTAAATTTGATGTTTTCATCTCCTGTGTTGAGGTCAACTAGAAATTGTCTAAGTTCAAGTTCTGGGCCAGTCCAGAACATGCATACATCGTCGATGTAGCGACAATAAAAAGATATATATTGTTGCCTCAAGGGATCTGAAAAAAATAACACCTTTTCAATAGCAAACATGAAGATGTTCGCGAAGCTTGGTGCGACGCAAGATCCCATCGCACATCCAAGCAACTGGATGTACAATGAACCATCAAACAGAAAGTAATTTCTCTTTAGTGTCAATTCCATCAATGTGAGGAACAAGTCTAGGTCTGGGCCCTTGTAATATACATTACCTGTAAGAAAAGACCTAAGGATTTGCAAACCCCGTTCATGGGGGATGTTAGTATAGAGACTAACTACGTCTATGGTGCACATAATAGTTTGTGCTGCCACCGGGTTAAGCTTTTGTAATTTCAATAAGAAAGCTGTAGTATCCTTAAGGAATGTTTCCTCAGCCTGGACCACAGGCTGCAAGTAGTGGTCAAGAAATTGAGATACTGCATAATAAATAGAATCCCTTGCCGCAATTATAGGTCTCCCCGGCGGCTTTTGGGGATTTTTGTGCAATTTTGGGATTAAATAAAAGACCGGTATCTTGGGCCAATACCGCTTAAGGGAATCTCTATGCTTAGGATCTAACAAACCATCACTTACAGCTGCATCCAGGACTTGGAAAAGTTCCTGCTGAAAAGACTCTGTAGGGTCTTGATCAAGTTGTCTATATACATTGGTGTCCGACAGTTGTCTTAACGCCTCAGCCCTATAATCCTCCACATTTTGTACGACCAAACCCCCACCCTTATCGGCCACCCGAACTACAATGTCTTGATATGCACTGAGGTCTCTTAATGCCTTGCGTTCAGCAGATGAAAGATTATGATGTTTAATATTCAGCTTACTTGCATTTATGACCTCATTATCCAAACGCTGTACAAATACCTTAATGGCTGTGTTGGTAGAGGGGGGATCATACGTGGATTTTTTATGAAAATTAGGCGTTTTAAGATACTGTGTGCTGGATTCACCAAAGTGTTCCCTAAGGCGTAGCTGTCTACCAAATTTATAAACATCAACACTATTGGTAAATGCATCAAAATTAGATGTAGGAACAAAAGAGAGTCCCTTATTTAGTACTGCCAGTTCATGCTCAGTCAAGGACCTATCAGAAAGGTTGAAAACTAAGTTTTCTTTTTGTATTGTCTTTTTGCCCTCACGGGCCCACTGGCAGCCTCGTCTGGTCCTAGTTCTGTTGGTGTATCTGGCTTTGCCCGAGTAATCACCCCTAAAGGGGGTTTTTGTGAAGAGGTAGGACCACTGCGCCCAGCACATTCCTGATCACTTTGTGCTGAAGTTCCACCGCTTGATGAATCAGTATCCCTGACTGGCCTTTTCTGGAACCTGCGTCTCCTAAAGGTTTCAGATCCGGTGGCCCGATTATTAACCCAGCTGTATACTCTTTGTTCTGAATAATCTTTCTGGACCGTGGCTAATTTAGCTTTTTTGAACTTAATAAGTTCCGTCCGGTACTTATCCACCTGTTCTTGTAATTTTGGTAACCAGAGGGTGTTAGTGTCCGCTTGTAATTTGGTCAAATGAAGCTCTTCCAATGTACTGATCTGGGTCTTTATTTTAAGTAGCTCTTTTGAGGATTCATCTATGACCAATAGGATCAGGTCGAAAGAACATTTATTAAGTATCGCCGCCCACTTGCGGCAAAAGTCGGGGTTATACCTCCCAATCGTGGGAATGTTCTTAACCCGAAAGCCCCTCGGGATAAGCCGTTCCCTATAATAATCGGACAGGGTAACACCGTGCAGGTAATAGTCGATCTCGCGTTTTTTCAATTTACACAGTTGTGAATAGATTTGTTCAGGGGTTTCAGTCCCCGCAGCAGCAAAAAATTTCTCTTTTACTAGGATAGCATCTGCATTGCTATCAGAGAAGGAAAATGCTTCACCCTTCTGTAGGGTTAAATGACTGAATCCGGGGACTTGTGGGTTGTCCGACCCCTGGTCAAAATATAGTGCAGTCTGTCGTTACCAGTGCGTCTCCAATGAGACTAAAAACAGAAATGCTTCCTGTCTATGAAAATCCAGTATGTAAATACAATAGTAGCGGGTGCCTTGACTGTAGCTCTGCCCACCGTGTAAGGTGCTGCAGGCAATAACATACGGAGCGAAGGTGTCCGGCACTCCAACACAAATGCAACTGGTCCCGGTGCCAGAATCAATAATGGATAAAGCAATGTAGAAAAAACGGCACTCAGGAAACTTTCAAGGTAGTATATAATCGGTCTACGTTTCGGAGACCTTTAATCTCCTTCGTCAGGACAATACAAAGCAGCAATAAAAAACATACCTTTGTTCAACTCACCCAGGTGCACGTGAAGCCCGTCGGCCGCTTCCCGTCGCCGTCCTGCTGGCGTCACCGGAAGTGAATCCGCGTCACACTGTTGGTTCAAGCTTGGTAGGCGGCCGGGGCGTTGCTATAGTGATACCCAACACCATGGTAACGATACTAAACAATGAGAGCGGAAGGGATACAATGAAATGTGCAAATATGCTTGTAATTGAAAAGCAGCGAATACAACCAAATTAAGCTAAGGTGCTAACATCATGTTCTAAACATTACAATCAATATTTTTAAGCTAATAATGTTTTGAGAGAGAGAGATAATGGAAATTATGTATCAAGAAAGCATGTATAAGACAGATGTTCATTCAGCCCAAATGGCTGCACTGTCTGTAGCTTATAGATCCATTTCGTCTCTAGCTGTAGTAATAGATTGTCCCTGTTACCACCTCTTTTACAGGGAGGTACCCAATCTATCATTTTATACCTTAGAGTGGCAAGACTATGACGAGAATCTCGGAAGTGTCTAGCAACAGGTTGATCATTCATTTTGTTCTTATTTTTAAGGGCAGTGTCCGCACTCTCTATAGCCTTTCTAATCCCTGATCGATGAGCAGCCATCCTTTCCTTAAAGCTACGGATTGTTTTGCCCACATGTAATAAGCCACATGGGCATTTGATGTAATAAACGACATGGGTGCTAGACACTTCCGAGATTCTCGTCATAGTCTTGCCACTCTAAGGTATAAAATGATAGATTGGGAACCTCCCTGTAAAAGAGGTGGTAACAGGGACAATCTATTACTACAGCTAGAGACGAAATGGATCTATAAGCTACAGACAGTGCAGCCATTTGGGCTGAATGAACATCTGTCTTATACATGCTTTCTTGATACATAATTTCCATTATCTCTCTCTCAAAACATTATTAGCTTAAAAATATTGATTGTAATGTTTAGAACATGATGTTAGCACCTTAGCTTAATTTGGTTGTATTCGCTGCTTTTCAATTACAAGCATATTTGCACATTTCATTGTATCCCTTCCGCTCTCATTGTTTAGTATCGTTACCATGGTGTTGGGTATCACTATAGCAACGCCCCGGCCGCCTACCAAGCTTGAACCAACAGTGTGACGCGGATTCACTTCCGGTGACGCCAGCGGGACGGCGACGTGAAGCGGCCGACGGGCTTCACGTGCACCTGGGTGAGTTGAACAAAGGTATGTTTTTTATTGTTGCTTTGTATTGTCCTAACGAAGGAGATTAAAGGTCTCCGAAACGTAGACCGATTATATACTACCTTGAAAGTTTCCTGAGTGCCGTTTTTTCTACATTGCTTTATCCATTATTGATTCTGGCACCGGGACCAGTTGCATTTGTGTTGGAGTGCCGGACACCTTCGCTCCGTATGTTATTGCCTGCAGCACCTTGCACGGTGGGCAGAGCTACAGTCAAGGCACCCGCTACTATTGTATTTACATACTGGATTTTCATAGACAGGAAGCATTTCTGTTTTTAGTCTCATTGGAGACGTACTGGTAACGACAGACTGCACTATATTTTGAATGGAGGGATACCAGGGGTCGGACAACCCACAAGTCCCCGGATTCAGTCATTTAACCCTACAGAAGGGTGAAGCATTTTCCTTCTCTGATAGCGATGCAGATGCTATCCTAGTAAAAGAGAATTTGTTCTTTCGACCTGATCCTATTGGTCATAGATGAATCCTCAAAAGAGCTACTTAAAATAAAGACCCAGATCAGTACATTGGAAGAGCTTCATTTGACCAAATTACAAGCGGACACTAACACCCTCTGGTTACCAAAATTACAAGAACAGGTGGATAAGTACCGGACGGAACTTATTAAGTTCAAAAAAGCTAAATTAGCCACGGTCCAGAAAGATTATTCAGAACAAAGAGTATACAGCTGGGTTAATAATCGGGCCACCGGATCTGAAACCTTTAGGAGACGCAGGTTCCAGAAAAGGCCAGTCAGGGATACTGATTCATCAAGCGGTGGAACTTCAGCACAAAGTGATCAGGAATGTGCTGGGCGCAGTGGTCCTACCTCTTCACAAAAACCCCCTTTAGGGGTGATTACTCGGGCAAAGCCAGATACACCAACAGAACTAGGACCAGACGAGGCTGCCAGTGGGCCCGTGAGGGCAAAAAGACAATACAAAAAGAAAACTTAGTTTTCAACCTTTCTGATAGGTCCTTGACTGAGCATGAACTGGCAGTACTAAATAAGGGACTCTCTTTTGTTCCTACATCTAATTTTGATGCATTTACCAATAGTGTTGATGTTTATAAATTTGGTAGACAGCTACGCCTTAGTGAACACTTTGGTGAATCCAGCACACAGTATCTTAAAACGCCTAATTTTCATAAAAAATCCACGTATAATCCCCCCTCTACCAACACAGCCATTAAGGTATTTGTACAGCGTTTGGATAATGAGGTCATAAATGCAAGTAAGCTGAATATTAAACATCATAATCTTTCATCTGCTGAACGCAAGGCATTAAGAGACCTCAGTGCATATCAAGACATTGTAGTTCGGGTGGCCGATAAGGGTGGGGGTTTGGTCGTACAAAATGTGGAGGATTATAGGGCTGAGGCGTTAAGACAACTGTCGGACACCAATGTGTATAGACAACTTGATCAAGACCCTACAGAGTCTTTTCAGCAGGAACTTTTCCAAGTCCTGGATGCAGCTGTAAGTGATGGTTTGTTAGATCCTAAGCATAGAGATTCCCTTAAGCGGTATTGGCCCAAGATACCGGTCTTTTATTTAATCCCAAAATTGCACAAAAATCCCCAAAAGCCGCCGGGGAGACCTATAATTGCGGCAAGGGATTCTATTTATTATGCAGTATCTCAATTTCTTGACCACTACTTGCAGCCTGTGGTCCAGGCTGAGGAAACATTCCTTAAGGATACTACAGCTTTCTTATTGAAATTACAAAAGCTTAACCCGGTGGCAGCACAAACTATTATGTGCACCATAGACGTAGTTAGTCTCTATACTAACATCCCCCATGAACGGGGTTTGCAAATCCTTAGGTCTTTTCTTACAGGTAATGTATATTACAAGGGCCCAGACCTAGACTTGTTCCTCACATTGATGGAATTGACACTAAAGAGAAATTACTTTCTGTTTGATGGTTCATTGTACATCCAGTTGCTTGGATGTGCGATGGGATCTTGCGTCGCACCAAGCTTCGCGAACATCTTCATGTTTGCTATTGAAAAGGTGTTATTTTTTTCAGATCCCTTGAGGCAACAATATATATCTTTTTATTGTCGCTACATCGACGATGTATGCATGTTCTGGACTGGCCCAGAACTTGAACTTAGACAATTTCTAGTTGACCTCAACACAGGAGATGAAAACATCAAATTTACATCAGAATATAGTTTCCAAAATATACATTATTTGGATGTTTCAGTCTCCTTGGTTGATTGTCAACTTGTGACTAATGTTTACCAGAAAACGGTTGATCGCAATACATACCTGCAGGCAGATAGCCAGCACCCCCCGGCTCTTAAGCGGGGTTTGCCTTTTTCCCAGTTCTTACGAATTATCCGTATCTGTTCGCACCATCAGGATGCGGTATTACAAATTAATTTAATGTTAAACAAATTTCTACTGAGAGGTTATCCACCTAAACTGTTACGTGAAGCAAGAGCAAAAGCTTTGTCATACCCAAGAGAGCAGGCATTAAACCATAGTCGGGTATCCACATTACCCAATAAAATGATTTGGCCTCAACAATACTCAGCAAATTCAGAATCTTTTGTGTTAGCAGCAAAAAAATATTGGCCCGTTGTCAATAGTGACCAAACTCTACCTGGTTTATTGAATAAATCATTAATGCCAGGGTTCCGTAGAGGTCGTAATATTAAAGATGTCATTGTTCGCAATGACATCACGGGTTTTGTAGCCCACCCACAGACCCATTTTTTGTCCAGAAAACCGGGCAACTTTAAATGCATCAATTGCACAACCTGTCAATACTTGGAGACAGGGGCCTATTTCTCACACCCGCGCTCAGGCAAAAGGTATAAAATCAATTACCCCTTAACTTGCTCCAGCACCCATGTAGTTTATTACATCAAATGCACATGTGGCTTATTATATGTGGGCAAAACAATCCGTAGCTTTAAGGAAAGGATGGCTGCTCATCGATCAGGGATTAGAAAGGCTATAGAGAGTGCGGACACTGCCCTTAAAAATAAGAACAAAATGAATGAATGATCAACCTGTTGCTAGACACTTCCGAGATTCTCGTCATAGTCTTGCCACTCTAAGGTATAAAATGATAGATTGGGTACCTCCCTGTAAAAGAGGTGGTAACAGGGACAATCTATTACTACAGCTAGAGACGAAATGGATCTATAAGCTACAGACAGTGCAGCCATTTGGGCTGAATGAACATCTGTCTTATACATGTTTTCTTGATACATAATTTCCATTATCTCTCTCTCAAAACATTATTAGCTTAAAAATATTGATTGTAATGTTTAGAACATGATGTTAGCACCTAAGCTTAATTTGGTTGTATTCGCTGCTTTTCAATTACAAGCATATTTGCACATTTCATTGTATCCCTTCCGCTCTCATTGTTTAGTATCGTTACCATGGTGTTGGGTATCACTATAGCAACGCCCCGGCCGCCTACCAAGCTTGAACCAACAGTGTGACGCGGATTCACTTCCGGTGACGCCAGCGGGACGGCGACGGGAAGCAGCCGACGGGCTTCACGTGCACCTGGGTGAGTTGAATAAAGGTATGTTTTTTATTGTTGCTTTGTATTGTCCTGACGAAGGAGATTAAAGGTCTCCGAAACGTAGACCGATTATATACTACCTTGAAAGTTTCCTGAGTGCCGTTTTTTCTACATTGCTTTATCCATTATTGATTCTGGCACCGGGACCAGTTGCATTTGTGTTGGAGTGCCGGACACCTTCGCTCCGTATATATGTGTGAACATATATAAAAAGAGGGGGCACTTCATAGTGCAATATGTTTATTCTTTAGAAAGTTTCACACTCCACAGAACATATAGCAGGTTGGTTATGCTTGTACCTCTAATTTCCTCTGAGTGGACTTAAAGACCACTTAGAATGTTTAAAATCACGGGCACCGGCTCCACACCTGTCTATACTGTTGTCGGGACCAGGTGTGGCCTGGTAATGTGTCTGCAACCTCACAGATTGTCTCCCTCCTGTGTTGCAAGCTGCGGTGTCCCTGCACGCTTAAGTCTGTTACACACTTCAGTGCGTGGCGAAGGTCCCGACAACAGTATAGATGGGAGTGGAGCTGGGGCCAGTGATTTTAAACACGCCAAGTGGGGGGCATGGCCTAGCCTGCATACTGTGAGGCAGCACTTTTGGTGAGCTCCCGGCCTGCTACATTTTTAATATCTTTGGGCCACAAGACGGTGTGCCTCATTGCTGTAGTGTGCCTTCTGGATATCCTATCTATTAGTGTGGGAGGTTTGCGGAGCCGTGAGACACTCTTGTAGTGTCTCTGCGGGTTGCGGCCTACACACCCAAATGAAGCTGCGGCCTCAAGTAGCACTTCCGGTCTGGGAAGCGGTGGTGGCCGGCGTGGAGCATGGCGGAATCGTCTCTCTCCACCTGAAGTCAAAGGGGCTCTCACTTGCAACCTCCGTGGAGCTGATCCCCCTCTTCAGAGGCCCCGCACTGGACCAAGCTGACTCCCGACTGCTGCACTGTGCTGGTGAGTGGCTGCTTGGTGGCTCCCGGCCTCAGCCTGTCCTTCTATCTCTGTCTCCCCTGGTGATTACTGTGTTCAGCGTGCTCCTCCGGTGGCCCCCTCAATGCTCCTATCCTCTCCTATTCAACTATAGGTTCCCAGTTAACCTATTTTGCTGCCTCAGATTTCGCAGCATGGAAGAGATACATCAACAGAATTGGGGGACTCTACCTGCTTTTCTCCCAGAATACATTCCCTATACTAGTGTACCTGCAGCTTCACTTCAGACCCGCACTCCTGTCCTAGTGTATATCTGGTGTGGCGCACCCTCATTACTGGGTCACAAGGGGGCGATCTGCCAGTTCCAGCTAGGTTTTCTGGGGTTTTGTTGGCTCATCATTAGATGCTGGACACTGACGGATACTCACCTTTACTAGCCTCAATTGTCAGCTGAACGCTGATCTCCTTCACCCCGATACCTTGCCCACTGCTAATTTACTATATGTGCTCCCCCCACCTTGCTCTGTGATGCTCGCCCCTTGACTCATGAGAAGACCTGAGTCTGACCTAGGTCCTAACATGCACATTGCAGTCATTATTGTCCATTTCTACCACAGTGTTTGTTTGCATATAACCATGACTACTCTATTATATTATTGAGGGAAGCCTCATACTATCTGCTTTGTCCCGCAACACTCAGACATATCTGCTCTGGTGCATGGTTCCTTGCACGGTATGCCACAAAAGCGCAGAAAGGCTCCTGCCCCATCCAAATCTAGTATCCTCAGAGCGTTAGAAAAAGCCGGTACTCTTCCGAAACAACTGCCTACTGGCACAGGCACCCCTGATATGGATGGAGTGTCTTCTACCGATGCCCCACTGTTGGCTAACGACGTGATTTCTATAATCACCAAAACGATTCAATCAGAGATGAGGTCGGCCCTGGCAGATTTCAAATCCGAACTTGCTGATCTTGGTTCCAGAACGGACACCCTTGAGCAGAAGGTGGATGAAATCTGCCAATACCAGAGCGCCATGGACCAGGAATTTACAGATCTTAGAGCTGGCCTGGAGTCCTATAAGGACCATCTTGAGGACATTGAAAATCGCAACAGGTGGAACAACATCCGCATATGCAACATTCCGGAAATGGAGTCTGCCGACTCTCTGCCTGCCTATTTGGAGGGCCTGTTTCTCCATCTGGTTCCTGATATTTCTCCTGATCTACTGCATCTGGACCATGCTCACAGAGCCCTCCGTCCCAAACCACCACCCACTCAGCCTCCACGAGACATTATCCTCCACTTCCATTATTTTAAAGAAAAGAGCAGATCATGGCCGCTGTTAGAGGACTCTTGGCTGTCACCTACTCAGGATCCCAACTTCAACTGTTACAAGATGTAGCCCCATCGACACTTAAGAAAAGGTGGGATCTTCTAAATGTCACTAAAACTCTGAGAACCCACTCTATCAAATATAAGTGGGGCTTCCTTTTCCAGCTTTTGGTTACTAGAAACAGCACAACTCAAACTGTTAAGACCCCAACCCAGGGCTATGAACTGCTGAAGCTATTTGGTCTTCTCAACGAAATTCCAAAATATGCCGACAACAAGCTGCTTCTACCCACTCGCCTGTGGCACCATCCTGGGATTGGACCACGACTTGACTGTTTCGATGCTACGTAAAGTTATCCCTTGTTCTTTGTTCTGCGGTTTTACAAGCTGTGACTTGATCTTTACTCTCTGTTCTATTTGGCGTTACATATGTTTTAGTTGGCTCTGTAGCTGGGGCACACCATATATACCATATACATTTAGTACTTTTTGTCTTCAGTTACTCACATCCCTGTTTGCTCCGTGAGTGTAATTCTTTCTCTTACTGCTAGGTCTCGCCTGGCTGATTCCCTTTTTCTTTCCTTCTTTCTTTGTTCTAGCTGTCTCATTAAGGGATGTATTTAACTTTGTTTCTACCACACCTGCAGTTATTTCTGTCTGTCTTTTGTTTCCTCGCTCTGTTCTATCTATCTATCTATCTATCTATCTATCTATCTATCTATCTATCTATCGTCTAGTGTATCTTATAATTTTAATTTACATCTACTATTGCCTATTCATTATCTACACGTGTATATGCTTCCGCCCCTTTCCTCAGGTCATCTCATGTCCACCCCTACCTAGTATGTTCTTCATACCCCACACCTTGTGTATTTTGTTGTTCTTCATAACCCATGCCTCCAGAAGATGGCTGTGTCTTAGCGACACTCCCTCTTTACACCCGAGACCTGTCCGCATCTTCCTTCTTTCTCTGCTCTTTCTACCTCTCTCCATTTCTCTGCCCCTTTGGTGGTTTTCTCTTTCTAGCCGGTCGAGGTGTTAATCTGTTTTACTGCTTTACCCATTGTATTTTGACCCCCCATGAAGCTGTCAGTTTTGACTCTTAATGTAAATGGCCTCAACTCTCCCACTAAATGAACCATGGCTATTCAATATTTCCACTGACGTCGACCTGATATAATCATGCTACAAGAGACCCACCTCAAAGCTCCTCATCCTTCTCTCTCATCCAAACAATATCCAACCGTATTCTACTCCTCTATGAATGCAAAAAGACGTGGCACTGCGATTCTGCTCCACCGTGACTCGCCTAACATTATACATGATACTATCTCAGATCCGCAGGGCCATTTTCTTATTCTCACAGGGACATATAGCCAAGCCCTAATCACTTTAGCTTCAGTGTACACCCCTAATGGACAACAGGGCTGCCTTTATGCCACCTTTTTCAATCGCCTCAACCAGATACCCCACGGATTCACTATAATAGGGGGGGATTTTAATACTATCTTAGATTCTAAACTTGATAAGTCTCACTCCCACCATACTCCCCCTAAACATGCTAAAACTTCTAGACTGCTTCTTTCTCAACTTGCCATTAATGATCTTTATGATGCATAGAGAGTCCAATACCCCACTGCTAGAGAATATACGCACTATTCTCCCCCTCATGATCTACACACTCGAATAGATTATTTATTTATTGATCGAGCCACTACTCAAAATCTTATTGCTGCTCAAACCCTCCCTATACCCTGGTCCAATCATTTAGCCATTGAATTAGAAATTTCCGCCCAACTCGGCCCAAGACCTTTCCGCCACTGGCGTCTTAACGAATCCCTCCTTTTAAAACAGTCCAATGTGGTAGAACTCACTATGGCTCTTACAGAGTTCTTTAGCACCAACGCCACCCCTGATATTCCCCCTACCACCCTGTGGGAAGCCCATAAAGCTACCCTTCGGGGTACTCTTATCAGTTTAGCAGCCTCACACAAATACATGGTTTCGAACTTGAAACATCTTTAGCCACCTTGACTAATCTCCATCACAGATTTCCCAAACGCCGCACTTATTTGAAGATCCTAGCTATCAAAGGCCAGTTATCGCAAATCCTCTCAAAAAAAGCAGCTCAGACGCTACTGTGGGTACGTCAGACTTTCCTTGAAAAGTTTGATAAAGTTGACACCCTGCTATCCCGCAAACTTCGCGCCAAATGCACTCGTAATCGTATTCACACACTAAAATGCCTCAACGGCAGTATCACTCATGACCCCCAAGTAACGACGCGACAATTCCGGCAGTTTTATGAATAACTTTATAACCTCTCCCATGACCCCGCTACCATGATGCCGGATCTGGCCTCTATCACCCATTACTTAAACTCCTGCTCTTTACCCAAACTATCTGCGACTCAGCTTCAGACTCTCAATTTAGTGATTAATGACGAGGAAATTAGAACAGCTATAAAATCACTACGCCGCTCTACGGTACCGGGCCCTGATGGCTTCACTGCTCTTTACTATAAATTTTTTTACTGAACCTCTACTTCCCATGCTTCATCCCCTATTTAATTCGCTATTAGAGGGCGGTTCGCTCAATGATGCCACCACCAGGGCCAACATAATAGTCATCCCAAAGCCCCAGAGAGACCCCACAGAACTTGGAAACTATAGGCCGATTTCCCTCCTGAATGTTGATCTAAAACTTTTTGCTAAAATTCTTGCCATTTGACTCGCCCCTATACTGTCATCCTTAGTCCATCCAGATCAGATGGGCTTCATGCCCAATAAGCAAGCATCCGACAATACAAGACGGTTAATAAACCTCATCCATATAGCTTCAAGCCGCTCGGTGTCGGCCTTGGTGGTGGCACTCAATGCTGAAAAAGCCTTTGACAGGGTAGCTTTTTGCAACAGACTCTCTCTACTATGGGATTTGAGGGAGCCTTCCTCCACGGAGTTAATTCCCTTTATCATAACCCGACGGCATCGGTTTTGGTTAATGGCTTTTCATCCGAACCCTTTCGAATTAAAAACAGTACCCATCATGGCTGCCCCCTTTCTCCCCTATTGTTTGCTCTTGTCATGCAACCGTTGGCCGCAAAGATCAGACTAAATGAAATTATCACGGGTATAGTGGTGGGACGATCAGATCATAAGATTGCTTTACATGTGGATGATACGTGATCTCGACACTGACTAATCCTACTATTTCCCTTCCAACTCTGTTTGATGAGGCTTGAACCTATGGCCATTACTCCAACTACAACATTAACACAGATAAAATGGAATTTCTAGATATAAATATACCGCATTCAGATCTCCTATTGTTACAGGCTGAATATCCCTTTCGATGGCTACCCAGCAGACTTAAATACTTGATCTCACAAAATCATACAACCAGCTTTATGCTGCTATTTTCCAGAGGTTGCTGGCATCCATTAGATCGGATCTCTCGGCCTGGGACAAGTCGTTCATCTCGTGGTTCATCTGCACTTCGGCTGTCAAAATGAATATTCTTCCCCGCTTATTATATCTCTGGAAAACACTCCCTATTCACATCCTCACACCGACCCTCAAACATCTATGTGAAATTTTAAATTTTTGTAAGAAACCGAGAGTTCAAATGTGCATACTGCAGAAACACCACCACTCCGGGGGTGTGGGCATTCCTGACCTCCTTAAATACTTTTGAGCTGTCCATTTATCCTCCTGTGTACATTGGCATGCCCCTCCAAATCAGAAAATGTGGACGTATATTGAAGCTCACACACTCTCCGTTTATTCTCCTCCTACCCACTTATGGTACCCTCCCTCTTACCGACCGACCGACCTCTATCTCCCGTCTCCCTACAATACGGTTCTCATTAGCCATCTGGGATTTTTGTACGCGTTTCTACAAACTTCGTTCATTTTATCCACATTAAGTCCCCCCTCTGGAACAATCCTGCCTTCACCCAAGGCATGGATCATCGCCAGTGTTTGTTATGGACTAACTACAACCTCTTATTCCCTTTGGATATCGCCCCTCTACGCACTTTTCCAGATTTTGCTAGTTTACAATCCCGGTTTGATCTCGCCCATAATCAATTCCTACAAATTCGACATTTCTATCACTCGCTCGAGCGCCCTCCCTTGACTACGTCAATTTCAACCATTGAATCTCATCATCATCAGTCTTCTAAGGGACTTATCAAGTACTACTATCTCACAACCAACCCTCCAAGGAAACCCATGAATTGGCCTGGGAAAAAGATGTGGGCGAGGAACTCGCTCCTGCAGAATGGTCTCAAATTAAACCGGCAATATCGAAATGCTCGATCTCTGTACGTATAAAAGAGAATGCATACAAGCCCTATTATCTGGTATCTTGTTCCTGCCTGCCTCCATGCTATCTATCCAACCACGTCGGACCTTTGCTGGCGTCAATGTGGTCAAAAAGGGTCTTTCTTACATATATGGTGGACTTGCCCTTAAATAAGCCACAATTGGAAGGAAATACATAAATTAATTAAAAATATTACTGATTTTGATGTACCCCCTTCACCTCTATATTCACTTTTAGCTAGGCCTATCGCCCACCTCCCACGCCCCACACATAAATTGATCACCCATATACTCAGCACCGCTAAGTGCCAAATTGCAGCACATTGGAAGTCAATCACTTGATAATGTCAATTATTACCATTAAACATAAAGCTATACACTATTACAGACTGAGTACGCTATTTGCGTAATGAGTACCGTAGGGGTACGTACTTAGCGTAACAGACGCTAGGCCGTGGGCGCGAAGCACGAGCGACACGTACGCTCACGGATTCACACTCAGTATCAAGCACGCTATAGGCGTACCGAGTACCGTACTGCTACGCTATTGGCGTAGCGGACGCTGCGCCGTGAGAATGAGACACGAGCGGCGCAGACGCTCACAGAATGATACGCAGTAAACTTTATTAATAAAACACATTAAGAATATGCTTATTCTCTAAACCTTAGTAGTCAGATACTACAATGATGTAACGCTTAAAAACCTTAACAATGTGTATGCTGTTTGAGCGATTGAGACGCTAAGAAAAGCCCTTTGCAGTAAACAGTGAAAACACAAGACCTGGTTTGGATTTAAAAACCACAGCAGCTCTAACACCGCCGTGGATGGTTTAGAGAAAAAGGGATACACAATACAAGTTATACACTACAAACTAACATAGAAATCTAAACAGAATAACAGAAAATAATGTGAACAATGGCGAACAATTGCAAACAAGAGCGAACAAATGAGAACATAAATGGCGAACAAAATGGCTACAGAGAATAATACATACGTGGGGATGATTCGCAAGCGCGACCTGGATCCAGTCCTCAGCATTCAGGGAGAAAGCCTTCAGAGAGAGTGAGGCTGGCCAGGCAATGGTGGTCTTTATATAGCACAACATACATTCACAATACAATGGTACCTTGTAATCTCATTGTTCATTGGACACAGGAATGTGTCTCCACATTATAGCAAAGGTCATAGGTGGATTTGAACAGGTGGGCTGTGTCTTTCCCCAACTGCTCTGGTGGGGGGTATCCTCAGGATTCCCGCCGCATGTGTAATTTACAGCAAATACAGTTAATGTTCATAAACTACATTTGTACA
Source organism: Pseudophryne corroboree (assembly GCF_028390025.1). Taxonomy (NCBI): domain Eukaryota; kingdom Metazoa; phylum Chordata; class Amphibia; order Anura; family Myobatrachidae; genus Pseudophryne; species Pseudophryne corroboree. Next base: position 221,621,165 of record NC_086454.1, on the reverse strand, counting down.
TAACTATACGCAGGAGCGAGCGATCCTTTCCTAACTAGCATCGGAATGTTACCCTTAAAATACCCTACAGCTGGATACTAGACACCACCTTTCAACCTTTGTCTGACCCTTCCTATCATGTAAAGAGGAATCTCTCCGTCCAGGAACAGTTTAAACTAAACATACTCGCTGACATTGTCTAGGGGAATATTAACTACAAAACACACTATATGGGTTAAATATGCTACGATCGAGTCGCACGCTAGACGCTTACAAACTGTACCGTAAATGCGCATACCACGCGCGTGATCGCCGGAGCGATCTTTACGCAAATTGCGGATATGTGCACGCACGGCAGAGTGTGTGCACGCGCAGCGGGCATGTGCATGAGGGGTTAGTACAAGGCATATGCATCATGATATTTTTTGACTTTGACAGTCCACCCTTTGGCAGTCAACAACAACTGCCACTATCTAAACAATTTAAGCAGAAAAATATATAATACCGTGAAATACCTATATATGATTTTGTGTAGGGAGGAGAGGAAAAGGTGGGAAATGTATGACCTAGTGGGATAGTAAAAGCATGTATGTATGAAATTCATGTCTGAGGGTTCATGTACAAGCTTCGAGGTATTGCGAAGTATACATTGAATCCTTCTTATCCCGTATTAAGGGTCTGTAAGTGGGCTAACAAACTCTACCGAGCTCTTTTCGGCTTTTAGTTCCAACAAATGGGGTGCACATTAGTTGATGATACATGAAGGGGGAAAATATGTGAGTGCTAATATATGTACCTATATTACCTGTCGACTATGTGTGTCACTACCTGAAGATCGTAGAGATGAAGATAAGAAACATGCGTTATAAATGCATTCATATGGTAATGTGTGTAATTGTCCATGGATGTCTTGTTGATGTCTTGTCCGGGTTGCTGTATCTTTGCTGTAAGTGGCAAGCAAAGTTTTTCAAGTGTCCATAGAAAGTTAAAGTCTCTAAAAGTTCATCAAATGTCTGTGAAAAAGTTCATCAATGGTCTGTATAAAGGGTCATCAAAATCTTCTTCCGAGTGGATGTCTTTTTTTTTTTTCTTGGAGAAAAACAAAGGAGAAACGGGTGAAAGAAACGGGCCGTGGAATCACATTTTATCACAGCATTGTTTCGATTGATGGGTCATAAATTAAACCAGTTGTTGTAACAATGCCCTCACTCCTCAAACTCATCAATTTGGTACTGCGCTTGCAATTCATTAAAATCCGAACACATCTAAATATCAAACCAATCATTATGACAACTCCTAGGATACATAAGAGAAATTTCCCTACATTAACGATAACATTTTGAGCCCATTCTCCTAAACCTGAGAACCAATTGCGTGGGTTCAACCATGAAACCCAGCCGGTCAGTTCATTACTCACAGAAGTAAGGGTAAGGTTGTGCCTCCTTCGGAACTCCCACTTCAATTGCAAGATATCGTCCATCTTTTGATCTATGACCTCGGTTGGGTCATCAGTGCTGTTTGTGATATATGTACAGCACTTCACACCATACTGAGTTGCTAGGGTGACACAATATCCGCCTGTCACCCCGCTGTGATGTAATTGAGAACCATCCTGTGCTGGATCAGTTCCGTTTTGTAAGCTTGCAATTCTCTCCCAGTATACCTGAAGGTGTCATCATACATCTCGGTGATATTGTCTATCAGGTTCGCTAGCGTAGTTATATACCTAAAATTTATAACTCCTCTGGCGGTACGGGTGATATCTAGCGCGAGTAGGAATTGAATCCCGGTGGATTCGTGGATCAAATCAGAGGCTGCATGCTCTGTCCTATCTATAAGGTGTCTCTTAACAATGTGTTCGTAGTGAGTGTGAGTGTAAGGATCTTGAGCATTGCGGTGAACGTCTTTCATTTTATCATGGGTAATGGTCATTACTTCTGGCAACACTCTTCCAATGTAACACAATCCCTCTGAGTTTGGGGCAAGCCACTTATACGCCTTCCTCCCACATATGAAATATGCATCATCGGGAAGGACATATGGGACAGAACATGACATCACCATATTACAAACCTTCCAGGTGAAAAATCCTATCCCTAACTCTCTCATTTGTCTAGTACACGTATCAGGCTGTATGATATGCGCACAGTATCCTGGTGATACTTCTCCAACTCGCATGGTCCTACTTCCTAGAGTGTACCTATATTGAAAATATCTCCCACCGTTGGCTATTTGGCGTATAAGTTCTGAGTCTATGGGCATTCTATCGGCTCTGTGTGAGAATGTCATGGTTTGGTTGTTCCATGTCACTTCCCAATTTCCCGGCTTTCGGGGATTGGAAATGTTAAAACATACTAAGGACCTATCCACATGGTATTGGTGGAGCTTCAAACTAGGAGGCCTAGAAATATTAAATTTCTTGTCCAAGGGTCTCCCACCCCTTAATTCAAGTACCTCATCTATCGTTAAAGCGTATGGCACTGGGGGTGTGGCCTGGTCGTCTTGGAGAGTGGACGTGCTCTCCCCAGCTCCTATATACTCAGGCCCTTTATCTTACTTTTCCCTCCCCAGATCTGCACTGGGCCGCCCCAGACTCCTGACTGAGACTTTAAGTGTGTGTCTCCAGCTGCTGTGGGGGACCCGCGGAGTCGGGGAGTGCTTTTAAGCACTCCTGCGGACTGCGGCCTTCCCCCGCCCTTGAAGCCGGGGACTCGAGTTTGGAGCCGGGCTGGAGCGGCGGAACGGAGCTACGTCGCCGCTGGGAGCCACCTTGCCTGCTCCCACCTATATCTACTCCTGCTACCTGGGTTCCGGTGCCGGCCGGCCGGTGGAACTGGCCGGAGGATCGTGCTGCGGGTGGCGGCCGTCTCGTGAAGGGACGCCGGGAGCCGGGAAGCTGACGAGGAGGCCTGGGATCGTCGGCGGTCGGCGGTGACCCCCCTGGTAGGTGCGTCCCACTGCGCCCCCTGCCCCTGTCCTGAAGACCCGAGCCTGCACGCTCGGAAGGCTTCCGGCGGCACCCGGGGATTGCGGCCTTCTCCCCGGACCTGAAGCCATGACCTCGAATTTGGCCCCGGCCCGGCCGAGAATTCCGGACCCGGCCAACCCCCACAGGGGCCTCTGGTGGCCGCCTGACGGACCCCTCCTTCCTCCCTACTCACCTGCTGGTGGCTCTAGCCCTCCTGACGCTCCCAGACGGCGGGGATCCTCTTGCAGGACCCCAGCATACCACCCAGCTCCAGCTCCACTTCTACAAAGCTGATAGAGGCCATCTTGCAGGCCTCCTGACCCGCCTACACCGATCCATCCAAGCAGTGCTCCCCCCTGCTGCGGGCATCCGGAGCCTACCTCACATGTCCCCAGGAGACCACTGCCGCTACTAGCTGTGGGCCCCCCTCCCCCCGCTTGCTCTCACCGGCACTGCCCTGGTCACTGGCTGGTCTGTGCCCGGGGCTAGTCTCCGGGGCCCATCGACGAGAGAGGCCCTCCACGGAACCCCACTCCACACCACCCCTGACTGTGTGGCTCCTCATAAGGACGACGTGGGCCTACCGCTCTCCTGGGGATCCCTGGACCCGCCCCGTCTTCTCCCCTGCGGAGCTGACCGCACCGTGATGCCTCTCTAGGGCTCTGGCCTTACCTCCCCTGGCCCTGAGCTATGCTGCTGGAGCGCCACCTCTACTCCCCACCCTCCTGACCACCCTCCTTTCCATAAGTTAACGATGCCCAAAGGTGGCAAAAAGTCGCAGGGGTCGGACCTCATACCATTCCTTACTAGGAAAAACACCCCGGCCAAGCGCAGACCTGATGCTGCTGCGCCCACCCATAGTCCCTCCGACTCCGAAGCCGAGGATGACGATCTCACGCCCCTCACCCGCAGGGACTTCCTCTCCCTCCTTAAGGAGATGCGGGACGTCAAAACCTCAGTCCAAGCTCTCCACTCCTTGAAATCCGATATTGCCGATATCGGCTCCAGAAACGACCAACTTGAACGGCGAATGGAAGAGGTGGTGTCGTTTCAACAAACGGTCGAGACCGACTTCCATCAACTCCGCCAAGATGTCGCCCACCTGCGGGAGGAGCATGAGGACCAGGACAATAGGGCAAGGAGAAACAACCTGAGGATTCGGGGTATCCCCGAGGAGGTCGAGACGGCCCACCTTGACCTCTACCTCAAGCGCCTCTTCGCCCACCTATCACCTGATACCCCTGAAGAACATCTGCTCCTGGACCGAGCGCATCGAGCCCTGCGACCTCGCTCCCAGGATTCCTCCCAACCAAGAGATGTCATCCTCCGTCTGCACTACTTTACTGCAAAGGAGGCTGTCATGAGAGAGGCCCGACGACTGGGCTCTGTGACTTTCCAGAACACCCCTCTCCAGATCTTCCAAGACTTATCCCACTCACTCTGGCCAAACGTAGGGATTTCAAGCCCATTACCTCCCTGCTTTCCCGCCATAATGTCAAATACCGCTGGGGCTTCCCCTTCCGTATCTTGGTATGGCACCAGGGGAAGCTCCTCACGGCCAGGGATTTACCCGAGGCTCAGAAGCTGCTCTCCAAGCTGGGCATCCACACTGATGAACAGGATATCCAGTCTCAAGACCTGCCGCCACGGACACAGCGGGCTCCACCTCAGCCTCCTCAATCCGAGTGGTTCGTGGTCCCGGCCTCGATGACCTCCCAGGCTCCACCCCCTGTTTCCTGATATACTCTCAGTTCTTTAACCCCATGTTTGCTCTGCCCAATCGGGTCGACCCCTCCTGGTCGCACTCCCCTACCCCGGGAGATGCTCTATTTTAGGCCCCTCGTATCCTGAATTCCCGACCCCTTAGATACCTCATGACCCTTTTGTCGTTATTTCCTGCTGAAAAGTTATGCTGTTAAAATGTTATCTTACCGAGACTGGACCTTTTGTTTCCGAACTACCCCTCCCCCTCTGCCTTCCTTTTTGGAGTTGGCGCTCCACCTATTCTTTCTATCAGACCTCTCTCCAGTTTTTTCCCTCAGGCCCTCCCAGGGGAGGCCCGTCTGCCTTATATTTCTTTTCTTTTCTTTATTTATTTATTGCTGAGTGATTTGTGGTCCGCTGTCCGGACCCCATGCCGCGCCCCCTTAGGGCTTCGAGCCCTCTTGCTGACCTAAGTGCCCTCCTGACACCTAGTTTCCCTCTCCCCTGTCAGCACCACCGGTCCTGGCCCATACTGCCGGATGACCAACTACCCTCCCTCCCCTCCCGGTCTCCTTTTTTCCCCTCTCTCCTCATGACCACACTCTCCCGCGCTCTATATCCTTCTTCTCTTTCTTCACCCCTCCTACCTTTGCTCTCAGTGCTCTCCACTCTCTCTACTTTGCCTGTCTCTTCGCTGCTTGCCCATGGGTCTCCGGGTGCTATCTTTTAATGTGAAGGGCTTGAACAGCCCCCAAAAGAGAGGCAAGCTTTTTGCCTCCCTTAAGCTCCATAAAGGTGACCTGGTCTTCCTACAGGAGACTCATTTCCTACATGACACCCACCCTTCGTTGCAATGTAGGCAATACCCAGATTCCTTCCATGCCTGCGACCATTCGGCCAAGAAATGAGGGGTTGCGATCTTATTTGCCCGCCATCTCACCTTTTAACTTCTAAACTCATACGCTGACAAAGACGGCCGGTTTCTAGTCTTGGTGGGGAAATTGAATAACAAGATCTGTACACTAGCCAATGTTTATGCCCCTAACCAACGTCAGGAACGATTTTTTACAAAACTAGATAACCTCCTCACCCGAGTCCGACAAGGTGACCTCATACTTGCTGGGGACTTTAGCTCCATTCTAAACCCCCAAATAGACCGCTCCCCTCCTCCCTCTACTGCCTCCTCGTCGGACTCCCTCCGCTCCAGATCCCTCCTCAGTCTCATGCGTTCCCAGCTTCTCTATGACTCTTGGAGGATAAAAGACTCCTCCGTCCGTGACTATACCTTTTACTCTGCCCCCCATAATTCCTACTCCCGCATTGACATGATCCTGCTCAGCCATGACCTCGCCTTAAACCTCCGTGAAGCTCACATACACCTGCTAATTTGGTCCGATCATGCCCCCATCTCCTGTGACCTTTTAGGTCTGGCCTCACGCCCTCGCCCCATGACATGGCGCCTTAACGACTCTCTCCTCCACAACCCGGAGATGTGTTCCCACCTTCGGGATACGATCTCCGACTACTTTTCCCTGAATGATACCCCTGATATTTCTAGGTCCACTCTTTGGCTGGCACACAAGGCAGTTCTTCGTGGTTGTGTTATCAGCCTAGCTTCCAAAACCAATAAACAATCTCTCGCCCACTTTAACAAACTCTATTAAACTCCACGCACTTGAAAGCCAGCATAAGGCGTCCTCCGACCCAGCTGTCTTGTCCGAACTTCGTACTGTTCAGGCGGAACTTGATCTCCTTCTCTCTACCCGGGTGGCCAGGCGCCTTAAATGGCTCCGCCAGTCCTTTTATGAGAAGGGAGACAAGGCGGACAAGATCCTGGCGGCACGACTCCGTTCCACGAGAGCCAAAACTAACATTGTCTCTATCAGAAACTCCCTCAACCAACTCGTCCAAGACCCCGTAGCCATTAGAGCTGCCTTCCATTCCTACTATGCGGACCTATACAACCTCCCGCTCCCCACACCTGGTTCCTCCCCTCTGCCCCACTCTGATCTAGTCTCACACTTCCTTACAGCTTATAACCTACCCAGATTGCCCCAGGACGCCATGGACCATCTTAACAGTGAGATCTCGGTGGAAGAAATTGCTCAGACTATACTTATCCAAAAAATTGGTAAATCTCCGGGCCCGGACGGGTTTACAGCCCTTTTTTATAAAAATTCTCTGCTCTTCTTGCCCCCCACCTGCAGTCTCTGTTCAATGGGATTGTCCATAGCGACTCCTTCCCCCCTGAGATGTTGGAGGCCAGAATTGTAGTAATCCCTAAAGAAGGCAAAGATACTCTTAACTGCGCTAGCTACCGCCCTATATCTCTCTTGAATCTGGATCTGAAAATCTTCGCCAAGATTCTGGCCAACCGTCTTAACCCCTACCTCCCCTCTCTTGTACATTACGACCAGGTAGGGTTTGTCCCGGGCCGTCAGGCGAGAGACAATACCAGACGTGCTGTCGATCTCATACACATCTCGAACTCCAGGAGATCCCCCACCATCATGCTCTCTTTAGACGCTGAAAAGGCATTTGACCGGATCTCCTGGAGTTTTCTGAAAGCCGCTCTGGAGGCCTATGGCTTGTCTCGTGGCTTCCTCACTGGCGTCCTGGCACTATACTCTGCTCTCTCTGCCACGGTCTTAATCAATGGTGTCCCGTCAGCCCCACTTAGCATATCGAATGGTACACGTCAAGGTTGCCCCCTCTCACCATTAATATTTGCCCTTATCATTGAACCCCTCGCATCCCAAATCAGAGCCCACCCGGACATACACGGAATACAAGTAGGCCACGCCGACCCTAAAATCTCCCTCTTCGCTGATGAAATTTTACTCTCCCTGTCCCAACCCCTTATCTCACTCCCAAACTTATTCTCACTCCTGCAATCTTATAGCCTTATATCAGGATATAAGATCAACTGCTCCAAATCCGAGGCCATGCTGCTTCATGTCCCCCACCGGGAAGCTGAGTCTCTCCGCGCCACCTTTAACTTTAAATGGCAGCCCATAAAGATTAAATACTTGGGGATTAACCTGACCTCTCGCTATGATTCTCTCTTCCGGGAAAACTTCCCATCCCTTCTCACATACACACTCGCTGCCCTGGCTTCCTGGAACAGTCTCTTTATTTCACGGCTGGGCAGGATCATAGCGGTCAAAATGACCATAGTCCCTAAATGGCTTTACCTTTTCCAGACCCTCCCAGTAGCAGTCCCGGCCTCCTTTCTTCGCACTATCCAACGAGCCCTTATACGTTTTATTTGGAACCACAGACCCCCCCGCATCGCCGCCAATACCCTGAAAAGGCCAACCCCCGTGGGAGGTAGGGGCCTTCCTGACATCACACTTTACTATCTAGCCTCCCACTTATCCCATATTGTCACCTCCTATGCTCCTCCAGGATCTATATCTTGGCTGGATATTGAGGCGGCCTTCATCGGCCTCCCGGACCTGACCCCCTTATGGGGTCTGACCCCTACCTCCCGCCCCCCAACCTCTAAACTTCTCCCCACTATTAAATTTAACCTTAAAACTTGGGACTCCCTCTCCCTGAAGAAAGGTCTCACCACTACTCCCTCGCCTTTGACCCCTGTCTGGCAGAACCCTATGTTTCCTCCTGGACTCTCGACTATGAGGTTCCGTCTGTGGATAACGTTGGGCTTCAAATTTCCGATCAATTTTGCCGATCGGGGCCAATGGCTGTCCCTACCTGACCTTCAACAAAAGACCCCTTCACATCCACTTAATCCCTTCCAATTTTTACAAATACGCCACTTTCTAGCCTCTCTCCCCTCCTCCGCCGTGATCCGTGCCCTCACCCCCTTTGAAATCCTATGCACCAACTCCCATCTATCCAAAGGCTTAATCTCCCAACTCTACTCCTTATTACTAGATGCCTCTCTTTCCCCCTCCCGGCCCCACGAGCTCGCATGGGAACGCGATCTTGGACCCCCACCGGATGGTGGGGACTGGGAGGATATGAGACTGGGGATTGCTAAATACTCCATCGCTACAGTCTTTAAAGAAACAGCCTACAAAGTTTACTACCGCTGGTACTACACCCCTGACCGAATTAATAAATTCTTTCCATCTTCTTCCCCTTATTGCTGGAGGATTTGCGGAGCCAGGGGCACTATGCTCCACATATGGTGGACCTGCCCATCCATCGCTCCCTTTTGGGACCTAGTCCACTCCCTCCTCAATTCGCTTTTAGATTCTCCTGTGCTGAAAGATCCTTGGATCTTTTTACTATGTCTCCCTCCTCAATTACTCAATAAATTTTCCCAGAAACTGACCTCACACATCCTGGCGGCGGCAAAGTCGCTGATAGCTCTTAATTGGAAGAACCCCTCACCACCCTCTCTCCAGTCCCTTAAAACCAAAATATGGCACATTGCCTCAATGGAAAAAATCACATACTATCCACGACCGGGGCCACATCTTTGAGCAGGTCTGGGCCCCGTGGCTCGCTGCTGAACGTAGAGGCCCGCCCCCCCACCCTTGCCCCTAGCTTACTCCGCAGACCCATGGGCACTGCCCGCTGCTTTTCCCCTATGTTTTTCTCCCCCATCTCTTCCTCCTTCTCACTCTCTTCTCCTTTTCCTTTTTTCTACTCTTCTTCCAGGATATACATTGAACATAGATGATAACGTGGTTCCCCCCCCCCTTTTTTTCCCCTCCCTCCTCCCCTCCCCCCCTGAACTCCTTATTGGAATGTTACTGCTCTGTCCTTCTAGACTAACCCTGTTGTTTATCTGAAAATTTGTGGTTTATGCTGGACGTAGGCTCTGTGGCCTTCGGTCCCTCTTGTTTATGTAATGTTTCTATACCATGTTTCACCACGTATAAATAAAGAATTTTTTTTAAAAAAAGCGTATGGCACTAGTCCTGACTTTCTATGACCTTGAGGTACTTGCGAGCACACCCAGCATTCCGTTTGGTTTAAAATCTTACCCACTAATGAGTGATAGTCACTCAATGGATGACGGTCCATGTTGATATTAAGGCTGGACTGACATCTCTGGATGCACCCGTCCTCAACTATGTTTTCACAATTTCTACAGATACAATTCTCTTCAGCTAACAATCCTTTGCAATGTCTCTTAGTGTCATGACTACCAGATCGTTTTCTCATACTCGCCTTTGCTCGGTGATTGTGTTGCTCTTGGAATTCTACGAATCCATCCTTGTCATCAGAACCCATTCCAGATCCTTTCTTGACCTCTCTGGTACTCTCACCGAAACAGACTGCTCTGATCAACAACAGGGTCAACAGGAAAACACGGAATGCAGTCTCTTGGGGCAAGTCCATCTTGCAGGAGGAGAAAGAAAGAGTGGTAATGGGGGGAAAAGAAAATAATTAGAAGGGAAAGAAAATTGGTACGATAACCGTCTCTAGTCTTTTTGATCTTCTTGCTCAGATGCCGTCTCAACAGTGCTGTTTCTCAGTTTTCCCAAAACGAACACTCCAGTGATACTATATTCTTTCCGAATTAGCGACCTTTCTGTAAGGAGCATAAATCTTGCATTACCATTTGTTTAACTGTTGTGTGACATACCATCCGTAAAACATGAAAGAACAAAAAGAGAGAGAATAATAGAAAAAGGGAAAAAGTGTCAGATTTCCGTTCACCATCAGGCTGTCACACCAACATGTCTATCGGTATCTCTGCACAGTCTCCCCCACCAGTATTTCCACTCTCCACCCTCTGTGCATGGCCAAGCACAATGATGCTGGTAAGATATACTGGGGTTGGGCAGACCTCTGAAAAGACCAAATAGACATGTGACGTTTGAGCTGTAGTTCTGCTGGTGAACGTCAGAGATGAAGAGGAAACATTTAAAGATAAATCACAGAGTTTACCTGGCCGCCCTTGTGTCTACAAGGAATGACCTACCAATTACACCGACTGTAACCTCAGGCTTACTATCAAGGCTAACAATCAACTTCACTGGCTGCAGACTATAGGTGCGGCCCAAAATTTTTCCTATATGATCCCTGATTACAATTACATGTGTCATACAGTGTGTCATAACTTTGCTCGTGTTCTTGTCTAGGAGGTCTGACTTTATGTGTGCTGTTACAGTTGCTGGCATAATGCCCTTCCCTTTTACACAGATAACAAACCCTTGGCTTCCTCCATGTGCCAGGGGCTGGGGGTTTTGGTCGATTTGATGCCTCTTCTAGTGCTTGGATGCTCATCACCATCAACCGCTCTCCCTGTGCTTCCCTGGTTCTTTGGATATTATGGTCATGTTCGATAGCGGACTCCCTTAATGCAGCCACCGAGATACCTCTCCAGTTAGGTTAAGTGGTCTGTACCCTTGTTCTCAACACTTCTTTTAAACCTTCCATTAATACGGACACCGCTACCTCTCTATGATGTACACTTTCCTCAATGTCCGCGATCCCAGTGTATCTAGCCATTTCCTCTAATGCTCGATGAAAATAATCAGAAGCAGTTTCACCTTCTTTTTGTCTAATGGAGAAAATTTAGTTCCACTTGACAACAGTTGGGAAATATACTCCTAATTGCAGGTTGATCCGTTTTACATTGTCCTGATTGTACTCTTCAGTGAGAGGTACCTCTTCATCTAATTTACATTCAGTGATGAATTCTACGGGGTCTACATTGGAGGGAAAACATGCCCTCAGCAATGTCCGCCAATCTTTATTATGGGGTTCGGCGGCGTTTCCTAGTTCTTTAATAAACCTTTGACATGCGGCTAGATCTTTCCTGGGATCGGGAAATTCAGACATAATTGTCCTTAATTCTGTCCGGGACCAGGGGCAATGCATTGCAATGTTCCTGACGGGAGTGACTCCCAGAGCGTCAGTCTTTCCATTTGGGACTGCAATCACCCTGACAGGATTAAGTTCAACTACATCATCTTGTGTTGACTCTACAATGTGAGGTGCAATTGTCTGTGCATAATATACAATACCGTACTTACCTGTGGACACGACCTCACCTGACCCTCCGTTAGGGGGCTTTACTACTGCCTTTACCGATTGGGCCGTGCCCTCCTGGGTGTCTTGTATGGTGGCTGCTGGAGAAAGTGCCGACATCGTGCTGGGCTCACTTTCTTGCTTGTAATCCTGAGGGAAGTTTAACATGGGGTGCAACTTGCACGGGTTAGAATTTGTACATTTATCAGTTTTACTCCTATCGTCATTAACACATTTATTACGTTTACTCTTATTGTCATTAATACATTTATTAAGTGCACTATTATCATCATATCCCAGTATGCCATTCTCTGTAGCCATTGTCTCTCTGGTTGCCATCAGTTTCCTGCTAGGGTTGGAACCAGCTGTGTAAGCTAATTCCCTCTGTATATCACTCTCTCGTTGCCATAAGTGTAAACAGTTTGTGTGTCTGATCCTTTGTTTTTGGGACTTTAACAGACAAATCCTAAGCCTTAGATTATGTAATACCTCTGAGTCAAAATTACCTATCCCAGGAAATGGTGCTTTATCCCCCACAGTCATTCGTGTCCATTCATCACAAAAGGTCTCAGTGTGGGGACCATACTTCCCCCACATTACTAACCTTGCAGACCCCCGGGGTCTGAACTCTGCAGTCTGAACCCTGACTGCTAAACGTCCCTGTGCTGTGCACTTGGCTTCCATTGTGGACCTTTTTAACACAGCATAACTTCCTAAAATGCACCAAACACAGTAGTCTCCGGTGGAAATCCTTAAAGCTCTTTCACTGAACTTCTTCTGCTCCGGGTATCCCCGGTCCGCCTTCTAGCAGACTCGTGTAGCCGTTGCAGGCCCTACCTCTATTTTACACAAATCACGCTTGCATGTGCTCCCTACAACACGTATGGGGACAAGATTTACGCATGAATATGCAACCTAACATCACGTTGCGTCACGGGTTTACACATACAACCGTGCGGTCCAATCGTACCACTTATAGACACTTGTTATCTATAAATGGTAGGATCATTGGAGTCTCCCTCCTGTGCTCCACAACAGCCGGAGCGTAATACCACGAAAACTTTTATCACACTCCGTCGCACGTGTTCACCTAAACCGTGCTTCACCAAGCTTCACCAAGATCACCAAGACCACCAAGCGGGGTTCAATACACTCATACCTTTTTCAGCCCACACTATCATTCTATAGTTTTCTGATCAGAAAAATTCTTTCCTGTTAACTGATAGCTTTTTTTTTTTAAACTAAATATTGGATACTGATCAATTTGTGCTATTATCGCATGGCTACCGTCTCGCCTAAACTGAAACAGTGCTATTGTGTGATTTGTATTTAGTGGGCGTACCTGTACGCACTTTGCGTAATATACGCCACGTGTGTAGGCCTTTGCGTTGCGTACGCAGTCCCGCACGCTGTCCTGGACACGTGTACAAAGGCCGGATACGTCCACAGCAATACAAATAACACGTTTCTATAAATGTAAACGATATTCAACTATAATCGCTTACCCACACCACACAGTATCTCCTGTATAAACCTTTATAACTGGGCCAGGCTGCGTGTGTGTTTTACATGTACTCCCTTAAATATTACTTTATATTTTTAACTAAATAGCAACAAATTTCTCAGCACGGGTCAAAATGTATCTAATAATCAATGCTAATGGCAACAAGGGAATAGGTATGCAGAGTACACAAATAAAATACAGGTGTGTGCGTGTGTTGCGTGTGTTGCGTGCGCAATTTGCACCAAACAGAAATTTCACAGATTTTAAAAAAACAATAGCTTTACGTTCTTACCTTCCGGATCCCACCAGCATCCCTACAAACCAAGCGGAGCAGACGCTTATCTAATCAGCACTACTGCATCCCCGACCACCAAACGGCTAACAGGGGATACTACCTTCCCGCCCTTTGCTGATAGATAGAAGTCTGCCTTGTCCTGCTAGGCTGCGGATATGACTAGGACCGGACGAGCCCTCAATTGATAATGTCAATTATTACCATTAAACATAAAGCTATACACTATTACAGACTGAGTAAGCTATTTGTGTACTGAGTACCGTAGGGGTACGTACTTAGCGTAACAGACGCTAGGCCGTGGACGCGACGCACGAGCGACACGTACGCTCACGGATTCACGCTCCGTATCAAGCATGCTATAGGCGTACCGAGTACCGTACTGCTACGCTATTGGCGTAGCGGACGCTGCGCCGTGAGAGTGAGACACGAGTGGCGCAGACGCTCACAGAATGATACGCAGTAAACTTTATTAATAAAACACAGTAAGAATATGCTTATTCTCTAAACCTTAGTAGTCAGATACTACAATGATGTAACGCTTAAAAACCTTAACAATGTGTATGCTGTTTGAGCGATTGAGACGCTAAGAAAAGCCCTTTGCAGTAAACAGTGAAAACACAAGACCTGGTTTGGATTTAAAAACCACAGCAGCTCTAACACCGCCGTGGATGGTTTAGAGAAAAAGGGAAACACAATACAAGTTATACACTACAAACTAACCTAGAAATCTAAACAGAATAACAGAAAATAATGTGAACAATGGCGAACAATTGCAAACAAGAGCGAACAAATGAGAACATAAATGGCGAACAAAATGGCTACAGAGAATAATACATACGTGGGGATGATTCGCAAGCGCGACCTGGATCCAGTCCTCAGCATTCAGGGAGAAAGCCTTCAGAGAGAGTGAGGCTGGCCAGGCAATGGTGGTCTTTATATAGCACAACATACATTCACAATACAATGGTACCTTGTAATCTCATTGTTCATTGGACACAGGAATGTGTCTCCACATTATAGCAAAGGTCATAGGTGGATTTGAACAGGTGGGCTGTGTCTTTCCCCAACTGCTCTGGTGGGAGGTTTCCTCAGGATTCCCGCCGCATGTGTAATTTACAGCAAATACAGTTAATGTTCATAAACTACATTTGTACATAACTATACGCAGGAGCGAGCGATCCTTTCCTAACTAGCATCAGAATGTTACCCTTAAAATACCCTACAGCTGGATACTAGACACCACCTTTCAACCTTTGTCTGACCCTTCCTATCATGTAAAGAGGAATCTCTCTGTCCAGGAACAGTTTAAACTAAACATACTCGCTGACATTGTCTAGGGGAATATTAACTACAAAACACACTATATGGGTTAAATATGCTACGATCGAGTCGCACGCTAGACGCTTACAAACTCTACTGTAAATGCGCATACCACGCGCGTGATCGCTGGAGCGATCTTTACGCAAATTGCGGGTATGTGCACGCACGGCAGAGTGTGTGCACGCGCAGCGGGCATGTGCATGAGGGGTTAGTACAAGGCATATGCATCATGATATTTTTCGACTTTGACACACTTCTCCCCCCTTACCCGCTACTATTAATGCTATCTGGTCAACTTACAGACTGGAACGAATCTACTCAGTTATACATGATACTCATACTCAATTTGTCCGTGTCTGGTCATTTTGGACCGCTTACTATGAGGCCGAACCCCGTTTAGCAACCATTTAATTTCATCTTGCATTGCTGATACACAGACACCTCGACTGGCTACTACTCTACTACTTTACTACTTTTTATTTTTTTTTTTAAACATAAAATTTTTATTGAAGAGTTTACACACAGAAATGGGGAACAGAAAAAAGAGATAAGGGAAACACAGGGGGAGTCCAGAATGGTTACCATATGCAAATACAAACAACGCACAGTCGGATGAATATACAATTGGCTAAATTAGGCGTTCAGATACAAGAAAAGTAGAAAGCACTGAGAAAAGACATGGAAAAAAAAAGAAAGAAAACGCAATAAGGACTAAAATCCAATAGCATAGAAAATATCTGGTATCACAACATTCATGTAGAGGTCAATCTAGGAAGGGCCATGCACAGACACATCAATTGGAGAGCTGTAAACGGTTAGCCTACCTTCTCTACTCCTATAATCGGACCATCCTAACCATTTCAAGTGGATAGAGTTAGCCAAGGAGGAGTATTTAGCCTCCGCTGTTTTGAAAATGAAATGTTTGTGAATCTTATTTTGAATGATTTCTCAGATTTCCACAATTGTGCTATAGCAGCTTTAGTGGCTATCAAGATATGCCCCAAGACATAGCGATCACCTACGGAGGGGCGATCTACGTACAAATGAAATAGCGCTAGAGCTGGGTCCATGGGGATGCTGAGCCCTAACACTATGCTAGCCATATTTAAAACTTCTCTCCAAAGTGGTTGTATACGAGGGCATGCCCAGAAGATATGAAAGATATCCCCCGTAGAGCCGCATTTCCTCCAACATGATTTAGATTGTGAAGGCCAGATTCTGTGTTGTCTATCAGGGGTGAAGTAGGCCCTCTGTATAAGCTTGTAGAACATTTCGGAGTGGTTAACACATTTGGAGACTTTAAAACAAGATCTAAATATACTGTCCCAATCTGCATCAGTAAAGGACCTTGTTCAAATCTCTTTCCCTTAAAGTCTGAGCTTTTAATTTTGCCTGTGTGCCGTTTGTCAATTGAAATTGATACCACCACGTAATCCCATATTTATGCGAGGGCGTCTCCAATCGGCTAATAATATAAGCCGGAAGAGAAGGTTTATGGAGATGTGAGGGAGTAAATGAATGTAACCATAGGCGTGCGCAGCACATTTTATTAGGGGGTGCACCATCATAGGGGTGTGTCTAGCACCACCTTTTGGGCGTGTCTAGCACCATCTATTGACGGCCAACGCAATATAAAATACCACCCTTGTACCAATCCTAATAAAGCAGATACATTGTCAGATATTGTGGTGTGCACCAAACAAACACCCCTGATGGCACTCACTGCAATTACACTGCTCCTCCTCAGCCTGGTCTGGCTCCCCCTCTCTTTCCCCTGCAAGCTGCAGTAACTCACTGACACTGACAGTCTCAGACTAGTACTGCTGCTGCTGCTGGAAAAACGAGTGATGTGTCAATGCTGCTGCCGACCGCCTGCCAGTATTGAATTTGTCTTCCTAAGAGGAACACTGGCTGCATGCTGATCCTCATCAGTGGCTGGCGTTGGCATAGCATAGAATGAGAGAGGTGGGCATGTGGTGGGTGGGAGTGCGAGCAGCATAACGTAATCACATCACATCACGCTGTTTTTGTACATGGAAGTGGAGCCAAGAGTTTGAAAGCCGGTGGCAGTGGCACCCTTGATTAACCCAGGCATCCGGTCAGTAATACAGTCCTGACAGGGTGCAGCGCAGAGGGGACAGTAATCAGCCTGCTCGGCGATTGCTGCATCAGGCATGTGAGATAGGGGTGCCGGACATTAGGGGGTGCCTGTGCGCACTAGGAACCCCCCCTGCGCACACCTATGAATGTAACCAACTTCTCACCACAGTAGAGAGCCCCTTCCGAATCTACTCCTCTAGGGAAACATTAGGAATCAATGACATAAGAGCAGTTAACGACAGGCAGGGGGCGGGTAAATTAATCTCTTCCGAAGAGAGTACTAATTTATGCCATGAATCTAGGGTCGTTTTAATAGACTTGCAGGATCCGGCCCTACTCCGAGCAGCAGACAGTGGTAACCAAAACAAATCAGGGAGAGAAACAGCGTCCAAGCAAGAAGCTTCCAGAATAACCCAAGGTTTCAGACTCGAGGTGTCAAACCAGTCTCTAGACTGACTTATCAGACAAGCAGCATGGTACTTTTCTATATCTGGGAAAGCTACCCCACCAGACAGTTTGGGCAGAATAAGATTTTTTTTAGCAATTTTCGGTCTAGAGCCTCCCCACACATATCTGATCAGGACCTGATTAAATTTATTATAGAAGAGTCTGGGAAGGGGCCTTGGTTTGGCGCGAAACAGGTACATGAGTGGTAGGGCTTCAGTTTTATTTGTATTTAATTTATAAAAAGAAACATCTGAATAGCTTTGAAGGACGTCATGCAGTACCGGAAAGGAAGCCTCAGGGTCAGAAAGACATAGCAGAATATCGTCCGCAAACAAGCTAATTTTGTAAGAAATGCCCCCTATAACAGGGCCACTAATCGCGTCCCGGGATCTAATGCAAGCAGCCAAGGGTTCGCCAACGCAAATATAAGAAGAGATAGCGGGCAGCCCTGACGCGTGCCGTTAGAGATATAGGGGGTCATTCCGAGTTGTTCGCTCGGTAAAAATCTTCGCATCGCAGCGATTTTCCGCTTAATGCGCATGCGCAATGTCCGCACTGCGACTGTGCCTAGTAAATTTGCTATGCACTTAGGAATTTTACTCACGGCATTTTCATCGTTCTGGCGATCGTAATGTGATTGACAGGAAATGGGTGTTACTGGGCGGAAACAGGCCGTTTTATGGGCGTGTGGGAAAAAACGCTACCGTTTCCGGAAAAAACGCAGGAGTGGCTGGAGAAACGGGGGAGTGTCTGGGCGAACGCTGGGTGTGTTTGTGACGTCAAACCAGGAACGACAAGCAGTGAAATGATCGCAGATGCCGAGTAAGTCTGAAGCTACTCAGAAACTGCTACGAGGTGTGTAATCGCAATATTGCGAATACATCGTTCGCAATTTTAAGATGCTAAGATTCACTCCCAGTAGGCGGCGGCTTAGCATGAGCAAATCTGCTAAAATTCACTTGCGAGCGAACAACTCGGAATGACCCCCATTGAAGGGTGATGAAAGGCAAAGACCCGCACACTGGGTGAGGAATAGAGAGCCAGGTCTAAGATCCTTCCAGAGAAGCCAAATTTGTCCAGAGTTAATCTCATAAAATCCCAGTTCAATCTATCGAACGCCTTTTCGGCGTCCAGAGACAAAACTCTCTTCTACAGGCAGAATGCTCAATAACATTAATCACCCTACGCGTATTATCCAGGGCCTGTCGGTTTAAAACGAAGCCTACTTGATCAGGGTTGATAAGAGAAGGGAGAAGGGGACTGATACGGTTAGCAATTAATTTGGCATAAATTTTTAGATCCGTATTTAATAAAGCAATTGGTCTAAAATTTTGGACGGAGGTAGGGTACTTTCCCGGTTTGGGAATGGTGAAGATTTGAGCTTCCAGCATCTCTTTTTAGGAAGTGGCCAGCCTCTGAGGCTTCATTAAACACCGACAAGAGCACCGGGGCCAAGCTCTCCTTTAAGGATTTATAGAAACCAGAAGGTCAATAGCCTTCTCGACTTCGGCTAATGTCCAAGGCACACTAAGAGAGCTACAAGACTCCGACGACAGCGAGGGGAGAGGAAAGTTGCTCAGAAAATTCTGAACATCTACGCCTGTAGGTTGAAAAGTAGAAGAATCCCCCTTCAAGTTGTATAATTTAGAGTAATAGGATGCAAAGACATTTGCAATTTCGTCAGGATCGTAGACTCTTTTACCCCTATCCGAGTGGACAATATGGATTTTTTCTTTAGCCTTCCTACCCCTCAGCTTCCTCGCCAGTAGTCTACCAGCCCTGTTACCATAAACATAAAATTTTTGGTTCAGTCTATGTAGATTGCGTTGGACCTCCGCTAGATAGAAAACATTTACCGCCTCCCTTGCTTCTTTCAATGTCTTAAGGAGGGCTTTATCGTGTGGATGTGCCTTGTGAGAACTCTCCAGGGAAGCGACTGTAAGCTCAGCTTGTTCAAATTTTTTACGATATGCCCTTTTAAGTTTAGCCGCTGTTTGAATCGCTGTCCCTCGTGTTACCGCTTTGAGGGCACACCAGAATGTGAAGATAGACGTCTCCTGAGGAGAGTTCTCAGAAAGATAATAATCCAAGGTGGTTTGGATCGCCTGCGTGGTCTCCGGCTGAAGAAGACTGAGTTTACCTAAAAGCCAGGGGGCCGGGGTAACCTTTCTACTATTCAAATCCCATTCGATGAATAGTGGAGAGTGATCTGACCAGGACATGGGGAGAATGGAGATTTTACGGATGGACTGTAGAGTCCACTTATCTGCTAATGCTAGATCTATTCTAGAATAGGATGCATGCACCGAAGAGTAAAATGTATAATCTCTGTCCATTGGATGCTTAACGCGCCAGAGGTCTAAAAGATCATATTCCGCCAGTAACTGGCTAAAGCCCTTTGCATTCCTATGGAGCTGACTGGAGAGCGAGGGTCGCTTGCCAGAGTTATCAACTAAAGGGTCCAGAGTCAAGTTAAAGTCCCCCATTAAGAGTAAAGCGCCCTTAGCCAATTGTTGCACCTTAGTGCAGAGTTTCCTGCAAAATGCTAGTTGCTTGGTGTTAGGAGCATAGCAAGAAACTAATGTCACCTCTTTATTTTCAAGAGTACCAACCAGAATTAGAATTCTCCCCTCAGGGTCGCAGTATTGCGAAGTGAGGGAAAACGCACAGTGCTGAGATTTCAAGATTGCCACCCCCGCCCTCTTTGCTGGCCCATTAGTCAAATAGGAATGGGGGAATCTCCCATTAGTAAACCGTGGAGGGGCAGATTTAATAAAATGAGTCTCTTGGACGGCTATGATTTGAGCTTTCAGTTTATGGAAATAATTAAGCGCTAATCTCCTCTTATGTGGGGAATTAAGACCCTTTGCATTTATAGAAACAATGTTAACCATATTGTAAAACTGTCGGGGCTTGCATAGCTATCAACAACTAACTGGCAAGTAGGAAGTGTGTGTAACATTCTCGGACTAAAGGAGAGTTAAAGGGAAAGAAAGGGCAAAAAAGATGAAGGATAACAAGAAGAAGAAACAGAACATTAACCCTCGTGGGGGCACATTTGGACGCCTAACCATGGCGACTCAGAGTTAAACTGTGGGGGGTAGTGGTCAATCTGCCTGCACCCGAACCAAAATTAAGCAAAATGTAGTTCCTCGGCCCTCCATCTCTGGTCCCCCGACAGCCACCGGGACGAAAGGAAACTCGGGTAGAATTCTCAGCCGACATAAAAATGCGGGCGGCAGTCTGGGCAGCAGAGGCAGACAGCAAACAATTAACCGGCTGTGAGGAGGCAACACTGAAGAACAATCTAACAGCACTCAAATATCACATAAACGCCCTCATCAAACAATCGCCAAGGAACTGGTGCAACGTAGAAAATACGACATGACAAACCGATTAGAAAAACATGAAATCAATGCAAGTACAGTAGATCAAACAATACTCAAAGTTCTGCAGCCGAAGAGGCCCAGTCCCGCTGAAGGCCCCGCTCGGGAGAGGTGTGTGTAGAAGAGCTTGCAGAGTTCCATGATGCTAGGATCTTTTTACCCTTCTCGACATTCGTTATGACAACAGTAGAACCTTCTCGAGAAATAAGCAACTTAGTAGGAA
This sequence comes from Pseudophryne corroboree, assembly GCF_028390025.1. Taxonomy (NCBI): domain Eukaryota; kingdom Metazoa; phylum Chordata; class Amphibia; order Anura; family Myobatrachidae; genus Pseudophryne; species Pseudophryne corroboree. Next base: position 221,600,282 of record NC_086454.1, on the reverse strand, counting down.
AACCCCATCTGTATAGAATGTTCTCTTTACGTAGCATTGATGTGGTGGGGTAAAGAAAGCGCCATTTCGCTAAAGTAGCAGGGGACAGGTCTCCGAATATCTGAAGTGAGCCCAAAGCCTCCGATGCAGCATCCGAGGGTCTAGCAGCTTTCAAGATTGCCTCCTTCACGTGGAAATAGTGTAGCCTCATAAGGACATCCCGGGGAGCACCATCAGGAGCATTCCTGGCTTTAGGAAGCCTATGGATACGATCGATTAGGAAGTCCACTGAGCGGCATGAAGAAAGGAGTTTGCTGAAGAGGTCAACTGCAAAATCATTTAAAGCGCTATTAGCGACAGCTTCCGGGACACCACGTAGCTTTATGTTGTTACGTCTCGATCTATCTTCTATATCCGAGAGTTTGTCCCTGAGTGCCGTGACCTCATGTTGAAGCAGTTCATGAGACGTGATCAGGTCGTTGTGCGACGCCACCATTTCTCCCATTTTTGTTTCTAGGTGATGGCCACCAATCTCGTCAATAGATCTCTGACATTCCTTCATGGTCGCTCTAAATTCTGCCACGACCTCATTCTTAAATTGTGTCAGGAGATGCTTCAAAGCGCCCACCGTAAGTGAGTCACTGTCGTCGATGGAGCTGGTGTGTGCAGTGGCAGGGGCGGACGCATCTCTAAGTGGTGAGGGCACAGGGACAGCAGGCTTAGAGGCGCCACCCCGTGCGTCTTTTGCTTTAGGGGCCTGAGGAGAAGGTTTAAAGAACGCCACTTGGGAGACAGTTTTAGCGGCCTTATATTTCTTGGAAGGCATGACCACGCTGAACGACAAAGGTAGAGGAACGGGAGGTAAGAGGCGTCTGAAATATCAATCGAGGAGGGATCCGCATAAAGTCAAGTTGTCATATCATGTCATAGGAGCATTCGGGTGTAGGCAGAGTTATTTCAGAGCGGTCACATCATAACATCTTGGTCCTTCAACCAGGGGTACATTGCGGCTGATCGTCTCGGCAGGTGCCGGAATATCTGCGGTCCTATGAAGACTGCAGAGCAATATGTATTATATATCCAGCACACTGCGTGAGAAATGTGTGCAATCACACCCAGAGGCCACTAGATGGGGCCGTTATAGTAGAAGATATTAGTGCCGAGTAAAAGGCTATTTCTCCCAACAAACGTAAATGCACAGATCTCTCAACAGTGGCCCCAGAGTGAGAAAAGGGGGAGAACAGTGCCAGAGGGCCACCAGTCCCTGTGTATCCCTAGTCCAGAGACCCCCACACTGTATAGGTACACTGCTACCTCAGATCCAGCTCTCCCAGTATGGTCAAAGATGGCCGCCGCGTCTCCTGGGCTTCAGGTCTACCGCTGTTCCCCGCTGCCAGGCGTCCCCCCGACCTGCTGCTGCAAAGGGTGGCCACCCTGGGGGTCAGGGGAAGGCTTCTGGAGGGTCCGGACCGAGTGTGAGGGGTCCGCGCCGCTTCCCGGTGCCGTGTCCCGCTATGGAGCCCAAATCGCGGGCGCCGGGAGTACGCGAGTACCCGGCTTCCAGGAGAGTAAAGGCCGCAACCTGCGAGAGCAGTGAAAACTGCTCCCCGGATCTGCGGCAGGCACAGCAGGGCTGAGGAGGCTTACTGGGGGGGAAGGGGAGCCCTCAGAGAGGAAACACAGGGGGTAAACACCCCAAATGGAGGGTTGAAGGACTCTGGAGAGAGGAGGCCAGCAGAGACACGTCTGCCCTCTTCTCCAGCTAAGCCACGCCCCTACTTTACTACTTTACTTCTCTCCTCCTTTCTAACCCCATTCCTCTATCCCTTTCTTCTCTTATTCCTATATTCCATGGCTTCTCTATTTCTTTTCCCCACTTCTCTCTCTTCTTTTTCTTGCTTCTTCTCTTCTATCTACCATTGTTTTGTATTTTCTTCTATTCCTTTTATAGCACTTTATAATGGTTTCATCTACGATTTCCCTTTCTTTATTATGAGTTTCTCTGATTATCAATCTGATTGCTTTTCCCCATATAGTAAAAATTGTTACAATTTCTTCCATTATTTTATATGTTGCACCTTTCTTGATCTCTATTGTTGTCTTTGAAGCTCTCACTCCAATATCAGAATCATCAGAATCAGAATCAGCTTTATCGACCCGGCCAGGTATACTTGCGTATACTAGGAATTTGTCTTTGGTTTGCTATACAACAGCCAAGTAGGTAACAGATAAGCAGGTGGGGGGGGGGGGGCAAGTAAAGTCACACAGATAGGCATACCTTAGGGACACAAGTTAGTTACATGTACGTCTAGTCAGTCAATGTTCAGGAGTTCAGCAGGCGGACCGCTTGGGGAAAGAAACTTTTGAGGCTTCTGGTGGACCTGGTGGGGATGGCCTTGTAATGCCTGCCTGAAGGGAGCAAGATAAACATGCTGTGGCCGGGATGTAGCTGGTCTTTTACTATCTTTGTTGCCCGCTTTTTAGCTCTGGACAGGTACAGGTCCTGGACTGAGGGAAGGTCAGCCCCGATGATCTGACCACCTTTTGGAGCCTGCATCTGTGCCTCGTGCTGGTGGAGCTGTACCATACCAGTATCGAGGAGCACAGTACCGACTCCACAATCGCGGAGTAGAAGAGGAGCTGAAGCTTCTGTGGGATGTTGAACTTCCTTAGTTGCCTGAGGAAGACCTCTGCTGTGCTTTCCCAACAGTGGCATCACTGTTGGACCCCCATTTAAGGTCCCGGGAGATTGTGGTCCCTAGAAACTTGAAGGAGTCCACTAGCGATACCAGACTGTCAGTAATCGTTAGCGGAGGTGCACTAGATGACTTCTTCCTGAAGTCCACTATCATCTCAACAGTTTTGAGGGGGTTGAGATCAAAGTTGTTGTGGATGCACCACTGGGCCAACTGGTCTATTTCCCGTCTATAGGCCGATTCATCCCCGTCCTTGATGAGGCCGATGACGGTGTCATCAGCGAATTTGATGCTCTTTACTGATTGTGCCTCTGAGGTGCAGTCATTTGTGTACAGGGAGAAGAGCAGGGGTGAGAGGACACAGCCCTGAGGGGCCCCTGTACTAATGGACTTCGCTTGAGAGGTGAATTCCCCCGCTTTCACCACCTGTGTCCTATCTGTCAGGAAGTCTACTATCCTGGAACAGGTAGCTTCTGGGACCCCTAGGCGAAGTAATTTGGGGTGGAGGATGCTGGGGACGATTGTATTGAAGGCCAAGCTGAAATCGACAAACCGGACCCTCGCGTAGGTACCGGGAATGTCTAGGTGCTGTAGAATGTAGTGCAGTCCCAGGTTGACTGCATCCTCGACACACCAATTCGATTGATAGGCAAACTGTAGGGGGTCCAGTTGGGGGCTAGTCACAGTTTTCAGGTGATTGAAAACCAGACGCTCAAACTTTTTCATGACCACAGATGTCAGTGCTATCAGCCTGCAGTCGTTCAGGTTCGTGATAGAGGGTTTCTTGCGGACCGGGACGATAGTAGACCTTTTGAGGCAGGAAGGGACTTTCTGTAGCTCCAGTGATTTGCAGAAGATCTTGTTGAATATCTTGTTGTTTACACTATCGTATATGATACTCTGTTTATAGATATACTGAGTTTGATTGGTGTAACTCTTTTCTGTCCTGCTCAATAACATTTCTTTTAATAAAAAAAAAATGCAGAGTGGTTTTTAAGTCTACTCAGAGGAAATTAGAGGTACGAGCATAACCTGCTATATGTTCCATGGAATGTGAGACTTTTTAAAGAATAAACATATTGCACTATGAAGTGCCCCATCTGATCTCTTTTTAGGCATCTTCATCCCGAGGGATTCCAGGACGCCATTTACAGCATGGAACTGCAGCCATAAATTAGGACTTGGTGATTGAAAGTAAATCTACTGGATTTCAGTTTGCGCACCTGTATATAAATATATATATATATATATATAATCAATAGAGTTGAAACAAGCTCCTCATAGTGTAGTATTTCCCATCAAATTAAAGCCACAGACAACACTTACAGTAAATAGGTATTCTTTGTACCAGATAATTAGATCAATTTGAGCGTATCACAATTGTCTGTCTTGTGCTTCTCTTACGATGATCTACAATTAATAAAAATAGAGAGAACACCTCATGGTGCAGTAATTTCTCATTCAGGGGCAGATTTATTAATCCTGGTGAAGTGATAAAGTTGAAGGTGATAAAGCACCAGCCAGTCAGCTCCTAACTGTCATTTTTCAAACCCAGCCACTAGCATGGAAGTTTGAAGCTGATTGGCTGCTGCGTTATCACCTTCCACTTTATCACTTCACCAGGCTTAATAAATCTACCCCTGAGTTATATATGCCAAAAATAGAGATTTCATGCGTATCAGAAGGATGATATTAGTCATGCATATCACAATCAAGAAATCCCTCCTATCCACAAACAACGCTTAGACAGGTATACTTTGTACCAGATAGATAAATCAGTTGAGCATATCACAATTGTCTGCCTCGTGCTTCTCTCAGGATGGTCTTATACTGTGGCGTCCTTACTCACACGGCCCCTGATAAGGTATATATATTAGTGATGAGCGGATTCGGTTTTACTCGGTTTTACTCGGTTTTACTCGGTTCTCAAAACGGCATATTATTGGCTCACGGATGTCACGTGTTTTGGATAGCCAATAAGATGCCGTTTTGAGAACCGAGTAAAACCGAACCTCGCTCATCACTAATATATATGATATTATACTCAGTTGTCTCAATGGCACGGCACCCCTGCCCCTGCACATATATAACAGCTCCTTGTGCATTACATTGAATGCAGCACCAGATTCATTTTATGCCCCTGCAATTCTGCTACAGATGTATGGGGTGCTGTGCCATTGAGACAGCTGAGTATAATATAGGCTGGGTCCTCCGGCCGCTATATGCTTCCTTACAGGAAAGAGAAGTAGGTAATATGAATAAGTGGAAGTTAGTAAGTTTTGTGTCAAGATATAGATACAAATTGATATAAGAAATAGATTGGTAATCTGCAGGATGAGGTGAATTCGATGATCTCCTCATGAGAATACCTATGGCTGTCTTAATTTTTTTAATGTTTTTAAATTTCTAATTCAGCACTGTTTTTATAATATTCTGTATGTTAATTACGTTAGTTTGCCAGAGTATCAAGGGGCAATTGGCTGCCACCATATCTAAAGACTATTGCCAGATCGACATCTTTTGAGGTTGAGGGTTAAGGATATTTTTCACAATCATTTTTAGAGGTGTGAGTGATCACACCACATTAGCACGCAGATTATGCATCATTAAATTGTTTAAGTATGTCTATAAGAAACACCATTTAGTTTACATAGGTCATTACACATTGTGGTGGCCGACAACCGCTCCTGATAACCTGTGTTTATGTTTTGTTTCCAGTGTTGCCATGGTAACGCGGCCGGCTGAGTGCCGCAACACATGGTGCGCTATGGACGCCAGGCAGAAAGTGCGAGAGATGCGGCCGTGGCTGACGCTGGCGGGGAGACCTGAAGGGGGTTAAGTTCACATGTATAAATGTTTGTTTTCACATTGCTCACTTGTCCTGAAGACAGGGAGGTGGTCCCCGAAACGTTGACCGCACTGAATACATTGTTTATTTGAATCACAAGTCTCCGAGTGCTGCCTCTTCTTTCTCATGTACAATACAAGGGACGTGGTCCTGGGGAGGGCACCGGAGCAAGTTACACCCTGTGGGGGATGTCTGGAGTGCCGGAGTAACAGTGGATATATATATGTATATATATATACTGTATACTTGTTTGTTATGGGCAGGCTATAATGATTCTGCACTGTATACACCAGTATTGGAACAATTAAATATTTTCATGTCCTCGAACAGCTCCTGGCCAGTTTGGGGGTAGAGGCAGAGGTGTAGCAAGGTGTCATGGTGCCTGGAGCAAGGTATATTTCGGCGCCCCCCTTCCCTGTACTGAATTGGGGGCATGGCCACCAGGGCCGGTTCTAGACCTTGTGGCATCCAGGATGAAAGTTTCCTTTGGCACCACAACCCCCCCCCACCCGCAGAAAAATAGGAGTGTGGCTTCATAGGGAAGGGGCATGGCCACAGTTATGCCGCCTGCAGTTGTGCCCCCTGTAGTTGTGCCCCCTGTAGATTTGCCCCCAGTAGTTGTGCCCCCTGTAGATTTGCCCCCAGTAGATGTGCCCCCTGTAGCTGTGACCCCAGTAGCTGTGCCCCTAGTAGGTGTGTCCCCAGTAGGTGTGCCTCCTGTAGCTGTGCCCAGAGTAATTGTGCACCGTGGTTTGTACCCCCTGTAGATTTGCCCCCAGTAGATGTGCCCAGCGTAGTTGAGCCCCCTGTAGATTTGCCCCCAGTAGATGTGCCCGGCGTAGTTGTGCCCCCTGTAGATTTTCCCCCAGTAGTAGTGCCCCCTGTAGATTTGGCCAGAGTAATTATGCCCCTGTAGCTGTGCCCCCTGGTAGCGCTGCAAACACAAAAGAAAAATAACAACAACAAAAAAATACTCACCTGTCCGCTCCTGCTTTCCGACTGCTGCTGGCCGTGTCTCCGCCCGTCCGTTTGACGCGTGACGTCGCACGCAAGTCACGGACCGGCGGGGAGCGGAGGGGCGGGGAGCGGAGGGGAGGGAGAGCCTTGATGCAGCTGCAAGCTGCTTAGCTGCTTGCGGGAGGGAGGTTCCGACGGAGTCGAGCTGAGGGGCCCTGTACTGTTTTGTGCGCCTGGAGCTCGAGCTCCACCGGAACCTCCCTCCCTACGCCCCTGGGTAGAGGACACCAGCAGCTGACTAGAAGGGTCTGGGCATAGCCTGTGCAGTGTGTGGGAAGGACGAGCACAGGACCACACCTTTCTGCTGGTGCCCAATATATATAAAGCAGCTGAGCTGATCATCTGCCTCTTCACCTGCATCATCTGCAGCCCCAGCACTGACCCCCTCCTCCTCCCAGTCACTGAACTGCCCACCCCACACAGGGTCTCACCCCTTCCTGCTGAACTGATTCATCTTATCCCCATCGGTAAGTGACCACACATGTCTCTGGTGCCTCAGCTCTGAGTGCTGCAGGACTGTCTGGTGGTTCCTGCATCTGTTTCCTGGTTACTGCTGCTACTTGTTGCCAAATCCTGGGATGGTATGTAACCTAGGGTTTCAGCATAGTATGTGGAGGAGGGGGTGCCCTTGATATAGTGGGCACTATATGGAGGGGTGCAGTGTGTATATAGGGCAGTATATTTATTTATTTATTTATTTACAGTGTCTTATATAGCGCAGCATATTCCATTGCGCTTTACAATTAGAACAACAGTAATAGAGCAAAACTGGGTAAAAGCAGACAGACAAAGAGGTAGGAAGGCCCTGCTCGTAAGCTTATAATAATAATAATAATAATAATAATTTTATTTATATTGCGCTCTTTCTCCAATAGGACTCAAGGTGCTTAACAGATACATAGCATAATATAGTACAGAAAGTAATGAAGTACATTTTCATAAAATACAGAAGCATGAAGATACTAAAAGGGACAGTATGGAAATGCTTGAGTAAACAGGAAAGTCTTGAGTCTACTTTTGAAGGATTCTATAGTTGGGGCCAATTGCACTGTGTGGGGAAGTGAGTTCCATAGAGTCGGAGCCACATGACTAAAAGCTCGACCCCCAGATGAATTACGGGAGATTCTAGGTACTGCTAAAAGTCCTTCATCTACAGATCACAGTAATTGAGTGGGGCAGTATGGGGTCAGAAGATGTTTCAGGTACCTTGTGCCCTGGTCATGTAATGCTTTGAAACTCAGTAAGCCTATAGGGAAATAGGCATTGATACACAAGGATAGTTGTTACCAATTGCATAATGGTCCACCAGATTGCTAAGTTCTTAATGGGTTGTATGATATGATCACCCAGCAATGTTGGCCAAGGGTCAGGAGGGTGTGAGAGTAAAGAAAGACAAGATATGTGAGGTTATGTGTACTGTACAGAGAGGATGTAATTAGATAGGGAAGCACTGAAGGTTATGTGGGTGGGTCTGGAATTTGATAGGCTTGTCTGAAGAGGTGAGTTTTCAGGGAACGTTTAAAGGTTTGGAGACTAGAGATGAGTCTTATTGTGTGTGGGAGGGCATTCCATAGAGTGGGTGAAGCCCGCATAAAGTCCTGTAATTTTGAGTGTGAACAAGTAATATGTGTGGATGAGAGACGCAGATCTTGTGCAGAGCTGTGAGGTCAGGTAGGGAGATATTTTGAGATGAGTAAAGAGATGTGCAGTTTGGTTAATTGCCTTGTATGTAAGTAAAAGTATTTTGTTTTTAATACGGTAGAATACCGGTAACCAATGGAGGGACTGACAGAGCGGATCTGCAGATGATGAACATCTAGCGAGGAAGATTAGCCTCGCAGCTGCATTCAAAATGGATTGTAGTGGTGAGAGACTATTACAATAATCAATGCGGTAGATAATGAGAGCATGGATTAGAGTTTTTGCTGTGTCTTGTGTAAGATATGATCATATTTTGTATATGTTTCTTAAATGTATGTAACGTGATCTTGAGACAAATTGAATGTGGGGAACAAAGGACAGTTCAGAGTCAAGAATGACACCTAAGGGTGTATTCAATGCCTGTCGGAAACTGTTGTCTAGTCGGAAAGACGGCAGTTTCCGACAGCTTTAGGTTGGAAGGGGTTCTGACCTATTCAATGCTGGGCCAGTTTTTCTGACAAGTCGGGAATTCCCGACTTGTGGGAAACAACGTGGATTGTTGGATTAGCCAAATCCACATGTTCTGCGACAAATCCGACAGGTTTTGGCCCTGGTCCCGACAATGTTAATCTGACTTTTTTTAAAGTCGGATTGACATCGTCGGAACTGGGGAGATGAGACGGGGGAGCGTGGACGAATGGCGGAGATAGCGTGGAGCGGGGACAGATGCCGGGGACCGGGTGAGTAGTGCAGTGGGGACAGGGTGGCGTGGACGGGTGAGGATCATGGACAGGGGACCGGCAGTCAGGACAAAGAGCGGCAGGGACCAGCAGTCAGGATGGAGCGGCGGGGACCGGGTGTCAGGATGGAGCATCAGGGAGCGGCTGTTGAGACTGAGCGGCAGGGAGCAGTAGTCGGGACTGGGGGCCGTGGATGGGTGAGCAGCGGGGAGCAACAGTCAGATTTGGCCAGCTCATTGAATACTGACCTGTCGGATCCTTTCTGTCGGAAAGGATCCGACAGGTATTGAATACACTCCCTAGGCAGCGAGCTTGTGAGGTAGGGATGATTGCGTCAACAGTGATAGAGATATCAGGGTTGCAACTATTGGCCGGTGGAAATATAATTAATTCTGTTTTGGAAATATTATGTTTGAGGTGGAGAGATGTCATCCAAGATGGAATGGCAGAAAGGCATTTATTGACACGGCCCAATACAGATGGTGACAAATCTGGGGAGGATAGGTAGATTTTAGTATCATCTGCATACAGATGATACTGAAATCCGAAAGAGTTGGTTAGTTTGCCAAGAGATGTGGTATAGACAGAGAGAAGCAAAGGATCTAAGACTGAGCCTTGTGGTACTCCAACTGAGAGAAGTAGCGAAGAGGAGGTGGAATCAGAGAAATGAACACTGAAGGGGCGATTAGATAAGTAGGATGAGAACCAAGAAAGGGCTGTGTCCTGAAGACCTAGGGATTGTACTGTCTGTATGAGAAGAGAGTGGTCAACAGTGTCAAAAGCAGCAGAGATCAAGGAGAATAAGTAGTGAGTAATAGCCTTCAGATTTAGCAGTGACCAAATCATTCACTACCTTAGTCAGTGCTGTCTCTGTGGAGTGTTGGGCATTAAATCCTGATTGAAATGGGTCCAGGAGCTGAGAGATGGGACGGTAGTTTGAGAGAGAGTTAGGGTCAGAATTTAATTTTTTCAGAATGGGAGTAATCACTGCATGCTTGTATAGAGAAGGAAATATACCAGTAGACAGAGAGAGATTACAGATCTTAGTTAATGTTGGGATGAGCACAGCAGACAGAGCTTTACTAATTTGTGAGGGTATAGAGTCAAGGGGAGAGGTAGTAGAGTATGTAGATGAGAAGAGTGTAGATACGTCATCTTCATTTGTGAGATCAAACGAAGAGAAAGTGTTAGAGGGTTTAGGGAGGGAATTGAGCAGGTCACTGGCTGTGGAAGAGCATAGCATTTCATTTTGAATCTTATCAATCTTGTCCTTGAAATAGGAAGCAAGATCTTGCGCACTGATAGTGGCTGGTGAGGGAGCGACAAGAAGTGATTTAAATGTATTAAAAAGTTGCTTGGAGTTAGAGGTTTGAGCAGAGATGACAGATTGGAAATATGTTTGGCAGTGTCCAGAGCATTATGATGAGTGGAACACAGTCTTATATGGGAGGAAGTCACATGAACTATGAGATTTACGCCACTGGCGTTCTACTTTACGTGATAGTTTTTGTAAGTGTCTTGTGTATTTAGAGTGCCATGGTTGACATCTAAGTCTATGTGGAGTGTGATGGGTAGCCGGAGCCACTTCATCGAGTGCTGTTTCTAGAGTTTGGTTAAGGTGTGACACAACAGTCTCAGGAGAGGTGAATTTAGAAATTGGTGAGAGCAGTGGTTGCAGTGAGGTAGATAGTTGTTGAAAATCAATAGAGTTAATAGCGTTAGAGGAGGCTTGATAAACTTCAGGGACATTGGGTGCCTAAGGACAGTGTTCCCCTTTTTTCCACACAGCCCCACGGACTTTCTTTTTTGAATCGGTAAAGGTATGTTTTGGTTCCGTTTCATGCTATAGTCCGGACTTGTATTTTGATTCGGATACCTTTCACCATACCTGACCCTTATTAACATCTCACAGTGCTTGTGTAAAAGATTGTAATGTTTTTAATGTTTTTTTTTTTTATAATTTGAAATTATTAATGTATGTCGTTTTGGAATAAACTCAGTTTTTTGCAAGTGGAACCTTTGAAAGATACCTTTATATATGGACCCAAGTATGCAGACATGTGAGTGGGGTACGCCATCTTCTGCACTATAAAGATACCTTTATATGCACAATTAAGAATGTTTAGAAGTGAGTTTCGGTACTCTGCAATATACATAATTTCTTTGTGTGGTGGTGAGACTCTATCCTGTCACTCTTCATCTGAAAGAAAAGACACCAGGGCTCTGTTTCTGGACACTCAATTAGAGATTTGTATGAAATACTACACATTATATTTTTTTATTTCATTTTTTCCTCCACATGACCCTTCTTGAGTGTTGGACTTTGGCATAAAGAATTTGGAAGATTTTCCTGAAAAAAGAAGAAGTGACGTATAACTTAATTTTCATCATCCTGTGTTTTTATATTTTTATATGTTAATGTCGCCTTTGATCTACCCCTTATTTGTTTGTTTTTTCAGGGACATCGAGTTTGAAGTAATGGAGGAGAGCATACAGGTGATAAGGTTGTGATCTGAGAGAGGGAAAAGAAGATGGGTGTGCAGTGTATATAGGTGCAGTATATGGAGGGGGTGCATGTCTGTGTCCCGAACAGAGCTCCATCAGGAACCCTCTAGTTGCCACTGGTGGCACCAAAGGATAGGAGCAGCATTAGCCTGATAGATAGATATCCACAGAATATAAAGCTATCAAGCTTGTGGTCTAAAAGAATCAATTGAAACACAATTGCAGCACAACCTGTTCAGTTGACTTAAATAATTATTTAACCAAAAGCCTATAATGACCACTCTTTTAAAGCCAAAAGCTATTTGTATCAACTAACAGCTGTTGTTGCTTACTATCAAATCGCCCTACCAGAACAAAGTAAGATCATGAAAGTTCACCAGTGATCAAAATTCTGTGTAAACGTCAAATTATAATCATTTCTATTAAGAAAAGAAACATAATCACTGGCCAAGTGCTCTGCTTCTTCCCAAATAATAAAAAGATCATCAATATTTTGCCCATAGTATACCAGATTCATTCCAAAGGAGCCTTCCCAAATGTATTGCTGTTCAAACATGGCCATAAACAAGTTGGAATAACTAAGAGTGAATCTGGTTCCCATGGCTATACCTGTCACCTGTGGAAAAAAATCACCCTCAAATGTGAAATATTTATGTGTTAAAATAAAATCAATAGAATCCAGAATAAATAATTTCAAACCTTCTGAAATATTGCCATCCATAGATAAAAAAATAATTAACATCTTGTATACCTAGAGTATAAGTAATGTGTGTGTAATGAGATTAAATGTCCACAGTCTAAAAAGTATAATTTGTGTACCAAGATATATCTTTCAAAATATTTGAAATGTGCATAGTGTCATGAATATAAGATCTGAGAGACATTACATGTTTCTGCAAAAAGTGAACTATAATCTGTTACAAATTGCAGGTTAAAGACCCTATCCCAGATATAATATGCCTACCTGGGGATTCTATTAATGTTTTTTGAATTTTGGGCAAATGCTAAAAAATTAATTGCAGGGTGAAAAATACATGATGGGGTGTGTGCGGAGGGGAAGGTTGGTTCCGCGGGTGGGGGAGGGGTGGGTACGTGGGTGCCGCTGTGGGGGAGGGGGTCCGGAGCCACTGCGGGTGGGGGAGGAGCGGTTGCTGGGGTGCCGCAGGTGGGGGAGGGGGTGTGTGGTGGTGCTGAGAGTGGGGGAGGGGCAGTGTGGGGGTACTGTGGGCAGGGGAGGGGGTCCGGAGTCAATGCAGGTGGTGGAGAGGGGGGTGTGGGGGTGCTGCGGATGGGTCCCGGAGGTACTGCAAGTGGGGGAGGAGCGGGTGATGCTTCTCCTCCCGGAAGCAGCTAAGTTGCTGTCCTCCTTTTGGCAGTGGCTCTCCCGGGGCCATTCACTATTGTTAGCGCTGTTGTCGCAACGTGCCGCATTACAGGGAAGAAGATGCAATCAATAAACTACAGCTCCCAGCAGGCCATAGCGCCAGAATGCTTTGCTGCTAAGGGCTGCTGGGAGCTGTAGTTTATTTAGTGCATCTTCTTTCCTGTAATGCAGCGCGTTGGGACACCGGTGCTAATAATAGTAACTGGCTTGCAGAACTGATTGAGTCGCTGAATCAATGTAAAAGGTGAGAGTGCTGTGCAGTGTCAGTGACTGTCACCTTTTACATTGATTCAGCGTCCAGACATTACCGTCCGCGATAGCACCCACTCTATCCCCTACATTATCCATCTCGGGGCTTCCAAGCCGGCAGCCCAGGTGCTGTGTTGCGGAGTCAGGGCCTCTGGGTGCGGCTGTGGTGGGAGGCACTTCTGTGACATTACGATCAGAGGAGGCTCCGGACCTCAGAGAGTATGCGGTCCAGGGAGGGCTATGAAAGCCTTCCGCTGTGCCGCTTTCATACACATCCCTGCTGAACATCTGGATACCAAACATTAAGTCCTAAACTTGCTCCATCCCCTCACATCCTGTAACCCTGAATTACTCTGTTGTTCTATCTTTTGAGTATATGTAACTTGCTGGAAAAGTGTGTTGACTATGTGTAATTTATGAACTATATAAATAGAACATTGAATATGTCTTTGTGGCTTTTCTGTGCGAATGCATATGCTACCATATATACTCATACCACGCGCCAATACGCAAGGCTCATGAACCAGTGTACATAACGTGCGTGTATGCGCATGCATGGGGACCACGCGCACGCACAGAGGCCACTTTGTTTGATGTTTGCATGTGGTATGTAATATTATTGACTTCAACAGTCCACCCTTTGACAGTAGACAATAACTGTCATAACTGTCATACTAAACATAATAAAAATATTTCAAACACATAACTAGTGACCTAGACACTCGTATGCATTTATTTTGCAAATCAGACATTGAATATGGTTGGGGTAGACAGGGAGAAGGATGACACATCCTCTATATGCGCTCGGCGGTCACGGGACCACTGGTTGGGTGTGGGATGACATTCAACCTATAGAGTATGCTGGGACAGTGCTATAGCCTAAGATGTCTGATTCGAACGAACGTTGGATACATACATGTACCTATATCTTTGTGCACTGATGTCCGGAAGTTTTGCTGGGTAGAGGGTGAGAAAAACACAAACAGATGGTGAAAGAAACAGGCCATGAAATTCATTTACATTCCTATCACAGCACTGTCTCTATCGTCGGATCGTATACCAGATCTGCCGCATTTACAACGCACCTGCTCCTTAGACTTATCAAATTTGTATTATGCTTTTTTTGCCGCGTCAAAATCCGAACACATTTAAATATCAGGCCAATAATTATGACAACACCCAGGATACAGAGGAGAAACTTCCCCACATTTGCAATCATTACTTGTGCCCACTCTCCTAATCCAGAGAACCACTTGAGTGGGTTCAACCATGAGGCCCATCCAGTCAATTCATTACCCACAGCCGCTAAAGTGAGATTGTGTTTCCTTCTAAACTCCCATTTCAACTGCAAGATCTCGTCCATCTTTTGATCAATGATCTCTGTTGGGTCCTTAGTACTGTTCGTAATATACATGCAGCACTTCACACCATATTGAGTTGCTAAAGTAACACAATACCCACCCGTCATGGCCGTGACGTAATTCAAGACCATTCGATGTTGTACCAGTTCCTTCTTGTAGGCCTGTAGTTCCCTACCCGTATATCTGAAGGTGTCATCATACATCTCAGTGATATTATCTATCAAGTTCGCTAGCACATGGATATACCTATAATTTATAATTACCCTGGAAGTATGGGTGATGTCTAATGCAAGAAGAATCTGAATCCTGGTGGATTCATGGATCAAATTAGAGGCTGCGAGCTTTCTCCTGTCTATGAGGTGTCTCTTGAAAATGTGTTCGTAGTAGGTGTGAGTATAAGGAGGTGGAGCGTTGCAGTGAATGTATTTCATTTTGTCATGTGCAATGGTCATGACCTCTGGTAGTACTCTGCCTATGTAACACAACCCTTCAGAGCTCAGAGTAAGCCACTTGTATGCCTTCCTTCCACATATGAAATAAGCGTCATCTGGGAGAACGTAGGGGACAAAATGCATCAATACCATGTTACAGATAATTCTTACAAAGAAACCTGTCCCCAGTTTTTCCATCTGCTTGACACAAGTATCTGGCTGGATGATGTGCGCACAACATCCCTGTGACACTTTTCCAGCCAACATGGTTTTGATCCCATGTGTATACTTGTATCGGAAGTACCTCCCACTTGCGGCTATCCCACGTACTAGTTCGGAGTTGATGGGTTCTTTGTCAGCTGTGTGTGAGAAGGTCATTGTCTGATTGTTCCAAGTCACTTCCCAATTTCCTGGTTTCCGAAAATTGGTTATGATGAAACACAGTAGTGATCTATCTACATGGTACTGGTGGAGCTTTAGGCTAGGGGGCCTAGATATATTGTATTTTCTGTCCACCGGTCTCCCCCCCATGCGATTCGAATACCTCATTTACTGTTAATATATCCAGTCAGAAAGTAGGAGCACTCACCAGTCTTCTTATTATTCTCATTGTTTATTAGCAGCAAAGCATCAATAGAGGGGTGTAATCGACGTTTCGGTTCCCAAGTGGAACCTTTGTCAAGATCATACAATGCAATGAAATGTTCCCTTATAAACCCCATAGTGACCCTCCCCCTAATTAATATAATTAGCTCCTTTCCAATAATCCACCAACATCAAACATCAATAAAGTGCATATCCTAGACAATACAATTACAGACAAATCACAAACATAACATATATTAAAAAGCTGAAATCCATAGAAACCGAATAGGCACAAAATTCACTATTGCTTACTGTGTTCAGTGTTTATTTGCGGCGTGCGTTCCACTGCGTCTCTGACTTCCGGTGTCTGGAACGCAAATTCCGGACGTCTAACCGGAAGTGCTCTGTAACGTCACTCAGATCTAGCGTAGCTAATAGGCTCACTGTGTTCCGGTCTCCATGGAGACCGTATAGTGTGAAAAGCATACCTACAGTTCATATAGTCTAATACATATCGCCCACTGATCTAATGTAATCCACCAGTGAGATATAGAGACAGGGAGCATGTTGATAAGGAAACTTAAACACAATAGTGAACTTAGTATGTCGATACGGTAATGGTCACATGGAGTCAGCAAAACGTGAGTCTATGAGACATGTTAATAAATGGTTTTTAAACTATATGGACAATTCCACTTATATTTTTTATATACTCTCTGAATTATTAGTCATTTTTCAAGATTAAGAGTAATGAAACATAATGATAATAATACTAAATAATAATCAAAATAAAAAATAAAAAATAAAAAATAATAAAAAATAATGATAATTATAATAATAATAATCAAAATAATATTAACCCGAGTATGGACACAGACCATTCATCATTGGAAACCACAGAAAGCAAAAAATGTAGAAGATGAGAAAAAATATATGAAAAAAATATATTTATAAAAATAAAAATAAAAAATAATAAAAATAAAATATAAAAAAGGAAAAAATCTGAAATACATTCGGAGCCATAGGATCTTTTTCTCTTTGTTCCATGTATATTTGGAAAGTTATTCCAGAAAAATGCCGTATTGGATGCCCTCATTCAGGCCTCTGGGGCGTATGGTGTCCAGTCGGAAAATCCAAAATGCCTCGCGTTTGAGCAGTAGTTTTGCTCTATCTCCACCTCTCTTCAAAGGAGCTATACGGTCAATAATCATACATTTCAATGAAGCCAGACTGTGTTTTGCCTCAAAGAAGTGCCTCGCAACAGGCTTATCTGAATGTTCTTCTTTTAATGCTGTCCTAATGGATAATCGGTGATTCGCCATCCTTTCACGGAATGGGCGTACCGTTTTACCCACGTACATTAGGGAGCATGGGCATGTGAGTGTATAGATGATAAAGTCAGAGGTACAACTCACTCGCTGGCTGATTTTAATCTTTTGACCTGTGTGTGGGTGGTGGAAGTATTCTCCGGAGGTCATGCTCCTGCAAGTTGTGCAATTCACACATCGAAAACACCCCTTCTTTTGTACCGATAGCCAAGAACCAGGTTCTGTTCTTAATGGTCTATCCGGCTGCATGAGAATATCTTTTAGATTCCGTCCACTTCTAAAGCTGATAAGAGGCTTTGTTGGTAGGTGTTTACAGAGGGCTGGATCACTTTTCACCACTGGCCAGAGGTTTTTCACTGCTTGTCGAACCACAGGACCCGCCGCATCAAACATTGTTGTGACCACAAAGGGATTTTGTGGTCTACATTGTTTTTTGGTGTTTCCTGTTGAAAAATTTTTAAAGGCTTTTTGTATACAATGATCAATAGTCTGTTGACTATAGCCCCTAGAGGAGAATTTAAGCTTCATCTCTTCCATTTGTATCACTGCTATGTCAGGGTCTGAGTTATTTCGAAGCACCCGCAAGAATTGTGAAATAGGCATATTCTGTTTAAGTGAGCCTGGATGATGGCTGTTGAAGTGTAATAATGCATTGCGATCTGTGGGTTTCCTGAACAGTCATTTACTGTTAATAGGTATGGCACTAATCCCAATTTACTCTGTCCTCGAGGTACCTGTGAGCACACCCAGCATTCTGTTTGGTTTAAGACCGTACCCACTAATGAGTGATAGTCACCCAAAGGATGTCCATCAATATTGATATTATTGTTTGACTGACATCTCTGGATGCACTCATCTTCGACTATGTTATCGCAGTACTCAGTATATGCAGTATTCATCAGACAACTACCCTTCACATTGCCTCTGAGCTCCGTGACTACCAGATCTCTTACTTATACCAGCTTTGACCAAAGTGTTGGACTGATCCTGGGGTCCTACAAATTCATCCTCGCCATCAGAACCCATTACAGATCCTTGCTCGACTTCTCGGGGGCCCTCGCAAAAACAAATTGTCCTGATCAAAAATAGAGTCACAAGAAAAATCTGGAACACAGTCTCTTGATGCGAATCCATTTCGAGGAGAGGAAGGGGGAAAAATAAGGGGGGGGGGGGCGTATGGAGAAAAACAATTATGATAACAGTCCTTGATTTTGTTTTTCACCACGCTCAGGTGCAGTTTCAACAGTCCTGCCTTTCAGCTTTCCCGGAACAGATTCTCTAATGATATCAGGTTTTCTTCATCTTTCTCTTTCTCACGAGCTTTCTTCGGGTGTGACCTTCTTGCAGTGGGATGAGTGGACCCAAGTCTCTCTTTCGGCGACCTTCAATGCTGTCGTGCTGGTTAACAAGACTTGGTATGGTCCTTCCCACCTGTCTATGAGGCAACCTGAGCGTAAGAAATTTTGAATCATCACATAATCCCCAGGCTCAATGTCATGACAATTACTGTTCGGTAGGTCAGGGATCACCAGCTTTAAATTTCTTTGTTGATTTCTCAGCTGCTGGCTCATCCCAACCAAATATTTCACAGTCACTTCATTATTACATTTCAAATCATCCTGGGGGTCTATCATTACATGAGGTTGTCGACCAAAAAGAATTTCAAAGGATGATAAGTTAAGGGGAGACCTGGGAGTGGTTCTGATGCTATACAACACTAGTGGCAAAGCTTCTGGCCAAGACAATCCAGTCTCAGCCATCACTTTGCTCAGCTTGTTCTTAATAGTGCTGTTCATTCTCTCCACCTTCGCACTTGCCTGTGGACGGTACGGAGTATGCAGCTTGCTATTAATTCCCATCAGTTTGCACATGACCTGAAAGACTTCACCTGTAAAATGGGTACCCCTGTCACTTTCAATTATTCTAGGGATACCATATCTACACACAAATTCCTGCATGATTTTCTTTGCAGTGAACGTAGCAGTATTTGTGGCAGCAGCGAACGCTTCTACCCAGTTGGAAGATACATCAATACAAACTAACACATATTTTAAATTCCTACAGGGTGGTAACTGTATGAAGTCGATTTGTATTACCTGAAAAGGTCCATCTGTAGGAGGGATATGGGATGGCTCTGTTGGTATTGTCTTTCCAATATTCTTCCTCAAGCAAGTAAAGCATGTAATTGCTCTCTTACCTGCATGAGAAGAGAATCCTGGCGCACACCAGTAGGCTCTTACCAATTTGCACATACCCTCTTTGCCCAGATGAGTCAGACCATGTGCCACCTCAGCTAGGCTTGGAAGATATGCTCTGGGGGCCACCGGCTTACCGTGTCCACCTGTCCACAGTCCTGAGGACTCCTGGCCATACCCCTTTGCCCTCCACACTGCCTTTTCCTGTAGGGAACACAAATTTTGCATTTCGATTAATTGTTGTGTGTTGATCATGTTAAATGTCATCAGTGATGTGATGTTCGTTTGTATGGGGGTGCTTGCTGCTGATTTAGCAGCTTCATCTGCCCGGCTGTTACCAAGTGAAATTGGGTCTTGGTTGTAAGTGTGTGCTTTGCACTTGATAACAGCCACTCTGTCTGGTTCCTGTATTGCTGTCAAAAGCCTTTTGATGTGGGACACATGCGCTACAGGTGTGCCAGCTGCCGTCATGAAATTTCTGAGGCGCCATAGGGCCCCGAAATCATGCAGTACTCCAAAGGCGTACCTAGAATCTGTGTATATATTAGCTGACTTACCCTTGGCCAATTCACACGCTCTGGTTAGGGTGACCAGCTCAGCAACTTGTTCTGAGTGCGGTGGGCCCAGGGGTTCAGCTTCTATGATACCTTCATCATCTACAACTGCATATCCAGTGCACAAGTCTACCGATTCTTTCTGTCTGTGGCAACTACCGTAAGTGTAGAAGGTAAAGTCTACTCCTTCCAGTGGGTTGTCACTGATGTCAGGTCTCGCTGTGAAAGTCTGATTCAGGTATTCCATACAATCATGCGTATCAGTATCTGCAATAAATCCTCCTTCACCTACATTCTCATCCTCCACCCTTTGTGCCTGTCCAGGCACACTTGGCAAGTAGGTTGCAGGATTTAGTGAGCTGCATCTCTTAATAGTGATGTTTACCGGGGCCATCAGTGATAATTCCCACTTTGTAAACCGAGCAGATGAGACATGTCTGGTTTGGGCGGAGTTCAGTAAGGCTGATACTGCATGAGGTATATGAATGGTCAGGTCATGTCCTAAAACTACGTCCTCACTTTTACTTACCAGCAAAGCTATCGCTGCAACACTTCACAAGCAAGTGGGGAGAGACCGCGCTACAGTGTCCTGTAGTAAGCTACCGGTCTGCAGGCATCACCATGTCTCTGAGTTAAAACCCCTGCCGCGCACCCTGCACTTTCTGTACCATACAATTCAAAGGGCTTCTTATAATCTGGCATACCTAATGCAGGTGCCTGTGTTAGGCACTGTTTGAGTCTCTCAAATGCCAGTTCGGACTCATCTGTGTGCGAGATCCGTTCTGGTTTGTTCGAAGAGACCATTTCTTGCAAAAGTAAAGCCAGTATAGAGAACCCTGGAATCCAGTTTCGACAGTACCCACACATTCCAAGGAAAGTGCGGATCTGTTGCTGCGTTTGTGGCAGAGTCATGTCGCGAATCGCCTGTATTCTATCAGCAGTGCGGTGTCTAAGTCCTTGAGTCAAGCAATGTCCCAAATATTTGACCCTGGTCCGGCATAACTGCAACTTATCCTTTGAAACCTTGTGTCCCATTTGGGAACGATGAAACAGAAGCTGTTTCGTGTCTTTCAAGGACGATTCGAGTGAGTCAGAACACAACAATAAGTCATCGACATACTGTATTAGTACTGATCCGCTCTCAGGTTGAAAGGATTGTAAACAGTCATGCAAAGCCTGGGAGAAAATACTTGGGCCATCAATGAAACCTTGGGGGAGACGAGTCCAGATGTACTGTACTCCCCTGTATGTAAAAGCAAAAAGGTACTGGCTGTCAAAGTGAAGAGGGACAGAAAAGAAAGCAGAACAGAGGTCAATGACAGTGAAGAATTTTGCAGTAGAGGGAATTTTCATGAGGATGACAGCTGGATTGGGCACTACGGGGAATTGGCTCTCAACTATCTTGTTTATCCCCCTTAGATCCTGCACTAGTCTGTAACCCCTCCCCCCACTCTTTTTCACAGGGAAGACTATTGGCGGTGCTGGACGTCCTGACTAGGATGCCCTGCTGTAGCAGCCGCTCTATGACAGGGTACACTCCTAACTCTACCTCTGACTTCAGAGGATACTGAGGGATTGTTGGAGCTATCCTACCATCTTTTACTTGTACTACTACTGGAGTTACATTCAGTGTCTTGTCCATCTTTGGTCCAAAGGGAACCCGGTATTTGTGAGATCATTTCCTCTACCTTTGATGGACACTTGTCTATAACAGTAGAATGCGACATTAGACTTTGAGTGGTGTCTAATATATCTTGCACTTCTTGAGCGTGGTTCTCAGGTATATCCAAGAAGACACCCTCAGGAGTACAGTATATGACACACCACATTTTACACAATAAATCTCTGCCGAGTAGATTAGTCGGAGCCGATGCAGCCAGCAGAAAAGAATGTTTGGTTTGCAAGGGCCCTATTGTAATCTCTGCAGGTCTTCTCAAAGGGTATTGTTGCACCGTTCCTGTTACTCCTATTGTTAGAATAATTTTTCCCGTGGTTGTTATACCTGACGTGGAATTCAACACTGACCTGGCCGCCCCTGTATCTACAAGAAATGGTAATGGTACACCAGCTACATCAACCGTGACCTCAGGTTCACTACCAAGACTAGCAATCAATTTCACTGGCTGCAGACTACAGGTGTGGCCCAACCCCTATTGTGTATGGGTACCCTTTTGCAGCGCATTGGCAGCTATAATATGTGAGGGGGGTAGCTGTGGTTTTTCGGAGGCCTGCCAGTCCCTCCTTGGTGGGTACCTCCTTGTTTCCCCTCTATGTGGCTCATAATCTCTTCTATATGGTCCCTGATCCCAATTATGTGAATCGTAGTGTGGTTCGTATTCTGGTCTAGGGGGTCGGTATACGTTATGTGTACCTTTATTCCTACAATCCTTTGCAAAATGTCCTTCCTTCTGACAATTATAACATTTTACTACACGTGGCTTACCATCAGGAGTCTGGGGTTTTAGCTGATGTGGTTTTGTTGTAAGAGCATTTATACTCACGGTCATCAGCTTATCCCCCTGAGACTCCCTGTGCTTACTGATGTTCCGGTCATGCTCGATAGTGGACTCTATCATTGCAGCCACCGGGATACCTCTCCAGCTAGGTAGCGAGGTTTGTACCCTTGTTCTTAATACCTCCTTCAACCCGTCCATTAATACAGTAACAGCTACCTCCCTGTGATGTGCATTATCTTTGATGTCCTCGATCCCAGTGTATCTAGCCATTTCCTGCAGTGCTCGATGGAAATATTCGTATGCCATTTCACCTTCCTTTTGTCTTATGGAGAAAATTTTATTCCATTTGACAACAGTAGGGAAATACACTCCTAGTTGCAGATTGATTTGCTTTACGATCTCCTGATTGTATTCATCAGTGAGAGGTACGTCTGCATCTAACTTACTGTCTGCTATGAATTTCGTGGATTCAATATTTGAGGGTAAACACACTCGTAGCACTTTTCGCCAATCTTTATTTGTAGGCTCATGGGCGTTACCTAACTCTTTAATGAATCTCTGGCATCCGACTAGATCTTTCCTGGGATCGGGAAATTCAGACATAATTGACCTTAACTCTGCCCGGGACCAGGGACAATGCATGGCAATGTTCCTGATGGGAGTTACTCCCTTAGCGTCAGTTCTCCCGTTGGGAACTGCAATCACCCTGACAGGATTTAATTCAATTACGTCCTTCTGGTTTGATTCTACAATGTGGACATGACCTCACTTATCCCTCCGCTAGGGGGCCTTTCTACAACTCTTGATGGTTGGGCCGTGCCCACTTGAGTATCTTGTATGGTGGCTGCTAGAGATAGTGCCGATATCGTGCTGGGATCATCTTCCTGCTCATAATCCTGTGGAAAATTGAAAATGGGATACAGCTGGCAAGGGTAAGCGTTAGTACATTTATCAATCACATTTCTATCCTGTACCAATGCACCATTGCTTGTAGCCACTTTTTCCCCAACAATATATGGTGGTGGCGGTGCAGTCGCCATTGTTTTCCCGCTAGGTTTGGAACCTGCTGCGCGAGCTAATTCCCTTTGAACATACCCCTCTTGCTGCCATAAATGTAAACAATCTGTATGTCTAATCCTTTGTTTTCTGGATTTTATCAGACATATCCTTATCCTTAAATTATGCAATACCTCCGGTTCAAAGCTGCCCACCTTAGGGAATGGTACCCTATCTTTGTCAGTCATACGTAACCATTCATTGCAAAAAGCCTCTGTGTGTGAACCATACTTTTCACACATAATAAACCTTGCTGACCCTCTCTGTCGCAATTCTGACCTTCTCGGTCTCACTTCTTCAGCCTGAACTCTAGCTATCAAACGCCCACTGCTTGTGCAATTGGATCCCATCGCAGACTTTTTGCCAATAAACGCATTCCCCAATGCACACCGCAGATAGACGGTGAAAGACACCTAGCGCTTTCACTCGCTCCTTCTCCGCTGAGTACCACGACTCACTCCAATAGTGAACACCACGTACCCAGTGAGGCCCCTATTGGTTTCTATTTACTGGAAGTGTTAGGAATGACTTACCTTTTCCAGTAAATATCTGCCGCTGGAGATTTTCCTGAGAGAGACCAGCGAAAACTCCCTGTACACTTACACACAAATCACGCTTGCGTATTCTCTATACACCGCTAATGATACCGCAATTCTATGCAAAAGCTCGTAAAAGGGGTATCAAATTGCGCTATATATATATCGCACCCACAAACGCGCGGTCCAATCGCACAGCGTATAGGTACTTGTTACCTATCTGCCGTACAACCATGGGTCAATGTACAAACTGTGACCCTCAGCTCGGAGCGTAACAAAAAACCTTTATACTTCAGTACTACACAATGCACAATTCCCTATTACGCTCCTCTGCAAATCTCCTCACAATTTGCGTATTAAACCTTATACTAACGTGAGTCAGCCGCCTCACGCCACCAAGCCTCCACTCACTTGGTGTACCACTCTACAGGATCCCGAATTCCCTGGGTTCAAATCCACTCACTCCTACGTTTGCTCACTCAAATACACTTTGTTTTTTTTGTACAGAAAATTTGAATACATTCAGATAGACAGCTTTACCCCCAGAGGCAATACATTTTAAACAAAAGTTTTATACTAATCTGCTCTTAGAAGCCGAGTAGTTTTGTGCTATTGTAGCATGGCTACTGTCCCACCTTTAAACTAACCGACACTATTGTGTAATTTGTACTTAGCGCCCGCACTCGTACGCACTTTGCGTAAACACGCGACCGTGCGTGTCTCTTACGCTGCGTGCGCAGTCCTGTACTTTGTCCACGACACATGTACAAAACCGTGCGTCTGCAATAAAACAAATGCCACAACTCTATAAATGTGAGCAATGCTAACTATAATCGCTCACAAGCACAACCGCTTGTTCTGTGTAACCTTTAACGACCGGGCCAGACTTGCGTGTTATGCTTTATATTTACTTCCTTAAACACTTCTTTTAGTTTTAACTATATAGCAACAAACGTATCCGGTTTCACACAGATCTAAATGAATCTAGCAATCTGAGTCTTATGGCAACAATGTGTGCCCTGGAAAAGGCATATAGTTGCTTTTTTGTCCTTTTTTTCTTCAAAGGACCATACCCGTTGTTTCAACAATATGAGAGGGTATGCAAAGTATGGGTGTCTTTTGTGTATGCTATTTGGTGCCCAAAAAAATTTCACAGATTTTTAAATAGCTTTTTTTCCTGTTGTTTTATGGGTTCTACCAGCACCTCTGCAAACCATACAGAGCAGACGTCATCTAATCAGCACACAAGTCGGGTTTTCAGTGTATCCATCGACCACGCAAAAGGTTACGTAGGATACTTTCTGTCCACCCTTTTGCTGATAGATTAAGTCTGCTATGACCTGTTAGGTTGTGAGTATGTGGATATCGGATGAGCCCCCAATTGTAAACGCTGGTTTACGTACAGGACTAAAAGCTACACTTTAAAAAGACATTTCTTACACTTTAAAGGAAGCCGCTGCGGCCGCTATACTTGATCAACAACCTACGTACTTATTACACCATTACCGTACAGAGTCCCGTACCGTGTATGAACTTTGCGTACAAATGCTGCGCTGGCTGTACAAAGTACACGCAGCGCGTACACACCCCAAGATACACCGTGAACCCTTAACAGCTATGCATGCGATAGTAATACACTTTAAACCTTAGCAGGGAAAGGAAAACACAACACCAGATTGTATTTAAACTGCTGGGTTCTGACACCACAACATGTTATTACTGAAAGGGGATTACAATAACAAAGCAATACAATACAAAAGAATAATGGCTACAGTCAATGGTACATACTTGTTTGGATTTCGCCGCGCTACCCAGTCTGGTCCTCGGTCATCTAGATAGATAACTTTGAGAGTCTTGTGTGACCAGGCCTGCAGCTTGCTCCTGTTATACAATCTTCCAAAACTTAACACAATGGATACTGTAATCTCTTTGTCCATTGGACACAGGGATTGTCATTTACAGTACAGGAGAGGTCATAGGTTGGTTTGAATAGGTGGGCGATGTCTGTTCAAGATGCACTTGTGGGTGGTCTCCTATGGGTTCCCGCCGCATACCTAATGTACAGTAAATACAGTTTATATGTATATTCTGCTTCTGCACATAACTATTCGCAGGAACGTGCGATCTTCTGCAAACCAACACCAGAATATTACCCTTAAAATACCCTACAGCTGGATACTAAACACCACCTTATAACCTTGTTCTGTCACCTCCTATCCTGTAAAGGTTAATCCCTTTGTTCTGATACCATTTAAACTGTTGTAACTTGCTGGTGTGATGCGAGGAGACTATGTGTACATTGTGCACTATTTGGATTAAATATGTAATGTGTTTTGATAGCTTTTCCATGCGTCCACAAACTCTACCGTAAATACTCATACCACGCGCTAATGCGCAGGACCGCGGGAGGGACCATACGCAAATTGTGAATATGCGCACGCACAGCAGAACAAGTACACGCACGGAGGCCATCTGTGTGTAGTTTGTACGTGATGTGTGTACTGCAATATTTTTTGACTTTGACAGGGCATTACTGTGTGGAATTATGTGTATAAATGCATTACTAATGTGTGGCATTATGTGTATAAGGTGCTCTACTATGTGGCATTGCGCATAGAAAGGGGACTACTGTGTCGTCTAATGTGAATAAAGAGCAATAGGGTGTGGTGTAATGTGAATAAGGAGCAATTCAGTGTGATGTAATGTGAATAAGGGGCTCTACTGTGAGGAGTAACGTTTATAAGGTAAAGTGATACTACTGTGGGATGTAATATAAATTATGGACACTATCGCATGATTAAATGTGAATGAAGTTGCAGTACTGTGTGGCATAATTGGAATTGGGGTTACTATTGTGTGGCCATGCCCCTTGCCAGCAAAAACACACCCCTTTTTTGGCTGTGCACCAAATGTGCAAACTGTTCCTATTTAAAATACAGGGGGTACAAACACCAAAATAAGGACTGCTATGGGTGAGGGGTGATGGTTGTTAAGTCTGATTAACTTTCAGGAAGAAAAGCAATACTTTAAATGTACAACTATTCGGGCCGCTGCGACTGCTAAGCGCGCGTGTGTGTAACCCCTAACAAATGCGTACACGTTGCGTGTGCACGTCATCACGCTGTAAGCACAAAGTAGCTACACGTGCAGCGTAATACACTTTAACAACATAACAGGAAAGGAATGAGACACCAATTGTATATATAATGTTGAGGTCCAACCCACCAACAACTATTTACTCAAAAGGGGGGTACAACAAGAAATACAATCACATAAGAGAATAGGCTACAATCAATGGATACATACGTTTTGTTCGCCTGCGCCAGATTTGGTCCTCAGTCAATCTGGCTAGATGACCTTCAGAGAATTAACCTGAGACCAGCCTGGAGGCCTTGTTTTTATATAATGGTCCAAAACACAATACAGTGGAAATGTATGCTCTTCTTCCATTGGTGCGGGGGTGGGACATATCCTGTGCACTGGGGATCATTGGTCAGCTCAAACGGTGGGTGATGGCTAAGTCCTGAGATGTGATTAATGTAGTTTACATATGAGTTCCCGCCCCAAGACCAGTTAAACCCACCACATTAATCATACATAAATCCGGTATTACTAATAACTTATTGCTGCAATATGAGACACTATCCTCATACCCACCGGATTACTGATTATGTGATCCTGAACAACATGATCCCACACATGATATATTTACTCATTCCCATCCTCGAGATATGTGTATGTGATATATATATATATATATATATATATATATATATATATATATCTGCTATTACAATTTAGTTATGATATATATATATATATATATATATATATAGACAAAACAGATACTCTCCCTTTTGCACTATTAAACAGAAAGTGAGAAAGGATTGGGTTAAGGCTGCCAAATTCCACTAAGTCCCTTGTTAGGAGGGACTAAAAAGATACAAATATGTGCCAGTAGAGGAATGGGCGCACTTGGGTTGTTTTTCCACCCAATATTCAATGGGGAAAAACAGCAGTCTCCCTAAGATATTTACTCCTAATTCGTGAGCATAAAACCACATTTAACATGTTCCATGTAAAATTTATTACAACATAAAAGCAATGATACAAAACGGTATAGTATCTCTTCTTGCAGATAACACCATATAGTACAGAGGACCAGTTGAAATAACTTTGATAGATTCCTCCTTCTCCTTTGACAATTCGGAGATTTGATGTTTATGAACAAATAACCCGACGCGTTTCGTCTTACTCTAAGACTTCATCAGGGGTATGTCTCTAGTGCTTGATAAATACTGTTAGTGCATCAATGAAATGGCAATTACGTATTCTGGATACTTGAAAAAACCACACACCGGTGGGGTACACAGGTGAAAGTTAGATTAAGCCTTATGGTTAAGTGCTTGAATAACAAGTTCAAACGCATAGGCCTGAACGCAAGTTCAAATAGGTATGTTACCTTATGATTCAGGGATTTGGATAACAAGTTCAAATACACAGGTCTACCACAATTTCATATGCGTGTGTAACCTTACCAGTAGCTACAATAGCTTCAAGTCACAACCAGTCACACTGGTTGTGACTTGAAGCTATTGTAGCTACTGGTAAGGTTACACACGCATATGAAATTGTGGTAGACCTGTGTATTTGAACTTGTTATCCAAATCCCTGAATCATAAGGTCACATACCTATTTGAACTTGCGTTCAGGCCTATGCGTTTGAACTTGTTATTCAAGCACTTAACCATAAGGCTTAATCTAACTTTCACCTGTGTACCCCACCGGTGTGTGGTTTTTTCAAGTATCCAGAATACGTAATTGCCATTTCATTGATGCACTAACCTTATTTATCAAGCACTAGAGACATACCCCTGATGAAGTCTTAGAGTAAGACGAAACGCGTGGGGTTATTTGTTCATAAACATCAAATCTCCGAATTGTCAAAGGAGAAGGAGGAATCTATCAAAGTTATTTCAACTGGTCCTCTGTACTATATGGTGTTATCTGCAAGAAGAGATACTATACCGTTTTGTATCATTGCTTTTATGTTGTAATAAATTTTACATGGAACATGTTAAATGTGGTTTTATGCTCACGAATTAGGAGTAAATATCTTAGGGAGACTGCTGTTTTTCCCCATTGAATATTGGGTGGAAAAACAACCCAAGTGCGCCCATTCCTCTACTGGCACACATATATATATATATATATATATATATTAATATATATATATATATATATATATATTACCATGAGTTTAGACTATATATATGTTATACCTCTGATATATAAATGTCTGGTATGTGCTTTGTAAGTTGTTAATCGAGTTTAGGGTTTGGCTTTTGTTCCTGTCTAGGATATATTGTTCTTCTGTTTGTCCTGACTTCTAGTGCAACAATGACAGTCCAGTATCTGTTGTCTACAACAGATACTGGACAACTCTAGAACAATGGGGGCAAACAATGGTATTTACCTTTCCCATAGATCAGGGTCTATTTTCCATGATTTACAAAGCTTTGCGTAAACAAGTTCTTGAAAGTTTCGCCTTGATTGTGCGTGGGAGTGATTTTATTATAATGTGTGCGCACATTAATTTGCCATTGAAGAGTGTACAGACTGTGTGTGAGTTATGCACTATGGGGGTAATTCCAAGTTGATCGCAGCAGGAATTTTGTTAGCAGTTGGGCAAAACCATGTGCACTGCAGGGGAGGCAGATATAACGTGCAGAAAGAGTTAGATTTGGGTGGGTTATTTTATTTCTGTGCAGGGTAAATACTGGCTGCTTTATTTTTACACTGCAAATTAGATTGCAGATTGAACACACCACACCCAAATCTAACTCTCTCTGCACATGTTATATCTGCCCCCCCCCCCCTGCAGTGCACATGGTTTTGCCCAATTGCTAACAAAATTCCTGCTGCGATCAACTTGGAATTACCCTCTATATGGATAAAATATTGAATATGGCTTTTGTGGCTTTTCTATGTGAATGCGTATGTTACCGTATTTACTCGTACCACGTGCTAATATGCAGGGCTTCACGAGCCAATGTACACAGCGTCCGGGTATGCACAGGCACAGTTGGTACGCAACCACACATAGGCCACTCTGAATGGTGTTTGCACATGATGCATGTGGCTATAATATTTTCGACTTCGACAATCCACCCTTTGGCAGTCAACAGTAACTGCCACATATAATTAAAAACTGAAAATATTACATATACATTATATACAAAGTTCGAATATCCGTGGAAGATTTGTAGGTGGGAAATGTATAGCCTAGTGAATTAGGAAAAGCATGTATGTATGAATTAATGTCTGAGGGGCATGTATCATTGTGCCGTATATGTTCTAAGTAAGCTTTGAGGTATTGTGAAGTATACATTAAATCCTTCTAATCACATAGTAAGGGTCTGTACATGGGCAAACAAACACTACCGAGCTCTTTTCGGGCAAGGGCTTTTAACCCTCACCTTTTCGGCTTCTTATACCAATAAATGGGGAGCACATTTATCTGATGATACATGGAGGGGAAAAGTATGTGTGTGCTATTATATGTAGATAACATTTATCGACTATGTGTGCCATTAACTGAAGGTTTCAGAGATGAGGGTAAGACACATAAAAAAATAATACATTCACATAAATTTTGGGTATGGTTGACGTCTTTTCCGGTTGGATGTTTCTGGGTAGAGGGGGAAACAGAGAAAAATGGTGAAAGAAACAGGCCATGAAATTCATTTGCAATCCTTATCATAACACTGTTTCTACAGATGGGTCATAAATTAAATCTGCTGCTGTAACAATGCCCTCACTCCTTAGACTCATCAAATTTGTGCTGCGTTTGCGCAGCGTCAAAATTTGAACACTCCTGAATATCAGACCGATAATAATGACGACACCCAGAATACAAAGGAGAAACTTACCTACACTCGCAATTACATTTTGCGCCCACTCTCCTAATCCAGAAAACCATTTGAGTGGGTTCAACCATGAGGCCCAGCCGGTTAGTTCATTACCCACAGCCATCAAGGTTAGGTTGTGTTTCCTTCTGAACTCCCACTTTAAATGCAAGATCTCGTCCATATTTGGATCGATTTTCCCCGTGGAGTCGTCAGTGCTATTTCTAATATACGAACAGCACTTCACACCATATTGAGTTGCCAGAGTAACACAGTACCCACCTGTCACAGCTGTAACATAATTCAGGACCATCCTGTGCTGGACCAGCTCCTTCTTGTAGGCTTGTAACTCCCTGCCCGTAAACCTGAAGGTATCATCATACATCTCGGTGATATTATCTATCAAGTTAGCTAGCGCATGGATGTACCTATAATTTATAGTTCCTCTGGCAGTACGGGTGATATCTAATGCGAGAAGGAACTGAATCCCGGTGGATTCATGGATCAAATCAGAGGCTGCGTGCTCTGCCCTATCTATGAGGTGTCTCTTGATGATGTGTTCATAATGGGTATGAATATAAGGAGTCTGAGCGTTGCGGTGAATGTCTTTCATTTTCTCATGTGCTATGGTCATGACCTCTGGTAGTACTCTCCCAATATAACACAACCCTTCAGAGCTCGGAGTAAGCCACTTGTACACTTTCCTCCCACATATGAAATAGGCATCATCTGGAAGAACATAAGGGGCAAAATGCAACAAAACCATATCACATATCTTCCTGATAAAGAAACCGGTCCCTAGTTCTCTCATTTGCTCAGTACAAGTATCGGGCTAGATGATGTGGGCACAATACCCCTGTGATACTTTTCCAGCCCACATGGTTCTGATCCCACGTGTATACCTATACCGAAAGTACTTCCCACTTGTGGCTATCTTACGTACAAGTTCGGAGTTGATAGGTATATTATCAGCTCTGTGTGAAAAGGTCATTGTCTGGTTATTCCACGTCACTTCCCAATTTCCTGGTTTCCGGAAATTGGACACATTAAAGCATAACAGTGACCTATCTACGTGGTACTGGTGGAGCTTCAAGCTAGGGGGCCTAGATATATTGAATTTCTTGTCCACCGGTCTCCCACCCCGTAATTCGAGTACCTCATCTATCATTAAAGGATATGGCACTAATCCAGACTTACTCTGTACTTGAGGTACCTGTGAGCACACCCAGCATTCCGTTTGGTTTAAGACTGTACCCACTAATGAGTGGTAATCACTCAAAGGATGTCTGCCAATGTCGATATTACTGTTTGACTGACATCTCTGGATGCACCCATCTTCGACTATATTTTTGCAATTTCTACATATACAATATTCATCAGACAATAACCCTTCACATTGCCTCCGAACTCCATGACTACCAGACCTCTTACTGATACCAGTCTTTACTAGAGTCATAGAGTGATAAGCTGCTCCTGTGGTCCTATGAATCCGTACTCTCCATCAGAACCCATTCGAGTTCCTTGCTCAACATCTCTGGGGCCCTCGCAAAAACAGATTGTCCTGATAAAAAACAGAGTCACCAGAAAAAGCAGAAACACAGTTAAGGAGCAAAAAAAAAATAAGAAGGGAAACATAAAGAAAAACGCAGTGGGGGGAGAAAAGAAATACAAATGGTATGACAACCGTCCTTGATTTCGTTGTTCTCTGCGCTCAGGTGCCGTTCAACAGTCCTGCCTCTCAGCTCTCTCGGAACAAATTCTCTAGTGATATGAGGTTCTCTTCACCTTTCTCTTTGTCACGAGTTTTCTCCAGGTCAGCAACCTTCTTGCAGTGGGAATAGTGGACCCAAGTCTCTCTCTCTGCAACCTTTAGTGCTGTTGTGCTGGTCAACAAAACTTGATACGGTCCTTCCCACCTATCTATGAGGCAACCTGAGCGTAAAATTTTTTGAATCATCACATAATCCCCAGGCTCAATGTCATGACAATTACTGCTTGGTAGGTCAGGAATCGCCAATTTTAGATTCCTTTGCTGGTTTCTCAGTTGCTGGCTCATCCTAACCAAATATTGCACAGTTATTTTGTTATTGCACTTCAAATCATCCTGGGGGTCTATCATTACATGGGGTTGTCGCTAGAGATGAGCGGGTTCGGTTTCTCTGAATCCGAACCCGCCCGAACTTCATGTTTTTTTACACGGGTCCGAGCGACTCGGATCTTCCCGCCTTGCTCGGTTAACCCGAGCGCGCCCGAACGTCATCATCACGCTGTCGGATTCTCGCGAGGCTCGGATTCTATCGCGAGACTCGGATTCTATATAAGGAGCCGCGCGTCGCGGCCATTTTCACACGTGCATTGAGATTGATAGGGAGAGGACGTGGCTGGCGTCCTCTCCGTTTAGAAATTAAAATAGATAGGAGAGTGAGAGTGAGACACTTCATTTACTTACTGGAGCTTAGGAGGAGTTATACTAGTGACTGATGACCAGTGACCTGACCACCAGTGCAGTTTTATAATTTATTATTATTTAATAATCCGTTCTGTTCTTGTTCTCTGCCTGAAAAAAACGATACACAGTGACTCAGTCACACTCACATACCATATCTGTGCTCAGCCCAGTGTGCTGCATCATCTATGTATAATATCTGACTGTGCTCACACAGCTTAATTGTGGGGGAGACTGGGGAGCAGTTATAGGTTATAGCAGGAGCCAGGAGTACATATTAAACAGTGCACACTTTTGCTGCCAGAGTGCCACTGCCAGTGTGACTGACCACTGACCACTGTGACCAGTGACCTGACCACACTGACCACCAGTATAGTATATTGTGATTGAATGTCTGCCTGAAAAAGTACACTCGTCGTGTGACTTGTGTGGTGTTTTTTTATTCTATAAAAATTAAAAAACTCATTCTGCTGACAGACAGTGTCCAGCAGGTCCGTCATTATATAATATATACCTGTCCGGCTGCAGTAGTGATATATATATTTTTTTTATATCATTATTTATCATCCAGTCTGCTAGCAGCAGACACAGTACGGTAGTTCACGGCTGTAGCTACCTCTGTGTCGGCACTCGGCAGTCCATCCATAATTGTATACCACCTACCCGTGGTTTTTTTTTTCTTTCTTCTTTATACATACTACATCTCATTATCATCCAGTCTATATTAGCAGCAGACACAGTACAGTACGGTAGTCCACGGCTGTAGCTACCTCTGTGTCGGCACTCGGCAGTCCATCCATAATTGTATACCACCTACCCGTGGTTTTTTTTTCTTTCTTCTTTATACATACTACATCTCATTATCAACCAGTCTATATTAGCAGCAGACACAGTACGGTAGTTCACGGCTGTAGCTACCTCTGTGTCGGCACTCGGCAGTCCATCCATAATTGTATACCACCTACCCGTGGTTTTTTTTTCTTTCTTCTTTATACATACATACTACATCTCATTATCATCCAGTCTATATTAGCAGCAGACACAGTACAGTACGGTAGTCCACGGCTGTAGCTACCTCTGTGTCGGCACTCGGCAGTCCATCCATAATTGTATACCACCTACCCGTGGTTTTTTTTTCTTTCTTCTTTATACATACTACATCTCATTATCATCCAGTCTATATTAGCAGCAGACACAGTACAGTACGGTAGTCCACGGCTGTAGCTACCTCTGTGTCGGCACTCGGCAGTCCATCCATAATTGTATACCACCTACCCGTGGTTTTTTTCTTTCTTTCTTCTTTATACATACTACATCTCATTATCAACCAGTCTATATTAGCAGCAGACACAGTACAGTACGGTAGTCCACGGCTGTAGCTACCTCTGTGTCGGCACTCGGCAGTCCATCCATAATTGTATACCACCTACCCGTGGTTTTTTTTTTCTTTCTTCTTTATACATACTACATCTCATTATCATCCAGTCTATATTAGCAGCAGACACAGTACAGTACGGTAGTCCACGGCTGTAGCTACCTCTGTGTCGGCACTCGGCAGTCCATCCATAATTGTATACCACCTACCCGTGGTTTTTTTTTTCTTTCTTCTTTATACATACTACATCTCATTATCAACCAGTCTATATTAGCAGCAGACACAGTACAGTACGGTAGTCCACGGCTGTAGCTACCTCTGTGTCGGCACTCGGCAGTCCATCCATAATTGTATACCACCTACCCGTGGTTTTTTTTTTCTTTCTTCTTTATACATACTACATCTCATTATCAACCAGTCTATATTAGCAGCAGACACAGTACAGTACGGTAGTCCACGGCTGTAGCTACCTCTGTGTCGGCACTCGGCAGTCCATCCATAAGTATACTAGTATCCATCCATCTCCATTGTTTACCTGAGGTGCCTTTTAGTTGTGCCTATTAAAATATGGAGAACAAAAATGTTGAGGTTCCAAAATTAGGGAAAGATCAAGATCCACTTCCACCTCGTGCTGAAGCTGTTGCCACTAGTCATGGCCGAGACGATGAAATGCCAGCAACGTCGTCTGCCAAGGCCGATGCCCAATGTCATAGTACAGAGCATGTCAAATCCAAAACACCAAATATCAGTAAAAAAAGGACTCCAAAACCTAAAATAAAATTGTCGGAGGAGAAGCGTAAACTTGCCAATATGCCATTTACCACACGCAGTGGCAAGGAACGGCTGAGGCCCTGGCCTATGTTCATGGCTAGTGGTTCAGCTTCACATGAGGATGGAAGCACTCAGCCTCTCGCTAGAAAACTGAAAAGACTCAAGCTGGCAAAAGCACCGCAAAGAACTGTGCGTTCTTCGAAATCCCAAATCCACAAGGAGAGTCCAATTGTGTCGGTTGCGATGCCTGACCTTCCCAACACTGGACGTGAAGAGCATGCGCCTTCCACCATTTGCACGCCCCCTGCAAGTGCTGGAAGGAGCACCCGCAGTCCAGTTCCTGATAGTCAGATTGAAGATGTCAGTGTTGAAGTACACCAGGATGAGGAGGATATGAGTGTTGCTGGCGCTGGGGAGGAAATTGACCAGGAGGATTCTGATGGTGAGGTGGTTTGTTTAAGTCAGGCACCCGGGGAGACACCTGTTGTCCGTGGGAGGAATATGGCCGTTGACATGCCTGGTGAAAATACCAAAAAAATCAGCTCTTCAGTGTGGAGGTATTTCAACAGAAAAGCGGACAACAGGTGTCAAGCCGTGTGTTGCCTTTGTCAAGCTGTAATAAGTAGGGGTAAGGACGTTAACCACCTCGGAACATCCTCCCTTATACGTCACCTGCAGCGCATTCATAATAAGTCAGTGACAAGTTCAAAAACTTTGGGCGACAGCGGAAGCAGTCCACTGACCAGTAAATCCCTTCCTCTTGTAACCAAGCTCACGCAAACCACCCCACCAACTCCCTCAGTGTCAATTTCCTCCTTCCCCAGGAATGCCAATAGTCCTGCAGGCCATGTCACTGGCAATTCTGACGAGTCCTCTCCTGCCTGGGATTCCTCCGATGCATCCTTGCGTGTAACGCCTACTGCTGCTGGCGCTGCTGTTGTTGCTGCTGGGAGTCGATGGTCATCCCAGAGGGGAAGTCGTAAGCCCACTTGTACTACTTCCAGTAAGCAATTGACTGTCCAACAGTCCTTTGCGAGGAAGATGAAATATCACAGCAGTCATCCTGCTGCAAAGCGGATAACTGAGGCCTTGACAACTATGTTGGTGTTAGACGTGCGTCCGGTATCCGCCGTTAGTTCACAGGGAACTAGACAATTTATTGAGGCAGTGTGCCCCCGTTACCAAATACCATCTAGGTTCCACTTCTCTAGGCAGGCGATACCGAGAATGTACACGGACGTCAGAAAAAGACTCACCAGTGTCCTAAAAAATGCAGTTGTACCCAATGTCCACTTAACCACGGACATGTGGACAAGTGGAGCAGGGCAGGGTCAGGACTATATGACTGTGACAGCCCACTGGGTAGATGTATGGACTCCCGCCGCAAGAACAGCAGCGGCGGCACCAGTAGCAGCATCTCGCAAACGCCAACTCTTTCCTAGGCAGGCTACGCTTTGTATCACCGCTTTCCAGAATACGCACACAGCTGAAAACCTCTTACGGCAACTGAGGAAGATCATCGCGGAATGGCTTACCCCAATTGGACTCTCCTGTGGATTTGTGGCATCGGACAACGCCAGCAATATTGTGTGTGCATTAAATATGGGCAAATTCCAGCACGTCCCATGTTTTGCACATACCTTGAATTTGGTGGTGCAGAATTTTTTAAAAAACGACAGGGGCGTGCAAGAGATGCTGTCGGTGGCCAGAAGAATTGCGGGACACTTTCGGCGTACAGGCACCACGTACAGAAGACTGGAGCACCACCAAAAACTACTGAACCTGCCCTGCCATCATCTGAAGCAAGAAGTGGTAACGAGGTGGAATTCAACCCTCTATATGCTTCAGAGGTTGGAGGAGCAGCAAAAGGCCATTCAAGCCTATACAATTGAGCACGATATAGGAGGTGGAATGCACCTGTCTCAAGTGCAGTGGAGAATGATTTCAACGTTGTGCAAGGTTCTGATGCCCTTTGAACTTGCCACACGTGAAGTCAGTTCAGACACTGCCAGCCTGAGTCAGGTCATTCCCCTCATCAGGCTTTTGCAGAAGAAGCTGGAGACATTGAAGGAGGAGCTAACACGGAGCGATTCCGCTAGGCATGTGGGACTTGTGGATGGAGCCCTTAATTCGCTTAACAAGGATTCACGGGTGGTCAATCTGTTGAAATCAGAGCACTACATTTTGGCCACCGTGCTCGATCCTAGATTTAAAGCCTACCTTGGATCTCTCTTTCCGGCAGACACAAGTCTGCTGGGGTTGAAAGACCTGCTGGTGAGAAAATTGGCAAGTCAAGCGGAACGCGACCTGTCAACATCTCCTCCTTCACATTCTCCCGCAACTGGGGGTGCGAGGAAAAGGCTCAGAATTCCGAGCCCACCCGCTGGCGGTGATGCAGGGCAGTCTGGAGCGACTGCTGATGCTGACATCTGGTCCGGACTGAAGGACCTGACAACGATTACGGACATGTCATCTACTGTCACTGCATATGATTCTCTCACCATTAAAAGAATGGTGGAGGATTATATGAGTGACCGCATCCAAGTAGGCACGTCACACAGTCCGTACTTATACTGGCAGGAAAAAGAGGCAATTTGGAGGCCCTTGCACAAACTGGCTTTATTCTACATAAGTTGCCCTCCCACAAGTGTGTACTCCGAAAGAGTGTTTAGTGCCGCCGCTCACCTTGTCAGCAATCGGCGTACGAGGTTACATCCAGAAAATGTGGAGAAGATGATGTTCATTAAAATTAATTATAATCAATTCCTCCGTGGAGACATTGACCAGCAGCAATTGCCTCCACAAAGTACACAGGGAGCTGAGATGGGGGATTCCAGTGGGGACGAATTGATAATCTGTGAGGAGGGGGATGTACACGGTGATATATCGGAGGATGATGATGAGGTGGACATCTTGCCTCTGTAGAGCCAGTTTGTGCAAGGAGAGATTAATTGCTTCTTTTTTGGTGGGGGTCCAAACCAACCCGTCATTTCAGTCACAGTCGTGTGGCAGACCCTGTCACTGAAATGATGGGTTGGTTAAAGTGTGCATGTCCTGTTTATACAACATAAGGGTGGGTGGGAGGGCCCAAGGACAATTCCATCTTGCACCTCTTTTTTCTTTCATTTTTCTTTGCGTCATGTGCTGTTTGGGGAGGGTTTTTTGGAAGGGACATCCTGCGTGACACTGCAGTGCCACTCCTAGATGGGCCCGGTGTTTGTGTCGGCCACTAGGGTCGCTTATCTTACTCACACAGCTACCTTATTGCGCCTCTTTTTTTCTTTGCGTCATGTGCTGTTTGGGGAGGGTTTTTTGGAAGGGACATCCTGCGTGACACTGCAGTGACACTCCTAGATGGGCCCGGTGTTTGTGTCGGCCACTAGGGTCGCTTATCTTACTCACACAGCTACCTCATTGCGCCTCTTTTTTTCTTTGCGTCATGTGCTGTTTGGGGAGGGTTTTTTGGAAGGGACATCCTGCGTGACACTGCAGTGACACTCCTAGATGGGCCCGGTGTTTGTGTCGGCCACTAGGGTCGCTTATCTTACTCACACAGCTACCTCATTGCGCCTCTTTTTTCTTTGCGTCATGTGCTGTTTGGGGAGGGTTTTTTGGAAGGGACATCCTGCGTGACACTGCAGTGCCACTCCTAGATGGGCCCGGTGTTTGTGTCGGCCACTAGGGTCGCTTATCTTACTCACACAGCTACCTCATTGCGCCTCTTTTTTTCTTTGCGTCATGTGCTGTTTGGGGAGGGTTTTTTGGAAGGGACATCCTGCGTGACACTGCAGTGACACTCCTAGATGGGCCCGGTGTTTGTGTCGGCCACTAGGGTCGCTTATCTTACTCACACAGGTACCTCATTGCGCCTCTTTTTTTCTTTGCGTCATGTGCTGTTTGGGGAGGGTTTTTTGGAAGGGACATCCTGCGTGACACTGCAGTGACACTCCTAGATGGGCCCGGTGTTTGTGTCGGCCACTAGGGTCGCTTATCTTACTCACACAGCTACCTCATTGCGCCTCTTTTTTTCTTTGCGTCATGTGCTGTTTGGGGAGGGTTTTTTGGAAGGGACATCCTGCGTGACACTGCAGTGACACTCCTAGATGGGCCCGGTGTTTGTGTCGGCCACTAGGGTCGCTTAGCTTAGTCATCCAGCGACCTAGGTGCAAATTTTAGGACTAAAAATAATATTGTGAGGTGTGAGGTATTCAGAATAGACTGAAAATGAATGTAAATTATGGTTTTTGAGGTTAATAATACTTTGGGATCAAAATGACCCCCAAATTCTATGATTTAAGCTGTTTTTTAGTGTTTTTTGAAAAAAACACCCGAATCCAAAACACACCCGAATCCGACAAAAAAAATTCGGTGAGGTTTTGCCAAAACGCGGTCGAACCCAAAACACAGCCGCGGAACCGAACCCAAAACCAAAACACAAAACCCGAAAAATTTCCGGCGCTCATCTCTAGTTGTCGCCCCAAAAAGAGCTTCGAAGGGCGATAAGTTAAGCGGTGACCTGGGAGTGGTTCTGATGCTGTACAACACTAGTGGCAATGTTTCTGGCCACAACAACCCAGTTTCAGCCATCACTTTGCTCAGCTTGTTCTTAATAGTGCTGTTCATTCTCTCCACCTTCACAGTTGCCTGTGGCCGGTATGAAGTATGCAGCTTGCTATTAATACCCATCAGTTTGCACATGACCTGAAAGACTTCACCTGTAAAATGGGTACTCCTATCACTTTCAATCATTCTAGGGATACCATATCTGCACACAAATTCCTGCATGATTTTCTTTGCAGTGAACACAGCAGTATTTGTGGCAGCGGGTAATGCTTCTACCCAGTTTGAAAAGACATCAGTACATAGTAACACATATTTTAAATTCCTACAGGGTGGTAACTGTATGAAGTCGATTTGTATTACCTGGAAAGAACCGTCTGTAGGAGGGATATGGGATGGCTCTGTTGGTATTGTCTTACCAATATTCTTCCTCAAGCAAGTAAGACATGTCATTACTTTCTTACCTGCATGAGAAGAGAATCCTGGTGCACTCCAGTATGCTCTTACCAGTTTGCACATACCTTCCTTACCCAGATGAGTCAGTGTGCCGCCTCAGCTAGGCTTGGGAGATATGCCCTGGGGGCCACTGGCTTACCGTGTACATCTGTCCAAAGTCCTGAGGACTCCTGACCATATCCCTTCGCCTTCCAGACTGCCCTCTCTTGTAGGGAACACAAATTTTGCATTTCAATTAAATGTTGTGTATTTGTTGTCTGGAGTAAAAACATCTCTAGAAGAGAGAAGAGAATAGAGACTAAAAAAAGAAAAATGTCAGGTTTGCGTTCACCAACAGGCTGTCACACCATCATGCATATCAGAGTCCGTACACAATCTCCCTTTACCAGTATTCCCATTCTCCACCCTTTGTGCATGACAAGGCACACTGCAGTAATACTGGTGCCATTGTGCTGGTGAGATATACTGGATTCGGTTAGCACTCTGAATCTCCGATAAGGCATGTGGTGTATGAACTGTAATCGGGTCCATGTATTGTACCCTCCTGTAGGTAAACGAAAGAGGTGAAGAGGAAACTTGTGAAGAAAAACCACATTCGAAAGTGGCTAGTGATATATGAATAGGCGCACCACACCCCACACAGACAGCCAAAAAGCCTCTCAGAAGTAACACCCAACTTCTCAAACAAATTTAAAGAAAATACAGTATAGAGACTTCAATAGGCGTTAGGTGAGGTTACATAAACACAAAGGAAACAAAAAGTCACTTCCACCAAGGTGGATATTATCTTCCCTCGAATGGATCTTTAGACAGCAATATAACAGTC
This sequence comes from Pseudophryne corroboree, assembly GCF_028390025.1. Lineage (NCBI taxonomy): Eukaryota > Metazoa > Chordata > Amphibia > Anura > Myobatrachidae > Pseudophryne > Pseudophryne corroboree. Next base: position 221,559,379 of record NC_086454.1, on the reverse strand, counting down.
CCAAAGATTCTTGATTCTTTTCCTCCTTCCAGATAGATTCCTTTTAGTAGTTATCTCCCCCCCCCCCCCCCCCCCCCCCCCCCCCGAATAACTACTAAAAGGAATCTATCTGGAAGGAGTAAAAGAATCAAGAATCTTTGGGACTGTTATATTGCTGTCTAAAGATCCATTCGAGGGAAGATAATATCCACCTTGGTGGAAGTGACTTTTTGTTTCCTTTGTGTTTATGTAACCTCACCTAACGCCTATTGAAGTCTCTATACTGTCTTTTCTTTACAAGAAAAACCACATGTAACAGGTAAAGAGTATTTTATAAAAATGACAACTGGATTGGGCACTATGGGGAATTGGTTCCCTACTTGGTCTACTCCCCTTTAAAATCTGTGTTTGTTTTATCGCTATTTGGACTAACCCAGCAATCAATCCAGTGTCCTGTTCATCTTTAGTTCATAGGGAACCTGGTATTTTGCGAGATAATTACCTCTACCTGTGATGGACATGAATCTAGAACAGTGGAATGCAACATTAGTATTTGTGGGTGTCTAACATACTTTGTACTTCCTGAACGGGAGCACACTATATGTATATCATATTTAACAAAGTCTCTGTTGATTAAGTTAGTGAGGAGTCAATGTTGCTAGGAGAAAAAGAAAAAGTTTAGCATCATAGAGGCCCAATCTTAACTTCAGCAAGTCTTGTCAAAGGATAATGTTGCATTTACTTCGCTCTTCCCATTAGCCGAATCTTTGTTTTCTATATGGCTTTTGAATCCTTACTATATGTCCCTTGGTCCCGTCTATGTGTTTAATAATGTGGCTCGTGTTCTTTGTCTAGGGGGTCTATATACGTTATGTGTCCCACTATTTCTACAATCCCTGGTGAAATGCCCTTCCCTTTTGCAAAGATAACATGTTGTTGACCGTTTCTTACCATCAGGGGTCTGTCGTTTGGGCTGATGGGACTTCCCTGTATGTGCCTGTATACTTACAGTCCTCAACCTCTCCTCCTGTTGTTCTCTGCGTCTGTAGATATTTTTGTGATGTTCAATAGCGCACTCTCTGAGATTATCTACTGTGACCCCTCTCCAATTAGGCAAAGAAGTCTGCACCCTGACCCTCAATGCTTTATTGAGCCCATCCATTAGCACAGAGACAGCTACCTCCCTGTAATTCGCATCGTTCCCTATATCCGATACCCCAGTGTATCTAGCCATTATTTGTAAGGCCCTATGGAAATATTCAGATGTCATTTTATTTTCTCTCTGTTTTATGGAGAAAATTTTGCTCCACTTAACAACAGTGGGGAAATACAATACTAGTTGTATGTTAATTCGTTCCACGTTCTCCTGATTGTGTTCGTCAGTCAGAGGACCGTCTGACATTATTTTACAATCCGTGATAAATTTTTGGGTGTCAATATTAGGGGGTAGGCACGCTTTCAAAAGTGTCCGCCAATCTTTGTTTGCAGGTTCATGGGCATTACCCAGATCCTTAATATACTTCTGACATCTGGCTAAATGCTTCCGGGGATCTGGGAATTCTGAAATGATTGACCGCAGTTCTGATCTGGTCCACAGGCAATACATTGCATTATTCCTGGTGAGGGTTACTCCCTGACTATCGGTCCTCCCATTGGGAGTTGCTATTTCCAACTATTCCATTCCTAATTTGCTCACTGTGAGGTGTCACTGTCTCTGTGTAATGAACAGTCTCGCACTTACCGGTGGCTGTGATCTCACCAGTCCTTTCAGTGGGAGACACCGTTACTGCTCTCTTTGGTTGGGCCGGGCCCACCTGAGTTTCCTGTAAGGCGACTGCCTGGATGAGGGCTGAGAGTAGGATGGATCCGTAATTTTCCTCCGACCTATGACCTTGGAGAGAACTTAAGACAGGGTACAATATACATGGGTTAGGGTTGATACCATTTACATGAATGTTCCTATAATTTTCCGATGTACCATTGATTGTAGCCAATTTCTCCCCTTCGACATGAGTCGGTAATGGTGTGCTCGCAATCACATTCCTGTCAGGTTTGGAACTGGCTGTGCGAGCCGACTTTGGGCTCCTATCAGACCTTACAGCACCGTAATATCTTTCGGTGGAGGTTCTGTTGGAATATTTTCCTGAGAGAGGCAGCTAATAATTCCTTTTCGATATCTTTCCACTGGAATTTTTGTAGGGTGAAAAACAGAAAACTTCAATAACTATTGCTCATCCTTTCCAATGGACTTCCACCAGGGAGATTTCCTGACGTAATCAGCGAAAAACCACTTGTTTACACAATCACGTCTGCGTATGCTTTCCACAGCGCATATGACACAATAGTATCACGTTGTGCTGTGTAGAACACACGGACGTGCGGTTCAATCGCACGGCCTATAGATACTTGTTATCTATATGCCCTACAATCGCGGGAGTCGAATTCACAAACTGCGCTCCTCAACCAGAGCATAACACAACACCTTAACTTCAATTCACAATTCTATATTCACAATTCACGATTCCATATCATGCTCCTGTTCAAGTCTCTTCACGACTTTCGTACTTCTCTATTTATGTATTCACGTAAGGTAGCAGACCTTACGCCACCGAGCCTCTACTAACTCAATGTTTCCACGGGAACCCGATTTCCCCGGGGTTCAATACATCCACTCCTACTTTCACTCACTCAGATACACAGTGTTTTCCTTTTCTGTACAGAAAATATCACTCCCTTTGATTGATTGCTTTACCCCAGAGGTAGTACAGTTTAAACAAAATATTATATTAATCTGCTTTTGAAATCGAATAGTTATGTGCTACAGTATTAAATGTATACTATCCCACCTTAAATTGAACAGCTATCGTATGGTTATACCTTGCACCCACAACTCTACGCAACCCTGCGTAAACATGCGACCGTGCGTGCCTACGCCACGTAAGCGACCCTGCGCCACGTGCACACTACTGTACGCTGTCCTCACGTTCTGTACCACGTGTACAAACGTGCATTCGCACTTCAATAAACCACACAATCTTGATAAATGTGAGCAATGAAACTACTATTACTCACTAACACAACACACACTTGTTCCGTACGTTTGCCGGAAGTCACCTACATGGGGCAATCTCCTCTTGAGTGTAAACCTAAATGTTTTAGACCGGAAACTGCGTTTCATGTTTAACAATTATTCCCTTAACAAACTATCAAATATATATATAGCAAACAAATGTATCTGATTTCACACAGATCTATAATGACTGTTATCCTATGGCAACAATATGTGAGAGAGCATGCAAAGTATCGGTACGCTTTGTGTACACTTTTTATAATAATAATAATAATAATAATTTTATTTATATAGCGCTCTTTCTCCAATAGGACTCAAGGCGCTTAACAGATACATAGCATAATATAGTACAGAAAGTAATGAAGTACATTTTCATAAAATACAGAAGCATGAAGATACTAAAAGGGACACTATGGAAATGCTTGAGAAAACTTGAAAGTCTTGAGTCTACTTTTGAAGGATTCTATAGTTGGGGCCTCGCACTGTGCGGGGAAGTGAGTTCCATAGAGTCGGAGCCGCATGACTAAAAGCTCGACCTCCAGATGATTTATGGTAGATTCTAGGTTATGCTAAAAGTCCTTCATCTACAGATCGCAGTAATCGAGTGGGGCAGGATGGGGTCAGAAGCTGTTTCAGGTACCTTGGGCCCTGGTCATGTAATGCTTTGAAACTCAGTAAGCCAATCTTGAAGATGATCTTACAGGCAGCCAGTGAAGGGAGTAGAGGATGGGTGTTATGTGGCTAGAACGGGGCTGGTTGGTTAACAGCCTGGCAGCTGTGTTTTGCAATTCTTTTGCTGGGAGACCAAGGTAGAGGGCATTACAGTAGTCTAATTGAGATGATACAAATACATGTATGACTTTTGGCATATCATCTGAGAGAATTAAGTGCTTGATTCTGGCTATGTTCCTCAGGTGAAAGAATGAGGATTTGATTGTGGCTGATATCTGATGTTTAAGTGTCAAACCACCATCCAGGACAATGCCAAGATTACGCACACGATCACTGGTCTGTAATTCTAAATCCCCGAATGTAAGTCCAGTTGGTTGGCTATGCTGCAATCTTGTCCTTTGATGTTGCGGTCGTATCATAAGGACCTCTGTTTTATCCGGTTTCAGTCGCAGCCAACTGGCGCTCACCCACTCCTGTAGCTCAGCTAGACAGCCATTTAGGGTTGCTATTGGGCTATCAGTGCCCGGAGCAAAGGACAAGTACAGTTGTGTATCATTTGCATAGCAGTGGTAGACCAGGCCATGGCGCCTGATTATTTCGCCCAATGGGAGCATGTATACTGCAAAAAGCATGGGGGATAGTATAGAACCTTTCTGGGACACCACATTGCAATGGCACTGGTGGTGATGAGTATAATCCAGATGATACTCTCTGTGACCTGCCTGTGAGAAATGATTTGAACCAGCTTAGGTCTGTGCCATCCAGACCACAGAAATGTATCAGTTGCTCAATCAAAATCCCATGGTCCACGGTATCAAATGCTGCCGAGAGATCCAGAAGGATTAATATTGAAGAGTCACCTCTCTCTTGCCATCAGAAGATCATTTAACACACACACCAGGGCTGTTTCAGTGCTATGTCTTCTCCTGAATCCTGATTGAAATGGATCATAAATATCATGGGTTGTCAGGCGGGTTTCCAGTTGATTTGCAACCACTTTCTCAATAACCTTTCTTAGGAAAGGAAGGTTTGATACCGGTCTGTAGTTGGTCATGCAGTCGGGATCTAAATTAGTTTTTTTAAGAAGCAGTCTAACAATTGCTTCCTTTAGGGGTCCAGGAAAAATGCCTGTCTGCAAAGAGCATTTAACAATTTTTGCAAAGACAAGACCAATTATATCCATACAACCTATTAGAAGCTTGGTTGAGGCTGGGTCCAGATCACAGGTGGTGGGACGCAAAATCCAAGCAATTTCAGCAGTGTCCTTTACATCCACTTGGTCAAAACTGGTCCATGAAGGCAGGTAGCTTATATTGGCAGGCTTTGTATTTTGGCACTCCTTTGATGGCACTGTGGAGATTCCAGCCCGGATGGTGGATATTTTATCTGCAAAGAAGTTTGCAAACTCGTTGCATCTTGCCTGGGAGAGGGTCTCATCAGTCTGCAGGCATGCTGGCTTGCAAAGCATCTCCACTGTGTGGAAAAGTTGAGCTGGCCTATTGTTTGCTGCTGTGATCTCATTTGACTGTGATTTCTTACGAGTGATTGTCGATTGATATTCTTCATTAAGCTTTATTAGTTTTATTTTGTCATCCACTAGGTTAGTCTTGCTCCATCGTCTTTCCAGTCTACGCCCCCTTTTCTTGAGCTCACTAACACTGTTGTCGAACCATGGAGCTTGACGTTGTGGTTTATGAGGTCTTCTACGCACAGGGGCAATAATATCAATTGCAGCCATAACATCCATATTACAATAACGGACTAGGGAACAGGGATCTTCACAGGCACCCAGTATAGCAGAGAGATCCAGATTTGCTGCAAGAGCCTAGGGAATCATACCCCTCCTTGGACGATACCTGGTCAACTCCACGGGCAGAGATCTTATTTGAGGGGTTGCAACTGAGAACCAAAGGGAGTAGTGGTCTGACCAGATGACTGGGTTTATTTTTAGGTCAGTTACTTCTAATCCAATCCAAAAAAATTACACAGATTTTAAACAGATTTTTTCCTGTTTGTCCCTGAGTTACAACAACAGCACCTCTAAGACTAGACAGAACAGACGTGATCTAACAGCACAAACTGGTTTTAACACAATGCAAGGTTATTTAACATGCATCTCCACCCTTTGCTGATAGATCAAAGTCTGTTGTGGCCTGCAAGTCTGTGAGTGTGTGATGAACTGGAGGAGCCCCCAATTGTTAAGTCTGATTAACTTTCAGGAAGAAAAGCAATACTTTAAATGTACAACTGTTCAGGCCGCTGTGACCGCTAAGTGTGTGTGTGTAACCCCTAACAAATGCATACGCGTTGCATGCGCATGTCGCCACGCTGTAAGCACAAAGTAGCAACACGTGCAGCGGAATACCCTTTATAACCCCTAACAGGAAAGGAATGAGACACCAATTGTATATATAATGTTGAGGTCCAACCCACCAATAACTATTTACTCAAAAGGGGGGTACAACAAGAAATACAATCACATAAGAGAATAGGCTACAATCAATGGATACATACGTTTTGTTCACCTGCACCACCCAGATTTGGTCCTCAGTCAATCTGGCTAGATGACCTTCAGAGAATTAACCTGAGACCAGCCTGGAGGCCTTGTTTTTATATAATGGTCCAAAACACAATACAGTGGAAATGTATGCTCTTCTTCCATTGGTCCGGGGGTGGGACATATCATGTGCACTGGGGATCATTGGTCAGCTCAAATGGTGGGCGATGGCTAAGTCCTGAGATGTGATTACTGTTGTTTACATCAGAGTTCCTGCCCCAAGACCAGTTAAACCCACCACATTAATCATACATAAATCCGGTATTACTAATAACTTATTGCTGCAATATGAGAAAATATCCTCATACCCACCGGATTACTGCTTATGTGACCCTGAACAATATGATCCCACACATGATATATTTACTTATTCCCATCCTCGAGATATGTGTATGTGTATATGTATGTATTGATAATGCCGTTTTATATGCAGGAATGAAAAGCTATACCTTATACACACTTCAAATACACTTCACCATGAAGCCGCTGCGGCCGCTAAACTTAATACACACCCTACGTACATTGTACACTGTTTGCGTACAGAGTCCCGTACAGTGTACGGACTTTGCGTACACACGCCGCGTTGACGGTACAAAGTACACGCAGCGCGTACACACCCAGAGATACATTTTAAACCTTTTACAGCAATGCAATGCGATAGTAATACACTTTAAACCTTAGCAGGGAAAGGAAGACACGACACCAGTTTGTAGTTAAACCACTGGGTTCCGACACCACAGCGTATTATTGCTGAAAGGGGGTTACAATATAAACAATACAATATAACAGAATAATGGCTGCAGTCAATGTTACATACTTGTTTGGATTTCGCCGCGCTACCCAGTCTGGTCCTCCGTCATCTAGATAGATAACTTTGTGAGTCTTGTGTCTGACCAGGCCTGCGGCAGGCTCTCTTTATACAATTCATCCAAAACTTAACACAATGGACACTGTAATCTCTTTGTCCATTGGACACAGGGATAGTCATTTACAGTACAGGAGAGGTCATAGGTCGGTTTGGATAGGTGGGCGATGTCTGTTCCAACTGCTCTTGTGGGTGGTCTCCTCTGGATTCTCGCCGCATACATAATGTACAGTAAATACAGTTTATATCTATATTCTGCTTCTGCACATAACTATCCGCAGGAACATGCGCTCTTTCTCAAACCAACACCGGAATGTTACCCTTAAAATACCCTTCAGCTGGATACCAAACACCACCTTATAACCTTGTTCTGTACCCTCCTATCCTGTAAAGGTGAATCCCTTTGTTCTGTTACCATTTAAACTGCTGTTACTTTCTGGTGTGGTGCAGGGAGACTATGTGTACATTGTGCACTATTTGGATTAAATATGTAATGTGTTTTGATAGCCTTCCATGCGTTCACAAACTCTACCGTAAATACTCATACCACGCTCTAATACACAGGTCCGCGGGAGCGACCATACGCAAATTGTGTATATGCGCACGTATGGCAGAACAAGTACACGCGCGGAGGCCACCTGTGTGTAGTTTGTACGTGATGTGTGTACTGCAATATTTTTCGACTTTGACAGTATGAATATATATATATATATGTATACATAAAACAAAAAACAATACTCCCCTCCTGCGCTAATCTATTATGATATATGGGATGTGAGAAAAAGTATCCAGATGATACTAATACAATTGGCTGCCTAATTCCCCTAAGTTCCCTGTTAGAGAAAACTATACGTAGAAATGGAATGAGAAATAGAGGAATAGGGCGCCCAAGGATTGTGTCAACCCCAAAGTTTAAAAAACCTCAGAAAATTATACGGTATGATTAAATCTGGCATTAAAACATAAAAATATACTGTTCATTTAATAATTTATTAAAAAAATACAGACGCATACATAGTGTCCATCACATTACATAGTTAGCAAGATGCAAATCTCCTGTGTTTTGTGGAAGGGTGCAGATAAACTTCTGCCTGTATCTTTAATCTTCCTTATAGAGTATTCGGAGATAACATCAGAAAACAGAGTAATACCCAACGCGTTTCGTCTAATATCAAGACTTCATCAGGAGTGTGTCTCTGATTTTTGATAAATAATGACAAAAAGAACTATTTTGATGGACCCAGACAATCAATCAAGGATATTCATAAGGAAAATTCGATAACCACCATTGTGGTAATGTCACTCCAACCTCTAGAGTCGACTACCCAAATTCTAACCATCAATAGAGGAGGTTCAAAATGATAATGAAGTCAGCTAATTCCAACCCAAAAGAACCTCAAAGGTCAGCTCAAACAATGGAGCTTATGCATACGAGAGATCCTAGTATGAATAAATGGATTTTGGAACCTTACATTCCAACAGCAAGTCAGTGATTGTCCAAACCTCCATGGACAATGCATAAGCTCCATTGTTTGAGCTGACCTTTGAGGTTCTTTTGGGTTGGAATTAGCCGACTTCATTATCATCTTGAACCTCCTCTATTGATGGTTAGAATTTGGGTAGTCGACTCTAGAGGTTGGAGTGACATTACCACAATGGTGGTTATCGAATTTTCCTTATGAATATCCTTGATTGATTGTCTGGGTCAATCAACATTGTTCTTTTTGTCATTATTTATCAAAAATCAGAGACACACCCCTGATTAAGTCTTGATATTAGACGAAACGCGTTGGTCTATTACTCTGTTTTCTGATGTTATCTCCGAATACTCTATAAGGAAGATTAAAGATACAGGCCGAAGTTTATCTGCACCCTTCCACAAAACACAGGAGATTTGCATCTTGCTAACTATGTATTGTGATGGACACTATGCATGCTTGTGTATTTTTTTAATAAATTATTAAATGAACAGTATATTTTTATGTTTTAATGCCAGATTTAATCATACCGTATAATTTTCTGAGGTTTTTTAAACTTTGGGGTTGACACAATCCTTGGGCGCCCTATTCCTCTATTTCTCATTCCATATATATATATATGCTATTACAATTTAGTTATGATATATATATATATATATATATATATATATAAAGTCTCTGTAATGGCTGGCACTCCGTCCAACAGGTTAGTAAGTGCCTGGGTGCCTTCCTTACCACTAAAAGTGGAATATGCAAATGGAAAAAAGCTGGCGGCACTCACAGGTCTTATTGAAGCAGTAATATAACGGCAAACGAGCCTTGAATATATCAACGTTTCAGTTTTAATCAAAAAACTTTCGTCAGGATACAACAATGTACACAAACACATACCTTTATAGAAGAACACCACAGTGCTGACTCGTGGTCCCGGAGCCGCGGCCGAGGTGAGTGACGTCACTTCCTCTGCGACCAGTGTGAAGACTACAACACCGTCAGCCGTTGCTAGGAGACCCAAACAGAAAACAAAAAATCGTGAAAATGGATGTGATATAACACCACACAGACAGATCGTGAAGAAAAATACATAGAACGGAGGGGAAAAAAGCCAATGAGCAATATATCTTAGACACAAGGAAGAATAAATATATTTAAGTTAAATAATATAATGAAAACCAGACCAAGCAAAAAATAGAAATAAGGTCTGAGCATATTAAAGCACCGAAGTGCCTGAAACAGGTCATCTAGACAAACTGCCTAAAATTATAACATATGCAAGGTGTTCACAGGTATATGCTGCGCCGCATCAGAAATTAATTAGCTGAAAATGCAAATAAAATAAACTCTCTATCCAACATATATCTATTTCTTCTATTGCACAATGTGGGTGGTTATATAAAACAATTCCAAGAAATATATTCGTTGAGGCCCGCTGGTGCAACCGTGTTGAGTTTGTGGATCCAGCGCGTCTCCAAACGAAGGAGTTGCTTACCCCTGTCTCCCCCTCTGCTGTTCATGGGAACATGATCGATAATTTTATATTTAAGAGAGGACAGATTATGCTGATGTGTTTTAAAATGTCTCGCAACTGGCTGGTCCTGATTACCACCCTCCAGTGCCTGTCTGATGGCCATTCTGTGTGTTGCCATCCTCTCTTTGAACGTGCACGTAGTCTTTCCTATGTAGAAAAGTCCGCAGGGACATCGGATGTAGTAGATGACATATCTGGTGCTGCAAGTCAGAATATGTTTGATGGGGATACGGACTCCGGAATGTGGATGGTAGAAATCCTTGCCGGTTTCCATATAACTGCAAGTTATGCAGCCAGTGCATCTATAACATCCTGGTTTGCGGCTTAAGAAATGAGACTGTCCTGTATTTTTAGTAGAAATATCATTTCTCACAAGAAGATCTTTCAGATTCTTATTCCTGGTAAAACTTGGTAAGATTTTAGTCTTGCTGGCAAACTGTAGATCTGGATCAAGCGCTACTACTGGCCAGAGTTCTTTTGCAGTTTTAATGATGGTAGTACTGTGAGGATGATATTCTTGCACAAACACATGTTTCTTGACAAGTGCATTTTTAGCCCCCGTCAGTGTTAATAGTTGAATCCTAGGGATGGCTAATGCTTTCTTTTTTGCCAACTGTAGATCTGTATAGTTGTATCATAGCATCAATATCAGCTATGGCATTCTCTTGTACATCTGAAATTCTACAGACTCGTAGGAATTGTGAAAATGGCAGACCTCTGATACAAGCAGGTGGATGTTGACTCTGTGCATGTAAATATGTGTTGCGATCTGTGGGCTTTTAATACAGGCCTGTGTGAATTTTACCCTGTTCTAGTGAGATGTTCACATCTAGGTAATGGACCTGTGACTCACTAATATCCCAGGTGAATTTGATAGTGGGGTCCAGAGTGTTAATGTGGGACAAATGTCGATCTAACTGATGTTTGCTGCCTGTCCAAATAAGCAACAAGTCATCTATATAACGTGTGATCCATAACAGATCACCTGATATTTCACTGTTGCAAAGGATCAGTTTTTGTTCAATTTTGAACATGTAGATGTTCGCCAGCGACGGAGAAACGCAAGATCCCATCGCGCAGCCCCGCCGCTGGCGAAACCATCTGTTGTCAAATAAAAAGTAATTCCGTTTTAATGTCAGATTCAACAGTGTCAAGAAAAAGGTCAGATCGGGTCCTGTATACATGGGATTATCAGTGAGGAATAGTTTCACTGCCTGTATGCCCTCATCTTGTGGGATGTTGGTATACAGAGAAACAACATCTAGTGTACACAGTACACTGTTGTCAGGAACTGGAGAAAGAAGAGCAAGCTTATTAATCAGAGTGGTAGAGTCTTTCAGAAACATGTCATGTGCTTGAATGAGTGGTTGGAGGTATGAATCTAAATACTGAGAGATTTTGTAGTATATAGAGTCTCGGGCCGCAATGATGGGCCGACCTGGGGGACAAATGGGGTTTTTATGCAACTTAGGTATGGTGTATAATACAGGTGCAACTGGGAAATCTTGCAGTAAATTACGGCTTACTTGTGCTGTGATGGTGCCATTGTCAACTGCTTGTTTCATGATGGATTCTAGCTCCTCCTTATATTGCTGAGTAGGATCACCCTGTAGGGCCTCATACACATTCTCATCCTGCAATTGTGAATAAATCTCTTTCTTATAGTCAGTAAGATTTTGTACGACAATCCCCCCTCCCTTGTCTGCTGGACGAATGACCAAATCTCGGTCATTCCTAAGGTCTTGTATAGCCTGTCGTTCCTCATGTGATAAGTTGTTACGTGAGGGCAACTTCTGTTTAGTGTGTGCTGAAACGACCCTATCTAGAGTTCTAGAAAAACATTTAATAGATGGATTATTCGAAGGAGGGTCGAATCTAGATTTACTTTTGATACATGCCGGTATAGGGGTACTTGCAGACAATGCAGTAGGAGGTGATTTTTAAAAATGTTCTTTAATGCGTAATGAACGGGCAAATTTGTAGGAGTCTATTTTCCATTGGATATCGTTGAAAGGTGCTGAGGGTACAAACGATAACCCTTTACTGAGTACAGACATTTCTGCAGAGTTAAGGACCCGGTTGGATAAATTGAAGACCGCTGTTACTTGCGTCCCTTTGGCTTCTTTGGCCCGGTCCCTCTGCCCTTGCCCGCCGCGCCTCGTGCGGGTCCGGTGTTGTCCTCGCGCTGCGCACGGGTGCGAACCCCTAAAGGGGGTTTCCCCGATTTTGAGGCGATGTGTTCATCAATTTCACTCTGAGAGGTGTACTCAGCACTAGAGGAGTCCGTATCTAGAGGTCTAAATCTCCTATGTGGCGGTCGAAGACGGCTGCGGGTATTGCCACCTGGATTTTGTGCCCATGAATATACGTTACATTCCTGATAGTCGCGTTGCACTTTAGTAAGTTTTTCCCTTTTGTATTTCACCAGATTGCGTTTGTATGTGTCAACTTGTTCACTGAGTTTAGATAGCCAATCGGTGTCCACGTCTCGAATCAGGCTATCTTTGTGCAGAGATTCAAAAGTGGTAATTTTGGATTTGATGGAATTTAATTCTCTGGCTGATTCTTCAATCACCAATAGAATCAGGTCGTAGCTGCACTTATTTAGTACAGCTACCTATTTTAGGCAGTTTGTCTAGATGACCTGTTTCAGGCACTTCGGTGCTTTAATATGCTCAGACCTTATTTCTATTTTTTGCTTGGTCTGGTTTTCATTATATTATTTAACTTAAATATATTTATTCTTCCTTGTGTCTAAGATATATTGCTCATTGGCTTTTCCCCCCTCCGTTCTATGTATTTTTCTTCACGATCTGTCTGTGTGGTGTTATATCACATCCATTTTCACGATTTTTTGTTTTCTGTTTGGGTCTCCTAGCAACGGCTGACGGTGTTGTAGTCTTCACACTGGTCGCAGAGGAAGTGACGTCACTCACCTCGGCCGCGGCTCCGGGACCACGAGTCAGCACTGTGGTGTTCTTCTATAAAGGTATGTGTTTGTGTACATTGTTGTATCCTGACGAAAGTTTTTTGATTAAAACTGAAACGTTGATATATTCAAGGCTCGTTTGCCGTTATATTACTGCTTCAATAAGACCTGTGAGTGCCGCCAGCTTTTTTCTATTTATATATATATATATATATATATATATATATTACCATGAGTTTAGACTACAAATGTTATAACTCTGATATATAAATGTCTGGTATGTGCTTTTGTAAGTTGTTAATCGAGTTTAGGGTTTAGCTTTTGTTCTTGTCTAGGATATATTGTTCTTCTGTTTGTCCTGACTTCTAGTGCAACAATGACAGTCCAGTATCTGTTGTCTACAACAGATACTAGACAACTCTAGAACAATGGGGGCAAACAATGGTATTTACGTTTCCCATAGATAAGGGTCTCTTTTCCATGATTTACAAAGCTTTGCGTAATCAAGACAGTCTGATACATTCAAGACACTGTTTATAATTGAGTTCTTGAAAGTATCGCCTTGATTGTATGTGGGAGTGATTTTATTATAATGTGTGCGCACATTAATTTGTCATTGAGGAGTGTACAGACTGTGTGTGAGTTATGCACCATATGGATAAAATATTGAATATGGCTTTTGTGGCTTTTCTATGCGAATGCGTATGTTACCGTATTTACTCATACCACATGCTAATACGCAGGGCTTCACGAGCCAATGTACGCAGCGTCCAGGTTTGTGCATGCACGGCTGTTACGCAACCGCACAGAGGCCACTCTGAATGGTGTTTGCACGTGATGCATGTGGCTATAATTTTTTCGACTTCGACATGGTGCTGGGAAAGAGGTGCAAGGTCAGAGGCAGATCCAGCGGTGGTGCTAGGGGGCACCAGCCAAAATCTTGCCTAGGGAATCATATTGTTTAGGACCGGCTCTGCACAGAGTCACAGATCTGGACTATTATATAGGGGATAATTGTGTAGCTCCCTATTGAGGAATGGATAATGTAATGGTTAGAGTGATTACCTGGAAGTACAAAGGTTCTACAGTAGGTTCAAACCCTGTATTGATTTGTTATTTGTATTCTGAAGTTTAGATTTGTATTTACATATATATATATATATATATATATATATATATATTGCAGATATTAAGCTATAATGGTGGTCATTCTGAGTTGATTGCTAGCTGCATTCGTTTGCTGTGCAGCGATAAGGCAAAAAAAGGCACTTCTGCGCATGCGTATGCGGTGCACTGCGCACGCACAATGTACTATTATAACGAACGATGTAGTTTCACACAGGGTCTAGCAAAGCTTTTCAGTCGCACTACTGGCCGCAGAGTGCTTGACATGAAGTGGGCGTTTCTGGGTGTCAACTGTCTGTTTTCAGGGAGTGTTCGAAAAAACGCAGGCGTGCCAGGAAAAATGCAGGTGTGGCTGGGCGAACGCAGGGCGTGTTTGTGATATCAAAACAGGAACTGAACAGTCTGAAGTCATCGCAAGTGCTGAGTAGGTATTGAGCGACTCTAAAACTGCACACAAAAAATTTGCCGCCGCTCTGCGATCCTTTCGTTCGCACTTCTGCTAAGCTAACATACACTCCCAGTGGGAGGAGGAATGGCGTTTGCACGGCTGCTAAAAACTGCTAGCGAGCGAACAATTCGGAATGACCATCAATGTCCCAAGTGTTTAATATCATCTTTTATTATGTTAATTATATTTTAAAGTTAAGACACGGTCTTTAATGTTTTATATTGTTGGATGTAGCTTGAATGAGCACACCTAGTACTGGTTATACTGTATGTGTATTACATACACCGTGACTAATTCATTTATATTAATTGAGAATTAGTGCCCATATAGAAAGACGACAGGAGCACCTTGGGATCACTTGTGCTTTGATAAAGCCCTAAATAATGGGGACGAAACTGGTAAGATTGCTCATGTTGGTAGACACTTACCTGGCTAATTTGAAGTACCTATTGTGAGTCCACATAAAATTGTGGATGAGCTGGATATATACACCAGTGCTGCTTTTTACATTTGGAAATTGGTGATTGAACAATTGCATCATAGTAGTGAGTGCTACAGAAGGATTGGTACAGAGTTACTACACACCCAGCGGCTTTTGAGAGACACCAGACAACTGTTGTGCCCAGGAGAGAGACTGCATTGCAAGCAGTGTGTGGACCAGAGGCAGAACTCTGGGAGGCAACGGAGTCATCTGCCGCCGGGCTCCTGCTCTGAAGGGGGCACCTCTCCTTCCATTTTGTGACACCATTGAATTAATTAATTGATAGCTGCTGCTATCTTTTCAGTGGCCGACTTTCTCACTTGTCCCTGCACCTTACAAATCACACTTTTTATTACACTGTAGATACACATTTTACAAGTGTCATACCCAGGATTAGAAACCACGACACACACACACACACACACACACACACACACACACACACACACACACACACACACACACACACACACACACATATATAGGCACACAAACATACATATATACATATATTTATCTTAATATAGGAAATAGGGGGGGGGGCACCAATATTTATCTTGCCTCCGGGCAACTGTGATGAACTTACGCCACTGGTGTGGACGCTTGATCTCAGGTATATACCTGCCCCACTGGCGTCACAAGGTGGGTGCGGGGGGTACGGGCCGCACCCAGGTGTCACCCGCCGAGGGGTGACACCAAAGTGCCAGCTCCGGTTCAGTGACAAGAGTCGGGTGCTGCACTGTAACATTACGTGCAAAAACCCGGCTTCTGTCACTGTGTAGGAGAAGGCAACAGAGACATGCTAGTCTCCAGGGGCAGCCCGCACTTCCCAGACCACTGGAGTGACGAAAATGCGGGTCGGGCGCGAAGCCACGCCCCCTCCCACGAAGTCCCGACCCCTCCAGAGGATTACTTTCTTAGCCAAGCCCCCTCCATGAATCCACGCCCCTTTCGCTGCTGCGGCCGCACCGGGTGTAAAAGAGGTGAGTGACACCTCTGACCTGCCCCCTGTTTGGCCATAATCAAGCAGCATTTAATTGTATTGCCCAGCTCATGTATCTGCTCTACACTGATCTGCTGAAGTGAAAGCTTACTCTGGGGCTTGTAGTTCCACAGGGAGGATTTCTACATTGGCATTTTTACATATGTGTTGTGCACTTTTATATGACTCCTTCTACTTATTTATATACAGTACGTTTCAGGGACGTGCGGTGAGGTCTTTGGCTGGGGAGGCATACTAAATATATATATATATATATATATATTTTTTTTTTTCCCCCACATCAGATCTTAGTCCATTTTTGCACCTCCCTGCAGCCCATCGTAGGTGTGCACAGCTAATTATATTAGGGGGTGCACTGCCAGAGAGGTGTGTCTAGCACAGTCTTTTGTGCGTGTCTAGCACCACACAGGGACATGTCTTGCACTGTTTTACATTCTCTCAGTTAAATCACATGGCTTAATCTAATTTGTCCCTAGTTCCTAATATTACAAGTAGATATAATACACCCCAGGAAAAAAAATGAAACATAATGGTGTGACCACCAGCTGGTACGGACTGTCTGCTACGGCATAACCCTGAGTCCTAGCTGCCGCTGCACCTTATCGCTGCTTACACTTTCCCAACCTATTCCTGACCCAGTGGCGGAACTAGCAAGTGATGGGCCTATGTGCATATGCATTCCCCTCCCCATGCCCCCTACACACTCCCCACCCCTTGCAAACCCCAGCACCTACACCCTGATTTTGATTATACCACACAGTATGAGCTGAAATTCACATTACGCCACACAGTATGAGCCGAAATTCACATTGCACCGCACAGTATGAACCGAAATTCACATTACGCCGCACAGTATGAGCCGAAATTCACTTTACGCCACACAGTATGAGCCAAAATTTACATTACGCCACATAGTATGAGCCGAAATTCACATTACGCCACACAGTATGAGCCAAATTCACATTACGCCACACAGTATGAACCAAATTCACATTACGCCACACAGTATGAGCCAAATTCACATTACGCCACACAGTATGAGTTTCCGCCTTGCGTCTCCACATCATCTCCTCCCTGTGTTGCCTCTCAGCAATACCATCTCCCCGACCACCCCCGTGTCGTCTCTCAGCACATCATCTCCCAACTGTGTCTATCTGCTATGCAATCATGTTCTGCCTGTGTCTCACCCCCCCCCCTTCATTCACTCTGTGTCAAAAAAAACCCCACTTCAGTCTGTGTCTCCCCCCCCACACCCCTTCATTCTATGTCTCCCCGTGTGTGTATCCCCTCCCCCTTCTATGTTTCTGTGTCTCCTTTAGCCGCCCTCACCTTCTGGGAGACAGGGTCCGGTGGACGATGAGGCCAGCACAATGGTGGGTGGGCAATGCGGGTGCGGCTCCAGGGTGGTGGGAGGTGCGGGTACAAGATGGCTGGAAGGCTACTGAGGGTTGGGGCCATTTGGACTGGCCCAATCCGCCCCTGCGCATCTCACTACAGTGATGAAACATAAAATAAACGGGAGCTTCCTGCAACAAGGGCTGCTGGGAGCTGTAGTTTTTTTTCTGTTTCTACTACTGAGATTAAAATCATCGCGGGGCCCCCTCGCACTCGCGCGGCTTCCCCCCCCGTACACACGCCAGTGCAGCCCCTCAAGCCGCCTGGCTGCACAGCGGGTTGTAAATCCTCTCCCCCCCTGTGCGCACGCCAGTGCTGCCCCTCAAGCCGCTCTCCTCTCTCACCTGAGATGCTGCTGCTGCCCGGGAGGGTGGAGGAGCAGGAACTAGACAGGAGAGTGCTGGCCACCGCCGCCGCATGCTCTCCAGTGTCGGGCTTCCCGGGGCCACCGCTGCTCACAGTAACTGCCGGGACAGCTCACAGTCACTGCCGGGTCCCGCCTCCGCTCCTCCCACCGCCTCTGGGTGATTGGACCAGCGGATCCACTGCTGGATCCGCTGTCCAATCACAGCTGTCATGCCTGAAAGCCCATCCCAGGCTTTCAGCGAGGCACTTGTATAAGTGCCGCTTTCTCAACTCTTTCTAATGGGCTTTTAAAGCCTAGTATTTGGCCCCGCCCCCCGCTTTGTCCCCGTTTTCACTGTGTATGGGAGGCACTTGTTATGTTATATTATTTTAATCAACAGTGACAGGGGAGGCACTTGTCTCCCCTGACTGCATGTCCCTAGTGTGTTTTACTAATAAGGGCTAATAATTAGAATCTTTTTAGTTGTTCTTAATAATGTGATACATAAATATTAAAGTTTTTGTATGTATGTATGTATGTATATATATATATATATATATATATATATATTCTTCTTCACAGTATTATCATGTCTTGACTTATTGTGCCATGTCAATGTTAGGCAGATGAGCATGTCAGGGAAAAGCTGGTGGGTATACAGGCATGTGAGGGAAAATCTGGTGGAAAAATGAAGGAAATCAGCTGTAAATTAGACATGCAAGGGAAAATATGGCAGACAGATGGTCATGTGATGAAAAATCTGGTAGGCAGATGGGTATTTGAGGGAAAATCTGGCAGGCAGATAGTCATATGAGAAAAACTGGCAAGAAAATTAGCTTTTGAAAGAAATATAAAAGGCAGATACTGTCAGCATTAGAGATGAGCAGGTTTGGTTCTCCGAGAATCGAAACCTCCCGAACTCCACGTGGTTTACACGGGTCCGAGGCAGGCTCGGTTGTTCCCGCCAGACTCGGAAAACCCGAACGAGGGAAAACGTCATCATCCCGCTGTCGGATTCTCGCGAGATTCGGATTCCATATAAAGAGCTGCTCATCGCCGCCATTTTCACTTGTGCATTGTAGAGAGAGCAGAGAGGACGTGGCTATGTTCTTTCAGTGGACAATCTCAATATCAGTGCTCAGTATCAGTGCTTACTTATTGCTGCTCAGTAATACTAGTACTGTGTCTCTCCTGCTTAGTGTCAGTTCTCAGTAGTATCCTCATCAGTGCTCAGTATCACTGCTCATTGTCTTGTGCTGCATTGTGGTGCTCACATTACTAATTACTAATAGTCCAGTGTCTTCTGCTGCATCTTGCTGCTCAGTGTCAGTTCTCAGTATTATCCTCATCAGTGCTCAGTATCACTGCTCATTGTCTTGTGATGCATTGTGGTGCTCAGCAGGGACGTGCAGTCAGGGGAGGCAGGGGAGGAAGTGCCTCCCCTGTCATTAATGATTACATTAATATAAAGATACTTAAGACACTTTCTGTGTCATAAGTATATGTTTTATATTATTATAATAATTTTTACAATTTAAAAACATGCTTAAATAACTTTTGGAGGCACCCAGAGTGGTGCCTCCCGTGGACAATAATAAAGGGTAGGAAGTGGGGGGCGGGGCCAAGGAATGGGCAGTAAAAAGCCCATTTAAAAAAGCGGGGTAAGCGGCACTAGTATATGTGCCTCAGTGACAGGGGTGTGCTTTCAGCCCATATGAAAGCACGCCCCTGTCACCGATGCATATATGATTGGGCACCGGAATCACAGCTATCTCTGGGGTTCAGCCCACTCTCCTCCCCGAGAGAGGCCCCTGCACCAGTGCACCTGTTCCCCTGCTCACCTCTCACTGATTGCCGGTAACGGGGGTAGCCGCTCTCACTGACATTACTCCAGGTACGGGGGGCGCCGCAGCCCTACATACTCGAGCCTCCACCATCCTCGTCTTGCGCTCAGCACGGAGATTTGCGCACTGTGCCGGGATATAAGGGGTTAAGGGGGGGGGGATGATTACTGTGTGTCTGCAGGGGGGTGGTGATTACTGCAGTGCATATGTGCCGAGGTATACGGGGGGGGGGGGGCACTGCTGATTACTGCATATGTGCCAGGGTATAAGGGGAGGGGGTGATTAGGTGACTACTGTAGGTCTGCTGGGGGGAGCGGAGATTACTGCAGTGCATATGTGCTGAGGTATAAGGGGGGGTGGGTGATTACTGTAGGTCTGCCGGAGGAAGGGGTGTGATTACTGCACTTGTGTGCTGGGGTATGAGGGGAGGGTTGGGGGGATTACTGCATATTTGCTGGGGTGTAAGGGGAGGGGGTGATTACTGTGTGTCTGCCGGGGGGGGGATGGGGGGGAGTGAATAATGCATATGTGCTGGGGTTTAAGGGGTGGGGGTGATTACTGTGTGTCTGCCGGGGTACAAGGGGAGGGGGGGTGATTGCTGCATACGTGCTGGGGTATAAGGAGAGGGGGGGTGATTACTGCGTGTGTGCCTGGGTATAAGGGCAGGGGGACGATTACTACCGCTGTCTCAATCAACCGACCTGCAGCTGTAATCCTGCTTCCAGGCAGACCCTCCACTGCTCTCTTTAACTTCGGGCACCTCTGCTGCCCAGGCCCTGGCTGCTGTTACTCCCCAGACTTCTCAGGCATTGGCGACAGTATCAGATGGGGAATTAGCTGTGGGGGCGGTGACTTTAGCAGGCACTGGCAGCTGGCATGGGCAGCAGTACAGTAGCGGGCACTGGCGGCGGCCATAGTGGTGGTGGTAAAGGGCATGCCTCACCAGCCACTGACCTCACCGCACGCCACTGGTGCTCAGTATACTACAGTACATTACTAATAGTCCAGTGTCTTGTGCTGCATCTTGCTGCTCAGTGTCAGTTCTCAGTATTATCCTCATCAGTGCTCAGTATCACTGCTCATTGTCTTGCGCTGCATTGTGGTGCTCAGTATACTACAGTGCATTACTAATAGTCCAGTGTCTTGTGCTGCATCTTGCTACTCAGTGTCAGTTCTCAGTATTATCCTCATCAGTGCTCATTATCACTGCTCATTGTCTTGTGCTGCATTGTGGTGCTCAGTATACTACAGTACATTACTAATAGTCCAGTGTCTTGTGCTGCATCTTGCTGCTCAGTGTCAGTTCTCAGTATTATCCTCATCAGTGCTCAGTATCACTGCTCATTGTCTTGCGCTGCATTGTGGTGCTCAGTAATACTACAGTACATTACTAATAAAAATATACTAGTCCAGTGTCTTGTGCTGCATCTTGCTGCTGTAGGGTGCTGTGGTAGTGTCCTGTCACTGTGCATAGGTTATCATCATTCCAGTCACAGTGGTGCCTGGTATCTATCTAGTGGTATCTAATTCCAGACATTACCGCCGTCTAATTCCAGATATATTACTGGCATATAATTCCACACATTAAAAAATGGAGAACAAAAATGTGGAGGGTAAAATAGGGAAAGATCAAGATCCACTTCCACCTAGTGCTGAAGCTGCTGCCACTAGTCATGGCAGAGACGATGAAATGCCATCAACGTCGTCTGCCAAGGCCGATGCCTAATGTCATAGTAGAGAGCATGTAAAATCGAAAAAGCAAAAGTTCAATAAAATGACCCAAAAATCTAGATTAAAATCATCTGAGGAGAAGCGTAAACTTGCCAATATGCCATTTAAGACACGGAGTGGCAAGGAACGGCTGAGGCCCTGGCCTATGTTCATGGCTAGTGGTTCAGCTTCACATGATGATGGAAGGGGTGGTCTTCTGTTTGCCGGCGGTCGGGCTCCCGGCGCTCAGTATACCGGCGCCGGGAGCCCGACAGCCGGCATACCGACACTTATTTTCCCTCGTGGGGGTCCACGACCCCCATAGAGGGAGAATAAAATAGTGTGGCGCGCGTAGCGCGCCACCATGCCCGTAGCGTGGCGAGCGCAGCGAGCCCGCAAGGGGCTCATTTGCGCTCGCCAAGCTGTCGGTAAGCCGGCGGTCGGGCTCCCGGCGCCGGGATGCTGGTCGCCGGGAGCCCGACCGCCGGCCAGCCGTAGTGAACCCGATGGAAGCACTCATCCTCCCGCTAGAAAAATGAAAAGAGTTAAGCTGGCAAAAGCAAAGCCAAGAACTGTGCGTTCTAAATCACAAATCCCCAAGGAGAGTCCAAGTGTGTCGGCGGTTGCGATGCCTGACCTTCCCAACACTGGACGGGAAGAGGTGGCTCCTTCCACCATTTGCACGCCCTCTGCAAGTGCTTGAAGGAGCACCCACAGTCCAGTTCCTGATATGCAAATTGAAGATGTCACTGTTGAAGTACACCAAGATGAGAATATGGGTGTTGCTGGCGCTGAGGAGGAAGTTGACGAGGAGGATTCTGATGGTGAGGTGGTTTGTTTAAGTCAGGCACCGGGGGAGACACCTGTTGTCCGTGCCATTGACATGCCTGGTCAAAAAATAAAAAAAATCACCTCTTCGGTGTGGAATTATTTCAACAGAAATGCGGACAACTGGTGTCAAGCCGTGTGTTACCTTTGTCAAGCTGTAATAAGTAGGCATAAGGACGTTAACCACCTAGGAACATCCTCCCTGATACGTCACCTGGAGCGCAATCATCAGAAGTCATTGACAAGTTCAAAAATTTTGGGTGACAGCGGAAGCAGTCCACTGACAACTAAATCCCTTCTTCCTCTTGTACCCTAGCTCCTGCAAACCACACCACCAACTCCCTCAATCTCAATTTCCTCCTTAGACATTAACGCCAGTAGTCCTGCAGGACATGTCACTGGCAAGTCTGACGAGTCCTCTCCTAACTGGGATTTCTCCGATGGATCCTTGAGTGGAACGCCCACTGCTGCTGTTGCTGCTTGCGCTGCTGTTGTTGCTACTGGGAGTCGATCGTCATCCCAGGGGGGAAGTCAACTGGTCAGAAGACCACTTGTAATGCTTCCAGTAAGCAATTGACTGTCCAACAGTCCTTTGCGAGGAAGATGAAATATCACAGCAGTCATCCTGTTGCAAAGCGGATAACTCAGGCCTTGACAACTATGTTGGTGTTAGACGTGCATCCGGTATCCACCGTTAGTTCACAGGGACTTAGAGAATTGCTTGAGGTAGTATGTCCCCGGTACCAAATCCCATCTAGGTTCTCTAGGCAGGCGATACTGAGAATGTACACAGACGTCAGAAAAAGTGTCCTCAGTGTCCTAAAAAATGCAGTTGTACCCACTGTTCACTTAACCACGGACATGTGGACAAGTGGAGCAGGGCAGACTAAGGACTATATGACTGTGACAGCCACTGGGTAGATGTATTGCCTCCAGCAACAACAGTGGCAGCACCAGTAGCAGCATCTTGCAAACGCCAACTTGTTCCTAGGCAGGCTATGCTTTGTATCACCGCTTTCCATAAGAGGCACACAGCTGACAACCTCTTACGGAAACTGAGGAACATCATCGCAGAATGGCTTACCCCAATTGGACTCTCCTCTGGATTTGTGATATCGGACAATGCCACCAATATTGTGCGTGCTTTACATCTGGGCAAATTCCAGCACGTCCGATGTTTTGCACATACAATTAATTTGGTGGTGCATAATTTTCTGAAAAATGACAGGAGCATGCAGGAGATGCTGTCAGTGGCAAGAAAAATTGCTGGCCACTTTTGGCATTCAGCCGCCGCATGCCGAAGACTGGAGTGCCAGCAAACACTCATGAACATGCCCTGCCATCAGCTGAAGCAAGAGGTGGTAACGAGGTGGAATTCAACCCTCTATATACTTCAGAGGATGGAGGAGCAGCAAAAGACCATTCAAGCCTATACATCTGCCTACGATACAGGCAAAGGAGGGGGAATGAACCTGACTCAAGCACAGTGGAGAATGATTTCCATGTTGTGCAAGGTTCTCCAACCCTTTGAACTTGCCACACGTGAAGTCAGTTCAGACACTGCCAGTCAGGTCATTCCCCTCATCAGGCTTTTGCAGAAGCAGCTGGAGAGATTGAAGGAGGAGCTAAAATGGAGCAATTCCGCTAGGCATGTGTTATGCACATCAGTGCCTGCAGGAAAGTACTGGTGTCAGGACTGTTATGCACTCCAGTGCCTGCAGGAATGTACTGGTGTTTGAACTGTTATGCAAAACAAATGGACTTACAGACAGACTGGGGAATATGACATAACGTACACAGAAGGTGATAGGGTAACAAAATACACACAAAGTGAACAGAGAAGCCCAGAGGCTATGGAACTGGGTATCTCCCTTGTATTAGAACTGCTCAGATGGGAAAAGCAAGATGTTGTGTTTTAATACGTAGAGAACCCGAAATGCTGTTGCTAAGGGCAACAGCAAAACCCTAAAGGGTTACCAACGGGTGTGGCAGTAAACTCCTTGGTCAGAGATGGAATGATAGACACAAGGAGAGTCTCCACAATCCTAATTCTCACTTGCAGTGCACAGGTTCAGCTTACTGCCACTAAACTGACCCCTGACACCTAGCACAGTGAGACAGGATTAGACAGGCAAGTCTTAGAATACAGCCGCAAACTTGCTAAGTTCACAGAGTAGTAACAGAACCCCAGCAAGCTAAACGACTGACTCCAGTCTTACTGCTAGGTCTGGATTGGCAGAGTGTAATACCAAATCCCCAGGCCTATTTGCAGTAAGCAACAAACAAATACAAAGCTACACAGTACTGGCTAACTTTCAGAAACTGACTAACCAACAAAGATTCAGCAGCATCTGCTTACCCTGAGAAGAGGCCTTATAAAGCAGGTGCTGTCCACGCCCCATTCAGACCTCACAGACTGTGAGCACAAAAACCAGCACCGGATCCCCTGCCATGCACAGAGCCTATAACCACTGCACAGCAAAAGACCCGAACCGGAGTATCAGCTGCGCTCAGGTCACTCCGCTAGCACTTGTCTCCCGGTTGCCATGACGACGTGGCAGCACAGGGCAGGAGACCCTAACAGTACCCCCCCTCTGACGAGGGGTCAAAGAACCCCTACCACCGGGTTTATTGGGGAACTGCGAGAAGAAAGAGCTTATCAGTCTGGGGGCATGAAGATCACAACTGCGCACCCACAACCGCTCCTCCGGGCCATACCCCTTCCAGTGCACCAAAAATGACAGCCGACCCCGAACCACCTTGGAGTCAAGAATCCTTTCAACAACAAACTCCCTCTGGCCACGTATCAGAAGAGGGGAAGGTCTTCCACTGGAAGAAGGATTACTAATCGCCCGTTTTAAAAGGGAACAATGAAATGTTTTATTGATACCCAAAGAACGGGGCAGATCTAACTGAAATGCCACCGGATTGATAACCCTGGTGATCTTATAAGGGCCGATGAACCGGGGGCCTAACTTATGAGATGGCTGTCTCAACTTCAAATTCTTGGTAGACAACCAGACGAAGTCTCCTAATTTGAAGCTGCAGGGTCTTTTCCGCTTATCAAAAACCCTTTTGGTCACTAATGACACAGACACAAGGGCTTTCTTCACTTTCCGCCAAATACCTCTAAGGACCGAAACCACAGAGGAACCACCAGGCGTGGAGTCCAGGGGGTCAAAAGAATTGGCCTTAGGATGATGCCCATACACACAAAGGAAGGGAGAGATCCCTGTAGCAGAGTGAGCCGCGTTGTTATAGGCAAACTCCGCCATGGACAGATGAGCAACCCAGTCAGTCTGACACTTGGAGACATAACACCTGAGGAACTGCTCCAAGGACTGGTTCACCCTTTCAGTCTGCCCATTAGACTGCGGATGGTAGCCCGACGACAAGCTGACAGAAATCTGGAGATCGGAACAAAATGCCCTCCAGAATTTGGCCACAAACTGGGATCCGCTGTCAGAGACCACATCAAGTGGCAACCCGTGGAGACGCACAACATGCAGCATAAATAATTCAGACAGGCGTCTGGCGGATGGCAGCCCAACCAGTGGAACGAAGTGCGCCATCTTCGAAAACCTGTCAACGACAACCCAGATGGCTGTCATCCCCGAGGATTTGGGCAAGTCCACCACAAAATCCATTGAAATGTGGGTCCATGGCTTAGATGGGATAGAGAGTGGATGTAATGGGCCAACAGGAACCCCTCTAGGAGTCTTATTTCGGGCACAGATGTCACATGCCCGAACCCACTGATCCACATCCTTAGCCACCGAGGGCCACCACACCGCCCTAGATAGCAACTCCCGAGTTCTGGCAATACCCGGGTGACCTGCAGACTTCTTGGCATGGAATTCCAGGAACACTCGCTGTCTTAACCTAGGAGGCACAAACAAAAGACCTACCGGAAGGTCTGGAGGAGCCTGCTCCTGTGCTCTAAGGACTAATGATAAGAGGTCCTGGGTAATGCCCACTTTAATACATGATGGGGAAACAATGGGCAACGGCTCCTCGGTGGTCTCCTGGATTGGAGCAAAACTCCGCGAGAGCGCATCAGCCTTGATGTTTTTTGACCCAGGGCGATATGTTATCAAAAAATTAAAGCGAGCAAAAAACAAAGCCCATCGTGCCTGCCTGGCATTGAGACGCTTCGCTGACTCTAAATATGCCAGATTCTTATGGTCAGTGAGAATTGAGACCACAAACTTAGCCCCCTCAAGCCAGTGTCTCCACTCCTCGAGTGCATCCTTAATAGCCAACAATTCCCGGTTACCCACGTCATAATTCATCTCGGCAGGCGAAAATTTACGGGAAAAGTAAGCACAGGGATGAAGGCGATTATCAGACACTCCCATCTGAGAAAGCACTGCCCCAATACCCATCTCAGAGGCATCCACCTCCACCACAAAAGGACGCTCTGGATCTGGGTGTCGCAGCACCTTGGCCGAAACAAATGCCCTTTTGAGACGGGCAAAATCCGCTTTAGCCTCACAAGACCAGTGAGCAACATCCGCCCCTTTCTTAGTGAGTGCCACCAAGGGAGCCACTATAGACGAAAATCCAGCGATAAATCGTCTATAAAAATTTGCAAAGCCCAGGAAACGCTGAAGCGCCTTCAAACTAGTGGGCTGCACCCAATCCAGGACTGCCTGTACCTTGGAACCCTCCATTTGGAAACCTTCTGGGGAGATAATATATCCTAGAAATGCGATTTGCTGAACTTCAAATTCGCACTTCTCCAGCTTCGCCCCAAGCCGGTGGTCTCTGAGTTTCTGGAGGACTAAGCGTACATGCTTCCGATGTTCCTCCAGGGAATGGGAGAAGATTAGGATGTCATCTAAGTATACAACTAAGAATCTATCCAAATATTCCCTGAGCACATCATTCATGAAATCCTGGAAGACTGCCGGGGCATTACAGAGCCCAAAAGGCATCACCAAATATTCATAATGCCCTGAGTGGGTATTAAAGGCAGTCTTCCATTCATCCCCCTCTCTTATTCGGATTAGATTGTACGCACCGCGTAGGTCAATCTTAGAAAAAATGGTGGCAGTACGAAGCTGGTCAAACAAGACCGAAATGAGAGGCAGTGGGTATGAGTTTTTAATCGTGATACGGTTCAATTCCCTGAAGTCGATGCAGGGTCGCAACGAACCGTCCTTTTTACCCACGAAGAAGAACCCCGACCCAACTGGAGACTGTGAAGGTCTGATAAATCCCTTAGCCAAGTTCTCCTGAATGTACTCTGCCATAGCCTGAGTCTCAGGACGTGACAGGGAGTACAACCTGCTCTTGGGAAGCTTAGCATTTGGCAACAAATCAATGGCACAGTCATAGGGGCGATGGGGAGGTAGTACCTCTGCAACTTTTTTGGAGAACACGTCCGCAAAATCTGCATAACACCCTGGCAATCCTGGCAAACTTAGCTGCGAGAGCCTGACTGGAAGGCTCAAGCAACTCCTGAAACAATCAGTACCCCAACTAAGAATCTCCCCAGAGACCCAGTCAAATTGAGGATTGTGGGCCCTTAACCAGGGTAACCCCAACACCAATGGGGCAAAAGAACAGACAGTCACATAAAAGGACAATTTTTCAGAGTGTGTGGCTCCAATAAACAAAGAAATCTGGCTAGTGCAAGAGGTAATTTTACCTTGGGATAATGGTTCCCCGTTTAACCCACAAATCTCAATTTCCGATGCCAAGGGTACTAAGGGAACAGAGTGTTTCAGGGCGAATTGGCGGTCCATAAAAACCCCGTCGGCCCCACTGTCCACAAAGGCCTCAGTCTTGACAGTTTGACCGAGGATCTTCAAGGTCACCGGAATGATAAAAGTCTTCTTGGGAAATTCTGACTTCTGGCCTGACAGGATATTTCCCATCACCCTCAGGCCCTGAAGTTTTCCGGCTTTTCTGGGCATGATACTACCACATGACCTTTATTCCCACAGTACAAACACAACCCCTGCTGTCTCCTCCGCGTCTTCTCACGAGAGGAGAGGCGGGTAGCCCCAATCTGCATAGGCTCCTCGGAAAATTCCTCAGAGTCTGAGGTTCCCTTGGGAAGGAAGGAAATCTCAGTCTCCCTTTCAAGCCTACGCTCTCTCAGCCGTCTATTCACCCGGATGGATAACTGCATGAGCTGATCCAAGCTATCAGGCAAGGGATATTGTACCAGTTGGTCCTTTATCTGGTTAGAAAGACCTCTTCGGTACTGGTGTCTCAGGGCTGGATCATTCCACTGGGTATCATGGGCCAACCTCCGAAACTCCGTACAGTAAACCTCAACTGGCCTTCGCCCTTGCTTAAGGATCGAAATCTGAGCCTCGGCTGAGGCCGTCTTGTCAGGGTCATCATACAACATGCCCAGTGCCGTAAAAAAAGCATCAACACTTTTAAGCGACGGACAGTCAGGCTGCAACCCATATGCCCAGACCTGTGGGTCTCCTTGTAGCAAGGAAATCACTATGCCCACCCGCTGAATCTCCGACCCAGAAGACTGAGGCCTAAGCCGGAAGTATAGCTTGCAGCTTTCCTTGAAACAAAAGAACTGCGAGCGATCTCCAGAAAAACGATCCGGGAGATTTACTTTCGGCTCCTTAACCCCTGCAGGTGCTGCTGCTGCGGGAGCTCCGCCAGCAGCCTGGGAGGTGTGCATTTTAATGGACAAATCATTAAATTGTCGAGTCAGGACCTGCACCTGATCGACCACCTGTTGCAACGTATTTTGAGGGGTATGCTCCATATTCCCACAAAATTTCAACAGGAGTATTAGGCTGCTGAATATGTTATGCACATCAGTGCCTGCAGGAAAGTACTGGTGTCAGGACTGTTATGCACTCCAGTGCCTGCAGGAATGTACTGGTGTTTGAACTGTTATGCAAAACAAATGGACTTACAGAGAGACTGGGGAATATGACATAACGTACACAGAAGGTGATAGGGTAACAAAATACACACAAAGTGAACAGAGAAACCCAGAGGCTAAGGAACTGGGTATCTCCCTTGTATTAGAACTGCTCAGATGGGAAAAGCAAGATGTTGTGTTTTAATACGTAGAGAACCCGAAATGCGGTTGCTAAGGGCAACAGCAAAACCCTAAAGGGTTACCAACGGGTGTGGCAGTAAACTCCTTGGTCAGAGATGGAATGATAGACACAAGGAGAGTCTCCACAATCCTAATTCTCACTTGCAGTGCACAGGTTCAGCTTACTGCCACTAAACTGACCCCTGACACCTAGCACAGTGAGACAGGATTAGACAGGCAAGTCTTAGAATACAGCCGCAAACTTGCTAAGTTCACAGAGTAGTAACAGAACCCCAGCAAGCTAAACGACTGACTCCAGTCTTACTGCTAGGTCTGGATTGGCAGAGTGTAATACCAAATCCCCAGGCCTATTTGCAGTAAGCAACAAACAAATACAAAGCTACACAGTACTGGCTAACTTTCAGAAACTGACTAACCAACAAAGATTCAGCAGCATCTGCTTACCCTGAGAAGAGGCCTTATAAAGCAGGTGCTGTCCACGCCCCACTCAGACCTCACAGACTGTGAGCACAAAAACCAGCACCGGATCCCCTGCCATGCACAGAGCCTATAACCACTGCACAGCAAAAGACCCGAACCGGAGTATCGGCTGCGCTCAGGTCACTCCGCTAGCACTTGTCTCCCGGTTGCCATGACGACGTGGCAGCACAGGGCAGGAGACCCTAACAGCATGTGGGACTTGTGGATGGAGCCCTTCATTCGCTTAACCAGGATTCACGGGTGGTCAATCTGTTGAAATCAAAGCACTACATTTTGGCCACCGTGCTCGATCCTAGGTTTAAAGCCTACGTTGTATCTCTCTTTCCGGCAGACACAAGTCTGCAGATGTTCAAAGACCTGGGCCTATATTTACTAATAATCCGAGTTTGACCGATTTGTGTTTTTTTTTCTAAGTCCCAACACGGGAATTCACTAAGCACAAATCTTGGCAGTGTTTGGGCTATTCGTAATGGTTTTAACGGCAAAGTTCAAAAATACGAATTAATAGACCATCGGTCAAACGCTGCTGTTATTTCATACAACACGGGTATTCACTATTCATTCGTATTTGAGTGTTAGTCTCTGAGTGCTCAATTGCGGTCGTATTTTTTTGCGATTCGTTAAAAAAAGCGGCAAAAAAATAGACCTGCTTTTTCAGGCGTGTTTACATGTGTTACAACTAACAAATCACTCACACCTGAATTAGGATGCCTATAATAGGATCTTAGGCCCATTTCAATCCACCTACACTCAGAAATGGCAGCAGGACTGTGGGCCAGTGATATTTTGTGTGCTGTGGGATTCCTCAGACTCAGACATCAGCCTGTAAGTAACCAGGGCCAAGAAACTGAACATGGTCAGCAGGTTGTACAGGTTCCGCGGAGGCTGCGCAGGCCTCATTTTTTTAGGGGGCGTTTAAACTTGAACGCATTGTCCGATGATACGGTCATACAGATGTTCCGTCTAAATCGTAACATTTTCCATTTGTATGACCTTGTCAAACTGGGCCTAGACCCTGAGACAGCACGCTCTCGCTCTGTCTCAGTCCTTCACAAACTCCTGGCTGTGTTGCACTTTATGGCTACTGGCAGCTTTCAGGCGGTGTCTGGGGATGTCATTGGAATCTCACAGCCCTCATTTTCAAGAATATTAACACAGGTGATGTATACCTAACTACCTCCTCTGTTTTTGGTTGGTTTTAATTACTCGGTGGCCAGTTCTGTCCTAAAATCTCATGTTTAATTTTCTTTCAAATATACACAAAGGTGTTGGCTGTTTTGCAGCCCCACATCGAGGCCTCAATCTGCTTCCCTACCCAGGACTCTCAGTGGTATGCCATCAGGGTAGATTTATATGAGCTGGCTGGCATGCCCAATGTGCTGGGAGCCCTAGATTGCACACACATTCAGCTGAGACCACCTAGGGGCAGGCAGCACATCTATACTCATCATCATCTAGAGCACTCCACAAATGTGGGGGGTGGTTTGTGATGCAAATCTCAAAATAACGAGTGTTGTTGCTGGTTACCCTGGGGGCTGCCATGACTCCTTCATCCTCAGTCAGTCATCCCTCTTTGATAAGTTTGAGGATGGACAAATGCCAGATGGATGGCTGCTGGGTATGTAATTTTATATGTGTGGGCCTGTGTCTACTTTGTCCAAATACAGGGGCAGATGTATTAACCTGGAGAAGGCATAAGGAAGTGATAAACCAGTGATATGTGCAAGGTGATAAAGGCACCAGCCAATCAGCTCCAATATGTAAATTATCATTTAGGAACAGATTGTCCGCTGCCTTTATTACCTTGCACATATCACTGCTTTATTACTTCCTTATGCCTTCTCCAGGTTAATACATCTGCCCCACAGTGTGTTACTTATGTGTTGCTGTATCTTAACATGAATCATGTTACTATATCTGTCTATTAGGTGATGGAGGATATGGCTGTTTCTCTTGGCTTCTAACTCCATTGTCCCGACCTGATACCCCTGCTGAACACAATTACAATCATGCACATAAGTCCACGCGGAGTGTGATAGAAAGATGTTTTGGTGTGCTGAAATCTAGGTTTCAGTGTCTGGATAAGTCTGGTGGCCTTTTGTTGTATAGTCCCTTGAAGGTGACTCAAATTGTGCTCTGCTGTTGCTTTCTTCATAACATGTGTTTGCAACAACATCTGCCACATGTTGAGGAGGAGGAGGATGAAGAAAGCAGCCAGCAAGCAGAGGAATTAGAGACATCTGGTGATACTTGGAGTACAGATGTAGGGAGGCAGGTTAGGCAAGACCTCATAAATAGTTATTTTTAAGGTAAGTTTTGTTTGCTTTCATTTGTTGTGTAAGCCTAAATATATGTTGCCCCATTTTTCATTTAAAAACCATTACTCAGAATGTGTCTGTCTCCTTGAGACATACAAACATACCCTCGCTTTATGCAAAACAAATGTAGCGTGTGTCTTGTGTTTATTTTAAAACTCAAAACAACAGATTATAAGTGGCATGCAAGAAGTCTGGATAAGTTTTATTAAACTTGCACAGATAATTTATTACAAGCACACATAATCCACATAGTAATTTATGTAGTATTTTACTTTATGATTGTATGTAACGTCCTAATGCACAAGTTCTCAAACTCGGCCCTCAGGACCCCACACAGTGCATGTTTTGCAGGTAACCCAGTAGAAGCACAGGTGTATGAATTACTCACAGACACATTTTTAAAGGTTCACAGGTGGAGCTAATTATGTCACTTGTGATTCTGTGAGGAGACCTGCAAAACATGCACTGTGTGGGGTCCTGAGGACCGAGTTTGAGAACCTGTGTCCTAATTAAACACTCCTCCACATATAATATGTTAGCCTTGAGGAATACATGTGTCCCTATGTGTGATGCTCCATCGTATTTAAGGGACACAAACTTAGTATCATCCAAAATAATTTATTTCGTAATGTTTGCTGCAATAAACTTGCTGATTTGTAAGTCAATACACAGTTTGCCACATATATCCATTATTATACACATTATTTGTGCTTATTTAAAAAAAAAAATCTTTGTTTCTGCATCATGTGTAAGAAACTGATTACTCATTTTTAACACACACAAACATGGGCCAACAATAATGACATTAATTTTGGCACTGAATTATCTAAATTCGATCACAACATATTAGGACCTTTTTAGCCAACTCAATTGTGTTATTCTTGTAATGTTGTATAGAGAAGAAAGGTAAAAGAGTTAACAATCACATTGTAATTTGTATTGGTCATGGATGAATCTGCATGGCTGCCAATTAGTCTGCCTGCAGGATAAAAGAATGATTGGAATCTAGAAAGAGTAATGATTAGAAAAAAATCAAGTGGTCTTGTTACTGCATGCTAAAGACATTCTGCATGGCTGCCAATTAGTCTGCCTGCAGGATATAAGAATGATTGGAATCTGGAAAGAGTAATGATTAGAAAAAAATCAAGTGGTCTTGTTACTGCATGCTAAAGACATTCTGCATGGCTGCCAATTAGTCTGCCTGCAGGATATAAGAATGATTGGAATCTGGAAAGAGTAATGATTAGAAAAAAATCAAGTGGTCTTGTTACTGCATGCTAAAGACATTCTGCATGGCTGCCAATTAGTCTGCCTGCAGGATATAAGAATGATTGGAATCTAGAAAGAGTAATGATTAGAAAAAATCAAGTGGTCTTGTTACTGCATGCTAACATCAATGTGCAGATCAAATAACTTTGTCATCCTCCTAAAAAATTCAAAGATGTGAAAGAATAAATGTGTTTGCCAAAATCCTGTTGTTGTTTGTAACACTTAGAATTAATGATGTTAAAAAATTGGCAAGGTGGTAAGTGTAATAGATATTGTGACAAACCTACACTTACTAAATGTGTTTATTTACTTCTCTATACAGAGATCGGTGTATCAATTTTTTATTTTTTGTGTGGTTGGCTGCTTGGACTGGCCTTTGCATTTACCACTGTCGTGTTGTCGTGCTCTGGTGGAGCGCCTTGGTGGTGAGGACACTGGCGAGAGAATCGGAGTAGTCGTACCAGAACTGCTGCTTGGTTGCTGATGGTGCTGGGATCTGAGTGTTTCATTGAGGTTAGTGAGGGTGGCATTAAGTTCACGTGTTGCAGCATTTTGATTCTCTAAAATTCTGGTGATAGATTCATTGATCATTTGATTGTTTTCTAAGATGTTGATGTAGCTTTGCTGTTGTCTGTGCTGTTCTTCCATTATGTGTTGTAAGTTGCCCATGACATGTGTAATGTCTGCACGCATTATTTCCATGGTATTGGCAATTCTGGTGGTTGGTTCATTTTGGCAACTGATATTTCTGCTGATTCTTCTGAGGTGAGCTGGTAGGTTTGCAAAAATGTGGGTCTGCCTACGCAGGCAATCTTGATTAGTGGCCTGCTGTGTAGCCCAACTGTCCCAAAACACTTGATCAGGGCCTTGTGATAATGGTGTTGTTGGGCTGTGTTGTGGTGGTGGAGTGCTTTGCTGTGGTGGTGTACTCACAGGTGCTGGGTGGCTGATTCCTTGGATTAATGGCTACATTTGTAACATGATTGTCTCATCCATGTCACTGTGTTGCTGCTGTTGCATCTGGATGCTTGTACCAGTACTAGAATCTGGAATTAGAACCATTTTGGCGTAAGTTTGACATATGTTTTTAAAATTTAAGCAAACCAACAAACATGGAACACATGTATTTAAATGGTGCATTCAGATATCCAGCATAGCAACATCATCACTCAGAACTACAAAACATACATATTCCTGTTTGTGGCAAATGTGTCTGGTTACTTCATTATTAAAACAAGCACATGAGTTGTATGGTAGATCAGACATACTCCACCATAAAAACAAACTTAAAATCTTAATTTTTGGCCTTATGGTGTTTAAATCCTAAACTTAGTAATGTTTCGGCATGTTGGTGCCAATGTTACGAAAAACACATAAGTTAAATTGCGGAAAAAAATATTACTATTTTGCAAGCTTGCACATATGTTTATTTTGCAGCATCTTCAACACAATCTGCTACTGTATGGCTGAAGTGGACATACATATCTTTACTGGATGTGGACAAGGCCATTTTGGTCAGAATCCATTTGATGTATTTTTTTTGGGTAAGTATAGCAGATTTTGTGGAATTTAGAGTTAATTAGTCTAATTAAATGGATTATTATGAGATGATTAATTTATTTCATCATTACAGTTTCTTACTCACAATCAAGATGAGGGGAGTGTGGTTGGCGTCTTAGGGGTGTGACCAAAATTTGGAGTGGTGGTACCGAAGAAACTGTAGACAATCTTTGTGGCTGAGTAGACTGCTGTGGTTGTGATTGGACATCAGACCTTGCTTTCTTTGTTGGCACATGTACTTTTGTTTGGTGTGCTAGAGGAGTCCTCCTTCTGCTGGTCAAAACTTCTTGTGTTGGACCTGGGATTTAAAGTGTACTTTTGTTATGGCCATTCCTTTACAAACATAACCTATACTACAATGGACACTTTACCTGCTTCCGCAGCGTCATCATCATCAGATGTAATGGGAGTGACAGTAGGCCGACCAGTACAGCTTTTTTTCAACACTGTAAATAATGAAACAAATAAAAGAACTAATTTCTTCATGCTATTGTTGATACATCCACCCATTATGTTTCCAAACATTAAATCTTTCTCAAATGGATGCTTATTTATGTGTGCATAATTTCTGTACAAAACCATAAATGTTTTAAATAAATACACACATTGGCCAATAGCCATATGCACTATGGAAAGTTCAACACAGGAAATAATGTACAGGACACAGACATAGGACACATGGGCAGATTTAATAATCCTGGTGAAATGATAAAATGGTTGTTAATAAAGCACCAGCCAATCAGCTCCTAAGTGACCTTTTGCAAACCCAGCCTGTAACATGGAAGTTATGAGCTGATTGTTTGGTAATTTATCAACTTCAACTTTATCACTTCACCAGGCTTAATAAATCTACCCCACAATTACTAATACATACACTAACTACCCAAAACACACACATCTTCATTGAAAAATGTTATGTCATTAATGAAAGATGCAATATAGAAATTGTTCTGTGATGTGGCACTACAAACACACATTAGCACAATATGAGCCAAAAACCAAAACACATTTAAAAAAACCATCATAATAGTATGGTAACTAAGTCTGCAGTGTTGTGTCAGGGTACAAATACAGACTCTAAATGTACCAAAAAATAGTGGTTTTGTCTTAAACAAGATTACATACAATACTAATGAAATGACACATGTAACTGGCTTCAAAGCCACTTTACACTACTCCAGCCTCTAACATGTCAACCACTGATTTTCAAACATTGCACATGGATAACTGAAAACCAAAACATAGGCCAACTTGCAAACTGGCAAATGTGCCAAAGGAAAACATTATTGCTGTACAATTCAATGACACACCAAGTCCAAACTACACATTGAAAATGTACAGTAAAAAAACCACATGACATACTATAAAGTACTATGTTATATTGGCTTTGGTAAAAAAACAAACCAAAAACAATGTATTTGCTGACGCACACATGAAGATGGGAGTAATATGCAACGTCACATGACACACATTACCAAAAAACATAAAGACAGAAGTAATGTAATGTAATGATAAGACAAATTCACATGCTCACCATCCTTCCTTGGCAGATCGGAATCACGGACATGGGTTGCAGACACTACTTCAGGAGGTATTAAACTCCGCATGGGCTCCTCATAGTCCAGATATCTGGCAATATAGGGCTGTCCACCACCAGTTTTGCGAGCCGACTTCGCCTCCTTGGACATTTTGGACTTGACACGTCGCTTATGTCATAGTACCGTTTGCGGCACGTGTCCTCCGTCCGCTTGACCACCCCCTCACTATTTACAGCAGCAACAACTTTCGCCCACAACACCGTCTTCTTCCGTGTTGGCACCTTGGCGGACTCAGGCCCAAATAGCTGCCGCTGATACTTCATCAGCTCCCGCACCAATGCCACATTTTCTGCATAACTAAACTTTACATTCCGCCCAGTCTTAGTAGTGGTGTGTGGCTGCGGAGCTGTCTGACTGTCACTATCACTGTCACTTGAGGCTGCTGCAGCAACCTCACCCACCTCCTCCACCTCACTAACCTCACTGTCACTCACCTCCTCCTCCTGACCATCCTCCTCCCCCTCACTCACACCCACCACCTCACTCACCTCTAAGTCAGACATAATTGTCTGGTTAAACAATTAACACAGAAAAAATAAAAACAAACAACACACTACCACTGCACAACTCACACACACCACACACACACACACACACACACACACACACACACACACACACACACACACACACGACAAGGGACTCTAAATCAAAAAAACTTGGACAAAAAAATGAGACAAAACAAAAAAAAAACAAGACTACAAGAATGACAAGACTACTTTCAAACACAATACTACACTCAGAAATCGCCCAAAAAACTCCTCACCAAACCAACTACTCACCAACCTCCACAGCACAACCTCCCTCCTCACCACTAACTAAACCCACGAGGTGCGGACTGTTTGGGGCGTATATTTATATGGTTGCGCACAGACACTCCTACATCTGAAACACAACCAATCACGAACGGGGATGAAAAACGAAACTAAAAGTGAAAATGCGGCCGTGGTTGAAAAAAAACCCTGTCACGTTTAACATAGAAAATAAACCTGTAAAAACAACAAAAACACGTACACAAATGACAATGACGGCCGTAAATGTGCCAAAAAAAAACGACTGGCATCGACATCGGAAAACACGAAAACCATAAACTTGACTGCTTAGTAACTTGGCGAATATAGTTTCAAAAAGTTGCATGAAAATGCACCCGATACAAAACGAGTTTAAACACTACATAAACCGACTCAAACACGAATATTAGTAAATATAGGCCCTGCTGGTGAGACAATTGTCAAGTCAAGCGGAACGTGACCCGCCAACAGCTCCTCCTTCATTATCTACCGCCACTGGAGCTGCCAGGAAAAGAATCAAATTTCCAAAACCACCCGCTGGCGGTGATGCAGGGCAGTCAGGAGCAAGTGCTGACATCTGGTCTGGACTGAAGGACCTGCCAACAATTACTGACATGTCGTCTACTGTCACTGCATATGATTCTGTCACCATTGAAAGAATGGTGGCGGATTATATGAGTGACAGCATCCAAGTAGGCATGTCAGACAGTCCTTACGTATACTGGCAGGAAAAAGAGGCAATTTGGAGGCCCTTCCACAAACTGGCTTTATTTTACCTAAGTTGCTCCCCCTCCAGTGTGTACTCCGAAAGAGTGTTTAGTGCAGCCGGTCACCTTGTCAGCGATCGGCGTAGGAGGTTTCTTCCAGAAAATGTGGAGAAGATGATGTTCATCAAAATGAATTATAAAAAATTCCTCCGTGGAGACATTTACCAGCAATTGCCTCCAGAAAGTACACAGGGACCTGTGATGGTGGATTCCAGTTGGGACGAATTAATACTCTGTGAGGAGGAGGACGTACACAGTGAAAGGGGTGAGGAATCTGGGGATGAGGATGAGGTGGACATCTTTCCTCTGTAGAGCCAGTTTGTGCAAGGAGAGATTGATTGTTTCTTTTTTGGTGGGGGCCCAAACCTACCAGTCATTTTGACCACAGTCGTGTGGCAGACCCTGTCACTGAAATTATGGGTTTGTTAAAGTGTGCATGTCCTGTTTATACAACATAAGGGTGGGTGGGAGGGCCCAAGGACAATTCCATCTTGCACCTCTTTTTTTATTTATCTTTGCATCATGTGCTGTTTGGGGACTATTTTTTTAAGTGCTATCCTGTCTGACACTGCAGTGCCACTCCTAGATGGGCCAGGTGTTTGTGCCACCCACTTAGGTCGCTTAGCTTAGTCATCCAGCGACCTCGGTGCAAATTGTAGGTCTAAAAATAATATTGTGAGGTTTGAGGTGTTCAGAATTGACTGGAAATGAGTGGAAATTATGGTTATTGAGGTTAATAATACTATAGGATCAAAATTACCCCCAAATTCTATGATTTAAGCCATTTTTGAGGGTTTTTTGAAAAAAACCCACCCAAATCCAAAACGCATCCGAATCCGACAAAAATTCGAAAGGGAGGTTTGGCCAAAACGCATCCGAATCCAAAACACGACCGCAGAACCGAATCCAAAACCAAAACACAAAACCCGAAAAGTGTCCGGAGCACATCTCTAGTAAGCATACAGTACATGGAAATATCTGGCAGGAGATGGGCATGTAAGGGAAATGCTGATGAGTAGGGTTGATGTGAGGAAAAAGTTGATGACCATATGAGAGAAAACCAGGGTGCATGTCAACACAATTAATAGTAATTTAAAAGTGCAAAGTACAATTAAAATTTACAAAACTTTAATAATGAAATTACAGTAAAAATATAATTTGTGTATATATATATATATATATATATATATATATATATATAATAATAAAGTGTAAAATGGTTACCAGAGTTCACATTAACTGAAAGTTATAATTTAGCTTGGATTAGATAGGCATAGTTCATCGGTGAAGGTCAGATTTCATCCCTGATGCAGCCATAAAGTTCATATATTTTCTATATAAGAAATTAGGTGGTATACTAAGTGAAGTCTTTATAATTAAAGAAGGTACTGTATAAATTATGATAGGATCTCACACTTGATGTTCAGCCTACGCTATGCTCAACCTCACCTTGTGTAAAGTGCATAGGCTCAACACTATTGAAGATAAATACTGGTGTTTACGCGGTGTGCGATGCTTCTCTCTTCCAGGCCCAGCACTCAGTGGATGTATGGGAGTCTGCAGCTGTGGTATGTCCCCGGTCTCACAGCCACCAGAATTTAGCGCTGGATGTACAAATGGGAATGGAGAGCCTCAAGGGGAGGGAGAGTGCGGCTGCATGAAGACTTGCTGCTTGTGTGGTACCAAGCACAATAATGCCTATTCAGCTCTGGGGTTGATATTAGCGGTGACCAAAGGTTCTTGACGCATTTCTCCATTGTCAGGTAATAATGGTTTCTTCAGAAGGTAAATGCAGGTATCACTGCGTTAAGTTCAGTTGACCAATTGTTGGAGACCATTAATTACAAGTGACAAGTGTGTACCCATTCACACAGGAGGTAAGAGTGATTAGTAAATCTTTGACAAAAAAATACATTGTAAGCTTACCAAAAGTTTAATTATATAACTCAAACAATCATACATAATAAATAATAAAATTGAATGAAAATTAATTTGAGCAGATTTGAGAGGCATTACCAAAATTTAAAAAAAAAGTAAAAATAACATACAACTTCAAGTATTTAGAAACTACAATATTAGCAAGTTAGATGCTGTGGCTCAGAGTGCTAACACTAAATCACAGTAAGCAGAGGGAGTTAGGATTGAGGGACTCTGCTAGATAAAAATCCAGCATCTATTTTGGAAGCTGCCATCCCAACAAATTACTCTTGTCATCCAGAGTCCAAGATTAGACCACAGTGGAGGCACGGTGACTACCTGCTTTTACAAAGCACTTAAACGTAGGTTCCACCCAATGAAACTTACTTGCTCATTTGAGTGCATCACTGCCTGGAGTTCAATAGGATTAGGTTTCAGAGTACTTCTCATTTACTGCCCCCCCCCACCCCACCCCCGGAGATGGAAATATTTTTCTACAAGAATTCGCAGATACTAGGCTGGTCTAGTTTTGGAGCATCAAAGATGACTCATTCTTGGGGATTTCAATGAATGGATTGATTATGAGCTCTCATGCCTTGGCCAAGACCTCCTGTGCACAATGAATGGTCTGGGTTTCACACAAGTCATTCCATCTGCCACACATAAAAGTGGTCACACTCTTGATTTTGTCTTTTAGATTGGACTAAAAGTATCTGCCCCACAAATAAACCCAGCCACATCGTCAGACCACCACTCAATTTGGTTCAAAGTTGCAACCCCTCAAATTAGATCTGTGCCCATGGTGTTGATTAGGTAACATATAAGGGGGTTGGGAGTGTATGATATTCCAGGATTTTGCACCAAATTTGGATCTCTCTGCGATATTGGGTGCCTGTGAATATCCCTGTTCCCTTATCCGTTACTATAATAGGGATGTGATGGCTGCAATGGATATTATTGTCCCTTTGCATATACGACCACGCAAACCACACTGTCAAGCTCCTTGGTTTGACAAAAGTGTTAATGAATTCAAAAAAATGGGGCATAGATTTGAAAGATAATGGAGGAAGACTAACCTACTAGAGGATAAAATAAAACTAATAAAGCATTATGAAAATTTTTTGGTCACATGAGATCACAGCAGCAAACAATAGGCCAGCTCAGCTTTTCAGTACAGTGGAAATGCTTTGCAAGCCAGCATGCTTTCAGCCCTATGAAACCGTCTCCGAGGCAAGATGCAATGAATTTGAAGATAAAGTATCCACCATCCAGGCTGGAATCTCCACAGTGCCATCAAAGGAGGGCCAAACTACCAAGCCTGCCAGTGTAAGCTACCTGTTATCCTGGGCCAGCTTTGTCCCAATGGATGTGAGAAATATTGCTGAAATTGCCCAATTGTAGCATCCCACTACCTATGTTCTCGACCTGGCCTCAACAAAGCACCTTACAGGGTGCATGGACATAATTGGCCCTTTATTTGCAAAAATAGTTCAGTGCTCTCTGCAGAAAGGATTTTTTTCTGATCCCTTAAAGACAGCAATTTTTGGACCTCTTCTTAAAAAACCTAATTTAGATCCCGACTGCATGACCAACTATAGCATGACCAACTATAGACTGATATCAAACCTTCCTTTTCTAGGAAAGGTTATTTAGAAAGTAGTTGCAAATCAACTGGAAACCATCCATGACATTTATGATCCATTCCAATCAGGATTCAGGAGAAACAGTCCTGGTGTGTTTGTTAAATGATCTTCTGATGGCAAGGGACAGAGATGACAGTTCAATCTTAATCCTTCTGGATCTCTCTACAGCATTTAATTCTGTGGACCATGGGATTCTGATTGAGTGCATTAAAACATTTTTTTGGACTGGATAGCAAAGTCCTTAGCTAGTTCAAATAATTTCTCACCAGCAAGTCACAAAAAGTTTCTTCTGGAGTACACTCATTGTCACCAGTGCCACTGCCATTTGTTGTCCCACAAGATTCCATACTATTTCCCATGATTTTTGCAGTATACATGCAGTATACTGGGTGAAATAATCAGATGTCATGGCCTGGTCTACAACTGCTATGCACATGATAAACAACTGCACCTGTCCTTTGCTCCAGGTACTGAGAACACAATAACAACCATACATGGCTGTCTAGCTGAGCTCCAGGAGTGGATGAGTGCCAGTTGTCTGGGTCTGAATCCTGATAAAACAGAGGTCCATATGATAGAACTGTAACATCAAAGGAAAAGACTGCAGCATAGCCAGCCTACTGGATTTACGCTTGGGAATTCAGAATTACAAACCACTGATCATGTGTGGAATCTTGGCGTTGTCCTGGATGGTGGCTTGACACTTAAACATCAGATATCAGCTATAATCAAATAGTCTTTCTTTCATCTGCGGAACATAGCCAGAATCAAGCACCTAATTCACAATGAAGATCTGACAAAAGTAATTTGTATAATCTCGATTAGACTGCTGCAATGCTCTCTACCTTGGTCTCCCAGCAAAAGAATTGAATCGCTTACAGCTGGTACAAAACATAGCTGCCAGGCTGTTAGCCAACAAGCCCCATTCCAGCCACATAACACCTATTATTTACTCCCTCCACTGGCTGCCAGTAAAATGGTGAATCATCTTCAAGATTGGCTTACTAACTTTCAAAGCATTACATGACAAGGGCCCAAGGCACCTGAAGCAGCTTCTGATTCCCTACTGCCCCACTCGATTGCTGCAATCTGTAGATGAAGGACTATTAGCAGTACCTAGAATCTCCCGTAATTTCTCTGGCGGTCGAGCTTTAACCCATGTGGCTCCAACTCAATGGAACTCGCTTCCCTATACAGCTCCAGAGGCCCCACTCCAGAATCCTTCAAAAATGAACTCAAGACTTTCCTGTTTACTGAAGCATTTCCACAATTGTCCCTTTAATATCTCCATGCTTTCTGTATTTTAGGAAAAGCTTTTCTGTACTTCATTGTTTCTGTACTGTATTATGTTAATTATGTTATGTGCCTTGAGTCCTATTGAACAAGAAAGGGAGGGAATACCGCACAGGATATAGTAAATATAAGTGAATGATATTCTAAAACCAAAATCAAATGATTGCAAGAAAACAATGTTTTCTAATTCTGATATTGCTTGGTGGTGCACCCTGAATCAGTATGAGAACATAGGACAATAAGGAGAAAAGAAGACTCTTTTGTGGGCGCACTCTTAACTTTAAATGAATATAGGAATTAGTCAGAATAGATTAAAAATTCAAATTTTAATAATTCAACAGAATTAAGATAATCAGTGGTTCATAAAGAAAATAATGGTCAAAAAGATAATAATATATTCAAATAGCACAGAGTGCTGATACAAGATGGAAACTAAATTCCGGCTGACGGAAGAGATTCTGAATGTTTGTAAACAAATAGTTTGAATTTTGGACGGTACGTTCTACTGATAAACAAAACACTGTTTTATGTTCCCTGTCAGGGTATAATTCATACAAATAAAACAGTCTGGATACTAGTTATACTTATAGGTAGTATAAGGGTGGAAAATAAGATGGCAGTGTGAATCTTCTGTCAGTGTTAGACACTGTGTATGCTAAACCAATGAGCTCTACTAAACTGAGTATTCCTCAATGGTCACCCACTTGAGTACTGACCCAGCCCAACACTGATTAGCTTCCGAGATCAGATGGCTTCGGGCGTTTCCAGTGTGGTATGATAGTAGAGAGAATGAACAATAATTGGAAGCTCTGGAATCACTGATGAGAGTTCACGAATTTACATAGTTATTAGGACAGATATCAGAGATAGAGGAAACCAGATGGATCTGCTGCCAATGTTAGACAGGGACGTGGCCCTGAATCAATGGTGAGAGTCCACGAAATAAAGAAAAGAATGAAATAAGTAAACAATGCTTGTAATTTTGGCAATATTGGAATGAATTGTAACATCAATTCTATAATTGGCTGGATTCCTATAGTATAGTAATCAGAAATTGCCTAGGCATAGGATGTCTGAGATAAAGAGACAAACGACAAAATGGAAAAGGGTAACAATGTAACCAGCAGGCTATATAAAGTATCCAACTGCAGAATGTTAATAATAAAGGAAACAAAAACAGATAACAAGGAGACTGTAGCAAAATTACAGTGGTGTATCCTGACTAGAACAAGTCTATTAGGGTTTTGATTAAATCACTGCCAATATCATAATGCATGTACAGTGAATAGTGCATTGTGATATAAAAATCAATGAATGTTATTGATATTAATGTAGCTGACAATGCTGGAAAAAAACAGCTAGTTGCCTGGAAAACCGCAAATGTAACCTAATTCAAATGAGAAATTGAT
Organism: Pseudophryne corroboree; assembly: GCF_028390025.1. Lineage (NCBI taxonomy): Eukaryota > Metazoa > Chordata > Amphibia > Anura > Myobatrachidae > Pseudophryne > Pseudophryne corroboree. The sequence goes on along the minus strand of NC_086454.1, from coordinate 221,515,028 downwards.
GAATTGTTCCCACAGGCAGGTGAAATCAAATGTGCAGCCAGAGCGGGCCATCAACTACTGATATACACCATATAATCAAATAATGTATGAAGGTGAAAAAAAGAGCTGATATTACCCGCGCTGGGTATTAGGCTGGAATAACCCCTTGTATAGTCCTGTAGACCGTCTCGTTACTGCGGGTGCCGCTGGCTTGGTAGAGCCCCTGGTGTCTCGATAAGTGAGAGAGGGGAAGGCGCTGCCGGCCTGGTGGTGACGCTGGCGGGTGCGGGAAGCCGTCCGCTACTTCAATAGAGACGGGGAAGTCAGTAGAGGCACTGAGCGCAGACAGGTGCTAGAGAACGTCCGTTACTTCGGTCAGCCAGGAGAAGGAAGGGTGATGTCGGAAGACGCGTTTCACCCGTCCACCGGGCTTGATCACTTCCTGTTGAGGTCTGGATCCCAGCGGTGCTTTTAAGAGCAGATTAGTCTGGATTTTCCAATCAGACGGACGGGTGTGTGTCCTTTGATTAGCTGCTGGGATCATATGACTTGAATCCTCCGGATAAATTGCAGATTGCACTGAATCAATCGTTGATTAACAGGAGAAGCCATTATGCATGTGAAGAATAAAAGGAAAAAGAAGAAAGTTTTTTTTTTAAAAACACAACCAAAATAATAATCTTAATAACTAGAATTTGTAAGTTATAGATAATAACCAAAGAAATGCAAACTGAATTTAGATGTAGGTGATTGCAGGTGATTTATTTGACACTGCAAGTATATTAACAAAATAAAAAAAACGTAATGAGAAAAATGTGAAGGACGCTGCTTGCTGAATTGATGAGCTTTTAGACAAATAATTGCGGACAGTGTCTATTACCTAATACCTAATTACGAACAGTCATGGTTTGCTAAAAGAATTAATAAGTAGCCTAATTTGCAGCTGCAGATTGTCTCATTTAGGCTCAGTAATCTGGCTGCCATCGGCTGAAACTGAGACAGTTTAATAACGTTAATTGAGTTAATACTCAGGTGTGCCCTCAGTGAATTGTCTTTAACAGGATAAATTTAGGCCGCTGTTGGTTGTCAAACAGTATTAAGTAAACAATGAATAAATGAAATAAACGCTGTCTGCGAGGAGCATGCATGCGATACTTAAAGTTTAACATGGGGGTCATGGGCACTGATCCGTAGCACTGTTACCACACATTAGTTTGTACCCGATTGAAATTGGCATAAATTTCAAACAGTTCATCTGGTATAGTAATGAACTGGTTACTGCCCATGGCTTAGTGTAATAAGGGAACGGCTCTAATATTCCCCTACAGTGGCTGAATGTGTCGGCTGTTTGTGTATTACTAAATACTTGTATTAATCCAAAATGATAAATGAACCTGAGAAAAAGGTAAACAGAAGAAAAAAAGAAGATTTTTTAGTTAATGGATTTAAGCTAGGAGATGGAGGAGTTAAGTGAAGGCTTAGGTTAATTCATGTTTTGAGTCATAGAGACTAATGTACCGGGGACACGGTGAAGCCGGTGATATGTTAAGGATAATAAGGATGATATGAGATATGTTAATAAACATATGTTGAAAGAATTGTGAGTAAGTGCATTTGTGGTAGTGGTGTCTAGTAGAAATTATAACCAATTTGTCGATCCCATGTGATGATGAAGGGTGTGTGTTACGATGTGCAATTGCACAAATGCAGTTATTATGTATATGCGTTTGAGCATGTGAACATCTAAAGGTTAGTGAGCACCTGGATAACCTAGTTATATGTAAAAATACAATGGGGAAGGCATGAGTTAATAGTGAGCGCTGGGAAGATAAAAGGGATGGGCCGACAAGGTGTTGGGTGACGAATGGGGTCAAATATAAGAAATGGCGTATAGAGTGATGCTGGGGATAAATCTAGAATTGTTAACAATATTGAATGGGGGGGGAAATGATTATATGGTATGTATGTATATGTAAAAGGGAGTGAATATGTGTAGGAAGGAGTGAGATTATGTGGTGCTGCTGCCGGGTGGCCTAGTGAAAGCAGAGTACATATACCGTAGAACCGTGTACAGGTTTGCTGGAAGTGTAAATATTAGGTTAAAAGGTGTAACCAAATTGTTAGGTCAGTGTCGGTGTCATAAAAATACACTATAGTTGATATACTCATTTAGACCTGATGGTTTTAGTCCTCCCAGCTTGAAGGTCCATTCACTTTCTTTCTTGATGAGTTCTTTACTTAGGTCACCCCCACGTATGCCTAAGTGAACTCTGTCGAGACCAAACGCTCGCATTTCACAGGGAGAATCATGGTGATGAGCATGGAAATGCCTGGCTACCGATGTCAATTTTTTGCCTTTCTGTAGATCAGATGAGGCATTTCTGATGGTACCCATGTGTTCCAAAATTCGGGTTTTACATTTCCTCATGGTCATACCGATGTAGCGTTGATTGCAGCTACAGATTAAACAGTAGACCATTCCTTCTGTGTTACAGTTAAAGAAATGTCGTATTGGAATATCACGACCTAATCTATCTGTGACCTTGTCTGTAATCTGGATCTGAGGGCAGGCTTTACACTGCCCACAGGGAAAAGACCCTGTTGTATTGCTGGTTTTGGTGGGATTACATGTGAAGTGGCTCTGAACGAGCATGTCCTTCACGTTGTTTGCTCTCCTCCAGCTGATTTGGAGCGTGGAATCCAATAAAGGTGACAGGTCTGCATCAAGGTGCAGAACCGGTAAATGTTTGTGGATTGCATTTTTTATCTGACGCCATTCTGGGCAAAAGGTACCTACAAAGCGAATTTTAGTTTCATCTTTTTCATCCTTCAGTTTGTCTTGGAAAATTAGGGCATCTCTTTTTATATTGAGAACAGCTTTCTGAGCTCTTTTCAAAGAACGTTTGCTGTAACCCCGTGTTTGTAGTCTTGTCGCAAGTTCCTGACTTTTCTGTTTATATACACTGTCTTCTGTACAGTTGCGTCTGAGTCTGAGAAATTCCCCTTTAGGAATATTCTCGACAGTTGGCGGAAAATGTGAACTGGTCTGGTACAAAATACTGTTGGTAGCTGTATCCTTTCAATACAGCTCTGTAGCCAGGGTTCCATTGGCAGTTTTGTAAATATTGAGGTCTAGAAAAGATACCATTTCTTTGCCTATTGTATGGGTCAAGAAAATATTGAGACTGTTGTCGTTCAGTAGATTAATAAAGTCAAGTAGAAGTTGTTCGTCACTGTCCCAGATCACAAGAATATCATCTATGAATCTGAGCCAATTTAGAATGTGTTGTGTGTATTTCTGATTCTCGTCACTGAACACAATAGTTTGTTCCCACCAGCCGAGGAACAGATTAGCATACGTGGGAGCACAAGCCGCTCCCATCGCTGTCCCTCGGATCTGCTGGAAAAATTGATCACCAAATGTGAAGAAATTCTTGTTAAGAACGAAGCTCAACATTTCGCAAAGAAAATCATTGAAATAATTTTTTTCTTTCATGTCCAGAAAGAACTTAGTTGCTTGTACACCTTGTTGATGAGAGATGCTACTGTACAGGGCCTCAACATCCAAGGTAACTAAAATACAGTCTCTATCCACACAGATATCATGTAATTTTCGTAATAAATCAGACGTATCTCTCAGGTAAGAGGGTAGTGTCAAGACATGTTCCCTGAGATGTAGGTCCAAGAATTTGCTAGGTATCTCCAATAATCCCCCATTTCCCGAGACAATGGGTCTACCTGGTGGTTTCTTGATGTTCTTGTGTACCTTTGGTAAAAGATAAAACGTGGGTACTCTGGGATTGGAAACTGTGAGATATTTAACCTCTTGTTGTGTAATGGTTCCTAGAGCTGATGCTTCTTCGATCATATGCATGTACTGTCTATGGAATTTGACTGTCGGGTTGAGTGGTAATCTCAGATAGCACGAGGTGTCCAAGAGTTGTCTTCGTGCGTCTTCCTCGTACATGGAGACAGGCCATATCACAATATTGCCCCCTTTATCAGAGGGCTTAAGAACTATATCCTTCCATGACTGGATTTCTTTGAGAGCAAGTCTCTCTCTATATTTCAGATTTTTAGTGAAGCATCTTTTCTTGGAGTTAATTTGGATCTCATCGAATTCTCTCGATACCAGATCCAGGAAGACCTTAATCTCTGGACTGTTGTTATCTGGTGGAAAAAAGGTGGACTTAACCTTGCATGTAGGTCTGGTATTCTGTACAGGTAACGTGTTCGAGGGTGATTCCATGTATAATTCCTCCAGGGTTTGGATTGCCGTTATTTCCTCTTCAGATAGAGGTGTATGAAGAGATGTTGAGGTGGATGGCTCCTCCGATGTGGAGGTAGTCAGAGTTGATCCGGTAATCATAGGTAGCGGGGTGTCCATAATATCCTTATTGCTAGATTTAGCAAAAAAAATGTTAATAATAGTTTACGGCCAAAGAGCCTGAGATCTTTTTCCCATTTAAACCTATTGAATGGTAATGTGGGTGAGAATGAAAGTCCTTTACTTAGGACTTCCACCTGATCTTCCGTTAGGATTCTGGTACTGAGATTAATAATCTGTAGCCTATCTGTGGTCAGTACTTCCTGGTTTTCCGTATTGGGTAATGAGAGGTCCTTGGGGGATCCCAATCGCGATTGTTTTTGTCGGTGTTTCGTCCCCCCTCGTCTCGTCTTCCTTGATGTTTGTTTCTGCCTCTTGAGCATTGACCTTTCCCTAAAAAAGGATCCTCACTGTTGTAGCGTTTTGATGTCGCTGAGGCTCCTTGCAGATGTTCTGTAGAGGAGTCTTCACTGTATGAGGATTCTCTTTCAGATGAGCTGATGTCTTCTCTTGTTTGTCCTCCTCTACCTCTTGGGGTATAAGTGTTCCAACGGAATATATTTCCTTGGGAGAAATCACTTTTATCTCTGTGGAACTTGTTGCGTTTTCGTTCTATTATAGAAGTTTCATACGTATCTAATTCCTTTTTATATTTATCAAAAGTATTTTGGAAGGTAAGGTCCTTCTCCCAGGTTTCTAGTGTTTTGCCTAGTTCCTCAATACTCTTTTCTACTTGATCTAAAACTAAATTATCATGTTTAATAAGTATCAGGGTCAACTCATGGGAGCATTTCAATAGGGCTGCTTCCCATTCTACCTTTAAATTCTCTGTAGCCAGAGGAAAGGAAGGAAAAACACGGGGTCGTAAACCTCTGGGTGAGATCTTGGTTTTGTGATAGTTCTCTAAGGTAGTAATGTCCCACGTGAGTCTAATCCTTTTTTGTAAGTTTTTCTGCAATTTAGAAAGAGTGCTATATAAATACAAATATTATTATTATGTTTACAGCAAAATAGTTTTTTCTCTTGATCTATTAAATAAATCTAATGTAATTAAAACCCAATGTCTATTTGACAGTAGCTATATTATACAGAGGCTTCAGATCATATACAGAATAACTTTGTCTATTAAAATTAGAGATGTGCGGCTGGCACTTTTTGTGTTTTGGTTTTGGTTCTAATTCCACTTTCGTGTTTTGGTTTTGGATCTGGATGATTTTTGAACAAAACATAAAAACAGCTAAAATCACAGAATGTGGGCATAATTTTGCTCCTGCGGTATTATTAACCACAATAACATTAATTTCCAGTCTATTCTGAACACATCACACTATTGTTTTAGGCCTAAAAGTTGCACTGAGGTGGCTGTATGACTAAGCTAAGCGACACAAGTGTGCGGCACAAACACCTGGCCCATCTTGGAGTGGCACTACAGTTGCGGACAAGATGGCACTATTCAAAAACTAGCCCCCAAACAGCACATAATGCAAAGAAGAAAAGAGGTGCAATTAGGTTGCTGGATGGCCAAGCTAAGCGACACAAGTGTGCGGCACAAACACCTGGCCCATCTAGGAGTGGCACTGCAGTGGCAGACAGGATGGCAGATTTAAAAAATAGTCCCCAAACAGCACATGATGCAAAGAAGAAAAAGAGGCGCAATGAGGTAGCTGTATGACTAAGCTAAGCGACAAAAGTGTGCGGCACAAACACCTGGCCCATCTAGGAGTGGCACTGCAGTTACAGACAGGATGGCACTTTAAAAAACTAGTCCACAAACAGCACATGATGCAAAGAAGAAAAAGAGGTGGAAGATGGAATTGTCCTTGGGCCCTCCCACTCACCCTTATGTTGTATAAACAGGACATGCACACTTTAACAAACCAATCATTTCAGCAACAGGGTCTGACTGGTTTGTTTGGGCCCCCACCAAAAAAGAAACAATCAATCTCTCCTTGCACAAACTGGCTCTACAGAGGCAAGATGTCGACCTCATCCTCATCCCCGATTCCTTACCTCTTTCATTGTGTACATCCTCCTCCTCACAGAGTATTAATTCGTCCCCATTTGAATCCACCATCACAGGTCACTGTGTACTTTCTGGAGGCAATTGCTGGTAAAGGTCTTCCCGGAGGAATTTATCATTCATTTTGATGAACATCATCTCCACATTTAGTGGAAGTAACCTCCTACGCCGATCGCTGACAGGGTTACCGGCTGCCCTAAACACTCTTTTGGAGTACACACTGAAGGGGGGGGGGGCAACTTAGGTAAAATAAAGCCAGTTTGTGCAAGGGCATCCAAATTGCCTCTTTTTCCTGCCAGTATACATACGGACTGTCTGACATGCCTACTTGGATGCTGTCACTCATATAATCCTCCACCATTCTTTCAATGGTGACAGAATCATATGCAGTGACAGTAGACATGTCAGTAATCGTTTGCAGGTCCTTCAGTCCAGACCAGATGTCAGCTTTCGCTCCTGACTGCCCTGCATCACTGCCAGCGGGTGGGCTAGGAAATCTTGTCCTTTTCCTCGCAGCACCAGTGGCGGGAGAATTTGAAGTACGAGCTGTTGACGGGTCATGTTCCGCTTGAGTTGACAATTTACTAACCAGCAGGTCTTTGCACCTCTGCACACTTGTGTCTGCTGGAAAGAGAGATACAACGTAGGCTTTAAACCTAGGATCGAGCACGGTGGCCAAAATGCAGTGCTCTGATTTCAACAGATTGACCACCCTTGAATCCTGGCAAAGCGAATGAAGGGCTCCATCCACAAGTCCCACATACTTTGCGGAATCACTCCATCTTAGCTCCTCCTTCAATTTCTCCAGCTGCTTCTGCAAAAGCCTGATGAGGGGAATGGCCTGACTCAAGCTGGCAGTGTCTGAATTGACTTCACGTGTGGCAAGTTCGAAGAGTTGGAGAACCTTGCACAAGACGGAAATCATTCTCCACTGCGCTTGAGTCAGGTGTATTACCCCTCCTTTACCTATATCGTAGGTGGATGTATAGGCTTGAATGGCCTTTTGCTGCTCCTCCATCCTCTGAAGCATATCGAGTGTTGAATTCCACCTCGTTACCACCTCTTGCTTCAGTTGATGGCAGGGCAGGTTCAGGAGTGTTTGCTGGCACTCCAGTCTTCGGCACACAGTGGCAGAATGCTGAAAGTGGGCCGCAATTTTTCGGGCCACCAACAACATCTCCTGCACACCCCTGTAATTTTTCAAAACATTCTGCACCACCAAATTTATTGTATGTGCAAAACATGAGACATGCTGGAATTTGGCCAGATGTAATGCACGCACAATATTGGTGGCGTTGTCCGATATCACAAATCCCCAGGAGAGTCCAATTGGGGTAAGCCATTCTGCAATGATGTTCCTCAGTTTCCGTAATAGGTTGTCAGCTGTGTGCCTCTTACGGAAAGCGGTGATACATAGTGTAGCCTGCCTAGGAACGAGTTGGCGTTTGCGAGATGCTGCTACTGGTGCCGCTGCTGTTGTTGTTGCTGCGGGAGTCAACACATCTACCCAGTGGGCTGTCACAGTCATATAGTCCTTAGTCTGCCCTGTTCCACTTGTCCACAACCGCATTTTGTTGGACACTGGTGACTCTTTTTCTGACGTCTGTGTACATTCTCGGTATCACCTGCCTAGAGAATTGGAACCTAGATGGGATTTGATACCGGGGACACGGTACCTCAAACAATTCTCTAAGTCCTACTGAACTAATGGCGGATACCGGACGCACGTCTGACACCAACATAGCTGTCAAGGCCTCAGTTATCCACTTTGCAAAAGGATGACTGCTGTCATATTTCATCTTCCTCACAAAGGACTGTTGGACTGTCAATTGCTTAGTGAAAGTAGTACAAGTGGTCTTCCGACTTCCCCTTTGGGATGACGATTGACTCTCAGCAGCAACAACAGCAGCGGCGGCAGCAACAGCAGGCGTACAACTCAAGGATCCTCTGGAGGAATCCCGGTTAGGAGAGGACTCCTCAGTCTTGACAGTGACATGGCCTGCAGGACTACTGATGTTCCTGACTGAGGAGGAAGTTGACGTTGAGGGAGTTGGTGGTGTGGCTTGCAGGAGCTTGGGTACAAGAGGAAGAGGGGATTTAGGTGTCAGTGGACTGCTTACGCTCTTACCCAAAGTTTCACAATTTGACACTGACTTATGATGAATGTACTGTAAGTGACGTATAAGGGAGGATGTTCTTAGGTGGTTAACATCCTTACCCCTACTTATTACAGATTGACAGAGGCAACAGATTGCTTGACACCTGTTGTCCGGATTTGTGGAGAAATAATTCCACATGAAGAGGTGGCTTTTTTGGTAGTTTGCCCAGGCCTCACAATGGGGTTCTTCATGCCATGGACAATGGATGTCTCCCCCGATGTCTGACTTAAACAAACCACATCACCATCAGAATCCTCATCATCAACTTCCTCCTCAGCGCCAGCAACACCCATATCCTCATCCTGGTGTACTTCAACAGTGACATCTTCAATTTCAATATCAGGAACTGGACTGTGGGTTCTCCTTCCAGCACTTGCAGGGGGCGTGCAAATGGTGGAAGGTGCCACCTCTTCCCGTCCAGTGTTGGGAAGGTCAGGCATCGCAACCACCGACACACTTGGACTCTCTTTGGGGATTTGTGATACCATCTCAGAACGCACAGTTCTTTTCTGTGCTCTTTCCAGCTTAACTCTTTTAATTTTTCGAGAGGGAGGATGAGTGCTTCCATCATCATGTGAAGCTGAACCACTAGCCATGAACATAGGCCAGGGACTCAGCTGTTCCTTTCCACTCCGTGTCGTAAATGGCATATTGGCAAGTTTACGTTTCTCCTCAGATGATTTAAAAAAAAATGTTGGTTCTTTTTACTGAACTTTAGCTTTTTGGATTTTACATGCCCTCTACTATCACATTGGGCATCGGCCTTGGCAGACGATGTTGATGGCATTTCATCATCTATGTCATGGTTAGTGGCAGCAGCTTCAGCACTAGGAGGATGTGGTTCTTGATCTTTCCCTATTTTATCCTCCAAATTTTTGTTCTCCATTATGTTTCTGGAGTTATATAACAAAATATGCGACACAGGAATGACTGATGGCTGATGGCCAGGGCACTACCACTGGTCTGATGCAGCACAACACAACAACACTGTAAGGGACTTGCGGTTGTTGTTATTATTATTATTATAATACTGTAGCAGAGGACATAGTGCAGCAGCGTATACCACTGTGACTGCCTCGTCACTGGAATGACTGATGGACAGGACACTACCACTGGTCTGATGCAGCACAACACAACAACACTGTAAGGGACTTGTGGTTGTTGTTGTTGTTGTTGTTATTATTATATTACTGTAGCAATGGACATATAGCAGCAGCGTATAACACTGACTGCCTCGTCACTGGAATGACTGATGGACAGGACACTACCACTGGTCTGATGCAGCACAACACAACAACACTGTAAGAGACTTGTGGTTGTTGTTGCTATTATTATTATTATTATAATTAGTGGTCGAAGTGGGGCGGTATACGGCGGTATGGGATACCGCCACTTCTTCCACTGACCCGGAAATGAGGAAATTAAAGTGCAGCAGGAGGCGAGGGAAGTGGCCATCCTGCTGCACATGTTGCTCCCTGTCCCTGCGCGGCGGCCGGTGGCTGTGTAGAGCGCTGTGCTAGCTCACAGCCGCTCACCACCGCCAGCCACCCGCTGCTCACCGCCGCCAGCCACCATCTGCTCACCGCCGCCAGCCACCAGCCGCCCGCCGCTCACCTGCAACAAATGAAGTAATGTTCCCCTGCTGTCACCTCTCTCTCTGTCGTTACCGTCTCTGTCCCTATTGTCACTCTCTCTCTCTCCCTGCTGTAACTGTCGTCACTCTCTCTCCCTGTCGTCACTCTCTCTCCCTGTCATCACTCTCTCTCCCCCTGTCGTCCCTGTCGTCACTCTCTGTCCCTGTCGTCGCTTTCGTCACTATCTCTCCCTGTCGTCACTCTCTCGCTGTCGTCACTCTGGCTGTCCCTGCTGTCACATTTTCAGCTCATTCAGTGTGCTATAATGTGAATTTCGGCTCATTCAGTGTGCTATAATGTGAATTTTGGCTCATTTTAGTGTGCTACAATGTGAATTTCGGCTCATTCAGTGTGCTACAATGTGAATTTTGGCTCATTCAGTGTGCTACAATGTGAATTTCAGCTCATTCCGTGTGCTACAATGTGAATTTTGGCTCATTCAATGTGCTACAATATGGATTTCAGCTCATTCAGTGTGCTACAATGTGAATTTCGGATCATTCAGTGTGCTACAATGTGAATTTTCGCTCATTCAGTGTGCTACAATGTGAATTTCGGCTCGTACGTGTGATACAATGTGAATTTCGGCTCGTACCGTGTGCTACAATGTGAATTTTGGCTCGTACCGTGTGCTACAATGTGAATTTCGGCTTGTACCGTGTGCTATAATGTGAATTTCAGCTCGTACCGTGTGCTATAAGATGAAGGGGCACCAGTACTAGATAGTATAAGGGGTTCTACTACACTGGACACGCCCCCTTTTGGGTGACCATGCCCCCTTTTTTGGAGCGCGCGCATAATTGTGTCCTTGACTTTTGCATACTCCCACTTCAAAATTTCCACTTCGACCACTGATTATAATACTGTAGCAGTGGACATATAGCAGCAGCGTATACCACTGTGACTGCCTCGTCACTGGAATGACTGATGGACAGGACACTACCACTGGTCTGATGCAGCACAACACAACAACACTGTAAGGGACTTGTGGTTGTTGTTATTATTATTATTATTATACGGCAGCAGTGGACATATAGCAGCAGTGTATACCACTGTGACTGCCTCGTCACTGGAATGACTGATGGACAGGACACTACCACTGGTCTAATGCAGGACAACACAGCACCACTGAAAGGCACGTATACAGCTACACTGGATATATGGCAGCAGAGGACACCACCACTGTGACTGGTCACTGGACTGATGCACAAGAGACTTCCCCTGGTCTAATGCAGGACAACAGAGCAAAAATGCAAGTCAGCAGCACTGGGGATATATAGCAGCAGAGGACACCAACACTGTGACTGGCTGGACTGATGCAGCACAATACACTGACTACACTGGACTGGACAGCCCAACACAGCACAAGACTTGTCACCCCACTTTCCCGCCCCCACACAGACACTGAACACTGAGGACACGTCCTCTCAAGACTGAAGTGAAAATGGCCACAATGTCGGTTCCTTATATGGAATCCAAATCCCGCGAGAATCCGACAGCGGGATGATGACGTTTTGCCTCGTTCTGGTTTCAGAGTCAGGCGGGAAAACCCGATCCTGACTCGGATCCGGGCTCGGAAGGCAAAGTCCGGTAGGGTTTGGTTCTCTGAGAACCGAACCCACTCACCTCTAATTAAAATACTAGTGTTCAGAGGGTAAAGCAAAGTCCCCAATTATCAGTATTCTATAGTAAGGAGTCATGTGTAGGGCTAAAAAAACAACTATAGGAACAAATAAAGGGATACACCTATATATAAATAAAGACATCAATGAATATACTGTATAATTATATACCAATACAGGTCATATCCAACACAAATAAAAAACGACATGGTCAGGCTTGTTTTAAAAAGGTTTATCAGTACACGAATATGCAACAGCTTCAAGCATTTCAAAATTCCCATCATGGCTAGTTGCATACTGTGGCTCAGCATACAAGCACTGGGTCACAGTAAGCAGAGTAGTCCCCTCATAGCCAAACCATTTTGTAACTTTACATAACAGTTACGGTTATTATAATAAAGACTTGAAGCCTTGAAATCTATATGATAAATATTTTATATATATATATATATATATATATATATATATATAGTAAAAAGACTTCCAGGCATGTAACAAGGAAAAAGTTTTGTTCATTGAAAGACTAGCATTCAGAGGAACCCCGACAATCATTGTGCCAGAGTAAAAATCCATATGCAGGACTAGAGGACTAACTGTATAGATAAACAGATCCATCTATATAAAATAATGTTGGTATATAAATTAATATCTACCAATATAAGTCATATTCGACACTGCTAGAGAATGTGATCAGGCATATTTTGAAGAAGATTATAATTATACAGTTTATCAGTAAGAATAAAATAACCCTAGATTGGCCAAAGAGATAGAGTAGCAATCATCCTAGGGGGATAGATTAGATATTACATGTCAATATAGAGTGCAATAATAGGATGGGAGGAGAATATATCAGATGTTATTAAATTCAATGCTTTCATTCAATCCTGCAGGAAATAAGGATCCTAAGGAAAATATCCAAAAGACTTTGGGGGTAATTCTGAGTTGATCGCAGCAGGAAATTTTTTAGCAGTTGGGCAAAACCATGGCCCTCATTCCGAGTTGTTCGCTCGGTAAAAATCTTCGCATATCAGCGATTTTCCGCTTAATGCGCATGCGCAATGTTCGCACTGCGACTGCGCCAAGTAAATTTGCTATGCACTTAGTAATTTTACTCACGGCTTTTTCATCGTTCTGGCGATCGCAATGTGATTGACAGGAAATGGGTGTTACTGGGCGGAAACAGGCCGTTTTATGGGCGTGTGGGAAAAAACGCTACCGTTTCCGGAAAAAACGCAGGAGTGGCCGGAGAAACGGAGGAGTGTCTGGGCGAACGCTGGGTGTGTTTGTGACGTCAAACCAGGAACGACAAGCAGTGAACTGATCGCAGATGCCGAGTAAGTCTGAAGCTACTCAGAAACTGCTACGAGGTGTGTAATCGCAATATTGCGATTACTTCGTTCGCAATTTTAAGATGCTAAGATTCACTCCCAGTAGGCGGCGGCTTAGCGTGAGCAACTCTGCTAAAATCGCCTTGCGAGCGAACAACTCGGAATGACCTCCCATGTGCACTGCAGGGGGGGGCAGAGAGAGTTAGATTTGGGTGGGTTATTTTGTTTCTGTGCAGGGTAAATACCGGCTGCTTTATTTTTACACTGCAAATTAGATTGCAGATTGAACTCACCACACCCAAATCTATCTCTCTCTGCACATGTTATATCTGCCCCTCCTGCAGTGCACATGATTTTGCCCAACTGCTAAAAAATGTCCTGCTGCGATCAACTTGGAATTACCCCCTTTGTTAGCAGTTGGGCAAAACCATGTGCACTGCAGTCGAGGAAGATGTAACATGTGCAGAGAGAGTTAGATTTGGGTGAGTTATTTTGTTTCTGTGCAGGGTAAATACTGGCTGCTTTATTTTTACACTGCAATTTAGATTGCAGATTGAACACACCACACCCAAATCTAACTCTCTCTGCACATGTTATATCTGCCTACCCTGCAGTGCACATGGTTTTGCCCAACTGCTCATTCCGAGTTGTTCGCTCGCAAGCTGCTTTTAGCAGCTTTACACACGCTAAGCCGCCGCCTACTGAGAGTGAATCTTAGCTTCTTAAAATTGCGAACGAAAGATTCTCAAAATTGCGACCACACACCTCATAGCAGTTTCTGAGTAGCTCCAGACTTACTCGGCATCTGCGATCAGTTCAGTGCTAGTCGTTCCTGGTTTGACGTCACAAACACACCCAGCGTTCGCCCAGACACTCCTCCGTTTCTCCAGCCACTCCCGCGTTTTTCCCAGAAACGGTAGCGTTTTTTCGCACACACCCATAAAACGGCCTGTTTCCGCCCAGAAACACCCACTTCCTGTCAATCACATTACGATCACCAGAACGAAGAAAAAAACGTGAGTAAAATACCTAACTGCATAGCAAATTTACTTGGCGCAGTCGCAGTGCGGATATTGCGCATGCGCACTAAGCGGAAAATCGCTGCGATGCGAAAAAATTTACCGAGCGAACAACTCGGAATCACCCCCAAAGTTCCTGCTGTGATCAACTCAGAATTATGTCTGCATAACAGATTAAAGATATCACCACCTCTAGCTGTTGGCTTAAATATTCTCTATACCTGGAATCTTTATGACCGCACTGTTGCCTTGATGTTTTAGCTGTACATGGCGGGATTAACTGTGAGCACACTCCTTTGAGAACATTTCTCCTATGTTTTAAGATTCTGATATTCAGCATGCTAGTGGTTCTTCCTACGTATTGCACCCGACAGATACATACAATAAGATAACATTGGTGGTGCAGCAATTAATGTGGCTGGAAATATCAAACAAGGTACCATAGGAGGTACAGTTGATCTAAATGGTCCTTCATAGAGTACTTTGTCACCTTGAAAATAGTGACTCGGAAACCAGAACGAGGCAAAACGTTATCATCCCGCTGTCGGATTCTCGCGGGGTTTGGATTCCATATAAGGAACAGCGCGTTGCCGCCATTTTCACTCCAGTCTCGGAGAGTGTAGTGAGAGGATGTGTCTCCATCCTCAGTGTCTGTGTGGGCAGGAAAGTGGAGTGGCGATTCCAGTGCTGTCTTGTGCTGCCCCAGTCCAGTGTAGTGTCTTATGCTGCATCAGTCCAGCCAGTCACAGTGGTGGTGTCCTCTGCTGCTATATATCCCCAGTACTGCTGTTTTGCTGTGTTGTCCTGCATTAGACCAGGGGAAGTGTCTTGTGCAGAATCAGTCCAATGACCAGTCACAGTGGTGGTGTCCTCTGCTGCCATCTATCAAGTGTAGCTGTATAAGTCCCTTACAGTGGTGCTGTGTTGTCCTGCATCAGACCAGTGGTAGTGTCTTGTGCAGCATCAGTCCAGTGATCAGTCACAGTGGTGGTGTCCTCTGCTGCCATATATCCAGTGTTACTGGCGTATAATTCCCGTGATACTGGCGTATAATTCCCGTGATACTGCTGTATAATTCCAGTGTTACTGGCGTATAATTCCCGTGACACTGGTTTATAAATCCAGTGATATTGCTGTATAATTCCCATGATACTGGCATATAATTCCAGTGATATTGCCATATAATTCCCGTGAGACTGGCGTATAATTCCAGTGATATTGCCATATAATGCCAGTGATTTTGCCGTATAATGCCAGTGATTTTGCCGTATAATTCCTGTGAAGCTGCCGTATAATTCCCGTGATACTGCCGTATAATTCCAGTGATATTGGCGTATAATTCCTTTGATACTGGCATATAACTCCTGTGATACTGGCATCTAATTCCAGTGATCCTGCCGTATAACTCCAGTGATCCTGCCGTATAATTACAGTGATCCTGAAGTATAAATCCAGTGATCCTGCCGTATAAATTCAGTGATCCTGCCATATAATTACAGTGGTACTGGCGTATAACTCCAGTCCAGTGATACTGCCATATATGTCCAGTGATACCGCCATATATGTCCATTGATACTGCCGTATAAGTCCAGTGATCCTGTCGTATAATTACAGTGGTACTGGCGTAAAAGTCCAGTCCAGTGATACTGCCGTATATATATATATATATATATATATATACCCTGTTGCAAACGGGATTACTGAGGCCATAACAACTATGCTGGTGTTAGACGTGCGTCCGGTATCTCCCATTAGTGCAGTGGGACTGCAGTGCCAACCCTAGATCGGCCAGGTGTTTGTGCCGCAAACTTGTGTCGCTTAGCTTAGTCAAACAGCTACCTCACTGCCCTCTTTTACTTCTTGGCATGATGTGCTGTTTGGGTACTATTTTTTTTAAGTGCCCTCCTGTCTGACACTGCAATGCCACTCCTAGATGAGCCAATTGTTTGTGTCGCTTAGCTTAGTCATACAGCTACCTCATTGAACCTCTTTTATATCTTTGCATGATGTGCTGTTTGGGGCCTTTTTTTATATCTTCCCTCCTGTCTGACACTGCAGTGCCACTCCAAGATAGGCCATTTGTTTGTATCGGTTAGCTTAGTCATCCAGCTACCTCATTGCACCTCTTTTTCTTTTTTGCATGATGTGCTGTTTGGGTCCTTTTTTATATCTGCCCTCCTGTCTGACACTGCAGTGCCACTCCTAGATGGATTTAAACGCAATTGTATTTTTCTATAACAGACAGACAGCTGCCAAGGCAGCTCATGTGCTGGATTCTATGTGAATTTTCATGTTACTGTATGAGCCATTATTTTCACAAGACATTCAGCAATTTACTTCTGTGATCACTGTAATACAATTGTTTTTTCTCTGCAGCAGACAGATAGTTGTTTAGGCAGTCTTATGTGCTGCATTCTTTGTGAAATTGCATGCGTCAGCATACATTATTTCTGCATTACTTCTAGAACACATTTGCAACTTTGATATTTCCTGATCATTTACTCAGGCTATATTACTGCGTTGATATATTCAATGTTTATAATTTTCTAATTTATTCAATGTGCTTTTGGAAATTGACGTAAGGGTGAATCCTTATGGTACCTTCAATTACATGATATATTTCAGCAATGAGGACATACCATTTTGTTTAATGCCATACCACAATTTCTTTGTGGGAAATTTGGTATTTGTTCTTAATTCTTTTGTGGGGGATTTCCCATGAGAGAAACAAATCTTTCTGCACCTATTTCACTCATCTATATTATGGTGTCTCTCTTCCAAGCTGCCTCTTGGGCAAATATTTGGCGTTATCTATCGGATTAATTTGTCCTAACTAGCTCAAGCAGCAGCAGCCCTCCTCCCAGCAGACAGGCACTTACCTGACTTTCTACAGTCATACCATGCTGGACATGCCCGATCTCGTCTGATCTTGGAAGCCAAGTAGCATTGGGCCTGGTTAGTACCAGAAAGGGTGACCCTCTGGGAATACTGGGTGCTGTAGCAATAAGGAACATACCTTCTGCCGATCAGTAAAATCCACCACCAGCAATCTTTGCAGCATACTTACCTTAGCTGACTAGCCCACCAGGAGTCCGGATTCATAAAAGCCCATTCATCTTGAATCTCTCTTATGAATATACAGGTGTATATTTATTCATAAGTGGATGGAGATAACAAGAATTTCTGTATTTTCGCTTTTGACAAACGTCGAACATTAACACTCGCTCAATATCCAGTGGGTGTGCAGACAAATCTTCTGCCACCTACGGTACATCCAGTGAGTAACATATCACCTTATTTGTATTTAATACTTGTCTTAATCAATTTTGCTGACATACACAGCAACATTTTTATCATTGTTTTCGTCTGTTTAGAAAATTAAAAGTTAAGTTTTACCTTTGCATATACATTGTTTAACTTTCACAAATTTATCTATCAGTCTATTTAAACAAAGTGTGCCCCAGAGAGACACAAAAACAGTCCCTCTTTTGCTTCTCTGCAAAACAACCCTTCCACTCCTAGATGGGCCAGGTGTTTGTGCCGCACACTTGTGTCGCTTAGCTCAGTCATCCAGCAACCTCGGTGCAACCTTTTGGCCTAAAAACAATATTGTGAGGTGTGAGATGTGTTCAGAATAGACTGGAAATGGGTGTAAATGAATGTTATTGAGGTTAATAATACCACAGGATCAAAAGTACCCCCAAATTATGTGATTTTAGCCGTGTTTATGTTTTTTCAAAAATCATCCTGATCCAAAATCAAAACCAAAACACGAAAGGGTGGTTTTGGCAAAACCAACCCAAAACCAAAACACGAGCGGGGAATTAGAACCAAAACACAAAACACGAAAAGTGCCCGATGCATCTCTAATGGTGATGAGGATAGTTACAGAGAGGAGGTGGTTATAGGCTTCAGGAAAGCTAATTGATCTAGCATTTGGCCGCTGATATTAGATGGCGAGGAGGTGGAGAGGGTTAGTGAGGTGAAATTTTTAGGGATTAAATTTACAGATGATTTATCCTGGTCCTTGCATATCAGGTCAGTGGTTGGAAAGGTCCAGGCCCAGCAACTCCTTTTCTTCTTGTGGAGGCTACAAACAGCAGAAACCTATTTTGGTTCATTTTTACCGCTGCGTGATTGAGAGCTTGCTGACCGATCCAATCACGGTGTAGTATGGTAATGCCAAGTGTTCTGATCTTGTAGCCTTGGATAGAGTGATTAAATCTGCGGAGAGGTCCACTGGTCAATCCTTGCCTAGGTTGACAGATGTTTTCGCCGCAAAGAGTCTGTCCAAGACAAATACGATGATTGGAGATAGTAGCCACCCATGTAATGTGTTTTTTTTCCCCTTTTGCCTTCAGGGTGATATTATAGGTGTTTGGGATATTGAATTAGCAGGCTGAGGAATAGCTTCCTCCCTTCTGTGATTGTTAGCTTGAATTCTCTGCTTTGCTAATTTTATTCATTGGTGTATTTTATATATGATATGAGAGAACTGTATGTAATTTTGCTATATGTGTTTCTTGTAGTGACAATAAATTCTTATTCTTATTCTAAATATTATGCTTTTATCAAGGATAAAATTGCAAGTGATACATCTAGATCTACCACATTCAAAACTTCCCTTGATCTGGATGTTCATGCTAATCTGAATACTATTATCAAATCTTATCAGTTCTGATTTACTCAGTGCTAGATAACTTTGTAAATGCCTATTTTTCCTAAAGACTATTTTGTTATTCTCATCTAGATGTATAGATAGTATATTTTCCAACTTCAGAATTGCATAATTCTTCTTGATACTTTGTTTGAGCTCTTTAGAATACAAATTATATTTTGATTTAAAAATGTGATTATAGTCTGATGTTATCAATGGATTATCTTTTTTTGCTGTTTTGTGTAGTAAAAATTCCCTATTCCTAGATTTGTCCTCATGAAAAGCCTGCCAAAGATGTTTTCTGGATAACCT
This sequence comes from Pseudophryne corroboree, assembly GCF_028390025.1. Lineage (NCBI taxonomy): Eukaryota > Metazoa > Chordata > Amphibia > Anura > Myobatrachidae > Pseudophryne > Pseudophryne corroboree. The sequence continues at coordinate 221,495,971 of NC_086454.1, read as the reverse complement.
GGCTCAGTTAGAATAGCTGTGAGTTCATTAGCCTGTTGGATAAAATGCTCAGTTAACTCTGAATCTATAATATTGGACTTTTGGTATGTTATCAAGCCATGGCCGGTAATGCAACTTCTATAATTTGGATAGCTAATACAGTCAACCTCTTTCTTATAGGTTAAAGTAATAAAAATGCCATCTCTAATATAGAGAGCAATATCCAGGAAGGTAATATCAATGAATAGTGCTTGTGAAATTTAAACCAAAAGTGTTTGTGCTAAGATAGGAAAGAAAACAAGAAGCAGAATCATAACCACTGTCCCAAATAAAAAAAACGTCATCAACATACCAATCATAGGTTGTCCCAAATGTGCCACCCCAGATCTATTGATCCTCGAAGCGGCATATATATATAGGTTGCCAAAGCCTGGGATGAATCACTAGCTAGTACCAGGGACAGATTTATATGCAATATATGAGCCAAAGGTGCATGTGGGCATTATACACAGGTGCAGAAGTACATACTGCTGGAAATTTGGTACATTTTCATCAGAGATGTGCAGCACCTATAGCACCTGTTATAGACTTTTTACTCCAGAGATTTGACTATAAAAAGGATTAGATTAATACAAAGAAGATTTTTCTAATAGAGTCTTTGTATTTTTCATATACTTTATATAGTGAAAACTCTGGTGTATACACTAGTTGACAGGAAAGGCTCTGTCTCACCTGACCACATGTCATTAGTGTGTGTAGTGTTAACCTTTTATAAATACAGATGCTGTATATCTGTATTGGGCAGGCTATAATGATGCTGAACTTTATATACCAGTACTGGCACATGTAAGCTCACCAGTCCCCACACAGCTCCCAACCAGTCTGGAGGGTAGAGGACACCAGTAACCATCAGCAGCTGGCCAGAGGGGTCTGGGTATGGCATGTGCAGGGTATGGGAGGGGCGATCACAGGACCCCACCCCCTCCATTGGTGCTCAATATATATAAAGCAGCTAAGCCAGTTATCTGCATCATCTGCGACCCCAGTGCCGACCCTTCCTCCTCCAAGTTACTGCACTGCTCACCCCACACAGGGTCTCACCTCTTCCTGCCAAACTGATTCACCTTCTTTCCCCAGATGCCTCTACTCTGAGTGCTATGGGACTGTTTGGTGGTTCCTGCATCTGTTTACTGGTTACTGCTGCTACTTGTCGCTGAGTCTTGGTATGGCAAGTAAACCTTGGGTTGCAGAATATTATATGGAGGTGCAGAGTATGCGGTATATGGCAGGATCAGTATATGGAGGAGGGGATGCCCTGTATATAGGGGCAGTATATAGAGGAATATGGGGTGCAGTGTATATATAGGGGCAGTATATGGTGGGGGTGCAGGATATGGAAGAGGATAGGGGTGGAGTGTAGAGTACCAGTCCAAAGTTTGGACACACTTTCTCATTCAACTGAATGAGAAAGTGTGTCCAAACTTTTGACTGGTACTGTATATAAGGGCAGTATGTGGTGTGGGGTGCAGTGTACATAGGGAGTTTGTGTGTGTGTGTGTCCGTGTCACACAGAGGTGACTATATTGAAAACAATCTGTGTCTCTTTCCACTGTCCCTATCTGCTGCTACCACTCCACTCTCTCCCCAGTTCCTTTCTAACCCAACCCCTTCCCCTCTCTCCTCCCCATGCCCTATCTGCCCCTACCCCCTCTCTTCTCAGTCCCTTTCTGCCACAACCCTTCTGCCATTCTGCCATCTTTCTTTCTCTCTCCCCCAGTCCCTATCTGCCCCTACTCCACTCTCCAACCCCCTGTCCCTATCTGCCTCTACCCCCACTTTCTCTCCCCAGCTCCCTGTCTCCATATGCAGCTAATTAAACAGTCAGATAATTATTATTATTACCAGCAGCAGGTTAGGAGGTTGTAACATCTTCCTGCAGTTTCACTGTGTTTGAGCTATGTCAGCTTCCAGCACACAAAGGAATCATTTAGTCGATGTGACAGCCTCTAGTGGTCGCCAGCGCACATAACAGAGGTGAAGAGCAGACTTGGCTTTTAATATATATATATATATATATATATATATATGTGCACAGTATATAAATAGATTAATTTAACAGTAAGTGGAAATCAAATGAATGAATAGAAAATCTGGTCAATTTTGAATATGAATGGTTGTTATAAACTGCCATACCAGAAACCTACCCCTACCCACACTCTCTTTCTCCAGCACTCTCTCATATTCAGCAAGTGTGAAAGAGTCAGATTAATATTTGTAATTATTTAGCAGCAGGCTGTAACATCTTCCTGCATGATCACTTTCATTTTTATTTGGTCCATGTGGCAGCATCTAGTGGCCATCAGCGCACATAACAGAGGTGAGGAGTAGCTTAGCCTTTTATTAGATAGGAAGCTAATGGAATATTTCCTGTGCACCACACACAGCGCAAAAATGATAGACAGTGAAGGGCTGCCCTAAGATTAATTACACCTGTATAGATGCCTCTCCCCAGACACCAGAAACACAAATGAAAGAAAAGGATAGGAGTAAAATATCACAAGGCGCCACAGATTCAGTATACAATGCTAAATTTAAACCATACGTCCCTTTTATGGCTGAATTCAGTTTCAGAAATCCTGGCTTTCCACCTCATTCATTGATCAGGTATATTCACATATATGTAAAATAGAGGGGAAAATACCATCATGTGTAGACAACATAAAATTTAATAAACATCATGCAAGATGTAAACATTCAACAAGTAAAAACAATTATGTATTAGGACAATGGCAGCCACAGTAGATCCACAGAATAATTACCAGATGGTCTGAGAACCCAGAAAAAGTTCTCAAACAAGCTCTTAAATCACCAACGACCACCCGGATCTGGAAGCTGGGAACAGGAACCTGGTTCTTATTGAGCCGGATCAGCTGAATATGGCTGGTGTAAATAGTAAAATAGCCAACGCGTTTCAACTCCTTCCTGGAGTCTTTTTCAAGGCAAAATGAACATGTCAGAATAATGTCCTATTTAAATACACTAATAACCAATCACAACGTCCCTTTTCCAGCGGGACATCAGTCTCCTGTAGTCATGACGACCACGCATAGTAGAGTGTCACTTCCGGTGCGCCCTCTGGCGGCGCATCACTTCCTGTGCGTCTTCCATCCGTAGTCATGACAACCATTCACAGCAGAGCGTCACTTCCGGTGCGCCCTCTAACGGCACATCACTCCCGGCGCGTCTTCTATCCGCGCATCACTTCCGGCTGCTCGTCACTTCCGCAGCGTCCCCGGCACTTAGAGGGAGATACTAAGAGTCCCGTAACGGACTATAACCATCCCGGAAGTCCATTCCGCATGGCGGAAATGTGTAGAAATACAGGAAGTCCATATAAAACACTGTAATATTTATAAATGCTGTAAAAATATAAAACAAAACCACATTTAAAAACAAAACAAAAGATGGTGCTATATTTCACCATTGATGATAAGAAAACATCTTTAATAAAACATCTTAGATAAAACACGAGAGCATAACAGTACAACATAACCGGAGGAAAAACCCATAAATATAGGGATAGCAAACAAGACAAACTGAAAAAGGGATAGAGGTACAACTAAATTTCTAAATGAACCACTTAAGTTCAAAGTCTTTATTGAGACCCATAGGATGAAGGGTATTACATTCATATATAAGTTGCATCTCCTTTTTAGCTAACAACGTTGCACTGTCCCTCTGACGTTGATTATTTTTCACTATTTTAATTGCTGCAAACTTCACTATCCCTTTAGTAGAACATTCATGATGACATTTAAAGTGATTTGACAGTGCATGGGTGTCAAGGCCTTTTTGGATGTTTCTGCAATGTTCACTAAGGCGGATTTTCAGGGATCGGGTGGTACGTCCTATATAAAAGAGGTTACATTTACACTGAATGAAATAAACCACATTCTTTGTATTACATGTGATAAAATCCAAGATCTTGACAGTATTCTCATTGATACAAATGGATTCTAATTTTTTGGATCCATCATTGGGAACCTCCCTACATCCAATATATGCTCCACAGCGATGGAAACCCTGTGTTGCAATTCTTGTTTCTCGTTTTTTGGAGGTAGGTAACTTTTGACCAGTGTCTTTCTCAGATTGGGAGCCTTTTTGTAAATAAATTTTGGATGTACAGGTAACGACGTCCCTATAATTGGGTCCTTTTTTAATATGGCCCAATTTCGTCTAACCGATTTCTCCAATAATCTATATTGTGAATTGAAACTCGTGACGAATGCCCATTCGAACTTCTCCTGGTTTGATTGTCTGGGTTTATTCCCTTCTATGATACTCAACAAGGAAAAGGGGACGGGGAATACCCTCTGCACAAGTTAAAAGTCAATATGTTCTTTTAAATATAAGGAAAGCCCCAAATAATACACATACTCTGGTTACTATACCTAATACTGTATTGGGGGTGCTGCCACAGACAATAAGATTGAGAACAAGAAAAAGGGATAGAAAGGATTGTCTCTTGGTTGGCGCACAAAGAGAAGAAATATTGATTTGATTTTTTATTTTAAATATTTTGAATAAATATAAAATATAACTTTTATTATCAACAAATAAAAAAGAGATGTGAAATATCTGAGATAATATTTTCCCATGAAATATACCTTTATAAGGAATAAAAAATGTATTAAATTCTATTCACTGTGTGTAGTTTGTCATTTTACTGAATATCCATAAGAACAGACAGCTTACCAATATCAGGAAACGCGATTAATGGTCCCTAAACACATTTATTATTTGGTTTATGAGTATATATGCAGGAGACTTATACTCATATGAAATCTGTCCTCAGTAGTTACAATGCAGCGGTGTTAGTCTCCAATAAAAACCGCAACACTGTCAAACCTGACTAGACACAACGTATCTCTTTTTCAAAAATCTATATACAGTTTTTTCTCAGATGTATGGTGATCCTGGTTCTTATGGATATTCAGTAAAATGACAAACTACACACAGTGAATAGAATTTAATACATTTTTTATTCCTTATAAAGGTATATTTCATGGGAAAATATTATCTCAGATATTTCACATCTCTTTTTTATTTGTTGATAATAAAAGTTATATTTTATATTTATTCAAAATATTTAAAATAAAAAATCAAATCAATATTTCTTCTCTTTGTGCGCCAACCAAGAGACAATCCTTTCTATCCCTTTTTTTTTTTTATTCCCTTCTAAAAGAACCTTCCTGTCAATCTTGTCAACCTCCTGTATAGCATTCAGCACTTTCTCCCGATTGTATCCGCTTCTTTCAAACCTATCTTTCAGAACATTAGTTTGTTCTTGATACATTTCTTTTGTCGTGCAATTCCTTTTTAGGCATTTTAATTGCCCTTGAGGAATACTATCTAACCAGTTGGAATGGTGACAACTGTCCACATGAATATAGCTAAGAGAGTCCGTCTCTTTCGTAAATGTCTTAGTATGGAGGCAATTATTTTCAACATAGATGGTTAAATCTAAGAAATTCACTGACTCTCTATCTATAGTATACGTAAGATTTATATTTAAAGAATTGTTATTTAGATAGGAACAGAAAGAATCCAAAGATGACATGTCCCCCCTCCATATGAACATAATGTCATCGATATAACGCCTCCAGGACACCAGGTTCGCTCCAAATGGGTTGTTGTTGAAAACAAAATCCGATTCCCATTTGCCCATGAAAATATTGGCATAACTAGGAGCGAACCTGGTGCCCATGGCTGTGCCCACCTTTTGGATATAATAATCATTCTCTACAATGAAATAATTATTGGTGAGTATGAACCTAATACCCTCTAGGATGGATTCCTGAGTCTACTCCTTCAGTGAACTTGCCTCTAAGGAGGTTTTAGTTGCTAAAATCCCTGCATCATGTTCTATAATAGAATAGAGCGACTTAACGTCAGCTGTTACTAACACAAAATCCTCCTCCCACTCAATGTTAGACAGAAAAAATAAAGCATCCTTTGTATTTTTAAGGTGAGTGGGATTGTTTAATACCAACGGTTGGAGGAAAAAATCAATATATTCTGATAAATTGGCCGTGGCCGAATTGACCCCCGACACTATGGGTCGGCCTGGAGGGTGTGTCGCATCCTTATGGACTTTGGGAAGTAGGTAGAGAGTCGGGACCGTTGGAGTTAAATTAAGTATAAATTCCTTGTCTCTGTCCTCTAGTACCCCCATGATGTTATATTTCTCCAACAAGGTTTGTAACTTAGAGACTATCTTTGTTGTGGGGTCCGTCTTGAGTTTAGAATATTGGCTTTGATCCTTTACATGTAGATCTAAGGAACAAATAAGGTTAGTGATAAAAAAAAAATAATATATAAAAAAAAAAAAAAGGGGCAGACTAGATGGGCCAAGTGGTTCTTATCTGCCGACAAATTCTATGTTTCTATGTTTCTATGTTTCTAATTCTTTGCTATACCACTCACTGTTCATAACCACCACTCCTCCACCTTTGTCGGCAGGTTTGATTGTTAGATCCTTGTTGGATCTTAATTCTTTGAGTGCTGTTCTCTCTTTATATGATAGGTTACATTTGAATCCTCTTGGTTTTATATTTCTAAGATCCTCCTGCTCCATCTCGCAAATCCTCCTCCCACTCTTTTGTGTTAGTAACAGCTGATGTTAAGTCGCTCTATTCTATTATAGAACATGATGCAGGGATTTTAGCAACTAAAACCTCCTTGGAGGCAAGTACACTGAAGGAGGAGACTCAGGAATTCATCCTAGAGGGTATTAGGTTCATACTCACCAATAATTATTTCATTGTAGAGAATGATTATTATATCCAAAAGGTGGGCACAGCCATGGGCACCAGGTTCGCTCCTAGTTATGCCAATATTTTCATGAGCAAATGGGAATCGGATTTTGTTTTCAACAACAACCCATTTGGAGCGAACCTGGTGTCCTGGAGGCGTTATATCGATGACATTATGTTCATATGGAGGGGGTACATGTCATCTTTGGATTCTTTCTGTTCCTATCTAAATAACAATTCTTTAAATATAAATCTTACGTATACTATAGATAGAGAGTCAGTGAATTTCTTAGATTTAACCATCTATGTTGAAAATAATTGCCTCCATACTAAGACATTTACGAAAGAGACGGACTCTCTTAGCTATATTCATGTGAACAGTTGTCACCATTCCAACTGGTTAGATAGCATTCCTCAAGGGCAATTAAAACGCCTAAAAAGGAATTGCACAACAAAAGAAATGTATCAAGAACAAACTAATGTTCTGAAAGAGAGGTTTGAAAGAAGCGGATACAATCGGGAGAAAGTGCTGAATGCTATACAGGAGGTTGACAAAATTGACAGGAAGGTTCTTTTAGAAGGGAATAAACCCAGACAATCGAACCGGGAGAAGTCGAATGGGCATTCGTCACGAGTTTCAATTCACAATATAGATTATTGGAGAAATCGGTTAGACGAAATTGGGACATATTAAAAAAGGACCCAATTATAGGGACGTCGTTACCTGTTAATCCAAAATGTATTTACAAAAAGGCTCCCAATCTGAGAAAGACACTGGTCAAAAGTTACCTACCTCCAAAAAAACGAGAAACAAGAATTGCAACACAGGGTTTCCATCGCTGTGGAGCATGTATTGGATGTAGGGAGGTTCCCAATGATGGATCCAAAAAATTAGAATCCATTTGTATCAATGGGAATACTGTCAAGATCTTGGATTTTATCACATGTAATACAAAGAATGTGGTTTATTTCATTCAGTGTAAATGTAACCTCTTTTATATAGGACGTACCACCCGATCCCTGAAAATCCGCCTTAGTGAACATTGCAGAAACATCAAAAAAGGCCTTGACACCCATGCACTGTCAAATCACTTTAAATGTCATCATGAATGTTCTACTAAAGGGATAATGAAGTTTGCAGCAATTAAAATAGTGAAAAATAATCAACGTAAAGGGACAGTGCATCGTTGTTAGCTAAAAAGGAGATGCAACTTATATATGAATGTAATACCCTTCATCCTATGGGTCTCAATAAAGACTTTGAACTTAAGTGGTTCATTTAGAAATTTAGTTGTGCCTCTATCCCTTTTTCAGTTTGTCTTGTTTGCTATCCTATATTTATGGGGTTTTCCTCCGGTTATGTTTTATTGTTATGCTCTCCTGTTTTATCTAAGATGTTTTATTAAAGATGTTTTCTTATCATCAATGGTGAAATATAGCACCATCTTTTGTTTTGTTTTAAATGTGGTTTTGTTTTATATTTTTACAGCATTTATAAATATTACAGTGTTTTATATGGACTTCCTGTATTTCTACACGTTTCCGCCATGCGGAATGTACTTCCGGGGACGCGGCGGAAGTGACGAGCAGCCGGAAGACGCGCCGGGAGTGATGCGCCGTTAGAGGGCGCACCGGAAGTGACTCTCTGCTGTGAACGGTTGTCATGACTACGGATGGAAGACGCGCAGGAAGTGATGCGCCACCAGAGGGCGCACCGGAAGTGACGCTCTACTATGCGCGGTCATCATGACTACAGGAGACTGATGTCCCGCCGGAAAAGGGACGTTGTGATTGGTTATTAGTGTATTTAAATAGGACATTATTCTGACATGTTCATTATGCCTTGAAAAAGACTCCAGGAAGGAGTTGAAACGCGTTGGCTATTTTACTATTTACACCAGCCATATTCAGCTGATCCGGCTCAATAAGAACCAGGTTCCTGTTCCCAGCTTCCAGATCCGGGTGGTCGTTGGTGATTTAAGAGCTTGTTTGAGAACTTTTTCTGGGTTCTCAGACCATCTGGTAATTATTCAGTGGATCTACTGTGGCTGCCATTGTCCTAATACATACTTGTTTTTACTTGTTGAATGTTTACATCTTGCATGATGTTTATTAAATTTTATGTTGTCTACACATGATGGTATTTTCCCCTCTATTATATATATATGTGAATATACCTGATCAATGAATGAGGTGGAAAGCCAGGATTTCTGAAACTGAATTCAGCCATAAAAGGGACGTATGGTTTAAATTTAGCATTGTATACTGAATCTGTGGCGCCTTGTGATATTTTACTCCTATCCTTTTCTTTCTTTTATTAGATAGGGTCATTATATATTTATTGATGTATTTATTTATAGGTGTATCCATCTATCTGCTTCTATAGTTGGTTTTTAGCCCTAAACATGGTTCCCTACTCCAGAATACTGATCATTGGGGACTTTTGAACACTAATCTTTTAATGGACAAAGTTATTCTGTATATGTTCTGAAGCCTCTGTGTAATATAGATACTGTCAAACAAACTTCAGATTTTAATGACATTAGATTTATTTACTAGATAAAGAGAAAAAAATATTTGGCTGTAGTGGGACTCGACCCTAGGTCCCTTCACTTAGCACACTGAGCCACAACATCCAACTCGCTAATATGGTAGTTTCTAAATACTTAAAGTTGTATATTATTTTTCCTTTAAAAAAAAAAAAACTTTGGTGATGCCTCTCAAATCATCTAAAATTAATTTTGTTTAATTTAATTCAATTTTAATATTTATTATGTATTGATTGTATTTATATAATGCAACTTACAGTGAGCTTACAATATATGTTTTTATATATTTTTAATGTCAAAGATTTACTGATCACTCTTAGCCACCTTTATGAATGGTTATGCACCTGTAACTTGTAATTAATGGTCTCCAATAATTGACATTTACCTTCTGAAGAAACCATTATTACCTGACAATGTAGAAATACATCAAGGACCTTTGGTTACCGCTAATTTCACCACTGGAGCTGAATAGGCATTATTCTACTTGGGTCCACACAAGCAACAAGTCTTCATGAAGCCATGCTCTCCCTCCCCTTGCGGCTACCGATTTCTGTTTGTACTGGCAGCTGTGAAATTAGGACACACCACAGCTGCAGATTCCCATACATCCACTGACTGCCGGGCATGACAGAGAGAAGCATCACACGCCATGAAACGCCAGCTTTAATCTTCAATAGTGGTGAGCCTATGCACCTTACTTAAGGGGAGGTTGAGCATAAAGCAGGCTGGACATCAAATGTGGGATCCTAATAAAAATGTATACCTTCAATAATTACAAAAACTTCACTTAGTGGACCATTGTCACCATAGGGTTAATAATTTGATTTCTACAATGATTTGCAGTGGTTTGCAGTTCCCCAACAAGGCCTGAAAAGGAGATTGTACCATGCAGCACTTGCCTATGCATATTTTTAGAGACTGGCCAACTGTCACTTAACCTTTTAGGCAAACAGGACATTAGCATTTATAATGAGTAAGACGATGAACCCAGGTGCAAAAAGAGAGTCTGCCCAATCCTAACCACAAAATATCTGCCCAATCCGATAACATGGTTAAAACACAAGTGAAAGAAGAAGTGGAGGATCAATGGTGACAAAATATAACAGTATAGTGAGAAAAGGACAATCAAACCAATTAAATCCTTAAGGTCTGTAGTTAGGCCAAGTTTCCTTGTCTAATAAGTCTTCACGGAGACACAATAAACCAACAAAACATGAAATACACAAAAAACAACAATGTGTAATAGTGTTACAAAATAAATCCAAAGCAGATTCCCCTTGTGTTCGAAAAGTAGGAGGTAATTGTGTAGATTTTTGTAATTAAAGTAGGGATAGGATCTCGCCACCAATGGAATAGGTGTAGGGTGTACCAAAAACTCACTTGGAGTGTGTGGTGGAGAGGCACAAAAAGGTTTCTTTAAAAGGGGGCCTGTACCCAAGAGATGGTATCTATTCAGGAAAATAATAATGCGTTCCCAACTCACTTGTCTAGGAGACGAGTTCCATGTATCTGGGTTTCATTATATACTAATCCCACAACAGGAAGACATATTTAACCAACATTTGATCCAAAAAAAGTAAAATTCCATTAAAATTATGTGGCAGGTAAAATCCTATGGATGTCCATATACAGAGTTATGTGTCCCAAGCTGATGGTAAGCAGTGGCAATGATTGAGAAAGAAGTCCAAAAAACAGTTAAGTATGTCCGAATTCAAACCTGTATTAGAACTTCAGCATATCTGTTACAAAGATGGAGTAAAGTCTCTAGAATAGTCCTGAACAAAGCCCAATGGTCTCAGCACCAATGACATTTAAATCCAAAAGCAGTGTCGGACTGGGGCATAAAGGGCCCACCGGGGGAATACAGTGGTAGAGGCCCATCATGTTTAGGGGTGTGGCCAGTGGGCCCCTTGATAAAAATATATAAATACTGCTAGCGCATGCATGATAATGTACCAGATTAATAACAACAATGCACTGTAGAAAATACACCACGGTCCTGTGCAGTATAATATAACATATGTATATCTTTCAAAGAGGGGGTGGGCCTCCAGGCAGGGGGGACCACCAAGGGTTTCCCCTGTACACCTGTTGGCCAGTCCGGCCCTGTCCAAAAGGATCTTTTTCAAGGTGTACCAGTGGGTCCTCATTATGTTCTGAGGAAGCTGCCGAGTTGTTCTAAAGGCAGAGAAACGCGTAAACCCCTTATCTTTTTACTACAAGCCGGCATGTTCATCCATTTCACCATACGACCAGATGATTATGGTATTATGGTTTATATGTTCTGAAAATAAACCACTATCCGAGGAGAGAACGGCACTGGGACTAGCATTTGCTGTGCGGCTCGGGTGCGGTGCAAAGCCCGACACTGTAGCATAGAGGGAAAAGCAACCAGAGGCTGCAGGAGATCTGAGCGCTTGAGGCAGCGCTGGCAGCCCGATCCGGGAACGTGCTGCACGAGGAACGACTTACGTGCAGTGTGGAGCTCGACAATATAGAGGAAGCACATCACGGGACGGCTGCAGGAGAAACGAGCGCCTGAAGCGGCGCCGGCAGCTGTGTCCGGGAGTGGGGCATTGCGGAGCATAAAATAACGAGGTGAGCACTATACTATATATACCTCGTCTGTATGGAACTGTTGCCTATAAGCTCCTTCATCATCAAATAAATATCTCCATTTCCATGGATAAACATTACTTTGCTCCCCCCATGCTACAGTGATTAAGAAGATTTCACACAGTGATTTTCACGGGATAAGTCAATATATATTCTGGTCATTAAGCAGTTTATATTCACCTGATTTCCTGATATGTCCACATAAAAAGGAATTGCTACCAGTGGACGGGAAGAGTGACCACGTTTATAAAATTGGGTACACGCACGAGTACAATAAATCATTAATACCTAGATACGTGTGTATTCTAAAGGACATTCTGCACTATAGCTCTGCTATTGATTTTTAGATACAGTAATCGATCTGTTTTTAAATTGTTCATTTTTAGGATTGTATAAATAATGGAACATCTTTGATTATACTTACCGGCCGGTATTAATACAAATAATCATTTTTTTGTCTTAATAAATCAAAAATCAAAAATTGCATATATTGCTGTATTGTATATTTATTTATAATATTTTCATATCAGCGCTTCTACTTTTCTCCATTTGTGGAGAAAATTCTTTTTGTCCATTTTTTCTGTGGGAGGAGCATACCCACTATAGAGGCTGCAGATATTTAAATATTATCAGCTGGCGCTGGGTGTTTCTTTTTAACACATTTTTTCTGTGTGTGTGAGTGCTTGAAAGTAAAAAAACAACAACTGTTGTACAGCGCTGCTGCAAGGAAGGTGACTGCTGAGGGCAGTCCAGACGCGGGCTGGACACGCAAGTATCACTTTTCTTAAACACTTTTTTTTCCATCCTCTCCTTGATTGTATTATCAATTACTGTCTGTTGTTGTATTGCATAAATTGTATTCATATTACATAAATTGTATTCATATTGCATAAATTGTATTGTTCGATTCTTTTGTACTGTTTGTATTCTTTTTATAAAAGTAATAGGGAGTTAGTCATTCAAATGGGTGGGGCCGTGATTGATAATATCACTCAGTGCATGTCATACAAGATGTATGCGCACCTGGAACAACCGTCCCAGTGTGAATACATCTGCACGAGGTGTGTGCGAACGGCTTCCCAGGAAGCCCAGGTAACTGATATAGGTCAAACCGTTATGCAACTGAGAGATATTCACAATCTCGAGCAAAGCTTAGATAGAACGGTGGAGGAGTTGCAGGTGGGGACACCGGTAGAGGAGGACGAGGACAATCAGGTAGCTAGCTGGGTCATGGTTAGAAGGAAGAAGAAGAGGGGGAGACAGGACAGAAAGCGAGGCACCTAGTCAGATTGAGTGGTAGGGGATTCTATCATCAGGAAGACATACAGGGCAATCTACTACCGGGACCATGATCGCCGTACAGTCTGTTGTCTCCCGGGTGCTCGGATACATCACACTGCGGACCGGGTAGAAAGATTGTTGGATGGGGCTGGGAAAGATCCGGTGGTCTTGGTGCATGTTGGCACCAACGACAAAGTTAGTGGTAGGTAGGATGTCCTTAAGAAAGATTATGGGGACCTAGGCTAGAAACTAAAGGCAAGGACATCTAGGGTAATATTCTCTGAAATATTACCTGTGCCACGCACTAGTCCAGGAAGGCAGAGAGAGATTAGGGAGGTAAATGTGTGGCTTAGAGACTGGTGTAGAAAAGAGGGGTTTGTGTTCTTGGAACACTGGGCGGACTTCTCAGTCTGGGGCCATATTTTTTGTCATGATGGATTGCACCTAACAAGTAAAATGGGAATTAGAAATGATTGCACTTAATGGCCAATATAATATCATGAACATTATAGAGCCATGGTGGGGCGATTCTCACGGCTGGGCAGCAAACATTAGGGGTATACCCTCTTTAGGAGAGAAAGGACTAATAAAAAAGGAGGGGGTGTTTGTCTTGATGTTAAGCCATTCTTAGAACCTTATGTAAGGGAGGTCATTTACGAGGGTACTAGACATAACGTGGAGTAATTATGGGTTGAGATTTCTGGTGGGGGTAAAGAGACAAAAAAGCTTTTAATAGAGACATGCTACAAACCGCCAGATATTAGTGTGTCTGACGAATTACATCTCTTGCAGCAAATCGAAAAAGCTGCAGGAATGGGGGAGGTCATTATCATAGTGGACTTTAATTACCCGGACATAAATTGGAATACCGAAACAGTAAATACAGCTAGGGGAAACAGGTTCTTAAACATGCTTAAAGATCATTACTTGTCTTAGGTAATCGAGGAACCAACTAGACAAAGGACAATACTTGACCTAGTACTAAATAAAAATATGGAGATAATATCAAATGCTTTAGTAGGGGAGACCTTGGGAAATAGCGATCATAATATGATCACATTTAACATTTAACTAAGACTTTGAACTTTAGAAAAGCTAATTTCAACCTGCTGAAACAAGCAATGAAGGACAGCAACTGGGAAATTGTGTTTCATGGTAAGAATACGGCTGAAATGTGGGATGTTTTTACAACTGAGCTCAATAAGTACACTCATTTGTTCATTCCCAAGGTTAACAAAAACAGGAGTAGTAAATTCAAACCGATATGGCTTAATAAGAAGGTCAAGGAACAAATGGATAAAAAGAGGCAAACTTTCAAAGCATTTGAGTCTGACAGGAAGGCGGAATCATTCCAGTTCTACAGGGAATGTAACAAAAAATGCAAAAAAAGAAATCAGAACAGACAAAATAGAAAACGAAAAACAAATTTCATAGGAGAGTAAAACAAACCCCAAAAAGTTATTTAAGTATATAAAAGGTAAAAGTTTAAAAAAGGAAAATATTGGACCACTAAAGGGCGAGTTGGATGTCTTGATTAATGATAGGGAAAAAGCAGATTTATTGAATAAATTATTTTCCATAGTATTCACGAGAGAGGACAAGATGATGGGAGTAGTGCACAACATCAGCAATAAAAGTGACCCGTTGCTAAGTACTTGGTTAAACGAGGAAGTAGTCTGGGAGAAACTAAGTAAAATTAAGATAAATAAATCTCTTGGGCCGGATGGACTACACCCCAGGGATCTTATGGAACTTAACTCAGAAGCTATCGAGTCCCCTATATTTGATTTTCAGTGAGTCAATTACATCAGGAATGATACCGAAGGACTGGCATATAGCACAGGCAGTCCCAATATTTAAAAAGGGAATTAAAACTCATCCTGGCAACTATAGACTGGTAAGTTTGACATCTATAGTGGGAAAAATACTGGAAGGTATATTAAGGGATAGTATAATAGAGTACTTAGATACCTCCAAGGTTATTAATAGGAACTAACATAGTTTTGTGAAGAACAGGTCATGTCAAACTAACTTAATAAGCTTCTACAAGAAAGTGAGCAAAAATATTGATCAGGGTAAAGCAATGGATGTAGTCTTTCTGGACTTTGCTAAGGCCTTTGACAAAGTCCCACATAAGCTTGGAGTGGGAAACACTATTTGTACTTGGGTAAGTAATTGGCTGTACAACAGGCTACAGCGAGTGGTGATTAATGGGTGTTCTCTGAATAGGCCTCCATGCTTAGTGAAATACCGCATTGTTCAGTACTCGGGCCATTGCTGTTTAACATATTCATTAATGACCTAGGAGTGGGCCTAGAAAGCACAGTGTCAATTTTCGCAGGAGATACTAAACGGTGTCGAGTAATTAATTCAGACAAGGATGTTGAGTCTCTATGGAATGATTTATCCAGACTGGAGGTCTGGGCAGACAAATGAAGAATGAGGTTCAATATAGAAAAATGTAAAGTTATGCACTTTGGGACTAAGAACAATTGGGCAGCCTATAAATGAAATGGCAAAAATGTAGGGATAATGGTAGTTGAAAAACATTTGTGTGTGCTCATCAATAATAGACTTAGTAGCAGTACGCAATGTGAAAATGCAGCAACAAAAGCAAATAAGGTGTTAGCATGCATAAAACGGGGAATGGAGACATAGGATGAGAGTATAATCCTGCCACTGTATAAATCATTGTGTCGAAGTCAACAATATTACATATACACCCCATACAAACTCCTAACAGAGAGGTCTATATTTGTTCACATACACACAGCGTGCACAGAATATACGGTAGCAGGGTGTGGTATAAAAGATAGACAGTGTCCAGTTAGACAGTCAATAGATAGACACCATATGTTAGACAGACATTAGGTTGACGGGGTCAAAAGGTCGACATGAAAATTGTCAACATAAAAAGGTAGACACCATGTTTTTTTCATTTATGTGGTTTGTGTGGCTAGTTTTGTCATCTGGGACCCCCAATTGTAGAAAGACACACCCTCGCGGGGCTTGCTTAGTTCGCAATGCTTCGGGCTCGGTGGCTCGCTGTGCTTGCCACAAGGTTTATAACCAACTCTATGCCGACATGGATACAGAAGGTATGAAATTGTCCAAAAACATGTTAAATAAAAACATTTTTTTGTCTATCTTTTTATGTTGACCATTTTCATGTTGACCTTTTGACCCTGTCAACCTTTTGTACTGTCTACCTTTTTCATATCAACCTATTGACCCTGTCGACCTAATGTCTGTCTAACATATGGTGTCTATCTATTGACTGTCTATCTAGACACTGTGTATCTAGCAACCGGATACCATGGTAGCATACGCATTCACATGGACAAGCCACAAAGATATATTCAACACATATTTCATACAACACATAAATTACACATAGACAAAATATGTCAAGCACCGGACATTATAATGTATTTATATGATAGAGTGTAACATCAGATATATTAGTATTATTGGAATGGAACAAGTTAAATATATTATGCTTAGTGTCAAAATGATCAGGAGAATGTGTGTATTAATTTGATAGCTATGGGTAGATTGTAGCACATTGCAACGATTAGTTATGACCAAATATATGAATATGAAGCCACATTCTAAGTGAACAAAAGACTTCCTGAAGACTTGAAACTAGCTACACAGCATGGCCTTGGGGGCAGACACATGTGCCAGCAACACAGGACAAAAGCCCTCACACTGACTTATGAGCCATTGAGTTCTTGAGAAGGTCTGGCCTCTGGACCAATGGAAGGAGACCGAAACCAACAGACTGTTAACTCACACTGTTTGGATATAGGCAGTTTTCTAAGATATGGTTAGTTAGTTGCTTGCTGAGGGGGAGATGGAGACGACTGTGCACTGAGCTACAGGGTGAAGTATGCTGGCTGTAACTGATTCTTTTGTAACTGTAACTGCTTCTTGTGTAGTAACTCTGTAACAATATATATACACACATGTTATACCTAATGATATACTGTACATATGTTATTTTGTATGCATACCCCTTTTAACATCAAATATATACATCTCTGAGTGTTGGACCTCAGTAATACCATGTGTGCGACTGCTTGCTTTCTCTTAAGGGATATAGTGCTGCAACGTTCAGCGCACTTTTATCGTATATGGTAATAAGATGCACCTTGTGTCTGCAGTATATATTAACGCTGGCATTTTAAATATTTATTAGAAATAATCTGAACTTTACAATCGGTACGGCTGCACCTGGAAT
Source organism: Pseudophryne corroboree (assembly GCF_028390025.1). NCBI lineage: Eukaryota > Metazoa > Chordata > Amphibia > Anura > Myobatrachidae > Pseudophryne > Pseudophryne corroboree. The sequence goes on along the minus strand of NC_086454.1, from coordinate 221,478,488 downwards.
ATTGTGTACAGTTCTGTGCACTGCACTATAAAAAAGATATCTTGGAAATAGAAAGAATTCAGAGGCGAGCCACCAAACTGGTTAAGGGGTTAGAGGCACTGAATTATGAGGAAAGACTTACAAGGTTAGATATGTTTACACTGGAAAAGAGGCGGCTGAGAGGGGACATTATTAATATTTATAAATACATTAAGGGACAATACAAGGACTTATCAGATGATCTGTGTCACGTAAATACAGAAAGGAGGAACACAAATTATATGTGATCCAAGGTGTGGTGATTACTTGCAGGAATAATCACCAATAATGTTTTCAAGTGACTGTATATATATATTTTTGTATTCTTTTCAGCCGAGATGTGACAACATGGCTGACATGCAATGTCCTGCATTTCACCCCCATAGGTCCAGGCCAAGAGAGATCTGCAGACCATAAAGTTTGAGATGACATTCCTACATCAAAAGCAGAGATTTGCAAGCTCTGGACATTGAGGGCTGATAAGGCCATTTGTTGTTGTGTCAACAGAGGGGCTGTAAACAGACCAGGTATCCTGTTTCCTGGCTAATGTCTGTCAAAGTCGAAAAATATTGTTATACATATCCATTGTACTAACCCCTCATGCACATGCACGCTGCTCGTGCACCCGGTCCCCCATGCGTACACATACCCGCAAGTTGCGTAAGAGACGTCCCAGCGACTCGTGCGCATGATATGTGTATTTACGGCGGAGTTTGTGAGCGTGTAGCGTGCGACTCGACCGCAGCATATTTAACCCAAATAGTGCATTTTGTAGATATAGTTCCCTTAGACCATAACAGCGAGTAATATTAGTTTAAACAGTTCCTGGACTGAGAGATTCGTCTTTGCATGAAAGGAAGGGTCAGATAAAGGTTGGTAGGTGATGTCTAGTATCCAGCTGTAGGGTATTTTAAGGGTAACATTCCGGTGTAAGATAGGAAAGAATCGCATGTTCCTGCATATAGTTATGTGCAGAAGTAGAAAATAGATATAAATTGTATTTAAAATATATTACGAATGGGGAGGGGACGAGAATGGAACCCAGTCACACATGAATTTCCCACAGACTGAGATACAATGGCCTTATTTACACTAAGCTTTGAGATTCTATGAAGAGGGCATACACCTTTGTTTATGAATAGGGCCAGGTTTCTCTCCAGAATAATGAGTGCTGAGTTGCCATTGTCTCAACTGAAAGAAAGGGACAAACAAGGGTGAACAATGCCCAGGAGCAGAGTATGTTTGGAAGATCAGAAACAATAGCTAACCACAACAAAACCAGATAATTAGGAATTTAGAATACTAACATTCCTAGTCCAAAATCCATGGAGATAGAGGTATTCATTCATATATATATATATATATATATATATGTGTGAATAAATATATAATTCCTAACAAATTGTAATAGCAGGAGTGTGTGTGTGTGTGTATATATATATATATATATATGTGTGTATATATATATATATATATATGAATATGTGGATATATGAATATCTTGAAGATTGAGATAGATAGTAATATCATGTGTGGGTTCATATTGTTCAGAGTCACGTGAACATTAATCTGGTGGGAATAAGAACATTGTTAAAATTTACCTCATTAAGATATTAATAATACCAGATTTATGTTTAATGTGATGGGTTTAAACTGATTAAAGGGCGGGAACTCCACATCCCAAGTCCTAGCCATCGCCCACTTCTTGAACTAACCAATGGTTCCCGGTGCAGGACATGTCCCACCCCCTAACCAATGGAAGAAGAGCACACAGTGTCTATTGTATTATGTATTGAGCTACTGAATAAAGAGCGAGCAGCAGGCCAGGTCACTATCAAAGACTCTGAAGGCTTTCTACCTGATAGCTGAGGACTGGTCCAGGACGCGCTTGTGAACGATTCCCCACGTATGTATATTCTCTGTAGCCATTATTCTCTATTATTCTGTTTAGATTTCCTTGTTAGCTTGTAGTGTATAACTTGTATCTGTTTACCTCTTTTCTCTGAATAATCCACTGCGGTGTTAGAGCCCAGTGGTTTACCACAAACCGGTGTTGTGTTTTCACTTTCCTGCAAAGGGCTTTCATAGCGTATTAATCGGTATAAGGTGTATAAGCATTGTTAAGGTGTAAGCACTGCGGGTACTTCATACCACCAGCGCTACTTAAGGTTTTAAAGGTATTACATCGTTGCAGTACTAGGCTGCTAAGGTTTAAAGTATAAGCATATCCTTACATTGTTTCATTACTTAAGGTTTACTATATATCACTCTGTGTGCGTCCGCGCCGCGTGTGCGTCGCGCCCACGGCACAGCGTCTGATACGCTAAGTGCGTATCCATACGGTACTCAGTACGCAAATAGCGTACTTAGTACGTAGAGTGTGTAATTAGTCTAGCGGCCATAGCGGCTCCACAGTAATAGTGTATAGCTTTATGTTTTAAGATAATATTTGACATTATCATGTCATAAACCTTGCTTTCTTTGAAAGAGATAACTACAGTACACCCCTTACCTCTTTCCTTGGCTGTTGCCAAGCACCAAGTATGTAAAACCTGGTGTAGGTGTTTTATCCAGCAGGAAAGTGGTTAAAAATCCCAAGGGAGGGGGCCTGATGAAGCTGGAGACTATATCTATTCCACTCATAAAAATAGGAGTTGTGATCTCTTGGGAACAGCTAGTATGCTGGAGATGACCTGAGTTATTCTGTGAAGCCCCCACAACAGAAATACTTAAAACTTGTTTGCGTAAGTGAGTAGGGTTTCTGTAAGTTTTATTTCCTTTTCATTTATTGAGATTGCTGTATTCTGTGTGTGTTTTTAAAATATTCTTAATAATTTTTGTAATCTTTTTGTAACCAAAGCTCTGAAGTATTCTTGAAATTAAAATCCTAATTTTAGTTCTGATTCTGTTGTTCTTATGAACTCAACGCCTGTGTGGCTCACGCCTATCTATTTTTCTAAGTATCGCAGTGTGTGTGTGACAGGTAAAGCTAAAGACGCCTGTAACATCCGTAATACGTTGAAAAGTCTTTGCTGGTGGCAGCTGAAAGTATTTAAATAATCCCACTGCTGCCAAAAGTGACCCCGTACGTCGCATGTGGCAGGTGGGGCAAAAGGTCTTAGCTCTGATCCCTATGCGGCAGAACAAGCTACAGGCTGCCTGGGAGGGCCCCTACACTTTAGTACAGCATGTCAAAGATGTCAATTATGTAGTGGAAAAAGGGGAGGGTCGTAAGAGGCAGAAGATGTATCACATTAACATGTTAAAACCTTTTCATGACAGGGGGGCTTGTGTGTTCGATGTGTGTAGCTTGCCTGAGGATGACCAGGAACCTGATCCCTTGCTGGATTTGGCCTCTGCGGCTAAAGGGGGGCGATCCCTGTCAGATGTCCCCTTCGGTGACGAATTGTCTAAGGTACAGTTAGAACAGCTTGCTGACACACTGCGGCCCTACGAGTCCCATTTCACAGGGAGGCCTAGGAAAACACACTTGGTCACACATCATGTAGCTACTGGTGACCAGACCGCCCTCCGACAGTCAGCATATCGTGCCTCCCCAGCAGTGCTGGAGGCAATGAATAGGGAGATCGATGAGATGCTGCAACTAGGGGTGATTCAACGGTCTCACGCTGTATTCTGTGTGTGTTTTTAAAATATTCTTAATAATCTTTGTAACCTTTTTGTAACCAAAGCTTTGAAGTATTCTTGAAATTAAAATCCTAATTTTAGTTCTGATTCTGTTGTTCTTATGAATTCAACGCCTGTGTGGCTCACGCCTATCTATTTTTCTAAGTATCGCAGTGTGTGTGTGACAGGTAAAGCTAAAGATGCCTGTAACGTCTGTAATACGTTGAAAAGTCTTGCTGGTGGCAGCTGAAAGTATTTAAATAATCCCATGTGTCAAAAGTGACCCCGTACGTTGCATGTGGCAGTTCACAAATTGGCATATTTGTGGAATTGGCCGGCAGCATCATCACAATCTGTTTATTAAAAAAAACGCTACACAGGACACAAGGCCACTCACTGAGATTAGAAAAACATTTTCATACACAATGGAGGAAAGGGTTCTTCACAGTAAGAGCAGTAAGTCCATCTACAAGGACATTTTAGAGCACTTCATGCTTCCTTCAGCAGACAAGCTTTATGGAGATGCTGACTTCATTTTCCAGCAGGACTTGGCACCTGCCCACACTGCCAAAAGTACCAAAACCTGGTTCAATGACCGTGGGATTACTGTGCCTTATTGGCCAGCAAACTCGACTGACCTGAACCCTATAGAGAATCTATGGGGCATTGCCAAAAGAAAGATGAGAAACATGAAACTGAACAATGCAGAAGAGCTGAAGGCCACTATAGAAGCAGCCTGGTCTTCCATAACACCTCAGCAGTGCCACAGGCCGATATAATTCATGACATGCCGCATTGAGGCAGTAATTCATGGAAAAGGGATCCAAACCAAGTACTGAGTACATGTGCATGATTATACTTTTCAGAGGACTGACATTTCTGTATTTAAAATCATTTTTTTATTGATTTTATGTAATATTCTAATTTTCTGAAATTTTGGATTTGGGGTTATCTTAAACTGTAAACCACAATCATCAAAATTATAACAAATAAAGTCTGGAAATATCTCACTTTGCATGTAATGAGTCTATATAATGTATTAGTTTCACCTTTTAAGTTGAATTACTGAAATAAATGATCTTTTGCACGAAATTCTAATTTTCTGAGTTTCTCCTGTATATATGGATTGGAGCACCTAAGAGGTAGTTGGAGTTGAGATCATTTACATATGTTCTACATACCAAAGCAAAATATACGTGCATATTTAATATCACCCTTTAGCGTCCTTTGCCTATATCTCTATACATTGTGTGTGTGTGTATATATATATATATATATGTATATGTATAAAATCTAAAATATACACTGTATCTATATAGATAGATGCAGTTGAAATGCTGGATGTTGAGATCAGGAGACCGATGCCGGAATCTTGACAGACAATGATATGCCGACACACAAAATCCCGATGGATGCCTGGTATACCCACTCGCAACCAACTGAGTGGGAATAGAATCTGTGGAGAGCGAAGCGAGCCACCGGCACTGAAGTGTGGCGAGTGCAGCAAGCCCACGAGGGGACTTGCTGCCGGGATTCCGGCAGATGGAATGCCGCTGTCGGTATACTGACAGACGGCATTCCATCTGCTGGTAACTCTTACCGAACCCCTCCAAGCTACTGTATATCACTTGCCCAGGTGTTCCATTGCAATATAGGTAGACAGATTCCCACAATCAGTATATGCACTTGGGGATCTTTAAACAGAAGAATCAGCACTCAAAGGGTGAGATTCAAATAATATATCACGCCCAATTTCCTTTCTAAAATGATCTCCGTTATCGCACATATTGCGCCCATAGTAATCAGGTTTAGCTGTGTAAAGGGTTGGGTGCCTCGCTACTCCGGGGGTAGCGAGCTGAAATAATGATACAACGTCCCTGAGGGCAGAAACAGAACGGGTGTGGAAAGGGGTGAAAAGAATTGAATCCCGCCCAAAAAATGATTTCCAATGTTTCAGAATGTAATTATTTCCCTGTAGAAATGATTAAATTCTCAAACATTGAAATGCATTCCCTCAATGCTAAAATATGATGCTGAAATACAATATATCTTTAAATGCCCCGCATTGCTTATAACTTGTATTCAGGGTTACATGATTTTTCTATGTTTAGCCACATTGTCACATACCTCCCAACTTTTCAGATTATGGATTCAGGATGCTTGCAAGGTTGTAGACACACGTGACCCGGAAAGGGGGCATGGCCTCAGGACAGATGGCAATAAATGTGGCCCACTGGGCATGACCTCACGGGACACGGTTTTCTGCCTGCAGGCGGGCCAGCGGGACAGTGTCCAAACAGCGGTACTGTCCTGCTGGATTCAGGACAGTTGGGAGGTATGATGTCAGTCTATTGTATAGACATCAATGTTGATTAGTCTTCATACTTTTTGCTTATTCTTTACAAAAATGTTGCTGTTTTTCCACAAATATTCGTGCAATTGAAAGTATTACAGTATGTTAAGTTTTGTAGCGCTACTCCAGTGCCGATTAAGCATCCAAAGGATGCTCCACACAGGCACTCTGCAGCCTGTGGAGCTGCCCAGACCATCCTTAGGTGTGACATCATGAAGTCACAAGTTTTTGGGCAGGGCTGGCACAGTGCACACTTCGGTTCTGTTACAGCGCTTTATATTAATATATCTTTCCAATTATACTATCCGATTACTAAGACGGGGGTGCGATTGCAGGTTTCTGCAATGTACAGTAAGTATAAAGCTCAAAAGAAGATCTCTTTCTGCAATGTGCCAATAGCATGAAAAGATTTGATAAAAATTTAACTTTTATTAACCTTCTAGTGGAGGAACTGACATCCAGTCATGGTGGTGATCCATCACACTCCACTGACATTTCTCTAGATCCATCTGTTTCCTTCATCACCTTCGCTTGTTTATGGGACATTTTTTATTGGCACTGTGAGCATTATTATTCTCCTCCATGCCTCTCTGTGTTTTTCTTTTTTGCTTTGCTCCTGTAAATGTGTAATATTGCAATGTACCATGTATCTCTTTCTCCTTATATTGTCCTCTGCATCGGACTATCTCCTCGGGCCTCAGTAGTTACTGTATTATTCTTCAATGTGCTGCTCTCATTTCATATTCTCCCTGCTTCCACCCGGTGACTTTGATTGCAGTATGTACTAGTTTAGTCTATTACTTTTTTTTACATTGTATGTGTTACTCTGCTGTCACCTTGTGGTCAAGTTTGCTAACAACCACTTCTCTTTATTCAGTATTGTTCTCCTCATAATGTTTTGGAGATTCAGTTGTACAGTTATTGCTTACCTATTAACAATAATTGTTCTTGTTTTGTTTTTTCTCTTTGCCTGACTGGTGTTGCTTCGTTAAATTCCTTGTTAAACTATGGTTGAAAATTCAATTAGCTGTGGTAATTTACCATGGGCTAATTGATCCCCCGGGGCTATCCAATAAGCATTGAAGGCAGCCGGCAGGCTGCAGTAAATGGGGATTTTTTTCAGACCTGTAAATAACCTGTTTTCGGGTGCTGCGCACCCATTAACACATAGTTCTGGGAACTTATCCTGGATTCTGTGTATTAACGCCCGAAAACAGTTAATGTAATGAACGAGAAAAAGGAGTCTAATTAAATAGCCCTGGGTGTTAAAGCCTGAGGCTACCATCATTTTTTCACAGCAGAATATTGCTATATCTGCTCATCTCATAGTAAATAATTTCCCCTGTAAATGCTTATAACAGGGGATCATATGCATATTAAATCCCAGGAGGCAAATATATCATCTGTGCATATTTCAAAGCATGTGTTGGGCACCAAATGGTGAATACCAATATCAATACTCTTTTTTTTTTTTTTCAAAATGTTTTTATTAGAGTTTTAACATTTTAATGAAAATAGCAATATATATTACAATCGCAATATTAAGTACGTAATATCAATACTCTTAATATTACAGTTGTGACACCAAAACAATTTTTTTTCCTAGATTGGTTGGTGTGTGGTTTCTCAGATAGTATCAAATTTAAATAAAATGGATAAGGCAACAATAATAACACAAATATATCCACAGTTGGAAAATTATACTTAATACATCTTCTATAGAATTTAGAAAGCAAATATACAGTTATATATTGCCATATAGAACATTTTATTAGGGGTGCACGGAGGGGCGTGTCTATCACCACCTATTGGGCATAACTAACACCACCTATTGGGCATGTAAAGCACTGCATTTTCCATTTTACACAGGCCCAACTCTCTCATACACCCCTCAGAACACACACCACCCACATATTACACTCCACTGTAAACAGCCCTCCGCCCCCATATTACCCCAGTATACACATCACCCTCAAATTTCACATCCTGTATGCACATTCCCCCGTTTATACCACCTGTACATATAGCACCCCCATAATACATTGCAGAATGCACTGATCCCTCCCCCCAGTATACACCACCCCTGTACCTCCCAACTTTGCCTGTGGCTCATCAATGTGGAACCCCAATGTGGCAAAGCATGCACATGCCTGTAAAAGGGGTGTGGCTTCATGGGAATACCCCTGATTATGAGCCATGCCCCCAGCATCAATGTCTCCTGTGAATAGGTGCTGTGAGCATGCAGAGCTGCATTAGCAATGGGACTGGTGGAGCTGCAGCTCCAGTCCCCCCATTGAAAATAGGCCCACAGGATCCCCTGCAGTGAGCCAGTGTCAGCAGAAAAAAAAAGTCCTGTCACTACCAACAGCTCAGCTCACTTAACTCCCGGCTGTCCAAAGTAGCATCACCCATTCACCTCCACCCCGAACTGGCCGGTTGAGCTCCCTACCACCCCACAGCCTATGTCTGAAACTGTGCCCTGAATTTGCCTGAGTTTCCTCCAGACCAGTCCAAAGCTCTGCCTCATACTACCTGGCCCATCTGAAGTTATTTCTTACCATTCCCACTGCTTCCCACAACAAATCGGGATGTAGAAGGAGAAGGGCCTGGGGGAGGAATCTGCTGCCTGTTTCAGTAAGTGGTGTCTGTGTCAGTAATGTGAATTTCGGCTCATACCGTGTGGGGTAATGTGAATTTCGGCTCATACCGTGTGGGGTAATGTGAATTTCAGCTCATACCGTGTGCTATAATGTGAATTTCGGCTCATACCGTGTGGGTTAATGTGAATTTCGGCTCATACCGTGTGCTATAATGTGAAAGGGGCACCAGTACTAGATAGTATAAGGGGTCCTACTACACTGAAGGGCACGCCCCTTTTGTGTGACCACACCCCCTTTTACGGAGCGCGCGTGCATAATTGCTACCTACACTTTTTCATTCCCCCTTCAAAAACTCCACTTCGACCACTGCACCTACATCAGTACATACATACCCTGACATCTTTATATACAGTGACACCGATAGCATGTGCACATACTTTACTTTTGTAGTTTTTTTTTTGTTGGGGGGGGAGATCCATTATTGATCTTGCCCTGGGCTCCAAAAACCCGAGCTAGCTGGGCTTTCCCTGACATGGTCACATCTGATGCGACCAGTCAGAAATGCCAACTCAGTGGGACCTGCCAGGCCTCCTGCAACTGTCGCAGCTCTTACCATCATCAGGAGCAATGGTCACATTGTTTCCGATGTTGAGCTCTGTTTGAAAAACTTTTTCTTTTTATATTTCAAAAATTATTTTTCTAATGAAAAATTTGTGGATAAGTTTAAAAACCAGTTCTTCACCCAATTCGGTCATTAAAACAGGATTTTAATACCTACCGGTAAATCCTTTTCTCCTAGTCCGTAGAGGATGCTGGGGTCCACTTCATGACCATGGGGTATAGACGGTTCCACAGGAGCCATGGGCACTTTAAGACTTTTCAAAGGGTGTGAACTGGCTCCTCCCTCTATGCCCCTCCTCCAGACCTCAGTTATAGGAACTGTGCCCAGGGAGACGGACATTTTGAGGAAAGGATTTACTTTAATACTAATGGTGAGATACATACCAGCTCACACCACAACCATGCAGCACAACATGGCATTTGACAGAACACACGCCAACAGGCTTGAACCAATTACAGCAACATGCTGAAAACTAATATAACACAACTTGTGTAACTCTAATAAACAAAACTGCAGATAAAGTACGCACTGGGTCGGGTGCCCAGCATCCTCTATGGACTAGGAGAAAAGGATTTACCGGTAGGTATTAAAATCCTGTTTTCTCATACGTCCTAGAGGATGCTGGGGTCCACTTCATGACCATGGGGTTTATACCAAAGCTCCAGCACGGGCAGGAGAGTGCGGATGACCCTGCAGCACCGATTGACCAAACTTTAGGTCCTAATCGGCCAAAGTGTCAAACTTATAAAATTTAGCAAAAGTGTTTGACCCTGACCAAGTAGCTGCTCGGCAAAGTTGTAAAGCCGAGACCCCCCGGGCAGCCGCCCAGGACGAGCCCACCTTCCTGGTAGAATGGGCCTTCACCAACGTCGGTAACAGCAATCCAGCCGTAGAATTAGCTTGCTGAATCGTACCTCTGATCCAGCGCGCAATAGTCTGCTTGGAAGCAGGACACCCAATCTTGTTGGGAGCATACAGGACAAACAGAGCCTCTATTTTCTGTATCCGAAATGTTCTAGCGACATAAATCTTCAAAGCCCTAACCACATCTAGAGACTTTGACTCAGTGAACGTGTCAGTAGCCACTGGCACCACACTTGGTTGGTTTATGTGGAAAGATGAAACCACTTTTGGAAGAAAATGTTGGCGAGTGCTCAACTCCACCCTATCCTCATGGAAGATCAGGTAAGGGCTCTTGTGAGACAAGGCCCCCAACTCAGACACCCGCCTTGCGGATGCCAAGGCCAAAAGCATCACCACTTTTCAAGTGAGAAACTTCAACTCTATCTCCTGGAGAGGGGTTTAAACCAACTCGATTGAAGGAACTGCAACACCACATTAAGGTCCCATGGTGCCACTGGAGGCACAAATGGAGGCTGGATGTGCAGACGCCCTTTCACGAAGGTCTGAACTTCTGGAAGAGCAGCCAATTGTCTTTAAAAGAAAACTGATAAGGCCAAAATCTGGACCTTGATTGACCCCAATCTAAGGCCCACATCCACACCAGCCTGCAGAAAATGGAGAAAACGTCCCAACTCAAACTCTTCCGTAGGCGCCTTCTTGGATTCACACCAAGATATGTATTTTCTCCAAATACGGTGGTAATGTTTAGACGTTACTCCCTTCCTGGCCTGAATAAGAGTGTGAATGACTTCCTTGGGAATACCCTTTCGGGCTAGGATCCGGCGCTCAACAGCCATGCCGTCAAACGTAGCTGCGGTAAGTCTTGATATATGCACGGCCCCTGCTGTAGCAGGTCCTCGCGAGGAGGAAGAGGCCGAGGATCTTCTATGAGCAACTCCTGAAGATCTGGGTACCAAGCCCTCCTTGGCCAGTCTGGGGCAATGAAGATTTCTTGAACTCTTGTTCTTCTTATTATCCTGAGAACTTTTGGGATCAGCAGAAGTGGAGGGAAGACATACACTGACCGGAATATTCACTGGGCCACCAGTGCATCCACTGCTATTGCTTGAGGGTCTCTCGACCTGGAACAATATCTCTGAAGCTTCTTGTTGAGATGAGACGCCATCATGTCTACTTGAGGAACGCCCCAGAGAATTGTCACCTCTGCAAAGACTTCTTGGTGGAGGCCCCACTCTCCTGGATGGAGATCATGTCTACTGAGGAAGTCTGCATCCCAGTTGTCCACTCCCGGAATGAAAATCGCAGACAAAGCTCTGACATGTCTTTCTGCCCAGAGGAGAATCCTTGACACCTCTGCCATTGCTGCTCTGCTTTTCGTTACGCCTTGCCTGTTTATGTACGCGACTGTTGTTACATTGTCCGACTGGATCTGCATGGGATGATCTTGAAGAAGATGTACCGTTTGTAGAAGGCCGTTGTAAATGGCTCTCAATTCCAGAACGTTTATGTGAAGGCAGGCTTCCTGACTTGACCATTTTCCTTGGAAGCTTTCCCCCTGAGTGACAGCTCCCCAGCCTCGGAGACTTGCATCCGTGGTTACCAGGACTCAGTCCTGAATCCCGAACCTGTGTCCCTCCAATAGGTGAGAACTGTGTAGCCACCACAGGAGCGAAATCCTGGTTTTTGACGACAGGATTATCTTCCGGTGCATGTGTAGGTGGGATCCGGACCACTTATCCAACAGGTACCATTGGAATACTCTGGCATGGAATTTGTCAAACTGTATGGCCTCGTAGGCCACCACCATCTTCCCCAACAACCGAATGCACTGATGGATCGACACACTGGTTGGTTTCAATATCTGTTTGACCATTCTCTGGATTTCCAGAGCCTTTTCCACTGGAAGAAATACTCTCTGAACTTCTGTGTCCAGAATCATCCCAAGAAAAGACAATCTCGTTGTCGATTCCAACTGAGGCTTTGGAAAATTTATGATCCACCCGTGTTGTTAGAGTATGGACAAGGAGAGTGTGATTTTCTGCAGCAACTGCTCCCCGGATCTCGTCTTTATCAGGAGATTGTCCAGATAAGGAATTATATTGACTCCTTTTTGACGAAGGAGGACCATCATCTCCACCATCACCTTGGTGAATTCCCTCGGTGCCGTGAAGAGACCGAAAGGCAATGTCTGGAACTGGTAATGGCAGTCCTGAACTGCAAATCTCAGATAAGCCTGGTGAGGAGGATAAATGGGAACATGCAGGTAAGCATCCTTTATGTCTACTGACACCATGAAGTTCCCTTCCTCCAGCCTGGAAATCACTGCCCTCAGTGATTCCATTTTGAACTTGAACCTTTTCAAGTAGAGATTCAGATCTTTTAGGTTTAAAATTGGTCTGATCGAACCGTCCGGCTTCGGAACTACAAAGAGGCTTGAATAAAACCCCTCTCCTTGTTGTGACAAGGGTACCAGAACTATGACCTGATCCTGACATAACTTTTGAATTGCCGTTGTTACTACCTCTCTTTCTGGAAGAGACGCTGGCAAGGTCGATTTGAAAAATCGGCATGGGGGGACGTCTTGAAACTCCAGCTTGTACCCCTGGGATACTATTTGTAAAACCCATGGGTCCAGGCCAGATTGAATCCAACCTTGACTGAACAGTTTCACACGTGCCCCCACCTGAGCGGCCTCCCGCAAGGGAGCCCCAGCGTCATACTGTAGATTTGGCAGAAGAAGGGGTTGACTTCTGCTCTTGGGATCCTGGAGACACTGCGGATTTCTTTCCTTTTCCCCTTCCCCTACCTGCAAAGAAGGGGGAACCTTTGGCCTTTTTGTATTTGTTGGGCTGAAAGGAATGCATGTGAGAGTGATGTGTCTCTATTGCCGGTGCAGGAGCATAAGGGAAAAATGTCGACTTACCTGCGGTAGCCGCCGAGACTAATACATCCAGCCCATCACTAAATAAGGCCTCACCTTTGTATGGGACAGCCTCCATATTCTTTTTGGAATCTGCATCCGCGTTCCACTGGCGAATCCACAATGCCTGCCTAGCCGATACTGCCATGGTAGCGGTTGTTGAACCCAAGAGTCCAATAGCCTTCATTGCTCCTAGCATGTATGCGGCCGCGTCTTTGATATTACCTAACTTTAGGAGTATCTCATCTTTATCAATCGTGTCAATTTATTATGACAAGTTGTCTGACCATTTTTCAATAGCACGACTCACCCATGCGCAAGCAATTGTGGGCCTGAGCAGCATACCATTGGCAACATAAATGGATTTTAATGTAGTCTCCATTTTGCGGTCTGCCGGCTCCTTTAGCGAAGCCGTCCCAGGTGCAGGGAGAATCACCTTCTTTGTCAATCTAGACAGGGCACTGTCTAACACCGGGGGTGACTCCCATTTTTCCTGTCCTCTAAAGGAAAGGGATAAGCCATCTGAATCCTTATGGGAATGCGAAATTTCTTTTCAGGATTCACCCACACCCCTTCAAAGAGAGTATTTAGCTCGTGGGAAGGAGGGGAAACAACCTTAGATTTCTTTTCTTTATAGAAATAGGCTTTCTCCTGAGGTACAGGAGGGGCTTCAGTAACTTCCAAAACTTCTCTTATAGCCACAATCATATATTGTATATTTTTCGCCAATTTATGATCTTCTTCCCTGGAGTCACTATCGTCGACACAGGAATCAGAGTCCGTGTCGGTATCAGTATTTACAATATTTGCAAACAGTCTTTTAAGTGACCCAGAGGGGTCGCCTGCGGATGGGAGAACAGAACCTTGAAAAATCACATCTTCCACAGATTTTCTCCAGCATTCTGCATGAGATTCAGACTTATCTAATCTCCTATTGATATGATGCACACTATCACGTATTTTTTTCACCCATGCAGGCTCTTGGTGTGCCCGGCAGCACCATCACATTACAACTCTGTGTCCCTAAAATGGCTTCCTCAGGGGAAGAACTCCCTGCCTCAGACATGTCACACTCGTGCACACACACCACAGACACTCTGGGACTTATAAGGGACAGACCCACAGTAAAATCTGTCAGAGGGACACAGTTAGGAGCAGCCAGTTCACAACCCCATCGCCAGTACACAATGTCTGTGAACACAAAATGCCCACTGACACAAGCGCTTTTTATAATGTAAATACACCCTGTAAAGCACCAAATTCACTGTGCCCCCCCCCCTTATTTTGCACCCTGATACTTGTATTCAGCAGTGGAGGAGGACCAGCGTTGTCTCTGCAGCTGAGGAGAGAGAGAAAATGGCGCTGAGCAGTGTGCTGGCTGACTGAGGAGGAAGCTCCACCCCCGCAATGGCGCATTTCCCCTCAGAGATTTTTCACAGAATATTTATACAGGCGGGGGTAGGGCTGTGCCTTGGCATCTTATGCCCCCTGTTAGCCAGTTTACAAGGTTATTTGCTGCCCAGGGCGCCTCCCCCCCTGCACCCTGCAGTGCCTGTGTATGTATGGGCAACAATGGCGCGCTGCGCTCCCGCCAGCCGCGCTGTACCTTTAGCCATCACTATCTTGATTGAAGATTCATCTTCTAACGCTCACCTGTCTTCTGCTTCTGGCTCGGTGAGGGGGGTGACGGCGCGCTGTGTGAGTGAGCATCTAGACACGGCTAGCATTCAGTACCCTTCAGGAGCTAATGGTGTCCAGTCAGCCAGAAGCAGAGCCATGAAACTCTTTAGGAAGTTGGTTCCTACTTCTGCCCCCTCAGTCCCATGAAGCAGGGAGACTGTTGCCAGCAGTTCTCCATGAAAATAAAAAAACTAACATAAGTCTTTTCAGAGAAACTCAGTAGAGCTCCCATGGAGTGCATCCAGTCTGCCTGGGCACATTTCTAAAACTGAAGTCTGGAGGAGGGGCATAGAGGGAGGAGCCAGTTCACGCCCTTTGAAAAGTCTTAAAGTGCCATGGCTCCTGCGGAACCATCTATACCCCATGGTCATGAAGTGGACCCCAGCATCCTCTAGGACGTATGAGGAAAAAAATATTTTCGGGGTAGTTTTCAGATTTTTTTTTTGCCAGTTAAGTGGTGTCTGTGTCCATGTGTTTGTGTCAGTAAGTGGGGTGTGTGTCATGTATGTGTGACAGTGAGGGGTATCTGTGTCAATAAGTTGCATCTTTGTCAGCAAGGGGTGTATGAAGGGGCACATCTACAGAGGAGGAGGCCCATGTTCAGGCTCCATTTGGACCCCCTCCTCTCTAGCTGACAGCGCTGTAGGTCTGGGCACTATGGTCACTAGTGCAGAGTCTAGTGCACATGCGCAGGTCTCTGGGAAAATGGCCATTTTCCCAGTGATTGTCTTACTGTGCATGTACAGAAATGCTGTGTAAATGGCCACGTGACATTTTCCTGGGGATTTCTGCAGTGCAGCTGCTAACATGGGACTCCGGAGGGTAATTATTGAATAAATTGGGTGCATGGTGTGCGGTGTGGGCCCCCATAACCCCGGGAGCCCATGTACACCGCATACACTGCACCCATTATAGTGTGTATATTTATGTGCTAATAAGTGGTGTTTGTGTCAGTAAGGGGTATATGTCAGTAAGTGGTATGTGTCCGTAAGTGTGTCTGTGTCAGTGTATTTGTGTCAGTAAGTGGTGTCTGTATCTGTAAGTGGTGTCTGTAAGAGGTGTCTGTGTAAGTAAGTGGTGTCTGTGTCAATTAGTGTGTGTCATTAAGTGTTTGTGTCAGTGTGCCTGTGTCAGTAAGTGTGTCTGTATCAGTGTATTTGTGTCAGTAAGTATGTCTGTATTTGTGTCAGTTAGGGGTTTCAGTTAGGGGTGTCTGCCAGTAAGCAGTGTCTGTGTCAATAAGTATCTGTGTCAGAAAGTGGTTTGTGTGTCAGTAAGTGTGTCCCAGGAGCCCTCAGTTCCCTGTCTGCTCTGTTATGCCTCCGTATCTGCTTTCCATTTCCAGTCTGCTATGATTTGCTCCTTCTCTGCTACCCTTTCCCAATCTGCTCTGTATTGCCCCCATCTTTTCTAATCTTTCCACATTTGCTGAGTTTTATCTCATCGTTGCTCTCCTTTCCACCTTCACTTTTTCATATGGCAGTTACTGTGATGCTCTCTGTATTCTATGGAGTTCACTGATGCTCTGTATTATATGGTGATCACAATCTCTTTCTTGTTACAGCGCCACTGTTTGGTGGTTGAAGGTAGGCAATAGCTATGACACCCCATATGTAGACCACACCCACACCACATTGGTCACACCCTCACATCATTAGTCACACCACCACAGCTCCTGTTACACCTCCTGCCAAAGCACACACAGCCTTTCAGGAATGTCAGCTCCAGGCCCATGTGGACCTTAATCTGGCACTGCACACAGTGTCTATTCATGCTGCTCTGCTAAACAGGGCAACGAGTGACAGGAGACTTCCAACTGCTCCCCCTCCCCCCCCACACTGCGGGACACTGCAGCCCGCAGGTGGAACTGTGGGTCAGTGCCCAAAAACAGGACTGTCCTGTGAAAATCGGGACAACTGGTAGGTATGCAACCCTCCCCCATATTACCCCTAGTACATACAGCACCCATTAATTGTCACAACTGAGGGCTGAGGCTGACTGAGGGAAGCCTCAGATGTAGGGGATGGCATGTAGGTGAACCGTGGAGGTGAGATTAGGTTCCTAGACATACAGGATGTTAGAACACCATGAACCCGAAGGCATGACCACAACGGAGTAAAATACAACAGTCAGTTTATTGAACACACAGTATAAATCTTGGCAATGTTAAACTCTCTCTGGCAACAGTTTGTCTTCTTACTATCTTCTTGACTGATAACAGATTTAAAACCTATATGTCTCCCTTCCAAAAAGAACATGCAATGTTGATAAATTTTCTTTGGTAACAGTTGGTTTTATTGTGATTATCTTTATGCACTGCAGAATTTTCTTTGGCGACAGTTGATTTGTTGTGATTATCTTTATGCACTGCTGATTCGGTCTGGCAACAGACTAAAAAACCCATATGTCCCCCTTCTAAAAGGAACGTGCTTTGCTGTTAGCCTTCAGAGGCAACTTTTGGCTTGGACATCTGTTTTAGACATCTATAGAACATTTCTGCTCAAACTGAGCTATAATATTGATAAGCATCCACATATTTATTAGGGTCACTTTAATGATGTCTCACAGATGTATGACCAATAGGATTACACGCTTGCTATGAGCAGGATTTATGAACAACCATTGTATATTTTTATCTGATTCATTCAGTGTAAATGATTTGCCACAAATTGTGTTCAGCCTGATGATTACCAGAACCTTGGTGTCCTTTTGATATATATATTGTGCACTCTGCACAACTAATTTTTCATTTACCCAGTATATCTAATTTTTCTACTCTAATTTTCCACCTATGCCATTAGGCACTGTATGGTAGCTATATCTTTCTCCCTTCACTCTATCTTCTTATATCCATGTGCTCTCTCATCCAGTCCCCATTGTATTACATAGAGAGAAATTAGCGTGAGATTCACGCTATTCTGGACAGAAGAAGCACACTTTTTATTCGCAAGGAGTAAGTACTCTCTTATCCAGCAGATTACTGCCAAACGCCACAGGAGACACCAAATCTCATCCGATCTTGGAAGCAAATCTCTGGAAGGCCTGGTCAGTGCTTGTCTGGGAGACTGCCAAGGAATACCAGGTGCTGTAAACATTCTTGCTGGAAAACAGAAGGAAGAATTCCTCTTTTCTTTCCCCCCCCCCTTTTTTTTTTCTCTCACACTCTTTCAATAGCATACTTACTTCATATGTTGATTCATTATGAAAGATCTAGGAAGTGTATGCATTAGCACATATAGGGGGAGATTCAAATGTTTGAAAAGTCAGTTGGGAGTCTGTTTTTTCCTGTCTATTAGATAGGAAAAAACAGACACCCAACCGACTTTTCAAACATTTAAATTCCACCCATAGTATTCCAACGGTGTTATAAACATTTATTCTCACCGTTACAGCCTTGATATCTTCATAATTCTCACCATTCAATAGAATATATATTTTTGTATGGTTTGCTTGATTAATACGCCTATGGTGACACCACTGTTAGATACTATAATGGAAGGTGGATCAATATCTAGTTAGGCTACAAACTGTCCTTTTCCTAATATTTAAGATTACTATTTAACAGTGGTAAGATCATCATACGGGATACCTTTCAGGGAGTAGTAAGCCTTTTTATGTAATTGCAGCATTAACAAGTAATGCCACCCCTGTGATTATATACTACATTAAAATTTTCCCCTAGACGGTATTTACTGTTTATTGGGTTTCAATTATTTAATTTGTGTCACACTATATTTTATATTATCCTAATTAAAAGTTACATTTTATCGTCTAATCATTTCTCAATTTAAGAGTGCCCCGGCACCGAGTCTTTCTTTTTTCTTTTACTTTTTATGCAATGAGATATCTTCAACAGTGAGTGCAGAATGAAAATGCAGTACAGTTCCTGGGAATGCAACTGGTATTTGAGACTGTGGCTATGCAGAACAAGATTACAAAGTCAAATCCAGAGTTGGAAAGTCCGTGGCCACAGCTAACCGCTGTATTGAGGAACGAGCAAGTACTGCCCAGTAGGTGGTAAACAGGAGACTGGGATAGGTACTGATACACTGAGGTTGAAGAGATGTAGATAGGATTGCCAGAGACTACCGGACGGAACCGGTGTGAGGAAAGATGGAGAGCAACAGTTTGATGGTGAGCATCGATGGATACTGTGGTCCGATGTTGTGTGGAATGATATGCAGGGCGATATATGAATACCGCTGGAGATGATGTGAGCACCGCTGTAGGCAGATGGTAACACCAATCACTGCTGGAAGCTGAAAGCGATGTAAGTGACACGCTGGAAGCCAGTGACACTTTACCACAGAAGCTAGTGAGCGATGCCGTAGATAATGGAAGCAATAAAAACGATACCAGGACACCGCTGGAAGCTGGAGGCAGAATAGAACCAATGCTGGAAGCCGATGTCAGGACCGCAGTAGAAAGCCAGGAAGCAGAGCTGGAACATTTCAGGAGTCAGGCTGCACCACAGGATGGTAATTGGTGCCGGTCTCTTGGAGAAGCTGAATCACAGGAGCTGGAATACCTGGAAAGTCAAGCTGCAAATTCACCAAACAGGAAAGACATGTATGCAGGATTGACAACCAAAGCACTGACGATTATCCAGCCCTGGAGCAGGATATTTATACAAGCTGGTGAGCAGGGATAGGCTGGATTTACACAGAGTGCAGACTGCAGCGGATAGGCTGAAAACAATATGTGATGAAAACAAACATGGCTGCGCCCATGTTTGAAACTGGAGGGAAAGTCTGTTTGTATTTTACATGTGAGAATCGGCAGTAATGGCGGTGGAGGCCGCAAAGAGCAGAAGACACCATACTTTAAACAGATGAATGTTTAATATATTGTTGCCATGTCAGCGCTGCTGCGATCACAGAGGAGAACCTTGAGACACAGATATGCAGCACGCTGGCCGCAGACAGCGCAGGTGGAACCCAGGCCTGGAACGCCGGGCCAGTCTCAGAAGGCACTTAGCAGGTAAATAATAGGGGCTAATAACCCGGATCGTGACATTAATATTACACTGCAGTATGCACAGCCCCCTCACCCATATTACACACTAGTACACACATGCTCCTCCCCATCTTGCTATCAATACACATAGTGCCTCTATATTAAACTGCAGTAGGCACAGTTCCCTCCCCCATATTACACCTAGTACACACAGCACCCTTTCCCCATATTAACCCATGTACACACAGCATACCACCCCCATATTACACCCAGTACACACAGCATACCTCCTCCATATTACACCCAGTACACACAGCATAGCACCCCCGTATTACACCCAGTACACACAGCATACCTCCCATATATTACACCCAGTACACAATTTATTTATTTATTAACAGTTTCTTATATAGCACAGAAAATTCCGTTGCGCTTTACAATTGGAAATAACAATGGTGGTCATTCCGAGTTGTTCGCTATTTCTTTCGTTCGCACAAGGTATGCGCAAAATTGCGAACATGTTGCAAAATAGCGAATATCCGCCTCCAACGTATTTTTGCTAATTCGTCCGCAGTATTACACAAAGTGGGCGTATGCCAAATGACATCGCACTAATGCAAACCCATCGCAATACCACAAACCTCATCGTAAAAATCCTAACTTCTCGTAGATTTACACATTCCTCTTAAAATTGCACACGCTTTTGGTAAAAAAAACGCACAGCAATGGTTTTTTTTCACTTTTAAGTTCAATAAGGCTCCACAAGCCTTCCTCAATTACGAATCCAATTAGTGTAATGATTGTTAATGGTCATGACCAATTAAGTCTCCAAATAATACCTGAAGAACACTTTGTAGGCATAATTGGCCATTAACATTGTAAATAAGTTATTTTTAATATAGATGTGGGAAATGTGGCTTGTTTTTTTTTTTTTTTGTAGAGGTGTAGTGTGTGTTAGGGTCTCTTGCTCTGTGCTGCCACGTCGTCATGGCAACCGGGAGACAAGTGCTAGCGGAGTAACCTGAGCGTAGCTGATACTCCGGTTCGGGTCTTTTGCTGTGCAGTGGTTACAGGCTCTGTGCACGCCAGGGGATCCGGTGCTGGTTTTTGTGCTCACAGTCTGTGAGGTCTGAGTGGGGCGTGGACAGCACCTGCTATATAAACCCTCTTCTCAGGTTAGGCAGATGCTGCTGAATCTTTGTTGGTTAGTCAGTTCCTGAAAGCTAGCTAGTACTGTGTAAACTTTGTATTTGTTTGTTGCTTACTGCAAATTGGCCTTGGGATTTGGTATTACACTCTGCCAATCCAGACCTAGCAGTAAGACTGGAGTCAGTCGTTTAACCTGCTGGGGTTCTTTTGCTACTCTGTGAACCTAGCAGGTTTGCGGCTGTATTCTCAGACTTGCCTGCCAAAATCCTTTCTCACTGTGCAAGGTGTTCAGGTGTCAGTTTAGTGGCAGTAAGCTGAACCAGTGCACTGCAAGTGAGGACTAGGATTGTGGAGACTCTCCTTGTGTCTATTACTCCATCTCTGACCAAGGAGTTTACTGCCACACCCGTTGGTAACCCTTTAGGGTTTTGCTGTTGCCCTTAGCAACAGCATTTCGGGTTCTCTACGTATTAAATCACAACATCTCGCTTCTTTCCATCTGAGCATTTCTAATACTAGGGAGACACCCAGTTTCTTAGCCTTTGGGCTTCTCTGTTCACTTTGTGTTTATTTTGTTACCCTATCACCTTCTATGTATGTAATGTCATATTCCCCAGTCTGTCTGTGAGTTCATTTGTTTTGCATCCCTCTCCGTTCAGACACCAGTACATTCCTGCTGGCACTGGTGTGCATAACAGTGTGTGAATAAATGTGTTAACATGTTTTTAAAATCAATAAGCTCCTAACTTTTTTTAATGTTTTTTTTCGGTATAAATTTTAAATTCACATTCTTAAGTTACATGTCAGAAATGTTTAAGCTAACCAATTTCTGCTAGGCAATCTGCAGTTCCTTTATTGCATAAATAAACACAACACCCGATTAACTTGAATCAAAAATGTTTATTTATTTTTTATTTTTTTTAAACAAAATTTTGTGAAATATATATATATTTTTTTAAAACAAATTTTTCCAACAAATCGACTGTTGCCAGTAAATTTTGTAGTTGCTGGCGCATGCTGGCCAGAATTTCGCCCAAACTTGTGGGATCTCCAACCGCAACATCTGAAATTAAGATGCAAAATAAACATTAATAACTTCCTCACATTACCTATTATACAAACAAGGCACAAAGCACACTTTAATGCAGGCATGTCCAAACTGCGGACCTCCAGCTGTTTGTAAAATACATATCCCAGCATGCCTTGACCCAGTTTTGCTGTCAGAGAATGCAAAAGCTGTGTCTGGCCATGCTGGGATGTGTAGTTTTTCAACAGCTGGAGGGCCGCAGATTGGACAGGCCTGCTTTAATGGCCAAGTAACTACATCATGGATGTTTTAATGAGAAAACATTAGCAGAACAACACACAAGCCTGCTCAGCAAGGTTTTTTATTTTTTACTTAAACAAAGTGTACGACACCATGGGGTACATACAGTAATATGGGAGTTATATTGTAGATGGAATGTTACCCATAGCAACCAATCAAAATCAACATATTATCTTGTAGAAGGTGCAAAATAATTGAAAAGTATGATCTGCTTGGTTGCTATTGCCAAAATACCAACTTAAATAGTAATACCATCTTAGTAAATGTAGCCTCATGCAGGGATTCATTCACATCTGGAGTGAAGCAGTCTTTTTTTTTTTTTTTTGGCCCTGCATCATCACACTGCATATCCACATCTTCAGAAGGACTACATATCCTAGCATGCCCACACTCCATGAAAGCCTGCCTTACAACATAAGGTCAAACAGCTTTCTAAATGTATAAATCCTAAATAGTAGGAGTGTAACTTTCACAACACAAATCACTGTGTCCTTAGCCTGCCTAACAAAGTGACTCCTGCGACTTTAATTTGAAAATATTGCAATACCCAGGCACAATTTTAAAAGTAAAACCACACAAAAAGTACCACTCAGGTCTAAATGTTTTGCATATAACGTATCACATACAAACCCTGTTGTGCAGCCAAACCTGTCGACATAGTGATTGGCGACTCAGAGTGGGCATCCTCAACATTGCAGATGTAGACACTGTACATATAATGTTCCTCACACAAATGTAAATGCATCATCCATACCATGATGAACAAGACAAGCATTTAACCTTGACAAAAGATTGCCCACAGTACAACACTGCATTTATTTGAATGTGTCATTTTTTTTTATAAAAAAAAAAAGGAATGTGTGTGAACTTACTATCCTCTGCCACTTGCCCACCTCCCTCAAGTGGCTCCGGGGCCTCTGCTGCCCATTCTGATGGCGGCGAAGGTGGCTGGCTGGGGGATGGAGGCTGGATGGGTGAGGTTGGCTGGATGGGGGATGGGTGCTGGATGGGGGAAGGAGGCAGGATGGGGGAAGGAGGGTCTATTTGTGTAAGAGGATGGAAGGGGGAGGACCTTACAGAGGGGTTTGAGAATGATAGGGTGAGGGTGGTGGAGTGGATTTTTGGGGCACAGAGGGGGAGGGAGGCAGAGAGGGGAATGGTGAAAGAGAGGTGTATTGGGCCGGAGAGGGTGATTGGTCGGGAGAGGGGGTTTGGGAAAGAGAGTGGGATTGGGCCGGAGAGGGGGATTGGGAAAGAGAGTGGGATTGGGCTGGAGAGGGGGATTGGGAAAGAGAGTGGGATTGGGCCGGAGAGGGTGAGGTGGCCGGAGAGGGTGAGGTGGCCAGAGAGGGTGAGGTGGCCGGAGAGGGGGTGTGGGCTGGAGAGGGGGAGGTGGCTGGAGAGGAGTGGGCCGGAGAGGTGGAGGTGGCTGGAGAGGGGGAGTGGTCCGGAGAGGGGGAGTGGGCCGGAGATGGGGTGTGGGTCGGAGAGGGGGGTGTGGGCTGGAGAGGGGGTGTGGGCTGGAGAGTGGGTGTGGGCAGGAGAGGGGGAGTGGGCTGGAAAGGGGGAGGGGGAGACAGAAGGGGAGGGGGCCTGAGAAGGGGCCTGGTGTGGGCTCCCAGCAGCAGCAGCTTGCCGTTGTGCTCGCCCTAGAATGACATATGTAATATTTAGGTTGTAGCATATACATTTATAACATCAGCATATTCCTATTACTCTGTTCTGTCCCATGTTAAAGAGACAGGGGTAACATTAATAAGTTTTTTTAATGTTTAAACTGGTGATGTTGCCCATAGCAACCAATCAGATTATATGTAACATTTATTAAGCTGCTTCTATCAGATAATATATAGAATCTGATTGTTTGATATAGGCAACATCACCAGTTCAAAAAACCTCCCACATTATAAAATTAAACCCACTGAGCAAGTTATTGGGTTAAGTTGACAGGCTGTGTAGCAACTCTGCACAACAACATTCACTTTTGCAGAAGCACCTTGCTACACAGTCAGTACTGCTTGCCCTACCCACACACACTGTCATGTTTATTCTACAATAGTTTATTGTAAGTGGGCAAATTTTCACACTCTCACTTAGTGAAAGTAGGCAAAGTTTATGCTAAAATTCTCAGTGTTATTTACTGTAATATTTTACTTACTGCGCCTACGTATGTCACGGATTTGTTGGCGGAGCTCCGCCAACAGGTCCGGCGTACGCCTGCGGAGGTCGCTCCAGCGCCTCTCCAGTTGAATAATGGTCCTCCTGCTGCGGACTCGGGATCTCAATAAGCGGCAGACCTCCGCGTAGGCCTCGCGCTTTACCCTATTTGGGATAAAGGGCCCTGCGCGGCCTACGCGGCGGTCCATTACTGCCACCAGAACGCGCAGCTCACGGCGGGAAAAAGCTGCTGCACGCATGATGGCAATGGCATTTTCCATATATGGGCTAATATTTATAGTGTGTGGTGGCATGTGATTGGTGGTAGATTTATGATGTCATCTAATAAACTTTATTGATGTGTGCATTGCATAAACTTTATTGATTTGTGCATTGCTGTGAAGGACAGAGGGGGTAGTTCGCTATAGCGGAAATTCGCAGTCGCGGAAGAACATCCAAAAAATACGTACACTCACAATTACACATACACACTCACATACAAACACACACACACACACACACACACACACACACACACACACACACACACACACACACACACACACACTTTTGGAAAATTAATTGTTACAATCTGTGTACTCACCACATTTGCCAAGAACAATCAGCTGCACAAAGTCACAAAGTTTACAACATTTAGGATCATATGTTGTGTATTTTGTAATGAAAACAGAAGCACAAAAAAAAAAAAAACAGTTATTACACCAATTATGCAAAGTAAATATAATAAAAAAAAACAAAAAACAGCAGATTGTTTCATAATACATTGTAAGGTTAATATGTAAGAATTTTAACATAAACAACGAATAATATAGACACACACACCAAAACAATTGCACTATGAACTTTTAATAGCTACCTAAATGACATCAGAGCAAATTTTTTAAAAATATGTAAAAAATCACTATACCTGAAATAATCCCGCACAATGCGTGCCCTTACTTCATTTCCCCTCCGGGAAACACTCCCCCCACCGACTGTCCGCCCAACCCCTGGCTCCTTATCAGGCAATTCCTCTGTTTGAGGAAGCTCAACGCGACTCCTTACAGCGATGTTATGTAGGATAGCGCACAGGACCACAATTTTACTTACCATCTCCGGTGAATACATGATGTCGCCACCAGTGCGGTGGAGCACACGAAAGCGCCCTTTAAGGACACCAATCGTGCGCTCCACCAGCTGTCTAGTGGCAGTAAGCGCGGAGTTAAATGCCGTCTGTGGTCCTGGCCTGGGTTTACTTTAAAAGAACAGCCAGGCTTGGCAATTACTATATCCTCTGACGAAACCGCCGTGGGATAAGGGCGGAGAAACGCGTAAGGAGCTCAATTAAACCCATCTAAAGGTGTCTCCACGGTCTTTACAAAAAGGACAGCCGATTACGGACAGCACACAGCCACTACTGCTACGTGAGTTCACTGCAGAGATCTCGCGGTGAGTGCGAGAAATATAAAACCGGTAAGACTGACCCGTTGATTTAAACTGCAAACAACTGGACACTGTCAGCTTTGTTTGAACTGAGGTGTAGCATAGCGCCTGACATCACTACTACGGCGCCCTCCCTCAGCTCATTCACACAGCGATCACATAACGTTAACAACGGAAGAGTCACTGCATGTTGGTTTGCTTGCCACTAAAATCCTCACGCTGCTGATTGACTGACAACAAAAGATCTAAGGAGACAAGTGTAAACGGGACACTCACTGTCCATTAAAAACCTTATGGTTTATATAAGCACCTTATATCCCTAAATCTAAAGAATATTGCAATTAAGGGCTTTGGTGCGGCTGGATACAATTGGAGACAATTATGAGAGAAGCAATTATATAGCTATATGAGTTATATGTCTGTCATATTGAATTGTTTTTAGAATATTGTATAATAAAATATTTTTACTTTAATACTATAGCGCTTCCTGATATATTTATATCCTTTTTGTATATGTAACATCAATGTTTATTACCAGTTATTTATTACCAGTTATTTATATAGCGCACACATATTCCGCAGCGCTTTACAGAGAATATTTGGTCATTCACATCAGTCCCTGCCCCAGTGGAGCTTACAATCTATATTCCCTATCACATGTACACGCACACACATTCATGCTAGGGTTAATTTTGTTGGGAGCCAATTAACCTACCAGTATATTTTTGGATTGTGGGAGGAAACCGGAGTACCCGGAGGAAACCCACGCAAGTACGGGGAGAATATACAAACTCCCCACAGTTAGGGCCATGGTGGGAATTGAACCCATGACCTCAGTGCTGTGAGGCAGTAATGCTAACCATTACACCATCCGTACTGCCCCGTTTAGCTAATAACTAAAACAAATCATGCCTTATTTGGCAGTGTGTCAGATTTATAGGTGCTTACAATAAACATGTAATGTGTCCACACAATTGCTGTTTGCAATATTTCAGCAGAGCAGTGTTTAGGAAGTAATTGGACAACAGATGAATGGGCTCTCAAATTAACTGCTAATTATTGCATAAACACTTGTAACAGGACTTCGCAAATGCAGAGTAACTGCAGACCTACTCCTATGCTGCGTCAAGATAGCGAACATTTGTTGTGTTAAGTTTACCATCGGAAACGCATTTCTGCTCAAAATACGCCTACTGCTGGTTGCATACTCCCACACTAGACGCCCACTTTCACGCCCATGTCATGAGATTGCAAAGACACGCCTCTGTCACGCCTTCGTCACTCCCTGTTTTCGGTGGTGTAGTAAGAGAGAAATTTCTGATAGTAATTTTGCACAAGCGTCGTATCGCTGCCTTTGCGCACGCGCTGTTCAGCACCCGCGCATGCGCAGTTTGCGGATTTCCGCCGTTTGCAATGCGATGAACTGCTGCGAACAACTCGGAATGAGGGCCAATGATATAACAAAACAATGATATAACAAAACCTGGTAATAACAAACAGTTATAGAGGTAGGAAGGCCCTGCTCGCAAGCTTACAATCTATAGGGAAATAGGCATGGATACACAAGGATAGGTGCTATCTATTGCATAGTTGTCCACCAGATTGCAAAGGTTCTTGGTGGACTGTATAATATGGTCATACAGCAATGATGAACCGGGGTCGAGAGGAAGGATGAGAAGACATGTGAGGATATGTGTGCACTGTGCAGAGTGGATGCAATTTGGTAGGAAGGTTTATGAAAGTTATGTGGTTGGTTCTGGAATTTGATACGCTTGCCTGAAGAGGTGAGTTTTCAGGGAATGCTTAAAGGTTTGGAGACTAGAGGAGAGTCTTATTGTATGTGGTAGGGCATTCCACAGAGTGGGTGCAGCCCGATGAAAGTCCTGCAATCGCAAGTGGGAGCGAGTAATGAGTGTGGATGAGAGACGCAGATCTTGTGCAGAGCGAAGAGGTCGGGTTTGGGAGATATTTTGAGATAAGCAAAGTGATGTACGTTGGTGTAGTTTGCTTAATGGCCTTGTGTGTGAGTAAAAGTATTTTATATTGAATATGGTAGAATACAGGTAACCAATGGAGGGACTGACAGAGTGGATCTGCAGACGATGATCATCTAGCGAGGAAGATTAGCCTTGCAGCTGCATTCAGAATGGATTGTAGTGGTGAGAGTCTCATTTTAGGTAGACCAGTTAGGAGACTATTGCAATAATCAATGTGTGAGATAATGAGAGCATGGATTAGAGTTTTAGCAGTGTCTTGTGTAAGGTATGGTCTTATTTTGGATATGTTTTTTAGATGCATGTAACATGATTTTGAGACAGAATGAATGTAGGGAACAAAGAATAGATCAGAGTCAAGGATGACACCTAGGCAGCGAGCTTGTGGGATTGTCGAGTTTTCAACAGTGATAGAGATATCAGGTTGGTACCTACTATTGGTCGGTGGAAATATAATTAACTCTGTCTTTGAAATATTACTGTAAGTTTGAGGTGGCAAGATGTCATCCAAGATGAAATGGCAGATAGGCATTCAGTGACACGGCCCAGTACAGATAGGGACAAATCAGCGGTGGATAGGTAGATTTGAGTATCATCTGCATACAGATGATACTGAAATCCAAAAGAGCTGATTAGTTTACCAAGAGATGAGGTATAGATAGAGAAAAGCAGAGGACCCAAGACCGAGCCTTGCGGTACTCCAACTGAAAGAGGTAGCGAAGAGGAGGTAGATTCAGAATAGCGAACACTGAAGGAGCAATTAGATAAGTAGGATAGGAACCAAGAAAGGGCTGTGTCTTTAAGACCTAGGGATTGTAGTGTTTGCATGAGAAGAGAGTGGTCAACAGTGTCAAAGGCAGCAAATAGATCTAGAAGAATAAGTAGTGAGTAATGGCCTTTAGACTTCGTAGTGACCAAATCATTAACCACTTTAGTCAGTGCTGTCTCTGTGGAGTGTTGGGAACGGAAGCCTGACTGAAGTGAGTCCAATAAATTGTGTGAGTTAAGAAAGTGTGTGAGTCAAGTGTAGGCAAGTCTCTCAAGTACCTTAGAGAGACAAGGCAGCTGAGAGATAGGGCAGTAGTTTGAGAGAGAGTTAGGGTCAGAATTTAGTTTTTTCAAAATGGGAGTAATCACTGCATGCTTGAAGAGTGAAGGAAAAATACCAGTAGAGAGAGAGATTACAGATTTTAGTTAAGGTAGGGATGAGCACCAGAGATAGAGCTTTACTTATTTGTGAGGGTAAAGGATCAAGAGGAGAGGTAGTAGAGAAGCAAGATGAGAACTGATGATACTTCATCTTCATTTGTGGGATCAAATGAAGAGAGAGTGCCAGAGGGTTCAGGTAAAGAACTGAGCAGGTCACTGGTTGCTGAAGAGCATGCAATTTCATCTCGGATCTTATCAATCTACACAAAGCATGCATCCCCCATATTACACCCAGTACATGCAGCATACCTCCCATAATTTACACCCAGTACACATAGATTACATCCCCCATATTACACCCAGCATACCTTCCCCATATTACACCCAGTACACCCAGCATACCTCCCCCATATTACACCCAGTACAGACAGCATACCTTCCCCACATTATCCCCAGTACAGACAGCATACCTCCCCCATATTACACACAGTACACACAGCATATCTCCCAAATATTACCCCCAGAACACACAGCATATCTCCCCCATATTACCCCCAGTGCATGACACAGCAACTTCATGCTAAACAGTACCTGGCTTTATTGCTTCTCTAAA
This sequence comes from Pseudophryne corroboree, assembly GCF_028390025.1. Lineage (NCBI taxonomy): Eukaryota > Metazoa > Chordata > Amphibia > Anura > Myobatrachidae > Pseudophryne > Pseudophryne corroboree. Next base: position 221,449,016 of record NC_086454.1, on the reverse strand, counting down.
GGGCAGGAAGCCAGGACAGACAGAGTGGTAAGGTTGGGAAGGCGGCACAGGCAGTGCAGCAGTGACTAGAGGAGCTGGAAGAGAAGGGCAGTGCAGTGCTGATACACACAGCAAGCAAACAACAAGGGAGGGGCCAGCCACTGTAAGGCAATAAAATGTGTGAGCTCTGATGGACAGCTCAGATTGGTCATGTGACCAATCCAGCAAGTGAAGAAAGGCAGACACCAGAGCTGAGCTTCTTGGCAGGGGAGAAGGGAAGTGGGGACCCACAGTGCCAGCAGCAGCACCCAGTGCACAGCGACTGGGTCATCACCTTGGTTACCAGGACGTGACATGCGGCGTCCCTGTGTGGACGTCTCCTAATGACGTCACCAGCTGTGTTGAAAGGTGGCTGGGATCAAGCGGCTACGGTCAGCGGTGTTGATTGCATACCAGAGACGCCTCGCAGCCCGAAACGCGTTAGAGAGAGACGGAGGAAGGAGATGCAGGAGCAGGGATAGTTAGTTTGGGACTCTTGTATGAAGTGAAACAACCATCTAAATCCGGACAACATAATTGGAACCCTCAATACTTCGCAATATACTATACACCTCCACAATACCTCAAAGAAGAGCTGTAAACATTATATTTAACACCTTTTTATTACAGGTATGAGCGGCTAATATCAAATAAAGAGCTTCTATATTAGACACAAAAATCAAAGTCAGACAGCCAAAGTGTGTGCTGCTCAGGCTGCTGGGCAGGTCACTCACTTGCTGTAGTTCACCAGCAGCATGGCTGTCAGCAAACCAGCTGCACCACCCCTGCAATGAGAAGCTGTTAATGCTGAGGATCTGAGCTCCTATTGCGGCAGCTATAAATTAGCCACGGAGCAGCAGAGTGGGGGGTGGAGGTGCAGGTGACCCAGACTGGCCCAAACCAAACTGTTATGCTGGCCCATTCCGCACGTGTGAGTAGGGTGCCGGACATTAGGGGCTGCATGTGCACACCCCTGTATGCATGCCTACTATATGTATATTGCAACCTGTATTTCAATCAAGAGCAGTGGTGCAAGTGTGGCACTATCCTGTGGTGTTCCCACTACAGTACAGGCCCATGCCTAGCAACGCAGCACTGCATAGGTTAACTATCCCCTAACTTTTAGTGATGTCAGCAGGAGCTGACATGGGGGGCACTAGGACCCAGGGGAGTCAAGTCTAGAACCAGAGGAGCCCAACTGTCACAGCCAGAGAGCTGGGAGAAAAGTACCCTGCGATTGGCTGACCCCATGACCTTTACAGAGCGGGAAGCTGAGGAGGCAGGGTTACTGCTCTGAGGAGAGTGTGTGAGGCTGCAGTGTGGAGAGTTGTCGTCCAGAGAGCCCTAAAAGGGGTGACCAGCGGCGAAAGGAGAGCGGTCGCAAGTGGAGCCATCTGCGCCCGACAACTGAGTGAGACGCTAGGGAAGGAAGCGTCACAGCTGCTGAGAGAGAAGTGCTGACAGGAATCATATCAGCGTGCGAGCCGCAAGTGAAGCAGCATGGAGTCTCTGTCATCACAGCTGGGAAGCACTGAAGAGGCTGCCTGACAGTGAGAGGATGGAGTGCAGCTGCGGGGAACAGTGAGTAACCTTGCCCCTTCACATTGTGTCTGTAACAGTGCCTCAGCACAGCCAGCCATACCTCAGTGACAGTGCCTCAGCACAGCCAGCCATACCTCAGTGACAGCCAGAACCCCTTTTTGTGTCATTCTCCAGTCAGCCCTGTTTAAGTCTGTCAGCACAGCCTAAGACCCCTGTCACCCATCACCTGAGGCTGCCAGGGTCAGACAGACAGTTAGAGGTGTTGTCAGTCAGTGAGGCCATTTCAGCAGCAGCTCAACTTGACAGCCAGCCAACCCTTGCCAACTCAGCCAGGTGCTTCCCTCATGCAGCAATATTCCCATTTGTTACTACAGACAGAGAGGGGAAGAGCCCTGAGATATATGACACCTGTCAGCCAACCAGTACCGCAGCAGCACAGCCGTGTCCGACAGGCAGAGCCCAGGGGGAGAATTTGATGCTTTTAATCTACGCAAGGTCACCCGGGGACAGCGACAGTGTTGTGTTCAAGGAATGAGAAAAAAAAGGTTACTGCCTATTAGGAGTTACCTTAAAGAAGGTGATATTAGTTAGCACTAGTACCGACAGAACCAGCCCGTGCGAACAGTATTGATCCCCCCCTTACCCTAAATAGTGAGTGGCTATCTGACAGAATTGCATCCAGTTATTTTTCGTCCGTATTTACCTCAGGATTTATACTGAAAGCCTTCCTATAAGATATCTGAGATAATATACAAAACTCAGTTACTAGTCACTGCCGGATTGTACTCCTACACCCTCTAGTGGACACTTGAGATACTGTAAGGAACACTACGGTTAATAGTAATTCTACAGCCACCGTGTGGACACTTGGGACACTAATTTGGACACCGTTCCTGGTTACTTGCTGCCAGTCAATTGGTAGACATTTAAGGTTATGGTTAATAGTGACGTAATAGTATACGATAAATAATTTGTGAGAAGTTCATTTACGAGTATATTGAAGAAATACTTGCAATTGTGAGTTCTCCTAAAAGCCGTGAATTTGCTATATGTAACTAAAATGTTTAATGCTTGACTATATTACCTGTGATACCATATGATCTCGAACTGCTGATCTGCATATTGATCTGTTCCTATATATAGTGACATTGCTTAATTTCAATTCTACCCTACTAAACCGTTTAACACAATAGCAGTGACACCTTATTGGTGATAATAAAATACCAGTCACTGTCCAAAAGTGTGGTGACTTGTTTGTCTGGGGTCTGTTTGGGGGCCTCATCCTTCTGATGGGTATCCAGAGGTGACAAGAAAGCAAAGTCCAAGAAGACTGGGACCGACATCATCAGGGGAAATTAAGGTACGAAACACCGCCACTTCACCACCCGGTGGCCTGTGACACAAGTAGAAAAAATGTCAGATACGCCCCCACCATGCCAGATATGCTCCTACAGTGCCAGATGCACAAATGCCCCACGGTGCCAGATGCACAAATGCCCCGACAGTGCCAGATACACATATGCCAGATATGCCCCCACAGTGCCACATATGCCCAAACACTCCAGATATACCCCCCACTTTGCCAGATACACATGCCCCCAGAGAGCCAGATATGCCCCTTCAGTGCCAGATATACACTCACAGTGCCAGATACACATTCCCCCAGAGTGCCAGCTATTCCCACCAGAGCAGTGGCGTAACTACTGCCCCCGCAGTCCTCGCGGTGGCTTGGGGGCGAGGGGCTGCGGGGGCGCCACTGATTTACAGCAGACTGACATGCGGACGAGCGTCCGCATGTCAGTCTGCAGTCTCCTTCCCTCTGCCGCTTTTTGGAGGGACACGGAGGGCACACAGCGCGCCTCCCTGTGTCCCTCCTGCTGCATCATCTCCGGCGGCCGCGGGTCTAATAGGGGGAAGTGCCGTCCGTGAGCTCTAATTGGCTCACGAACCGGCACTTCCCCCTATTAGACCCGCGGCCGCCGGAGATGATGCAGCAGGAGGGACACAGGGAGGCGCGCTGTGTGCCCTCCGTGTCCCTCCAAAAAGCGACGGCGGGGGGGGGGGTTTAAATATCTGGCACTGGGGGCATATATGGCACGGGGGGGGGGAGGGAGGGAGGAATATCTGGCACTGGGGCATTTCTGGCACTGGGGGGAATATCTGGCACTGGGGGCATATCTGGCACTGGGGGGGGGATATCTGGCACTGGGGCATATATGGCACTGGGGGGGAATATCTGGCACTGGGGGCATATATGGCACTGGGAAGGGGGTATCTGGCACTGGGGGCATATATGGCACGGGGGGCATATATGGCACTGGGGGGAATATCTGGCACTGGGGGCATATATGGCACTGGGGGGGGATATCTGGCACTGGGGCATATATGGCACTGGGGGGAATATCTGGCACTGGGGGGGGATATCTGGCACTAGGGCATATATGGCACTGGGGGGAATATCTGGCACTGGGGCATATATGGCACTGGGGGGGAATATCTGGCACTGGGGGCATATATGGCACGGGGGGGGAGGGAGGGAGGGAGGAATATCTGGCACTGGGGCATTTCTGGCACTGGGGGGAATATCTGGCACTGGGGGCATATCTGGCACTGGGGGGGGATATCTGGCACTGGGGCATATATGGCACTGGGGGGGAATATCTGGCACTGGGGGCATATATGGCACTGGGGGGGTATCTGGCACTGGGGGCATATATGGCACGGGGAGGGAGGGAGGGAGGAATATCTGGCACTGGGGGGAATATCTGGCACTGGGGGCATATCTGGCACTGGGGGGGATATCTGGCACTGGGGCATATATGGCACTGGGGGGGAATATCTGGCACTGGGGGGGGGGGGTATCTGGCACTGGGGGCATATATGGCACGGGGGGCATATATGGCACTGGGGGGGAATATCTGGCACTGGGGGCATAAATGGCACTGGGGGGGGATATCTGGCACTGGGGCATATATGGCACTGGGGGGAATATCTGGCACTGGGGGGGGATATCTGGCACTGGGGCATATATGGCACTGGGGGGAATATCTGGCACTGGGGGGAATATCTGGCACTGGGGGGAATATCTGGCACTGGGGCATATATGGCACTGGGGGGGAATATCTGGCACTGGGGGCATATATGGCACGGGGGGGGAGGGAGGGAGGAATATCTGGCACTGGGGCATTTCTGGCACTGGGGGGAATATCTGGCACTGGGGGCATATCTGGCACTTGGGGGGGGGATATCTGGCACTGGGGCATATATGGCACTGGGGAGGAATATCTGGCACTGGGGGCATATATGGCACTGGGGGGGGGGTATCTGGCACTGGGGGCATATATGGCACTGGGGGGAATATCTGGCACTGGGGGCATATATGGCACTGGGGGGGATATCTGGCACTGGGGCATATATGGCACTGGGGGGAATATCTGGCACTGGGGGAGGGTATCTGGCACTGGGGGGCATATCTGGCACTGGGGGCATATATGGCACTGGGGGGAATATCTGGCACTGGGGGCATATATGGCACTGAGGGGGGGATATCTGGCACTGGGGCATATATGGCACTGGGGGGAATATCTGGCACTGGGGGGGGGATATCTGGCACTGGGGCATATATGGCACTGGGGGGAATATCTGGCACTGGGGGGAATATCTGGCACTGGGGGGAATATCTGGCACTGGGGCATATATGGCACTGGGGGGGAATATCTGGCACTGGGGGCATATATGGCATGGGGGGGGAGGGAGGGAGGGAGGAATATCTGGCACTGGGGCATTTCTGGCACTGGGGGGAATATCTGGCACTGGGGGCATATCTGGCACTGGGGGCATATATGGCACGGGGGGCATATATGGCACTGGGGGGAATATCTGGCACTGGGGGCATATATGGCACTGGGGGGGGGATATCTGGCACTGGGGCATATATGGCACTGGGGGGAATATCTGGCACTGGGGGGGGGATATCTGGCACTGGGGCATATATGGCACTGGGGGGAATATCTGGCACTGGGGGGAATATCTGGCACTGGGGCATATATGGCACTGGGGGGGAATATCTGGCACTGGGGGCATATATGGCACTGGGGGGAATATCTGGCACTGGGGGCATATATGGCACTGGGGGGGATATCTGGCACTGGGGGCATATATGGCACGGGGGGAATATCTGGCACTGGGGGGAATATCTGGCACTGGGGGCATATATGGCACTGGGGGCATATTTGGCACTGGGGGGGGAATATATGGCACTGGGGGCATATCTGGCACTGGGGGCATATGTGGCACTGGGGGGGAATATCTGGCACTGGGGGCATATGTGGCACTGGGGGGGTATATGTGTACCTGGCACATGGGGGGGAAGACTGTATTTGGCACTGGGGCATGTAAGTACCTGGCACTGTGGGGGAATATCTGGCACTGGGGACATATGTGGCACTGGGAGCACAGCCCTAGCAACAAGGACTACCTCCTAGCAACGAGCATGACACCCAGTGCATGAAACACCTGGCAACGAGCATGACACCCAGTGCATGAAACACCTGGCAACGAGCATGACACCCAGTGCATGAAACCCCTGGCAACGAGCATGACACCCTGAGCATGAAAACCCCTGGCACCGTGCATGGAACCAAGAGCATGAAACCCCTGGCAACGAGCATGACACCCAGTGCATGAAACCCCTGACAACGAGCAGGTAATTGAAAAGTAATTAGAAGCCTTACTGTAGGACTTAATGTGTAATGGGCATTACGGTGTGTGGCATAATGTATCACGGACATTGCGGTGTGTGTCATAATGTGTCACAGGCATTACGGTGTATGGTATACTATATCGCGGGCATTGTGATATGTGGTATAATGTCTCAGGGTCATTGCAGTGTGTGGCATAATGTATCACGGACATTGCGGTGTGTGTCATAATGTGTCAGGCATTACGGTGTGTGGTATACTATATCACGGGCATTGTGGTATGTGGTATAATGTCTCAGGGTCATTGCAGTGTGGCATAATACATAACGGGCATTGCGATGTGTGGCATAGGGTATAACGGGCAGGGCATTGCGGTATGTGTCACAGGCATTACGGTGTATGGCATACTATATCACGGGCATTGTGGTATAATGTCTCAAGGTCATTGCAGTGTGTGGCATAATGTGTCACAGGCATTGTATGTGCTATAATGTATCGGGCATTGCAGTGTGTGGCATAATGTATCACGGACATTGCGGTGTGTGTCATAATGTGTCACAGACATTGTATGTGCTATAATGTATCAGGGGCATTGCAGTGTGTAGCATAATGTATAACGGGCATTGCGATTCCTGTCATAATGTGTCACAGGCATTACGGTGTGTGGCATAATGTGTCACAGACATTACGGTGTGTGGCATAATGTGTCGGGGGCATTACAGTGTGTGCATATTGTGTCGTGCATTATTGTGTGCGGCATAATGTCTAAGGGCCATTGCAGTATGTGGCAAAATGTATACTGGGCATTACTATAAGGAGGAAAAATGACAAATAATGTAAGGGGCATGAATCAGGATTATTTTTCTTTCCTGTGGTGGCCAACGTATGGGCGTGCAGGTTGCAAAACTGGGGTATAAGGTAGTCTTTTCCTGCAATGCCACGCCCCTTTATGCGAAACCACGCCCACTCCAACAAAACCACGCCCCTTTTCTGGCGCCGAAGAATTTTTTGGCTTGGGGGAGAAAAATTTCTAGTTACGCCACTGCACCAGAGTGCCAGATATTCCCCCAGTGCCAGATATGCCCCTACAGTGCCAGATACACATGCCCCCCAGAGTGCCATATATTCCCACCAGAGTGCTAGATAAGCCACTTCAATCCCAGATATGCCCCCACTTTACCAGATACACATGCCCCCAGAGTGCCAGATATGCCCCCACTTTGCCAGATACACATGCCCCCACAGTGCTAGATATGCCCCCACTTTGCCAGATACACATGCCCCCAGAGTGCCAGATATGCCCCCACTTTGCCAGATACACATGCCCCCACAGTGCCAGATACACATGCCCCCACAGTGCTAGATATGCCCCACAGTGGCAGATACACATATGCCCCCAGAGTGCCAGATATGCCCCCATTTTGCCAGATACACATGCCCCCAGAGTGCCAGATATGCCCCAGCAGTGCAACTCACCATTGTTGCTGCTGCCTGAGGCTGGCACTGTCTTCTGCTGCGGCTGCTGCTGGGGAGAGGAGAGCACAGCATGCGCCCTCCTGCCCTCAGTCCAGTCTCCGCATCCTCCTGCGGTGGCGGAATACTGTATATTAGATCTGGTTCCGGTCCGCGAGCCAATCAGTGCTTGCGGTCCGGCAGAAGCAGCTCCTGATTGGCTGCCAGTCCGCGAGCTCTGATTCAGTGACGTGCGGTGGGGTGAGGCAGGTGAGGAGGAGCCTTTCCTGTCATACTTCCATTTAAACCAGAGTTTTGACTGAATAAAGTATACGAAAAATACAAATAATTTGTTTGAAATATGGGGGTAATTCTGAGTTGATCGCAGCAGGAATTTTGTTAGCAGTTGGGCAAAACCATGTGCACTGCAGCGGACGCAGATATAACATGTACAGAGAGAGTTAGATTTGGGTGGGTTATTTTGTTTCTGTGCAGCGTAAATACTGGCTGCTTTATTTTTACACTGCAATTTAGATTGCAGATTGAACACACCACACCCAAATCTAACTCTCTCTGCACGTTATATCTGCCTCCTCTGCAGTGCACATGGGCCCTCATTCCGAGTTGATCGGTCGCAAGGCGAATTTAGCAGAGTTACACACGCTAAGCCGCCGCCTACTGGGAGTGAATCTTAGCTTCTTAAAATTGCGAACGATGTATTCGCAATATTGCGATTACTAACTACTTAGCAGTTTCAGAGTAGCTCCAGACTTACTCTGCCTGTGCGATCAGTTCAGTGCTTGTCGTTCCTGGTTGACGTCACAAACACACCCAGCGTTCGCCCAGGCACTCCCACCGTTTCTCCGGCCACTCCTGCGTTTTTTCCGGAAACGGTAGCGTTTTCAGCCACACGCCCCTGAAACGCCGTGTTTCCGCCCAGTAACACCCATTTCCTGTTAATCACATTACGATCGCCGGAGCGAAGAAAAAGCCGTGAGTAAAAATACTTTCTTCATAGTAAAGTTACTTGGCGCAGTCGCAGTGCGAACATTGCGCATGCGTACTAAGCGGATTTTCACTGCGATGCGATGAAAAATACCGAGCGAACAACTCGGAATGAGGGCCATGGTTTTGCCCAACTGCTAACAAAATTCCTGCTGCGATCAACTCAGAATTACTAGAGATGAGCGGGTTCGGTTTCTCTGAATCCGAACCCGCCCGAACTTCATGTTTTTTTACACGGGTCCGAGCGACTCGGATCTTCCCGCCTTGCTCGGTTAACCCGAGCGCGCCCGAACGTCATCATCACGCTGTCGGATTCTCGCGAGGCTCGGATTCTATCGCGAGACTCGGATTCTATATAAGGAGCCGCGCGTCGCGGCCATTTTCACACGTGCATTGAGATTGATAGGGAGAGCACGTGGCTGGCGTCCTCTCCATTTAGAAATTAAAATAGATAGGAGAGTGAGAGTGAGACACTTCATTTACTTACTGGAGCTTAGGAGGAGTTATACTAGTGACTGATGACCAGTGACCTGACCACCAGTGCAGTTTTATAATTTATTATTATTTAATAATCCGTTCTGTTCTTGTTCTCTGCCTGAAAAAAACGATACACAGTGACTCAGTCACACTCACATACCATATCTGTGCTCAGCCCAGTGTGCTGCATCATCTATGTATAATATCTGACTGTGCTCACACAGCTTAATTGTGGGGGAGACTGGGGAGCAGTTATAGGTTATAGCAGGAGCCAGGAGTACATATTAAACAGTGCACACTTTTGCTGCCAGAGTGCCACTGCCAGTGTGACTGACCACTGACCACTGTGACCAGTGACCTGACCACACTGACCACCAGTATAGTATATTGTGATTGAATGTCTGCCTGAAAAAGTACACTCGTCGTGTGACTTGTGTGGTGTTTTTTTTATTCTATAAAAATTAAAAAACTCATTCTGCTGACAGACAGTGTCCAGCAGGTCCGTCATTATATAATATATACCTGTCCGGCTGCAGTAGTGATATATATATATTTTTTTATATCATTATTTATCATCCAGTCTATACTAGCAGCAGACACAGTACGGTAGTTCACGGCTGTAGCTACCTCTGTGTCGGCACTCGGCAGTCCATCCATAATTGTATACCACCTACCCGTGTTTTTTTTTTCTTTCTTCTTTATACATACTACATCTCATTATCATCCAGTCTATATTAGCAGCAGACACAGTACAGTACGGTAGTCCACGGCTGTAGCTACCTCTGTGTCGGCACTCGGCAGTCCATCCATAATTGTATACCACCTACCCGTGGTTTTTTTTTTCTTTCTTCTTTATACATACTACATCTCATTATCATCCAGTCTATATTAGCAGCAGACACAGTACAGTACGGTAGTCCACGGCTGTAGCTACCTCTGTGTCGGCACTCGGCAGTCCATCCATAATTGTATACCACCTACCCGTGGTTTTTTTTTTCTTTCTTCTTTATACATACTACATCTCATTATCAACCAGTCTATATTAGCAGCAGACACAGTACAGTACGGTAGTCCACGGCTGTAGCTACCTCTGTGTCGGCACTCGGCAGTCCATCCATAATTGTATACCACCTACCCGTGGTTTTTTTTTCTTTCTTCTTTATACATACTACATCTCATTATCATCCAGTCTATATTAGCAGCAGACACAGTACAGTACGGTAGTCCACGGCTGTAGCTACCTCTGTGTTGGCACTCGGCAGTCCATCCATAATTGTATACCACCTACCCGTGGTTTTTTTTTCTTTCTTCTTTATACATACTACATCTCATTATCAACCAGTCTATATTAGCAGCAGACACAGTACAGTACGGTAGTCCACGGCTGTAGCTACCTCTGTGTCGGCACTCGGCAGTCCATCCATAATTGTATACCACCTACCCGTGGTTTTTTTTTCCTTTCTTCTTTATACATACTACATCTCATTATCATCCAGTCTATATTAGCAGCAGACACAGTACAGTACGGTAGTCCACGGCTGTAGCTACCTCTGTGTCGGCACTCGGCAGTCCATCCATAATTGTATACCACCTACCCGTGGTTTTTTTTTTCTTTCTTCTTTATACATACTACATCTCATTATCATCCAGTCTATATTAGCAGCAGACACAGTACAGTACGGTAGTCCACGGCTGTAGCTACCTCTGTGTCGGCACTCGGCAGTCCATCCATAATTGTATACCACCTACCCGTGGTTTTTTTTTTCTTTCTTCTTTATACATACTACATCTCATTATCAACCAGTCTATATTAGCAGCAGACACAGTACAGTACGGTAGTCCACGGCTGTAGCTACCTCTGTGTCGGCACTCGGCAGTCCATCCATAATTGTATACCACCTACCCGTGGTTTTTTTTTTCTTTCTTCTTTATACATACTACATCTCATTATCAACCAGTCTATATTAGCAGCAGACACAGTACAGTACGGTAGTCCATGGCTGTAGCTACCTCTGTGTCGGCACTCGGCAGTCCATCCATAATTGTATACCACCTACCCGTGGTTTTTTTTTCTTTCTTCTTTATACATACTACATCTCATTATCATCCAGTCTATATTAGCAGCAGACACAGTACAGTACGGTAGTCCACGGCTGTAGCTACCTCTGTGTCGGCACTCGGCAGTCCATCCATAATTGTATACCACCTACCCGTGTTTTTTTTCTTTCTTCTTTATACATACTACATCTCATTATCATCCAGTCTATATTAGCAGCAGACACAGTACAGTACGGTAGTCCACGGCTGTAGCTACCTCTGTGTCGGCACTCGGCAGTCCATCCATAATTGTATACCACCTACCCGTGGTTTTTTTTTCTTTCTTCTTTATACATACTACATCTCATTATCAACCAGTCTATATTAGCAGCAGACACAGTACAGTACGGTAGTCCACGGCTGTAGCTACCTCTGTGTCGGCACTCGGCAGTCCATCCATAATTGTATACCACCTACCCGTGGTTTTTTTTTTCTTTCTTCTTTATACATACTACATCTCATTATCATCCAGTCTATATTAGCAGCAGACACAGTACAGTACGGTAGTCCACGGCTGTAGCTACCTCTGTGTCGGCACTCGGCAGTCCATCCATAATTGTATACCACCTACCCGTGGTTTTTTCTTTCTTTCTTCTTTATACATACTACATCTCATTATCATCCAGTCTATATTAGCAGCAGACACAGTACAGTACGGTAGTCCACGGCTGTAGCTACCTCTGTGTCGGCACTCGGCAGTCCATCCATAATTGTATACCACCTACCCGTGGTTTTTTTTTTCTTTCTTCTTTATACATACTACATCTCATTATCAACCAGTCTATATTAGCAGCAGACACAGTACAGTACGGTAGTCCACGGCTGTAGCTACCTCTGTGTCGGCACTCGGCAGTCCATCCATAATTGTATACTAGTATCCATCCATCTCCATTGTTTACCTGAGGTGCCTTTTAGTTGTGCCTATTAAAATATGGAGAACAAAAATGTTGAGGTTCCAAAATTAGGGAAAGATCAAGATCCACTTCCACCTCGTGCTGAAGCTGCTGCCACTAGTCATGGCCGAGACGATGAAATGCCAGCAACGTCGTCTGCCAAGGCCGATGCCCAATGTCATAGTACAGAGCATGTAAAATCCAAAACACCAAATATCAGTAAAAAAAGGACTCCAAAACCTAAAATAAAATTGTCGGAGGAGAAGCGTAAACTTGCCAATATGCCATTTACCACACGGAGTGGCAAGGAACGGCTGAGGCCCTGGCCTATGTTCATGGCTAGTGGTTCAGCTTCACATGAGGATGGAAGCACTCAGCCTCTCGCTAGAAAACTGAAAAGACTCAAGCTGGCAAAAGCACCGCAAAGAACTGTGCGTTCTTCGAAATCCCAAATCCACAAGGAGAGTCCAATTGTGTCGGTTGCGATGCCTGACCTTCCCAACACTGGACGTGAAGAGCATGCGCCTTCCACCATTTGCACGCCCCCTGCAAGTGCTGGAAGGAGCACCCGCAGTCCAGTTCCTGATAGTCAGATTGAAGATGTCAGTGTTGAAGTACACCAGGATGAGGAGGATATGGGTGTTGCTGGCGCTGGGGAGGAAATTGACCAGGAGGATTCTGATGGTGAGGTGGTTTGTTTAAGTCAGGCACCCGGGGAGACACCTGTTGTCCGTGGGAGGAATATGGCCGTTGACATGCCTGGTGAAAATACCAAAAAAATCAGCTCTTCAGTGTGGAGGTATTTCAACAGAAAAGCGGACAACAGGTGTCAAGCCGTGTGTTGCCTTTGTCAAGCTGTAATAAGTAGGGGTAAGGACGTTAACCACCTCGGAACATCCTCCCTTATACGTCACCTGCAGCGCATTCATAATAAGTCAGTGACAAGTTCAAAAACTTTGGGCGACAGCGGAAGCAGTCCACTGACCAGTAAATCCCTTCCTCTTGTAACCAAGCTCACGCAAACCACCCCACCAACTCCCTCAGTGTCAATTTCCTCCTTCCCCAGGAATGCCAATAGTCCTGCAGGCCATGTCACTGGCAATTCTGACGAGTCCTCTCCTGCCTGGGATTCCTCCGATGCATCCTTGCGTGTAACGCCTACTGCTGCTGGCGCTGCTGTTGTTGCTGCTGGGAGTCGATGGTCATCCCAGAGGGGAAGTCGTAAGCCCACTTGTACTACTTCCAGTAAGCAATTGACTGTTCAACAGTCCTTTGCGAGGAAGATGAAATATCACAGCAGTCATCCTGCTGCAAAGCGGATAACTGAGGCCTTGACAACTATGTTGGTGTTAGACGTGCGTCCGGTATCCGCCGTTAGTTCACAGGGAACTAGACAATTTATTGAGGCAGTGTGCCCCCGTTACCAAATACCATCTAGGTTCCACTTCTCTAGGCAGGCGATACCGAGAATGTACACGGACGTCAGAAAAAGAGTCACCAGTGTCCTAAAAAATGCAGTTGTACCCAATGTCCACTTAACCACGGACATGTGGACAAGTGGAGCAGGGCAGGGTCAGGACTATATGACTGTGACAGCCCACTGGGTAGATGTATGGACTCCCGCCGCAAGAACAGCAGCGGCGGCACCAGTAGCAGCATCTCGCAAACGCCAACTCTTTCCTAGGCAGGCTACGCTTTGTATCACCGCTTTCCAGAATACGCACACAGCTGAAAACCTCTTACGGCAACTGAGGAAGATCATCGCGGAATGGCTTACCCCAATTGGACTCTCCTGTGGATTTGTGGCATCGGACAACGCCAGCAATATTGTGTGTGCATTAAATATGGGCAAATTCCAGCACGTCCCATGTTTTGCACATACCTTGAATTTGGTGGTGCAGAATTTTTTAAAAAACGACAGGGGCGTGCAAGAGATGCTGTCGGTGGCCAGAAGAATTGCGGGACACTTTCGGCGTACAGGCACCACGTACAGAAAACTGGAGCACCACCAAAAACTACTGAACCTGCCCTGCCATCATCTGAAGCAAGAAGTGGTAACGAGGTGGAATTCAACCCTCTATATGCTTCAGAGGTTGGAGGAGCAGCAAAAGGCCATTCAAGCCTATACAATTGAGCACGATATAGGAGGTGGAATGCACCTGTCTCAAGCGCAGTGGAGAATGATTTCAACGTTGTGCAAGGTTCTGATGCCCTTTGAACTTGCCACACGTGAAGTCAGTTCAGACACTGCCAGCCTGAGTCAGGTCATTCCCCTCATCAGGCTTTTGCAGAAGAAGCTGGAGACATTGAAGGAGGAGCTAACACGGAGCGATTCCGCTAGGCATGTGGGACTTGTGGATGGAGCCCTTAATTCGCTTAACAAGGATTCACGGGTGGTCAATCTGTTGAAATCAGAGCACTACATTTTGGCCACCGTGCTCGATCCTAGATTTAAAGCCTACCTTGGATCTCTCTTTCCGGCAGACACAAGTCTGCTGGGGTTGAAAGACCTGCTGGTGAGAAAATTGTCAAGTCAAGCGGAACGCGACCTGTCAACATCTCCTCCTTCACATTCTCCCGCAACTGGGGGTGCGAGGAAAAGGCTCAGAATTCCGAGCCCACCCGCTGGCGGTGATGCAGGGCAGTCTGGAGCGACTGCTGATGCTGACATCTGGTCCGGACTGAAGGACCTGACAACGATTACGGACATGTCGTCTACTGTCACTGCATATGATTCTCTCAACATTGAAAGAATGGTGGAGGATTATATGAGTGACCGCATCCAAGTAGGCACGTCACACAGTCCGTACTTATACTGGCAGGAAAAAGAGGCAATTTGGAGGCCCTTGCACAAACTGGCTTTATTCTACCTAAGTTGCCCTCCCACAAGTGTGTACTCCGAAAGAGTGTTTAGTGCCGCCGCTCACCTTGTCAGCAATCGGCGTACGAGGTTACATCCAGAAAATGTGGAGAAGATGATGTTCATTAAAATTAATTACAATCAATTCCTCCGCGGAGACATTGACCAGCAGCAATTGCCTCCACAAAGTACACAGGGAGCTGAGATGGTGGATTCCAGTGGGGACGAATTGATAATCTGTGAGGAGGGGGATGTACACGGTGATATATCGGAGGATGATGATGAGGTGGACATCTTGCCTCTGTAGAGCCAGTTTGTGCAAGGAGAGATTAATTGCTTCTTTTTTGGTGGGGGTCCAAACCAACCCGTCATATCAGTCACAGTCGTGTGGCAGACCCTGTCACTGAAATGATGGGTTGGTTAAAGTGTGCATGTCCTGTTTATACAACATAAGGGTGGGTGGGAGGGCCCAAGGACAATTCCATCTTGCACCTCTTTTTTCTTTAATTTTTCTTTGCGTCATGTGCTGTTTGGGGAGGGTTTTTTGGAAGGGACATCCTGCGTGACACTGCAGTGACACTCCTAGATGGGCCCGGTGTTTGTGTCGGCCACTAGGGTCGCTTATCTTACTCACACAGCTACCTCATTGCGCCTCTTTTTTTCTTTGCGTCATGTGCTGTTTGGGGAGGGTTTTTTGGAAGGGACATCCTGCGTGACACTGCAGTGACACTCCTAGATGGGCCCGGTGTTTGTGTCGGCCACTAGGGTCGCTTATCTTACTCACACAGCTACCTCATTGCGCCTCTTTTTTTCTTTGCGTCATGTGCTGTTTGGGGAGGGTTTTTTGGAAGGGACATCCTGCGTGACACTGCAGTGACACTCCTAGATGGGCCCGGTGTTTGTGTCGGCCACTAGGGTCGCTTATCTTACTCACACAGCTACCTCATTGCGCCTCTTTTTTTCTTTGCGTCATGTGCTGTTTGGGGAGGGTTTTTTGGAAGGGACATCCTGCGTGACACTGCAGTGACACTCCTAGATGGGCCCGGTGTTTGTGTCGGCCACTAGGGTCGCTTATCTTACTCACACAGCTACCTCATTGCGCCTCTTTTTTTCTTTGCGTCATGTGCTGTTTGGGGAGGGTTTTTTGGAAGGGACATCCTGCGTGACACTGCAGTGACACTCCTAGATGGGCCCGGTGTTTGTGTCGGCCACTAGGGTCGCTTATCTTACTCACACAGCTACCTCATTGCGCCTCTTTTTTTCTTTGCGTCATGTGCTGTTTGGGGAGGGTTTTTTGGAAGGGACATCCTGCGTGACACTGCAGTGACACTCCTAGATGGGCCCGGTGTTTGTGTCGGCCACTAGGGTCGCTTATCTTACTCACACAGCTACCTCATTGCGCCTCTTTTTTTCTTTGCGTCATGTGCTGTTTGGGGAGGGTTTTTTTGGAAGGGACATCCTGCGTGACACTGCAGTGCCACTCCTAGATGGGCCAGGTGTTTGTGTCGGCCACTAGGGTCGCTTAGCTTAGTCATCCAGCGACCTCGGTGCAAATTTTAGGACTAAAAATAATATTGTGAGGTGTGAGGTATTCAGAATAGACTGAAAATGAGTGGAAATTATGGTTTTTGAGGTTAATAATACTTTGGGATCAAAATGACCCCCAAATTCTATGATTTAAGCTGTTTTTTAGGTTTTTTGGAAAAAAACACCCGAATCCAAAACACACCCGAATCCGACAAAAAAAATTCGGTTAGGTTTTGCCAAAACGCGGTCGAACCCAAAACACGGCCGCGGAACCGAACCCAAAACCAAAACACAAAACCCAAAAAATTTCCGGCGCTCATCTCTAAGAATTACCCCCTATCTTCTTTGCATTATTGTATTCATTTTTATAGCCAAAACTCTGGTGTAAAAAGTCTATGACAGGTGAGGCAGTGCCTCACCTGCTTATCTGTTCAGCACATCTCTGATCAAAACTTATCAATTTTCCAGGAGTTTATATTGCTGCATCTATGTATAATGCCCAGACGTAGCCTTTGGCTTATATATTGCATGGAATTCTGGCTCTGGGGTTAGCCAGTGCCTCCTGAGCCATTTAACTCACCGCACGTCTCTGCGTCTGATTTGCTCATGAACCGGCATTTCAGTGCACACTGCGGCCACTGGACTCAGGCAGAAGAGGTGCAGGAGAGGAGAGGTGCATGCTGCGCTCTCCTCTCTCCAACACTCTCTCCCTACAAGGCAGCCCTGGAAAGTGTGAGGTGGCAGTAATGGCGGGGCGGGTCACTGGTGCGCTGCAAAGTGTGCGGATGGCAGTACGGCATACCCACTGCCAAATTCTTAAGGGTACGCCATACCAGACCGTACCCGCACACTTGCACCACTGATTCAAGAGCAAATAGGAATATAAATCCAGACTGAGATGATGTGTATGGGAATAAATAAAAAATCATACAATTATATCCACACTCGAGTAGAAGGTGGCAGCAATATGAATATCATAACACAGGGGGTAATTCAGAGTTGATCGCAGCAGCAAATTTGTTAGCAGTTGGGCAAAACCATGTGCACTGCAGGGGGAGGGGCAGATATAACATGTGCAGAGAGAGATAGATTTAGGAGGGTTATATTGTTTCTTTGCAGGGTAAATACTGGCTGATTTATTTTTACACTGCAATTTAGATTTCAGTTTGAACGCACCCCACCCAAATCTAACTCTCTCTGCACATGTTATATCTGCCCCCCCTGTACCCCGTCCCCTTCCCTGCAGCGCACATGGTTTTGCCCAACTGCTAACAAAATTGCTGCTGGCACATGTTATATCTGCCATCCCCCCCAACCCCACCCCTGCAGTGCACATGGGCCCTCATTCCGAGTTGTTCGCTCGGTATTTTTCATCGCATCGCAGTGAAAATCCGCTTAGTACGCATGCGCAATGTTCGCACTGCGACTGCGCCAAGTAACTTTACTATGATGAAAGTATTTTTACTCACGGCTTTTTCTTCGCTCCGGCGATCGTAATGTGATTGACAGGAAATGGGTGTTACTGGGCGGAAACACGGCGTTTCAGGGGCGTGTGGCTGAAAACGCTACCGTTTCCAGAAAAAACGCAGGAGTGGCCGGAGAAACGGTGGGAGTGCCTGGGCGAACGCTGGGTGTGTTTGTGACGTCAACCAGGAACGACAAGCACTGAAATGATCGCACAGGCAGAGTAAGTCTGGAGCTACTCTGAAACTGCTAACTCGTTTGTAATCGCAATATTGCGCGTACGTCGGTCGCAATTTTAAGAAGCTAAGATTCACTCCCAGTAGGCGGCGGCTTAGCGTGTGTAACTCTGCTACATTCGCCTTGCGAGCGAACAACTCGGAATGAGGGCCATGGTTTGCCCAACTGCTAACAAAATTGCTGCTGCGATCAACTCTAAATTACCCCCACAGTCCCTACACATACATGTTATTGCTGCAAATAACGTCACACAGTTTAATCTGATAGATGGCACAACACTACAAGCCGCAATAACTTCTGCTTTCTGCTGTCAAACAAAGAGAGGGCAGAAGACAAGAGATACACTGGGCAGTGTTGATGGAAAGTAAAGTAATGGTGGGGGTTAAATCCTTGTGTGGCAGGAGACCATGCTCTGGAGGCTGTGCTTCTGCATAATTTTTGAATGGGCCAATCAGTGCTAAGGCTCCATTTGTACATGTGATAGCCATTGGCAAGGAGCAGGGCTGCAGCCAGGAATGCTTAGACTTATGCTGTTACATAAGGCTGGCCTCTGCATGATGCTGGGACATGGTGTTAAAGTCAGATTGGATGAAGGCCTTTCTTAAAGTATGGGGCCTTATTCAGGTCACATCACCGCATTCTCCCATCCCCGCGGCCAGTGTGCACACGCAGGTCCCGTTCTGCGCATGCGCGACTGGGACAATGCGGTGGCAATGCATCGTATTGATGCAAACGCCTCTGTCTGATTGACAGGTAGAGGTGTTCGCTGGGCGGAATGGGGTGCCGTTGTGGGAGTGTTAACATGGTGTTGGGTGGGCATGTTGTTGGAAACTGGGGTGGGTTCAGAGCAGCCACGTAATGTCAGATGGGGCCACTGCGACCCCAAAAATGGCTGCCCTGCTCCTGCTTCACAGCCTGGCTACTGAGGCAGGGGGCATCCACAAAGCCGGGTATTTGCATGATGGGCGGCGTTGCCCTTGCTGGGCGGCCCTTAGCATGCGATTGCAGCCCGTTGCAGTTTTGCTAAATTTGCACAACTGCAACTGAAGCTGAATAAGGGCCATAGGAGGTCATTCCGACCCGATTGCTCGCTGCAGTTTATCGCAGCACAGCGATCAGGTCGGATCTGCGCATGCGCTTGTGCCGCAGTGCGCCGGCGCATGCTGGACGGCTGAAGGCCGTTGTACCGTAGCGATTGCCGACAGGCACAGGTAGTCGCTGGGCGGGAGGGGGCTGGCCGGCGGCGTTAAGCCGCTGTTTAGGGGGCGCGGTCCGGCCAACGCAGGCATGACCGGACCTTTGGGGGGGCGGTCTACGGCGGCTGCGTGACGTCATGGGCAGCGACACGGGCAGCGAAGAGGTTCTCCCGGCCAGCCACAGGAGCTGCACTGGCCGGGAGTTACTCCTGAAATGTAAAAGCCCTGTGCTGGGCGTCCCCCCGCATGTCTGAGTGCCTGATCATAGCTACGATCAACTCGGAATGACCTCCATAGTCCACTAAGTGAGCAACTTCATTGTATACGATCACCCGATTTGATTGTATGTGATTTGATCGGGTTAGATAGCATAAAAGTCACAAGTTACATGAACATTGGAAATGATTAAAACATACAGTTTATGAAATCATTATACTTAAGGGATATTTGTAACTGAACACAATCCAAATGTTTCTTTGTAATCAACACATAACAACATCATACTATTTGGGATATAGATGATCTGTGTTGTCACTCAGTATGCAAACTGCGTACTGTTTGGACTGTTTTGTTCCTTATTTCAATAGAATACTTCCAGTGACCCTGAGAAAATGATTGCACCTTGCAACTACTAAATATGGGTTGGAGTCAGGTTACTGTTGGTCGGTATCCTGGAGATCAGCGTACCGACACTGGGATCCCATCCACCATGACGCCGGCAACGGGGACCAGCGCAACAAAGCCCTTTGTTGGCTCAGTTGATCGCTGCGCTCACCACAGGTTCTATTCCCACTCTGTGGGTGACGTGGACACCCACGAGTGGGAATAGCCTTGGGCCCCCTTCCAGCATCCTGGCGGACAGGATCCCGGCATCGGTATGCTGACTTATATAAAGTCCTTACATAAAAATGTATTTTAAATAGAGATGTGCGGATTCCCACTCATGTTTTGCATCTGGATTGGTTTTGCCAAAACCATCCTTTTGGGGTTTGGTTTTGGATCTGGATGATTTTTGAAAAAACATAAAAAAAGCTAAAATCACAGAATGTGGGGGGAATTTTGATCATATGGTATTATTAACCTCAATAACATTCATTTCCACTCATTTCCAGTCTATTCTAAACACCTCGCACCTCACAATTTTGTTTTTAGGCCAAAAGGTTGCACTGAGGTCGCTGGATAACTAAGCTAAGCGACACAAGTAGGCGGCTCAAACACCTGACACATCTAGAAGTGGCACTGCAGTAGCAGACAGGATGGCAGTTTTAAAAACTAGGCCTTAAAGAGCACATCATGCAAAGAACAAAAAGAGGTGCACAGAGGTCGCTGGGTGACTAAGCTAAGCGACACAAGTGTGCGGCACAAACACCTGGCCCATCTAGGAGTGGCACTGTAGTGGCAGACAGGTAGGAAGTTTTAAAAACTAGGCCCCAAACAGCACATGACAATGAACTTCATTTTAATTTAATTGAATTTGTCACTTGACAATGACTTCTGACGAATGCCCTGCAGGTGACGTACGTGGTTAACATCCTTATCCCTACTTATTACAGATTGACAAAGGCAACACACGTCTTGACACCTTTTGTCCGGATTTGTGGAGAAATAATTCCACACCGAAGAGGTGGCTTTTTTGGTATTTTGCCCAGGCATGACAATGGGCTTTCTCATCCCACGGACAACAACTGTCTCCACAGGTGCCTTATTCAAACAAACAAACCACATCACCATCAGAATACTCATCATCAACTTCCTCCTCAGTGCCAGCAACATCCATATCCTCATCCTGGTATACTTCAACAGTGACAACTTCAATTTGAATATCAGAAACTGGACTGTAGGTGCTCCTTCCAGCACTTGCAGAGGGCGTGCAAATGGTGGAAGGAGCCACCTCTTCCCGTCCAGTGTTGGGAAGGTCAGGCATCGCAACCGCCGATACACTTGGACTCTCCTCTTAGAACGCACAGTTCTTTGCTGTGCTTTTGCCAGCTTAACTCTTTTCATTTTTCTAGCGGGAGGATGAGGGCTTACATCGTCATGTGAAGCTGAACCACTAGTCATGAACATAGGCCAGGGCTTTAGCCGTTCCTTGCCACTCCGTGTCATTAATGGCATATTGGCAAGTTTACGTTTCTCCTCAGACAATTTAAATTTATTTTTTTGGGCCATTTTACTGAATTTGGGCTTTTTGGATTTTACATGCCCTCTACTATGACATTGGGCATCGGCCTTGGCAGACGACGTTGATGGTATTTCATTGTCTATGTCATGACTAGTGGCAGCAACTTCAGCACTAGGAGGAAGTGGTTCTTGATCTTTCCCTATTTTATCCTCCAAATTTCCCCCCCCCCATTATTTTTCTGGAGTTATATAACAATATTCGGCACAGGAGAGCATGCACCTACACCACACAGGGAAAACCCTGTAAAAATGATTTGGATAATAATAACCCTTTTATTTGGAGTTACTATAATAATATGCAGCACAGGAGAGCGTACCCCTAAAGCACACACACACGGCAAAGCCTGCAAAAATTATTTGGATAATAACCCTTTTATCTGGAGTTATTATAATAATATGCATCACAGGAGAGTGTACCCCTACACGACACAGGGCAAACCCTGTAAAAATGATTTGGATTAAATATTAATAACCCCTTTATTTGGAGTAAATAATATACAGCACAGGACAGCACCAATGGATTTATATGGCAGTACCACTGGAGTTATAGGGCAGTACCGCTGGACTTATATAGCAGCACCACTGGACTGGACTAATATGGCAGCACTACTGGACTGGACTTATACGGCAGTACCGCTGGACTTATACAGCAGCACCACTGGACTTATGGGAGCACAGGACACAACCACTGGAGTGACTGGACTGATGCAGCACAAGACACCACCACTGGACTGATGCAGCATAAGACAGCACCACTGGACTGGACTTATACAGCACCCCTGGATTTATGGCAGCACAGGACACCACCAATGGACTTATGGCAGCACAGGACACCACCACTGGAGTGATTGGACTGATGCAGCACAAGACACCACCACTGGACTGATGCAGCACAAGACAGCACCACTGTACTGGACTTATACAGCACCACTGGACTTATACGGCAGTACGGCTGGACTTATACGGCAGCACCACTGGATGTATACGGCTGTACTGCTGGACCTTTTATGGCAGTAACCCTGAACTTATATGGCAGTACCCCTGGACTTATACGGCAGTGCCGCTGGACTTATATGGCAGCACCACTGAAGTGGACTTATACATCAGCACCACTGGACTGGACTTATGCAGCAGCACCACTGCACTTATTGCAGCACAGGACACCACCACTGGACTTATACAGCAGCACCACTGGACTTATGGCAACACAGGACACCACCACTGGACTTATGGCAGCACAGGACACCACCACTGGACTGATGCAGCACAAGACAGCACCACTGGACTGGACTTATACAGCAGCACTGGACTTATTTATTTATTAACAGTTTCTTATATAGCGCAGCATATTCCGTTGTGCTTTACAATTAGAACAACAGTAATAGAACAAAACTGGGTAAAACAAAGTCAGACATAGGGGTAGGAAGGCCCTGCTCGCAAGCTTACAATCTATATGGAAACAGGCAAGGAATACACAAGGATAGATGCTACCTATTGTATAATGGTCCACCAGATTGCAAGGTTCTTAATGAGTTGTATGATATGATCACCCTGCAATGTTGGCCAAGTGTCAGGAGGGTGTGAGAGTAAAGAAAGACAAGATATGTGATGTTATGTATACTGTACAGAGAGGATGTAATTAGATAGGGAAGCACTGAAGGTTATGTGGGTGGGTCTGGAATTTGATAGGCTTGTCTGAAGAGGTGAGTTTTCAGGGAACATTTAAAGGTTTGGAGACTAGAGGCGAGTCTTACTGTGCGTGGGAGGGCATTCCACAGAGTGGGTGAAGCCCGGATAAAGTCCTGTAATTTTGAGTGTGAACAAGTAATGCGTGTGGATGAGAGATGTAGATCTTGTGCAGAGCGGAGAGGTCGGGTAGGGAGATAATTTGAGATGAGTGAAGAGATGTATGTTGGTGCAGCTTGGTTAATAGCCTTGTATGTCAGTAAAAGTATTTTATATTTAATACGGTAGAATACTGGTAACCAATGGAGGGACTGACAGAGCGGATCTGCAGACGATGAACATCTAGCGAGGAAGATTAGCCTCGCAGTTGAATTCAAAATTGAGTGTAGTGGTGAGAGCCTATGTTTGTGAAGACCGGTCAGGAGACTATTAAAATACTCAATGCGCGAGATAATGAGAACATGGATTAGAGTTTTTGCTGTGTAAGATATGGTCGTATTTTGGATATGTCAAAAGTGCTGTTTCTAGAGTTTGGTTAAGGTGTGACACAGCAGTCTCAGGAGAGGTGAATTTAGAAATTGTTGAGAGCAGTGGTTGCAGACAGGTAGATAGTTGTTAAAAATGAATAGCATTAATATTTCTGCAGGTTAGATGCGTCTTTGTAGACTTCAGGGACAATGAGTTTGAAGTAATGGAGGAGAGCATGCATGTGATAAGGTTGTGATCTGAAAGAGGGAAAGGAGTGTTAGTGAGTTCAGAAACAGAGCATAGCCTGGTGAATACAATATCAAGGCAGTGGCCCTCCTGATGAGTAGAGGAGTCAGTCCATTGGGAGAGGCCAAGAGAGGAGGTTAGAAAGAGTAGTTTAAAAGCATGGGGAGATTGTAGACTGTCAATAGAGATATTGAAATCACCCATAATGATGGTGGAGTTGTCAGAGGATAGAAAGTGAGGGAGCCAAGAAGAAAAATCTTCCAGAAACTTTTTGGGTTGCCCAGGTGGGCGATAGATAGCTGCAACACGCAGAGAGAAAGGGGTGAAAATCCTAATAGAATGTACTTCAAATGATGTAAATGTGAGTGAGGGAACAGGTGGTAAAACGATGTGTGTGTAAGATTTGGACAGCAATACTCCAACCCCGCCTCCTTTAATATTACCAGGCCTGGGGATGTGTGTGAAGTGGAGGCCACCATGTGACAGTGCTGCAGGGGAGGCCATGTCTGATTGTGTGAGCCATGTTTCTGTTATAGCTAGCATATTGAATTTTTTGTTATGAAAAGGTCACGAATAGATGTTAATTTGTTGCAAACAGAGCGTGCATTCCATAAAGCACATTTTAGTGACTTGAAGGGAGATGGGAGACATGTGATGTTGATAAGGTTTGTTGGTTTTATATTCCGTTGTGAATCAGCTGAATGTGAGCGTGGTATGTGGATGGGACCTGGATTTGGGGATATGTCACCAGCTAGTAGAAGCAGAAGAAGAGAGAGATAGGTATAGTTGGCGGAGGTGTGTGATAGTTTCTTATGGTGACAGGTTGAGGATGTGACAGTTAGTGTACATAGATTGGTTAAAAGTTCATGAGTGTTAATAAGAGGGGAGTGGATTAATGAGACTGCAATGTGTACAGAGAGATGAATAACAGGAATAGTGAAAGACGATGTTATTTTATAGAGGATACCATGAAGTGTTATTAGGAAAAACAGTTTGTGGAACATGGTGTTTTTAAAGAGAAAAGTATAGATAGGTAAGTGCTTATGGAAAATGTTAGTTAAATGGTGAAATTACCTACTTTCCATTGTTTTTCAATGTTTGTTCAACTGTTGGTTTAACTGTTCTTTTTAAAATTTCCTAACTTTGTAATTTCCAAACTTCATATATTTCTAGACTCATCGCAGCACAGGACACCACCACTGTGACTGGACTGATGCAGCACAAGACACCACCACTGGACTGATGCAGCACAAGACACCACCACTGGAATGATACAAAAGAGCAGGTCACCACCCCACGCACCACGCCACTTTCCCGCACAGACACTGAGGAGACACATCCTCTCGCTACACTCTCCAGGACCAGAGTGAAAATGGCGGCGACGCGCGGCTCCTTATATGGAATCCAAAACCCGCAAGAATCCGACAGCGGGATGACTACGTTTTGCCTCGTTCTGGTTTCCGAGTCTGGCGGGAAAACCTGTGCCAGACTCGGATCCGGACTCGGAGCGTGAAATTTGGGGGGTTGGGGGGTCGGTTCTCAGGGACCTGCTCATCTCTAATTTTAAATGTGCATCACCTAATCAGATTATACAGGTCTACAAGAGGGAGCCTAAGGGCATACAGGTTGCATGGAAAGACTCACTTCAAGGCACAATTACCAGATGAAGCAACCTATAGGATGTTGAGTACTTGGGATGTCCTGCCCTTTCCACCACAGATGTTGACCTTTATTGTGCAGTTTATTTACAGTTCTGATATCGTAGCCTTTTTTCCAATGTGAAATGTGTAAATGTACACCTCTGGCTCTAAAGGTCAGAGCATTCTGTATTGAAGCTTGGGGCAGTGCTGTCCATGCGCATGTATATGTAACTGGCGGTATTTATACTTTATATTTGAGAATAAACCCCTTTTGTGCTTTGGAACCACAATGATCAGACTAGGCTCAGAGCAAATGCTACACTTCCCTGGACACACAAACCTACAGGATTTGGGGAGTGATTCAGACCTGACATCAGACACCCTCCCTGAAAACGCTTGGGCACATCTGCATTTTTCCTAACAAGACTTTTTTTTGTCAAAGTCATTGTTGCTTTAAAATGTGTATATTTGCACTGTCTTAGTGTGATTGTTATGTAACCTAGTAACATAGTATTTGAGGTTGAATAGAGGCAAATTGCCCATCGTGTTCAACCTGTTTTAAGTTGTGATGATTCTACATACTTGCTAAATAATGTTTTATGACTAGTTAGCTACTATAACTCATGTTACCCCCGGATTAACCACGTTGATATTTTAAGTATTATAACCTTGGATAGCTTTTTTCATTCAGAAATGTATCCATTCCTTTTTTAAATCCAATTACAGAGTCCGCCATTACCACCTTCCCTGGGAGGAAATTCCACATCCTGATTGTCCTAACAGTGAAGAGCCCTTTCCTCCGTTGCGTTCGGAACTTTCTCTCCTCCAGTCGGAGCAAGTGCCCACGTGTCCTAAACTGTGTTCTTTTAATAAATAATTCCTCTGATAACTCTTTGCGATGACCCTTTACATATTTGAAAATATTAATAACAACTCCTCTTGGGCGCCTCTTTGCTAGTGTATACATATTCAGCCTAGTAAGTCTTTCCTTATAGTCCAGTCCTTCTAGGCCTTTAATCAATTTAGTAGCTCGCCTTTGAACACTTTCGAGTTCACTGATGTCTTTTTTATACAATGGTGCCCAAAACTGAACACAATATTCCTGGTGCGGACGTACCAATGCCTTACACAGCGGCATGATTACATCCGAGTCCCTTGTCTCAATTACCCTTTTTATGCACGCTAGCACCTTACTTGCCTTCTTTACTGGGTTATAACATTGTGTACGGTTATTAAGCCTATTATCAATGAATACCCCCAAATCTTTTTCCAACTCTGTTTCCCCTAGGCGTTTCCCATTTAATATGTAGGATGCAAGTTTGTTTTTAGTCCCAAAATGCATAACCTTGCATTTGTCTGTATTAAACCTAATTTTCCATTTAGACGCCCAGAGTTCAAGTTTCGATAGATCATTCTGCAAGGACTCCACATCCAATTCTGAACTAATTACCTTACACAGTTTAGTATCATCTGCAAAGATTGACAATGTGCTTTCCAGGCCTATTTCTAGGTCATTGATAAATATGTTGATATGTGAAGCCGCTGTTTCTTTAATAGTGTTGTTTTGCTATAAATTTTAACTTTTATATATCTGTTCTGTTGTACTATAATATATTGAAGTGAATTGTCAAAGGTTTCTGGGGATATAGAAATTCTCCTGTACAGGACAAAATTTATATGTGATTGCATATGTGCGAAGTGAATACAGTTAAGAGAGTGAAATACCTGAAGTTAGTATTGGTTTTTTAAATATACAATGTACGGATTTAGAAGTGTTTTAAGGTTAGATTAGTTTATTGTCAAAAACGTGAGTGATTTACGGTGTTTTAATCTGCTCAAAGCTTTATCCATCAATTACATAGCTTATGGTAACCAATACCGGTGAGCAGCGGTTGTTCTAAGTTAACTCAGAAATCGTAACTGAGGCAATTGGTGGAGCTAGTGTAACAAGTTTTATCCAGTAATCCCATAATGTTCTGTAACTAGTACCAGTAAGCGGCGATTATTCAAGATCAGAAATAAGAGATCGTAACTGAGGCAGGGGGCAGAGTTAGGGACCTCATTGGCAAGGCATGTGGCCCTCATAGGAGTTTTTACTTGCTTACTACCAGTGGAGTAGTGTGAGGTAATGTCACTAGAGTAACATTTAGTCTGCGAATGCGCATCGTGGTTTGATTATATATGTCTGGAATAGTGTTTTCCCCTGCGGGGAGTGGGGGTTAGGATTAGGCACCACCGATTGGGGTTGGGGTTCGGCACTAACAGGGGAGGTTAGGGTTAGGCTGCGGTAAGGGAGGGTTAGGGTTAGGTGGGTAAGGGGGTAAGTATTACTGCTTAACTCATCTATCGGGATCGTCATCATCGGGATGCCAGCGTCGGTATTCTAAACGTCGGCATCCCATGCGCCGGGATCTCATACTCAACCTGCTGAAATAATAGGATGTAGTAAACGTGTAGGGATACACCTGCTACACACAATAGTTATTCCTAATGAAAAGGCAGATAAAGACATTGTAATTCCAGTCAGACAGGTAGCAATGCATTATCACTGGACTAGATTTGAACCCATTCATTAGGGACTTAGTGCATGCACAAGAACCTAAAGTCAAAAAAAGTTAATGTTTAGTACTAAATAAACTTTTCTTGCAGAAAACATAGGCAGCCAGATCCATATTAACTAACTTCTCTAAATTTGTCAGTTACCAGGGAACCCATTCCAGCTATGGGAGTAATAGGAAAAGTTTAAGATTACCCTTTGACTGAACCAAAAAAGATACTATTGGGCCATTGTAAACTAAACAGCCTTTTCTTCTAGCTGCAGCGGTCCCTACTAACTTGCTTGGGTAAAATTTGTTATGGTGTATGATTTATTGTACCCCGGATGGTGTGTTTTTAGATATTCCAAATCATGCACAGGAAGTACTGGAAATATTGGATACTCCACAAAGGCTAATGTTGCACTCCAGTTATACAAACATGTCCATCACAGGTTGGGGAAAAAAATGTAATCACAAATACTGGGTTCCCTATGAACTAATGATGGACTGGACACTGCTTTGAAGGCAAGAGATGCACCCATAATTAGACAATTATATAAGAGGGAAATAAATAAATTGAGAGTCAATTCCTCATCATGCCCAATCCAGTAGTCATTATAATGTAATTTCTTTTCTTTCTAGCTATCATTGGCCTCTATAATTTTTCCTTTCTCTGTACTTCTTCATCCTGATTGTTAGTGTTAGTGCCCCAAAGGCTCAATGATAGCTCAAATGTCTTTCACAAGTCTGAAGTGACTGCTTCAAAGTTATGTATCCATTCTAAGACAAATGGATGAGCTATTTTTATGATCATTATTTTTCCTGACACTAAAGCAATTTGTATCTGTTGCAAGCAGGATACAAGGTATTCTAAGAATAAGCTACAGCCATGTCAAATGAAGGAGAACATTTGGGACATTATCTGACCAAGGGGTCGGATCTACGTTGCGGCGCCCAGGGCAAAAAAAAAAGGTGTGACTTCACAGAGAAGGGTCATGGTCAGTTATGCCCCCTGTAGCTGTACCCACAGTAGTATTGCCCCCAGTACTGTGCCCTAAGTACTGTGCCCCCTGTAGAATTGACCCCAGTACTGTGCCCCCTGTAGAATTGCCCCCAGTACTGTGCCCCCTGCAGAATTGCCCCTAGTACTGTGCCCCCTGTACAATTGCCCCTAGTACTGTGCCCCCTGTAGAAATGCCCCCAGTACTGTGCCCCCTGTAGAGTAGAAAAAAAATTAATACTTACAATCCCCGCTCCTGCTTCCCGACCGCTGCTGCCCTCTGTCTCCGGCCGCCATGACTTCATCGCGCACTGCACAGCACCGTACAGCAACGCACATCACCGGCACCAGTAGCGGATCTTGCCACGCTGGCAGCGCAATCTGGTTGGTGGCTGCGCCCTCCGGAAGACGGTGCCCCGGGAAAAAATCCTGCTTGCCCGTAGCAATGTTATATGCACCACACGCAGTATCTGTTCAATTTAAATTTGGCACAGACAAGCAAAGGATGAAACTTGGCCCTTATGGCACAAACAAATAATATCCATCGAAAAGATATAGTATGCTGAATCCTGTATTTTATTCACCATATGTATTTCATAAAATCCAAATGGTGGAAGAGGATAAAGTTGCAAGGAGAATTCAGCGGTTATACAGATATACATTATTGCATGGAACATTTACATCAGATTGACTTCATTTATGTGACAATCCTCTAGAAAACATAAGACTTAATTATTACTAGTTCTTTTGTATTTCATTTTTTTGTGTGTAAGCACTTGCATACATAGGGATTAAGATTATTTAAACAAGGAGAGCTAATGAGATAGCAAAAGAGGCCTCAGCCATGCCTATAACTAAGTTGCCAAGAATGTAGGCAACTAATTTAAAGGTTTTCATTTACTGATGTCTTTGGGCAGGGCCGGATTAACAATGGGGCGGATGGAGCTTCAGCTCCAGGCCTCCCATTGAAAATAGGCCCACAGCACAAGGATCTGCTCAGAGACGGTTGGTGTGACAGGTAAAAAAAAAAAATCCTGTCACCACCAGCGGCCATGTAAGGCACCGTCAGCCCATCTACCCTTCCGCACCCCCAACTTCAAGAACTTCTCTGACCTCGTCACGGGCCCTACCACCCTGCGCCACATAGATAGTGTTGCAGCCACACAGCCACAGCGAGTCCTCTGCGCTGGCTCATCGAGTGACGTGACATAAGGGGTGGGACAACCGGAGGGGCGCCTTCTCCAGTGCCCCAGGAATCGATGCTGCGCTGGAACTAAAGACGAGATGCACCTCCTCTCCTACTGGCACGTGGGTCCCGACTCCCCTCTGCTATAAGGAGGTCACAACACCGATGCTATTAAATAAGCCCTGTCGACTAGGGGAGAACTATCACTTCCTAAAGTAAGTTGCCAATGGGGTGTTGTGGGACCACAGGACAGATAGTATAGGGGGGCTCAGAGTCATTACATGTGGGAGCACAAAGATAAGGAGGTGCACAATACAGAACAGGGACCTGAAGGCAGCACAATAAAGACCATATAGATGGTGAGGGGGGAACCACAATACAGAACACACTGTAGAGAAGCACTTAAGGACAAATGGAGGCAAGCACATACAGATATATAGAGGAACATATAGACAGAGGAGCACAACCTACAGATAATAGAAGCACATACAACATAGAACGGCACATACAGACTGAGGGACGCATACAGATATATAGGGGCACATACAGATAGAGGGACGCATGCAGATATATAGGGGCACATACAGACAGAGGAATGAATACAGATATAAAGACAGAGGAATGCCTACAGATATATAGGGGCACATACAGACAGAGGGACACATGCAGATATATAGGGGCACATACAGACAGAGGAATGCATACAGATATATAGGGGCACATACAGACAGAGGAATGCATACAGATATATAGGGGCACATACAGACAGAGGGACACATGTAGATATATAGAGACACATATAGACAGTTGGACGCATACAGATATATAGAAGCACATACAGATAGAGGGACGCATGCAGATATATAGGGGCACATACAGACAGAGGGACACATGCAGATATATAGGGGCACATACAGACAGAGGAATGCATACAGATATATAGGGGCACATACAGACAGAGGGACACATGCAGATATATAGGGGCACATACAGATAGAGGGACACATGCAGATATACAGATGTATCCTCATACAGAGTTGCTCATAGCGCACTATTTAGGGTCCTGTGTAGCGAGTTGGAAATAACGTTATGGCGTGCGTTATGTCCCGTGCCATGTAATACACAGTTTAACCGCTGGGTGGCGAATGCTCCACGTTGAGACTACAGAGCTGAATACAATGCTGTGGCAGTAAGCAGTGATCTGTGAAAGGCTGGCCAATCACGTTCTTCCCTTTATAAAAAAAATCCCTTTCCACAAATTACAGTGCCACGCTGCCGCCCGTTCAGTCAATTAATTTTTTCGTTACGTTGTGTACAAAATACCGGCTAGCATTAATATGACTCCCAGATGGTCTACAGCCACACTGCCGCCCGATCACGCTAGATATGGATATTGTCGTTATAGTATTAGCATAACAGCATTCATATTTCGGACTAGCTTCGGCAGAAATATTGAATGCAAAGTGCACTGGGTCCCTACTGTACCTCATGATGGTATCCGTATTCAATCCGTTTAATTTTTTTTTTTTAAAGCACTCATATACAACACATCACATATATACTAGGGATGAGCGGGTTCGGTTCCTCGGAATCCGAACCCGCCCGAACTTCATGTTTTTTTACACGGGTCCTAGCGACTCGGATCTTCCCGCCTTGCTCGGTTAACCCGAGCGCGCCCGAACGTCATCATCCCGCTGTCGGATTCTCGCGAGGCTCGGATTCTATCGCGAGACTCGGGTTCTATATAAGGAGCCGCGCGTCGCCGCCATTTTCACACGTGCATTGAGATTCATAGGGAGAGGACGTGGCTGGCGTCCTCTCCGTTTATAGAGAAGAGAGTGAGACAGTAGAGAGAGACACAGTAGTAATTTTGGGGAGCATTAGGAGGAGTACTAGTTACTTGCTGAAGTGATAGATAGTGTGACTGTATATTATCTGACTTGTGGGGGAGACACTTACAGTGGGGAGCAGTTAGAGTCTGAGAGCAGGACTCAGGAGTACATATAACGTACAGTGCACACTTTTGCTGCCAGAGTGCCACACTGCCATTGTGACCACACTGACCACCAGTATAATATATATTGTGATTGTCTGCTTAGGAGTACTACTTGCAAGTTGCTGATAGTGTGACCAGTGACCTGACCACCAGTCACCACTAGTTTAATATATATATATATATATATATATAATTGTATATAATATATATATAATATTGTATACCACCTACCCGTGGTTTTTTTTTTTCTTTCTTCTTTATACATACTACTATAGTAGCTTACTGTAGCAGTCTGCGGTGCTGCTGAGCTGACTGTGTCCAGCAGGTCCGTCATCAGTCATTACATAATAAATATATATACCTGTCCGGCTGCAGTACTAGTGATATTATATATATATATATTGATTTCATCTCATTATCATCCAGTCTATATTAGCAGCAGACACAGTACGGTAGTCCACGGCTGTAGCTACCTCTGTGTCGGCAGTCGCTCGTCCATCCATAATTGTATACCACCTACCCGTGTTTTTTTTTTTTCTTTCTTCTTTATACATACTACTATAGTAGCTTACTGTAGCAGTCTGCGGTGCTGCTGAGCTGACAGTGTCCAGCAGGTCCGTCATCAGTCATTACATAATAAATATATATACCTGTCCGGCTGCAGTACTAGTGATATTATATATATATATATATATATATATATATTTCATCTCATTATCATCCAGTCTATATTAGCAGCAGACACAGTACGGTAGTCCACGGCTGTAGCTACCTCTGTGTCGGCAGTCGCTCGTCCATCCATAATTGTATACCACCTACCCGTGGTTTTTTTTTTTTCTTTCTTCTTTATACATACTACTATAGTAGCTTACTGTAGCAGTCTGCGGTGCTGCTGAGCTGACAGTGTCCAGCAGGTCCGTCATCAGTCATTACATAATAAATATATATACCTGTCCGGCTGCAGTACTAGTGATATTATATATATATATATATATTGATTTCATCTCATTATCATCCAGTCTATATTAGCAGCAGACACAGTACGGTAGTCCACGGCTGTAGCTACCTCTGTGTCGGCAGTCGCTCGTCCATCCATAATTGTATACCACCTACCCGTGTTTTTTTTTTTCTTTCTTCTTTATACATACTACTATAGTAGATTACTGTAGCAGTCTGCGGTGCTGCTGAGCTGACTGTGTCCAGCAGGTCCGTCATCAGTCATTACATAATAAATATATCTACCTGTCCGGCTGCAGTACTAGTGTGATATAATATATATTGATTTCATCTCATTATCATCCAGTCTATATTAGCAGCAGACACAGTACGGTAGTCCACGGCTGTAGCTACCTCTGTGTCGGCAGTCGCTCGTCCATCCATAATTGTATACCACCTACCCGTGGTTTTTTTTTTCTTTCTTCTTTATACATACTACTATAGTAGCTTACTGTAGCAGTCTGCGGTGCTGCTGAGCTGACAGTGTCCAGCAGGTCCGTCATCAGTCATTACATAATAAATATATCTACCTGTCCGGCTGCAGTACTAGTGTGATATAATATATATTGATTTCATCTCATTATCATCCAGTCTATATTAGCAGCAGACACAGTACGGTAGTCCACGGCTGTAGCTACCTCTGTGTCGGCAGTCGCTCGTCCATCCATAATTGTATACCACCTACCCGTGTTTTTTTTTTTTCTTTCTTCTTTATACATACTACTATAGTAGCTTACTGTAGCAGTCTGCGGTGCTGCTGAGCTGACAGTGTCCAGCAGGTCCGTCATCAGTCATTACATAATAAATATATCTACCTGTCCGGCTGCAGTACTAGTGTGATATAATATATATTGATTTCATCTCATTATCATCCAGTCTATATTAGCAGCAGACACAGTACGGTAGTCCACGGCTGTAGCTACCTCTGTGTCGGCAGTCGCTCGTCCATCCATAATTGTATACCACCTACCCGTGGTTTTTTTTCTTTTCTTTCTTCTTTATACATACTACTATAGTAGCTTACTGTAGCAGTCTGCGGTGCTGCTGAGCTGACTGTGTCCAGCAGGTCCGTCATCAGTCATTACATAATAAATATATCTACCTGTCCGGCTGCAGTACTAGTATGATATAATATATATTGATTTCATCTCATTATCATCCAGTCTATATTAGCAGCAGACACAGTACGGTAGTCCACGGCTGTAGCTACCTCTGTGTCGGCAGTCGCTCGTCCATCCATAATTGTATACCACCTACCCGTGTTTTTTTTTTTTTCTTTCTTCTTTATACATACTACTATAGTAGCTTACTGTAGCAGTCTGCGGTGCTGCTGAGCTGACAGTGTCCAGCAGGTCCGTCATCAGTCATTACATAATAAATATATCTACCTGTCCGGCTGCAGTACTAGTGTGATATAATATATATTGATTTCATCTCATTATCATCCAGTCTATATTAGCAGCAGACACAGTACGGTAGTCCACGGCTGTAGCTACCTCTGTGTCGGCAGTCGCATGTCCATCCATAAGTATACTAGTATCCATCCATCTCCATTGTTTACCTGAGGTGCCTTTTAGTTGTGCCTATTAAAATATGGAGAACAAAAATGTTGAGGTTCCAAAATTAGGGAAAGATCAAGATCCACTTCCACCTCGTGCTGAAGCTGCTGCCACTAGTCATGGCCGAGACAATGAAATGCCAGCAACGTCGTCTGCCAAGGCCGATGCCCAATGTCATAGTACAGAGCATGTAAAATCCAAAACACCAAATATCAGTAAAAAAAGGACTCCAAAATCTAAAATAAAATTGTCGGAGGAGAAGCGTAAACTTGCCAATATGCCATTTACCACACGGAGTGGCAAGGAACGGCTGATGCCCTGGCCTATGTTCATGGCTAGTGGTTCAGCTTCACATGAGGATGGAAGCACTCAGCCTCTCGCTAGAAAAATGAAAAGACTCAAGCTGGCAAAAGCACCGCAAAGAACTGTGCGTTCTTCGAAATCCCAAATCCACAAGGAGAGTCCAATTGTGTCGGTTGCGATGCCTGACCTTCCCAACACTGGACGTGAAGAGCATGCGCCTTCCACCATTTGCACGCCCCCTGCAAGTGCTGGAAGGAGCACCCGCAGTCCAGTTCCTGATAGTCAGATTGAAGATGTCAGTGTTGAAGTACACCAGGATGAGGAGGATATGGGTGTTGCTGGCGCTGGGGAGGAAATTGACAAGGAGGATTCTGATGGTGAGGTGGTTTGTTTAAGTCAGGCACCCGGGGAGACACCTAATGTCCGTGGGAGGAATATGGCCGTTGACATGCCTGGTGAAAATACCAAAAAAATCTGCTCTTCGGTGTGGAAGTATTTCAACAGAAATGCGGACAACATTTGTCAAGCCGTGTGTTGCCTTTGTCAAGCTGTAATAAGTAGGGGTAAGGACGTTAACCACCTCAGAACATCCTCCCTTATACGTCACCTGCAGCGCATTCATAATAAGTCAGTGACAAGTTCAAAAACTTTGGGCGACAGCGGAAGTAGTCCACTGACCAGTAAATCCCTTCCTCTTGTAACCAAGCTCACGCAAACCACCCCACCAACTCCCTCAGTGTCAATTTCCTCCTTCCCCAAGAATGCCAATAGTCCTGCAGGCCATGTCACTGGCAATTCTGACGATTCCTCTCCTGCCTGGGATTCCTCCGATGCATCCTTGCGTGTAACGCCTACTGCTGCTGGCGCTGCTGTTGTTGCTGCTGGGAGTCGATGGTCATCCCAGAGGGGAAATCGTAAGACCACTTTTACTACTTCCACCAAGCAATTGACTGTCCAACAGTCCTTTGCGAGGAAGATGAAATATCACAGCAGTCATCCTGCTGCAAAGCGGATAACTGAGGCCTTGGCATCCTGGGTGGTGAGAAACGTGGTTCCGGTATCCATCATTACTGCAGAGCCAACTAGAGACTTGTTGGAGGTACTGTGTCCCCGGTACCAAATACCATCTAGGTTCCATTTCTCTAGGCAGGCGATACCGAAAATGTACACAGACCTCAGAAAAAGAGTCACCAGTGTCCTAAAAAATGCAGCTGTACCCAATGTCCACTTAACCACGGACATGTGGACAAGTGGAGCAGGGCAGGGTCAGGACTATATGACTGTGACAGCCCACTGGGTAGATGTATGGACTCCCGCCGCAAGAACAGCAGCGGCGGCACCAGTAGCAGCATCTCGCAAACGCCAACTCTTTCCTAGGCAGGCTACGCTTTGTATCACCGGTTTCCAGAATACGCACACAGCTGAAAACCTCTTACGGCAACTGAGGAAGATCATCGCGGAATGGCTTACCCCAATTGGACTCTCCTGTGGATTTGTGGCATCGGACAACGCCAGCAATATTGTGTGTGCATTAAATATGGGCAAATTCCAGCACGTCCCATGTTTTGCACATACCTTGAATTTGGTGGTGCAGAATTTTTTTAAAAACGACAGGGGCGTGCAAGAGATGCTGTCGGTGGCCAGAAGAATTGCGGGACACTTTCGGCGTACAGGCACCACGTACAGAAGACTGGAGCAACACCAAAAACGCCTGAACCTGCCCTGCCATCATCTGAAGCAAGAAGTGGTAACGAGGTGGAATTCAACCCTATATATGCTTCAGAGGTTGGAGGAGCAGCAAAAGGCCATTCAAGCCTATACAATTCAGCACGATATAGGAGGTGGAATGCACCTGTCTCAAGCGCAGTGGAGAATGATTTCAACGTTGTGCAAGGTTCTGCTGCCCTTTGAACTTGCCACACGTGAAGTCAGTTCAGACACTGCCAGCCTGAGTCAGGTCATTCCCCTCATCAGGCTTTTGCAGAAGAAGCTGGAGACATTGAAGGAGGAGCTAACACGGAGCGATTCCGCTAGGCATGTGGGACTTGTGGATGGAGCCCTTAATTCGCTTAACAAGGATTCACGGGTGGTCAATCTGTTGAAATCAGAGCACTACATTTTGGCCACCGTGCTCGATCCTAGATTTAAAACCTACCTTGGATCTCTCTTTCCGGCAGACACAAGTCTGCTGGGGTTCAAAGACCTGCTGGTGAGAAAATTGTCAAGTCAAGCGGAACGCGACCTGTCAACATCTCCTCCTTCACATTCTCCCGCAACTGGGGGTGCGAGGAAAAGGCTCAGAATTCCGAGCCCACCCGCTGGCGGTGATGCAGGGCAGTCTGGAGCGACTGCTGATGCTGACATCTGGTCCGGACTGAAGGACCTGTCAACGATTACGGACAAGTCGTCTACTGTCACTGCATATGATTCTCTCCCCATTGAAAGAATGGTGGAGGATTATATGAGTGACCGCATCCAAGTAGGCACGTCACACAGTCCGTACTTATACTGGCAGGAAAAAGAGGCAATTTGGAGGCCCTTGCACAAACTGGCTTTATTCTACCTAAGTTGCCCTCCCACAAGTGTGTACTCCGAAAGAGTGTTTAGTGCCGCCGCTCACCTTGTCAGCAATCGGCGTACGAGGTTACTTCCAGAAAATGTGGAGAAGATGATGTTCATTAAAATGAATTATAATCAATTCCTCCGTGGAGACATTGACCAGCAGCAATTGCCTCCACAAAGTACACAGGGAGCTGAGATGGTGGATTCCAGTGGGGACGAATTGATAATCTGTGAGGAGGGGGATGTACACGGTGATATATCGGAGGATGATGATGAGGTGGACATCTTGCCTCTGTAGAGCCAGTTTGTGCAAGGAGAGATTAATTGCTTCTTTTTCGGTGGGGGTCCAAACCAACCCGTCATTTCAGTCACAGTCGTGTGGCAGACCCTGTCACTGAAATGATGGGTTGGTTAAAGTGTGCATGTCCTGTTTATACAACATAAGGGTGGGTGGGAGGGCCCAAGGACAATTCCATCTTGCACCTCTTTTTTCTTTAATTTTTCTTTGCGTCATGTGCTGTTTGGGGAGTGTTTTTTGGAAGGGCCATCCTGCGTGACACTGCAGTGCCACTCCTAGATGGGCCAGGTGTTTGTGTCGGCCACTAGGGTCGCTTATCTTACTCACACAGCTACCTCATTGCGCCTCTTTTTTTCTTTGCGTCATGTGCTGTTTGGGGAGTGTTTTTTGGAAGGGCCATCCTGCGTGACACTGCAGTGCCACTCCTAGATGGGCCAGGTGTTTGTGTCGGCCACTAGGGTCGCTTATCTTACTCACACAGCTACCTCATTGCGCCTCTTTTTTTCTTTGCGTCATGTGCTGTTTGGGGAGTGTTTTTTGGAAGGGCCATCCTGCGTGACACTGCAGTGCCACTCCTAGATGGGCCCGGTGTTTGTGTCGGCCACTAGGGTCGCTTATCTTACTCACACAGCTACCTCATTGCGCCTCTTTTTTTCTTTGCGTCATGTGCTGTTTGGGCAGTGTTTTTTGGAAGGGCCATCCTGCGTGACACTGCAGTGCCACTCCTAGATGGGCCCGGTGTTTGTGTCGGCCACTAGGGTCGCTTATCTTACTCACACAGCTACCTCATTGCGCCTCTTTTTTTCTTTGCGTCATGTGCTGTTTGGGGAGTGTTTTTTGGAAGGGCCATCCTGCGTGACACTGCAGTGCCACTCCTAGATGGGCCCGGTGTTTGTGTCGGCCACTAGGGTCGCTTATCTTACTCACACAGCTACCTCATTGCGCCTCTTTTTTTCTTTGCGTCATGTGCTGTTTGGGGAGTGTTTTTTGGAAGGGCCATCCTGCGTGACACTGCAGTGCCACTCCTAGATGGGCCCGGTGTTTGTGTCGGCCACTAGGGTCGCTTATCTTACTCACACAGCTACCTCATTGCGCCTCTTTTTTTCTTTGCGTCATGTGCTGTTTGGGGAGTGTTTTTTGGAAGGGCCATCCTGCGTGACACTGCAGTGCCACTCCTAGATGGGCCAGGTGTTTGTGTCGGCCACTAGGGTCGCTTATCTTACTCACACAGCTACCTCATTGCGCCTCTTTTTTTCTTTGCGTCATGTGCTGTTTGGGGAGTGTTTTTTGGAAGGGCCATCCTGCGTGACACTGCAGTGCCACTCCTAGATGGGCCCGGTGTTTGTGTCGGCCACTAGGGTCGCTTATCTTACTCACACAGCTACCTCGGTGCAAATTTTAGGACTAAAAATAATATTGTGAGGTGTGAGGTATTCAGAATAGACTGAAAATGAGTGGAAATTATGGTTTTTGAGGTTAATAATACTTTGGGATCAAAATGACCCCCAAATTCTATGATTTAAGCTGTTTTTTGAAAAAAACACCCGAATCCAAAACACACCCGAATCCGACAAAAAAAATTCGTTGAGGTTTTGCCAAAACGCGGTCGAACCCAAAACACGGCCGCGGAACCGAACCCAAAACCAAAACACAAAACCCGAAAAATTTCAAGTGCACATCTCTAATATATACCCGGAGGGCCTACCTGTATTGTGGTCGGCTGTGGCCTAACGAGAACAGCATCTGCCTTCAATGCTTGCACTCGTGGGCAGGGGTGTATCTACCTATTGGCCAGGATGGCACTCGCCAGGGGCGCCAGGCAAGGAGGGGGCGCCGCCTGGCAGTGCCACTTGCGGCCAAAGGGTAGAAGAGTAGTACTGTCAGATTGTACCTGGTGAGAGTGTGTTACTGCCGGCACGGCACTGGTGTCCGTCAGCACCGCACTGCACTTGTGATCAGACTAGTGTCCGGCAGCACCGCACTTGTAATCAGACTCAAAATAAACGACAGCTCCCAGCAGCCCTTGTTTCTGGGAGCTCCCGGCAGCAAGGGCTGCTGGGAGCTGTAGTTTATTTTGAGTCTGATTACAAGTGTGGTGCT
Source organism: Pseudophryne corroboree (assembly GCF_028390025.1). Classification (NCBI taxonomy): domain Eukaryota; kingdom Metazoa; phylum Chordata; class Amphibia; order Anura; family Myobatrachidae; genus Pseudophryne; species Pseudophryne corroboree. The sequence continues at coordinate 221,408,790 of NC_086454.1, read as the reverse complement.
GCCGGACACAAGTCTGATCACTAATGCAGTGCGTGCTGACGGACACCGGCAGTAACACACTCTCACCCAGAGCTGGCCCTAGCCAATAGGCAAATGTCTAGGGCATCTGGAATCAGGGTTGGACTGGCCCACAGGGGAACAGGGGAAACCACCGGTGGGCCCCACTGCCTGTGGGCCCTCCTCCTCAATCTAGGGAGCAGGTTCCAGACTCTATCTTAGTGCACTTTAATAATGCATTATACTTATGTTACATTATACTTCACAAGAATATGGTTTATTATACATTTACCAAGGGGTACAAAACATGTACTCTGTAATAGTTAGCCAAACCTCTGTGGTGGCTGGCCACGCCCCAGTGCAGCCTGGCCACATTCTTAAGCATGGGCCCCTACAACAGCATTGCCCCCGGTGGGCCCTGTCCGACACTGTCTGGAATGCCCATAGGCATCCATTTCCAAGGCTAACGCCAGCTCTGTTATCGCAGCCAGCCAGGAGGAGAGAGGAGAGTTAAGGGCCCCATACACTTATACGACATGACAGTCCGTCATGTCGTCTAGGATTTCCCTTCAACCTCCCGGCAGCCTCCCGGGTAGCAGGATAGTAAAAGATACATTGTATGCGGTCCTTTTGCATACGATGTATCTTTTACTATCCCAGCCATTCCTGCAGGATCCGACATATCACGAGTGCAGCACTCGTGATATGTCTGATCTAGGGTGATCCGATCCGATGCTCACGGGAACGCGTATCAGATCAGATCGGGTGTAAAGCACAACGAAAATGCCCGATTTCACCCAATATATTGGCTCGAATGTCCGAATTGGGCTGAAATCGGGCATTATCATTCTAGTGTATGGGGCCCTTTAGGACGGAGACTGCAGCAGCAGAACACAGAGCCAGATCTCTGCTCACACAGGCAGGAAGTGACTTTACTTTCACTTTCTGCCTGCCCTGTGGCTGAGCACAGACGGCAGCTGCAGAGGAAGCCAGGCACTGAGCCTGCGGAGCCAGGACCCTGCCCCAGCACTGCAGCATCACAGCACAAAGGTAAGATATGGATGGGGTAACGGGGGACTTATGGGGAGAGGAAGATGGCTAATAACACTGCTATGGGGGGGAGACCTATGAGGAGTGGGAGAAGGGGGGTAATGACACTGCTATGTGGGAGTGGGAGACCTATGAGGAGTGGGGGAAGGGGGGTAATGACACTGCTATGTGGGAGTGGGAGACCTATGGGGAGTGGGGGAAGGGGGGTAATGACACTGCTATGTGGGAGTGGGAGACCTATGAGGAGTGGGGGAAGGGGGGTAATGACACTGCTATGTGGGAGTGGGAGACCTATGGGGAGTGGGGGAAGGGGGGTAATGACACTGCTATGTGGGAGTGGGAGACCTATGGGGAGTGGGGGAAGGGGGGTAATGACACTGCTATGGGGGAGACCTATGAGGAGTGGAGGAAGGGGGGTGATGACACTGCTATGTGGGAGTGGGAGACCTATGAGGAGTGGGGGAAGGGTGGTAATGACACTGCTATGTGGGAGACCTATGAGGAGAGGGGGAAGGGGGGTAATGACATTGCTATGTGGGAGTGGGAGACCTATGAGGAGTGGGGGAAGGGGGGTAATGACACTGCTATATGGGAGTGGGAGACCTATGGGGAGTGGGGGAAGGGGGGTAATAACACTGCTATGGGGGAGACCTATGAGGAGAGGGGGAATGGGGGTAATGACACTGCTATGTGGGAGTGGGAGACCTATGGGGAGTGGGGGAAGAGGGGTAATGACACTGCTATGTGGGAGTGGGAGACCTATGAGGAGTGGGGGAAGGGTGGTAATGACACTGCTATGTGGGAGACCTATGAGGAGAGGGGGAAGGGGGGTAATGACATTGCTATGTGGGAGTGGGAGACCTATGGGGAGTGGGGGAAGGGGGTAATGACACTGCTTTTCTGGGAGTGGGAGACCTATGGGGAGTAGAGAAAGGGGGCAATGACACTGATATGGGGGAGACCTATGAGGAGTGGGGGAAGAGGGGTAATGACACTATGTGGGAGACCTATGGGGAGTGGGGGAAGGGGGTAATGACACTGCTTTTCTGGGAGTGGGAGACCTATGGGGAGTAGAGGAAGGGGGTAATGACACTGCTATGGGGGGAGACCTATGAGGAGTGGGGGAAGAGGGGTAATGACACTGCTATGTGGGAGTGGGGGGCCTATGGGGAGTGGGGGAAGAGGGGTAATGACACTGCTATGTGGGAGAGGGAGACCTATGGGGAGTGGGGGAAGGGGGTAATGACACTGCTATGGGGGAGACCTATGAGGAGTGGGGGAAGAGTGGTAATGACACTGCTATGTGGGAGTGGGAGACATATGGGGAGTGGGGGAAGGGGGTAGTGACACTGCTATGGGGGGAGACCTATGAGGAGTGGGGGAAGGGGGGTAATAACACTGCTGTGGGGTGAGAGACCTATGGGGAGTAGGGAAGAGGGGCAATGACACTGATATGGGGAGAGACCTATGAGGAGTGTGGGAAGAGGGGTAAGGACACTGCTATGTGGGAGACCTATGGGGAGTGGGGGAAGGGGGGTAATGACACTGCTATGGGGGGAGACCAATGAGGAGTGGGGGAAGAGGGGTAATGACACTGCTATGTGGGAGAGGGAGACCTATGGGAAGTGGAGGAAGGGGGTAATGACACTGCTATGGGGGAGAACTATGAGGAGTGGGGCAAGGGGGGTAATAACACTACTGTGTGGGAGTGGGAGACCTATGGGGAGTGGGGGAAGGGGGGTAATAACACTGCTGTGGGGTGGGGAGACCTATGAGACGTGGGGGAAGGGGGGTAATAACACTGCTATGTGGGAGTGGGAGACCTATGGGGAGTGGGGGAAGGGGGTAAGGACACTGCTATGAGGGGGAGAACTATGGAAAGTGGGGGCACAGGGGAATATGACACTGTTAATGGGGGGAGACATGGGGGTGTAGGAGCAGCTGATAACACTGCTATTAGGGGGTAGGGCATGAGACAGAGACACATGAGGAGGGGGGGCTAATTGCTCTGCTATGGGGGAGGGGGCATAGGCATACACACGGTGGTTGGCATGTGTGCACAGGCACACCCTGATGTTGGGCGTCCCCCACATGCCTAGTCAGACACTTCACAAATATTTAATATAAAACCAGCCCTGGTCAGCACTTGCTGACTAATTACACATAATACACACTATGCAGTCACAATGTGCGGGTACCATCTCTTCCTGGCTCCCATTCCTAACCTGCCAATGGAGCGGACACCGCATACCAGGAGAAGGTTCTGTGTGTGAGCTGTACTGGCTGATAGGGGAAGATCTGTCTCAGGGGGATGGGGGAATCTTCTATATTGGGAGGAGGGGGCTATTCTGTGCTAATGGAGATAAAGTGTCTGAGAGGAAGGGGGATCCCTGTACTAGGAGGAAATAATCTGAGGGAGCAAGATGCAAGTGTGAGAGATGGAAAGTGGGAGTGAGGTGCAGGGGAGATGGAAGCTGGGACCAAGGTACAGGTGTGAGACATGGAGGATGGAGTGAAGTGCAGGTGTGGGGGATAGAAGGTGGGACCAAGGTACAGGTGTGATACATGGAAGGTGGGAGTGAAGTGCAGGTGTGGGGGATAGAAGGTGGGACCAAGGTACAGATGTGAGACATGGAAGGTGGGAGTGAGGTGTAGGGGAGATAGAAGGTGAGACCAAGGTACAGGTGTGGGAGATGGAAGGTGAGGTGCAGGGGAGACAGAAGGTGGTAGTGAAGAAGAGGTGTGAGAGATGGAAGGTGGGAGCAAGGTACAGGTGTGGGAGATGGAAGGTGAGGGCGAGGTGCAGGGGAGATGGAAGATGGGAGTGAAGAAGAGGTGTGAGAGATGGAAGGTGAGAGCGAGGTACAGTGGAGATGGAAGGTGGGAGCGAGGTGCAGGGGAGATGGAAGGTGGGAGTGAAGAAGAGGTGAGGGGATAGAAGGTGGGAGCGAGGTACAGGTGTGGGAGATAGAAGGTGGGAGCGAGGTGCAGGGGAGACGGAAGGTGGGAGTGAAGAAGAGGTGTGATAGATGGAAGGTGGGTGTGAGGTACAGGTGTGATGTGAGAGATGGAAGGAGGAAGTTAGGTACATGGGTGATGGAGGGAGTGAGAGGTGAGACTGAGAGATGGAATGAGGGACTGAAAACTCCAGGGCTAAAGCGGAACAGAGGGCATGAGAGGTGCAAGGGGGTAAGTAAGGGAAGGAGGAAGATCAGGCAGGGGTGACATATAGTATGAGACATTAAGGCGTTTGGCATGCTGGTGGTCAGAAAGCTGACGCCAGCATCCCGAAACTGCTCGGAATGCTGATGTGGCATCCCAACACAGATTGCGATGCAGAATGACAAAATCCAGATCAAGTTGGTGCCAAAGTCTCCACTGGCAAGCCGCGTGGGAGGGTTAGGGTTAGGCTGTGAGGTTGGGAGGGTTAGGATTAGGCTGCAGGGAGGGAGATTAGGAAGGGTGGGTTAGGGTTAGGCACCACCGAAGACTCTGGGGGGGGGGGGTTAGGGTCAAGCTGTGGGAAAGGTGGGTTAGGGTTAGTGGGGAGGGATGGTGTAACGTGAATATGAGACACTACTGTGTGGTGTAATGTGAATAAGGGACACTACTGTGTGGCATAATTTGAATTGGAAGTACTATTGTGGACACGCCCTTCCCCCATAAGACCATGCCCCATTTCCAATACTCACACCTTATTTCAAATGTGTGTAGGGGGTGGGGTGGGGGCGCCAGCCCCTTACTTTGCCAGGGGCGCTCGGACCCCTAGTTACACCCCTGCTCGTGGGTTCGAAACCCATTAGTGCTTGATCACTGCCAGGGACAATGTTAAAGTTGTGGCCGATGTGTTGACCATAATTTTTTTGTGTGTGTGTGTATTTAGATATTCTATTTTAATACAATAACGTTTTTTGGTGTATTGCTACTTCTCGTTATATAAAAAAAGTCTGCTTCTACTAAATACAAGGCCACGCTGCAGCCCTGTTCACGCTATTCATCTAGTCGTTACGTTCTGTACAAACTGATGGATAATATTAGCATAAGCAGCAATCCTATTTCGGAGTAGCTTTGTGTCTCTGTTGTTTCAAATGGGCAGAAATATTGAATGCAAAGTGCAACTGGGTACCTACAGTATCTCATGAATGCACAGTATGACTACCAGATGGTCTACAGCCACACTGCCGCCCTATCACGCTAGCTATAGATATTATCGTTACTGTGTGTACAATTAGCAGGATGACATTAGCGTAAGCAGCTACTGTACCTTTTTTTTTTTTTTTTTAAGCACCAAGATAAAACACACGACATATAAACCTGGAGAGCCCCTCTCTACCATGGTCGGCTGTGGCCTAACGAGAACAGCGGCCGCCTGCAATGCTTGAAGACCCGGGTTCGATACAGAGTTTGGCACCCGTTTATTATTTTATTTTTATTTCTCTGACGTCCTAGTGGATGCTGGGCACTCCGAAAGGACCATGGGGAATAGCGGCTCCGCAGGAGACTGGGCACAACTAAAGAAAGCTTTTAGGTCACCTGGTGTGCACTGGCTCCTCCCACTATGACCCTCCTCCAAGCCTCAGTTAGATTTTGTGCCCGGCCGAGGTTGGATGCACACTAGGGGGCTCTCCTGAGCTTCTAAAAAGAAAGTATATAATTAGGTTTTTTATTTTACAGTGAGACCTGCTGGCAACAGGCTCACTGCAGCGAGGAACTAAGGGGAGAAGAAGCGAACCTACCTGCTTGCAGCTAGCTTGGGCTTCTTAGGCTACTGGACACCATTAGCTCCAGAGGGATCGACCGCATGGAACTGGCCTTGGTGTTCGGTCCCGGAGCCGCGCCGCCGTCCCCCTTACAGAGCCAGAAGCAAGAAGAGGTCCGGAAAATCGGCGGCAGAAGACATCAGTCTTCATCAAGGTAGCGCACAGCACTGCAGCTGTGCGCCATTGCTCCTCATACACACTTCACACTCCGGTCACTGAGGGTGCAGGGCGCTAGGGGGGGGCGCCCTGAGCAGCAATAAAAACACCTTGGCTGGCAAAAATACCACAATATATAGCCCCAGAGGCTATATATGTGATAATTACCCCTGCCAGAATCCATAAAAAAGCGGGAGAAAAGTCCACTAAAAAGGGGCGGAGCTATCTCCTTCAGCACACTGGCGCCATTTCTCCCTCACAGCTCCACTGGAAGGAAGCTCCCTGGCTCTCCCCTGCAGTCTACACTACAGAAAAGGGTAAAAAAGAGAGGGGGGGCACTAAATTTAGGCGCAGTATATATAACAGCAGCTATAGGGGACATAATTCAGTTAGTCCCTGCATTATATAGCGCTCTGGTGTGTGCTGGCATACTCTCACTCTGTCTCTCCAAAGGGCTTTTGTGGGTCCTGTCCTCTGTTAGAGCATTCCCTGTGTGTGTGCGGTGTGTCGGTACGGCTGTGTCGACATGTTTGATGAGGATAATGATGTGGAGGCGGAGCAGATGCCTATAGAAGGGATGTCACCCCCTGCGGGGCAGACACCTGAGTGAATGGACTTATGGAAGGAATTGCGTGCACGTGTCGACTCCTTACACAAAAAATTTGACGACATGCCAAATGCGGGATAGCCGGCTTCTCAGCTCGTGCTTGTCCAGGCGTCTCAAAGGCCATCGGGGGCTCTAAAACGCCCGCTACCTCAGATGGCAGACGCGGTTGTCGACACGGATACTGACACCAGTGTCGACGACGATGAGTCTAGTCTAATGTCCACTAAGGCCATTCGTTGCATGATTGAAGCAATGAAAGAGGTGTTACAAATTTCTGATATAAACCCAGGTACCACTAAAAAGGGTATTATGTTTGGGGAGAAAAAACTACCCGTAGTTTTTCCCCCATCAGAAGAATTAAATGAAGTGTGTGAAGAAGCGTGGGCTTTCCCTGATAAAAGATTGGTAATCTCTAAGAAGTTACTAATGGCATTCCCATTCCCGCCAGAGGATAGGTCACGTTGGGAGACACCCCCTAGGGTGGATAAAGCGCTCACACGTTTGTCTAAAAAGGTGGCACTACCGTCTCCGGATACGGCCGCCCTCAAGGAACCTGCTGATAGAAAGCAGGAGGCGATCCTGAAGTCTGTATATACACACTCAGGCATTATACTTAGACCAGCTATTGCGTCAGCATGGATGTGCAGTGCTGCCGCTGCGTGGTCAGATTCCCTGTCAGAAAATATTGACACCCTAGACAGGGACACTATTCTGCTAACCATAGAGCATATAAAAGACTCAGTCTTATACATGAGAGATGCACAGAGGGAGATCTGCCGGCTGGCATCTAAAATAAGTGCATTGTCCATTTCTGCTAGGAGAGGCTTATGGACTCGCCAGTGGACAGGGGATGCAGATTCAAAAAGGCACATGGAAGTTTTGCCTTATAAGGGTGAGGAGTTATTTGGGGATGGTCTCTCGGACCTAGTTTCCACAGCAACTGCTGGGAAGTCAGCATTTTTACCCCATGTTCCCTCACAGCCTAAAAAGGCGCCGTTTTATCAGGTACAGTCCTTTCGGACTCAGAAAAACAGGCGTGGAAAAGGCGGGTCCTTTCTGTCCAGAGGTAGAGGTAGGGGAAAAAGGCTGCAACAAACAGCAGGTTCCCAGGAGCAAAAGTCCTCCCTGCTTCTTCCAAGTCCGCCGCATGACGGTGGGGCTCCACAGGCGGAGCCAGGTACGGTGGGAGGCCGCCTCAAAAATTTCAGCGATCAGTGGGCTCGCTCACAGGTGGATCCCTGGATCCTGCAAATAGTATCTCAAGGGTACAAACTGGAATTCGAGGTGTCTCCACCCCACCGGTTCCTAAAATCTGCCTTGCCGATTACTCCTTCAGACAGGGAGGCTGTGCTAGCGGCAATTCACAAGCTGTATTCCCAGCAGGTGATAATCAAGGTGCCCCTACTTCAACAAGGACGGGGTTACTATTCCACACTGTTTGTGGTACCGAAACCAGACGGTTCGGTGAGACCCATTTTAAATTTGAAATCCTTGAACACATACATAAAAAAATTCAAGTTCAAGATGAAATCGCTCAGGGCGGTTATTGCAAGCCTGGACGAGGGGGATTACATGGTATCCCTGGACATCAAGGATGCTTACCTGCATGTCCCCATTTACTATCCTCACCAGGAGTACCTCAGATTTGTGGTACAGGATTGCCATTACCAATTCCAGACGCTGTCGTTTGGACTCTCCACGGCACCGAGGGTGTTTACCAAGGTAATGGCGGAAATGATGATACTCCTTTGAAGAAAGGGAGTTTTAATTATCCCGTACTTGGACGATCTCCTAATAAAGGCGAGGTCCAAGGAGCAGTTGTTGGTGGGAGTAGCACTATCTCAGGAGGTGCTACACCAGCACGGTTGGATTCTGAATATTCCAAAATCACAGCTGGTTCCGACGACACGTCTACTGTTCCTGGGTATGATTCTGGATACAGTCCAGAAAAAAGTGTTTCTCCCGGAGGAAAAAGCCAAGGAGCTGTCATCTCTAGTCAGAGACCTCCTGAAACCAAAACAGGTATCGGTGCATCACTGCACGCGGGTCCTGGGAAAGATGGTGGATTCTTACGAAGCAATTCCTTTCGGCAGGTTCCATGCCAGAATCTTTCAGTGGGACCTGTTGGACCAAAGGTCCGGATCGCATCTTCAGATGCATCGCCTAATAACCCTGTCTCCAAGAACCAGGGTGCCTCTGCTATGGTGGCTGCAGAGTGCTCATCTTCTAGAGGGCCGCAGATTCGGCATACAGGACTGGGTCCTGGTGACCACGGATGCCAGCCTTCGAGGCTGGGGGGCAGTCACACAGGGAAGAAACTTCCAAGGACTATGGTCGAGTCAGGAGACTTCCCTACACATAAATATTCTGGAACTAAGGGCCATTTACAATGCCCTAAGTCAAGCAAAATCCCTGCTTCTACACCAGCCGGTACTGATCCAGTCAGACAACATCACGGCAGTCGCCCATGTAAATCGACAGGGCGGCACAAGAAGCAGGATGGCAATGGCAGAAGCCACAAGGATTCTCCGATGGGCGGAAAATCACGTACTAGCACTGTCAGCAGTGTTCATTCCGGGAGTGGACAACTGGGAAGCAGACTTTCTCAGCAGGCACGACCTCCACCCGGGAGAGTGGGGACTTCATCCAGAAGTCTTCACGCTGATTGTAAATCGATGGGAACGGCCACAGGTGGACATGATGGCGTCCCGCCTAAACAAAAAACTAGAGAGATATTGCGCCAGGTCAAGGGACCCTCAGGCGATAGCTGTGGACGCTCTAGTGACACCGTGGGTGTACCAGTCAGTTTATGTGTTCCCTCCTCTGCCTCTCATACCAAGGGTACTGAAAATAATAAGAAAACGAGGAGTAAGAACAATACTCGTGGTTCCGGATTGGCCAAGACGAGCGTGGTACCTGGAACTTCAAGAGATGATCTCAGAGGACCCATGGCCTCTGCCGCTCAGACAGGACCTGCTGCAGCAGGGGCCCTGTCTGTTCCAAGACTTACCGCGGCTGCGTTTGACGGCATGGCGGTTGAACGCCGGATCCTGAAGGAAAAGGGCATTCCGGAGGAAGTCATTCCTACGCTGATTAAAGCCAGGAAAGATGTAACTGCAAAGCATTATCACCGCATATGGTGGAAATATGTTGCTTGGTGTGAGGCCAAAAAGGCCCCAACAGAGGAATTTCAACTAGGTCGATTTCTGCATTGCCTACAAGCAGGAGTGACTATGGGCCTGAAATTAGGCTCCATTAAGGTACAGATCTCGGCTCTGTCGATTTTCTTCCAGAAAGAACTAGCTTCACTACCTGAAGTTCAGACGTTTGTGAAAGGAGTGCTGCATATTCAGCCCCCGTTTGTGCCTCCAGTGGCACCTTGGGATCTCAACGTGGTGTTGAGTTTCTTAAAATCACATTGGTTTGAGCCACTTAAAACCGTGGATCTAAAATATCTCACGTGGAAAGTGGTCATGTTATTGGCCTTGGCTTCAGCCAGGCGTGTGTCAGAATTGGCAGCTTTGTCATGTAAAAGCCCTTATCTGATTTTCCATATGGATAGGGTGGAATTGAGGACTCGTCCCCAGTTTCTTCCTAAGGTGGTATCAGCTTTTCACTTGAACCAACCTATTGTGGTGCCTGCGGCTACTAGGGACTTGGAGGATTCCAAGTTACTGGACGTAGTCAGGGCCTTGAAAATTTATGTTTCCAGCACAGCTAGAGTCAGGAAAACTGACTCGCTATTTATCCTGTATGCACCCAACAAACTGGGTGCTCCTGCTTCTAAGCAGACTATTGCTCGCTGGATTTGTAGCACAATTCAGCTGTCGCATTCTGCGGCTGGACTGCCGCATCCTAAATCAGTAAAAGCCCATTCCACAAGGAAGGTGGGCTCATCTTGGGCGGCTGCCCGAGGGGTCTCGGCTTTACAACTTTGCCGAGCTGCTACTTGGTCAGGGGCAAACACGTTTGCAAAATTCTACAAATTTGATACCCTGGCTGAGGAGGACCTTGAGTTCTCTCATTCGGTGCTGCAGAGTCATCCGCACTCTCCCGCCCGTTTGGGAGCTTTGGTATAATCCCCATGGTCCTTTCGGAGTTCCCAGCATCCACTAGGACGTCAGAGAAAATAAGATTTTACTCACCGGTAAATCTATTTCTCGTAGTCCGTAGTGGATGCTGGGCACCCATCCCAAGTGCGGATTGTCTGCAATACTTGTACATAGTTATTGTTAACTAAAGGGTTATTGTTGAGCCATCTGTTGAGAGGCTCAGTTGTTTTCATACTGTTAAACTGGGTATAGTATCACGAGTTATACGGTGTGATTGGTGTGGCTGGTATGAGTCTTACCCGGGATTCAAAATCCTTCCTTATTATGTCAGCTCGTCCGGGCACAGTGTCCTAACTGAGGCTTGGAGGAGGGTCATAGTGGGAGGAGCCAGTGCACACCAGGTGACCTAAAAGCTTTCTTTAGTTGTGCCCAGTCTCCTGCGGAGCCGCTATTCCCCATGGTCCTTTCGGAGTGCCCAGCATCCACTACGGACTACGAGAAATAGATTTACCGGTGAGTAAAATCTTATTTTTTTTATTCTTTTTAATACAATAAAGTTATTTGTGTTTTAAGTTTCTACTTCTCGTTATATAAAAAAGTCTGCTTCTACTAAATACAAGGCAACGCTGCAGCCCTGTTCACGCTATTCATCTAGTCGTTACGTTCTGTACAAACTGATGGATAATATTAGCATAAGCAGCAATCCTATTTCGGAGTAGCTTTGTGTCTCTGTTGTTTCAAATGGGCAGAAATATTGAATGCAAAGTGCAACTGGGTACCTACAGTATCTCATGAATGCACAGTATGACTACCAGATGGTCTACAGGCACACTGCCGCCCGATCACGCTAGCTATAGATATTGTCGTTATGTTCTTTACAAATAGCCGGGTAGCATTAGCATAAACACTCTGCACTGGAGGGACAAAATGCTTTATTCCTGGAATAATCAAATTACCTGTGGGGACTACAGTGTACTGTAGTTATTTGAATATGAAGGTGTTTCACCAAAGGTGTTGGCTAGCATTAAGAGTGAAGTCCAGGAACACAACATTCTGTACAGTATACTGTAGGGGATACAGTAGCTGCCACCTCTAAATGTGAATCTACTGTACCTAAAAATGCTGCCTTTAATAGTAAAATAAACATGGGGGAATACTGTACAGTATGTGTGTCTGGCACTTTGGGGGCATACTGTACAGTATGTGTATCTGGCACTGTGGGGGCTTTACAGTATGTGTATCTGGCACTGTGGGGGCATACAGTAAGTTTATCTGGCACTGTGGGAGCATACTGTACGTGCAGGGCTGGTTCCACACCTTGTGGCGCCCAGTGCAAAAGTTTCCACTTGCCCCCTCCCCCCCTCTTCTCCCCCCCTCTTCTCCCCCCCAGGCAAAACAGTTAGGCAAAAAACATGGGGAATGGCTTCATAGGGGAGGGGCATGGCCACAGTTATGCCCCCAGATTTGCCCCAAGTAGTTGTGCCCCCCAGTTGATTTTCCCCCTGTAACTGTGCCCCCTGTAGCTGTGCCTCCTCGCTGTGCCCCCTGTTGCTTTGCCCCCAGTAGCTGTGCCCCCTGTTGCTTTGCCCCCAGTAGATTTGCCCCAGTACTTGTGCCCTCTGTTGCTTTGCCCCCATTAGTTGTGCCCCCTGTTGCTTTTCCCCCAGTAGATTTGCTCCCTATTGCTGTGCCCCCTGTAGCTGTGCCCCAGTAGTTGTCCCACCTGTTGATATGCCCCCTGTTGCTTTGCCCCCTGTAGCTGTGCCCCCTGTTGCTTTGCCCACAGTAGTTGTGCCCCCTGTTGCTTTGCCCTCTGTAGCTGTGCCCCCTGTTGCTTTTCCCCAGTAGTTGTGCCCCCTGTTGTGTCCCAGTAGTTGTGCCCCCTGTTGCTTTGCCCCCAGTAGTTGTGCCCCCTGTTGCTGTGTCCCAGTAGTTGTGCCCCCTGTTGCTTTGCCCCCAATGTTGTGCCCCCTGTTGCTGTGTCCCAGTAGTTGTGCCCCCTGTTGCTTTGCCCCCAGTGGTTGTGTCCCCTGTTGCTTTTCCCCCAGTACATTTGCCCCCTGTAGCTGTGCCCCCAGTTGATTTTCCCCTGTAGCTGTTCCCCCTGTAGCAGTGTCCCAGTATGTGCCCCCTGTAGTTGTGCCCCTAGTAGTTGTGCCCACTGTAGATGTGCCCCTAGTATGTGCCCCCTGTAGTAGTGCTCCTTGTAGCTGTGTCCCCAGTAGCTGTGCCCAAAAACATGGGTGATGGCTAGCATTAATTAACAGTGTGCCCTGTTGCTTTGCCCCCAGTTGATTTGCCCCAGTAGTTGTGCCCTCTGTTGCTTTTCCCCCAGTAGATTTGCCCCCTGTTGCTGTGCCCCCTGTAGCTGTGCCCGGGTGTAGTATGGTATGCCAGCGGTCGGGCTCCCGGTGACCAGCATACTGGCGCCGGGAGCCCGACCGCCGGCATACCGACAGTGTGGCGATCGCAAATGAGCCCCTTGCGGGCTCGCTGCGCTCACCACGCTGCGGCCACGGTGGTGCGCTACGCGCGCCACGCTATTTTATTCTCCCTCCAGGGGAGGCGTGGACCCCCACGAGGGAGAATAAGTGTCGGTATGCCGTGTCGGTATACTGTGCGCCGGGATCCCAAGAGCCGGCATACTGAAGACCACCCGCTGTGCCCCAGTAGTTGTCCCCCCTGTTGCTATGCCCCCTGCTATGCATGGCAACCCTCCCCCCATTCAAACAAACTGTATTTCTAAACAATAGATGATGTCTCCTTTCACTCCAAAAGAGTTAATCCAATTTGCCCAGAATACACATCCATATGCAGATACTGAATTTCTAAACAATAGATGACTTCTCCTTTCACTTTGTATTTTTCCTCTGAAAACGGCCAGTTATTACTACCCACAAATGTCCCCTTCTTTAAATACTGTATTTTGTTTGAATTCATATCATTGTTTGGATGTCATTAGTCCTAGAACACAATGAAATGCATTGGTGTATTAAATATTGTATTATCACCCAAGATTGCATGGCAGAATGCAGTCACATTGGGTGAATGTGTCACCTGGAACAGGCAGGAACATACTGCATCTAACAGTATACTGTACTTCTTATTAGGCTCATTCAGATACTGTATACCCAAAATAGAAAGGATAAGCAAATACAGTACATTGGGCTCATTTATCAATGAGTACATCGCTGACTGTGTGTGGGCACCCTCCTCTCCTGTAGCTGTGACTGTCGCTGCTATTAAACTGAGCACTAGAGTTACTGTGCTCCGTTATGTGAGTAAGGCACACTATTGTTGTGTGCTGTAATTTGATTTGGGGTACTATTGAGTGGACACGCCCCTCTTTTGCCACACGTGCCGTCCCTATTTCAAATATGAGGGGGCACCAGTTCTTTACTTTGCCAGGGCTGCTCTGACCCCTAAATACAACCCTGGGGGCTAGTCACCCCGCATACCATATCTGTGTGCCTGATCGTAGCCCTGCAACATTTTGGGCCGGAATTAGCCCCTTAGTCATGAAGTAGTGACAAACATGAAGAAGTGGAGAAGTTACCCATGGCAACCAATCAGATTCTCGGTATAATTTTATACTATAGTATGCAATTTATAAATGTTACCACAATGCTGATTGCTTCACTTCTCCACTGTTTTCACTGCCTAACATGCTGCTACAGTATGTTCTACATGAAATCCCAGCCCCTGGCATTGTAATGTGGCCATGTCTGCGACTCACGTCTACAGTACAGTATGTACTGTAATTTAACACTCGCCAGACATTTACAGTACTTCACGAACAAGCTTGCACCCCCTCATACAAAGCTCTGTAGTACTGTAATTGAACCATAATTTGCTACTGTACTGTTACTACTGTACTGTACATGTACTTGAGTCTTATTATTGTGTATTGTACAGTGCACTGCATAGAGTGAAGATGGTGAAAACCAAAGCATTCTATTCTGGAGCACAACCCCAGGGCTGGTGAGAGACCTTCTGGGCAAGGTGACTCACCTTCAAGCGCAAATTGATGGACTGACAGGAAAACTGGATGGACTTTGTAGTGATAACAGCAAGGGGGTGGGGGGAGTTTCAAGGCTTGTTACTGATACATTATACAGTGCACTGTAGACTCTCTCTACTAAGGGGGAAAATAACACAAAACAGAACTGTAAACTAGAAAAAGTTTAATAAAAAAAAAACCATGAAAGAAATAAACAAAAATTAAATGTGCTGTAAAATAAGCTGAAAGATTCTGTTCACCACCGCCCACAGGATCAGAAGCAATTGCCGGACTTGCTCTGTGCAAATAAAAAAACAATACAGTATTAGAACAGTAACACAGGTTGAGTACTGTACAGTAAACTGTACAGCACTTCAAAGTTTATGAACAGTATGCATGTAAAATAACATTATTATTATTACTGTACCCCTCAAAAGATTGCCCGGCCCATAGCCCCTCTGTTCTGGTCCTGGTTGGGCGGTGGTGGTGGTGGCGGTCAGAGCCGTCTTAACACCAGTGTGGGCCCCTGGGCACAGCAATGCATTGGGCCCCCTACCCATGCTCCAGCGGTAGGGGTGGGAGGAGCTATCAGCAGCAGCTTTGATGTCCCGCGGGCAGTAGGGGGTGTTCTATCTTCTGCCCAGCATGTAGGACCTGAAGCAGTGATTTCTGCTAATTACTCCTTTACTGCACAGATGGGCTAAACTGTAGAAGGGGGCATTGGGCTGAATGAAGGGGCCCTGGTACATGACTTCCAGGGTGGTAGGGGGTGTTTAATATGTAGGGGAGGGGTGGCTAGTGGAGTGGGCTTAATATCATTTTACGGTGGGAGGGCAGCTTGCTTGACTGCAGATATCTCAAGTTTCTGAAAATATATTTCTTAGCTTTGAATGGAATAAAATACTAGAGATTTCCACCTTTCAGAAGGTTCTGGGGATGTGGGGATCAGAGTTCAGGAGCCAGAGCAATTCACCAACGAAAATCTAAAACTGCATATTAGGCATGTGGAGCAGGAGCAGGGACCAGCTGCTTGAAGGCTGATATCTCTGGTTCTGGGCATAGTAGAAACAAGCTGCCAGTGTCCACTAAAAGTGGAGAGTCCCGGCTTTTGGCTTATACCCTTAGAAATACTCAAAGTCAGACAGAACCCGAAATATCTGGCTGGGAAGAGCAATTAACAGGCTTGGATGGGGACCACTGCTTTCAAGTCGGATATCTCTGGTTCCCCAGGGCCGATTTTCAAAAATCTGGTACCCCTGGAAAGAGGGGACCCTCAGCTATCAGCCTAGGGCCCTTATTCTCTTGGGGCCCTTGGGCAAGAGCCCATTGAGCCCATACGAAAAGACGGCCCTGGTGGCGGTGGTGGTGGTGGAGGTGGGAGCCGGAGGGTGCAGTGGGCCCTGGTCCGCCTGGAGGCCTGTCAATGTTGAAAAATAATAAAACATATTGGACCCTGTACAGTAGTTACTGTATCAAACACATTGGTCACAGCATTAACATTGTCCCCAGCAGTGATCAAACAGAAGCATTCACCCCCACAGAAATAAAGCACATTGGCTCCCCCCACAGTAAGCAAACACATTGTTCCCGTACTAAGCAAAATCAGCAGTAACTTTTGGGGTAGTAAAGCATAACACAGTATACAGTACTTACCATACCCCTAACCTTTAACCCACATTTTCTGCAACCTAACCCTAAAAACTCCTCCACAGTTTAGCCCTAACCCTCCACGCCATAGAGTAACCTTTACCTCCACCAGCAATGCCTACACTTAACCATCCCTGGCGGTGACTAAGCCAAAGCCCTCTTCCCTGCAGCCTATTGACTTTTAGCTTACTTATTGAGGGTCCAGGAATGCCGGATGGTGGGGTGGTGGTGCTGGTGGTGGTGGTGGTCATCAGAGGACCTAGTAGGTCAAGGTAAGCCTGGAGGACTCTCACTGTGGAAAAAAAAATAAACATCATTGGCCCCTGTGCAGTAGTTACTGTATCAAAGACATTGCCCACAGCAATCAAACACAAGTATTCACCCCCACAGTAATAAAGCACATTGCCCCCCGCTACAGTATGCCTCATTTCCCCTGTCAAATACTGCATGTACTGTACTTTTTACTGTATATCCATATCCAGTATACTGTATCCAATTTGTCTGTTAGTTCATTGGTGCTCATCCAATACTGTGTTTAAATCAACCTACTGTAAATATTGTTAATACAGTATATGCAATTGTGTTATGTTATCTGTTACCCTTTAGATAATGTACCCTACTGTATATTTACTTTATGTTACACCTACTGTACTGTAGTTTCCTATTGTTTTCATACACCGCAGTGGACCCCCAGAGGGTGAGTCATATAAGGTACCATTGTCTACTCTATGTTTGTTTACTCCCTATTGTCCAAAAGTGAGCTGACCAGAGAGTATGGCTCTCTGGCTGATGTAATTACCTTGATTAGAATATGTATTGTATTCCAATGCTGTAAGATCCTAAGACACAGTGGTCACACACACCCCAGCAATATGAAGCTTTGGGAGGTTCAGTATACAGTAAGTAGAGCTATCCAGAGAGGCGAAGAGAGATTCTTGGATACCAGGCTAAGAAGTAATGTTCTGCCAGGGATCGGCTTGGGGACCCATTATATTGGATTTATCTGGGTCTCTGTGTTGCTAGAAGAGACTCTCTGCTCCCAGACTAAGAAGTAATGTTCTGTCAGGAGATTGTGGTGGGAAATGTCATGTGGAATTGGATTACGGAAGTGTGCTGAACTGTGTTATAGCCTATTCTGTCAATAAACCACTGTTGGTTTTTCATCTACCACCGTGCCTGAGTGATTTGGAACATGGTATACTGTAGTCAAAACATTTTTCACCGCACTAAGCAAAAACAGCAGGCACATCAGTAACTTTTGGGGTAGTAAAGCACAACACAGTATACAGTACTTACCATACCCCCTACCTTTGCTACAGCATATCCCTAAAAACCCCTCCACAGCTTAGCCCTAATCCTCCACGCCATAGACTAACCTTAACCTCCACCAGCAATGCCTAAACTTAACCATCCCAGGCGATGACTTAGCCAAAGCCCTCTTCCCTGCAGCCTATTGACTGATAGAGTCATCTAACTACCTTTTAACATTAGCTATATATTAATACCGTGTAGCCGTAATGGCTGCTAAACCATGTGCACATGCTACGCACTCCGTACGCTATTTGCGTATGAAGACCTCGCACGTGGTACGCAAATAAAGTACACACGCTGTGCTGGGTGTACGGAATACCCACAGTGAGCATACACACAGACAGTAACCTTTATAAACTTTAAACACAGATTATGCTTACTCTGTAACCCTTGTATGCAACACACTATGATTGAGTTTGTGTTGTAAAACCTTACTACTGAAATACTGCAGCGATATAACGCTGCTTAACCTTGTTAATGTAAATGCTGTTAGAGCGATTTAGAATTCAGAAACCCTTTGTACCAGCTAGAGAGACACAGACACCCTGCTGAGGTTCTAACACCTTATATGAACGTTCTATTTGCAAAAGAATAATACAATACAAGTCATACACTACCAATATAACATAGACTACCTAACCAGATAACTGCACATGAAATACAATAACAGTACAATAACACTTAAGAGAAAGGAGAGAGAAAGAGGAGAGGAGAGAGAGATATGGCTCACAATAACAATGAAGACAATATGATTGCGGAGAACTTACGCACAAGGGAAACAATCGCATGCGCCTCTGGATATCCAGCTCCCGATTATCAGTGATGAGAACCGTTGAAGAGAATAGTAGAATGGGAGCTGGATCAGATCGGCTTGTCTTTTTATACCCTACACACAATACAGTACAATGGTCCCTATATTCTTATTGTTCATTGGACACAGGAATTCGTCTCCGCATTATAACAAAAGGTCATAGGTTGATTCAGACAGGTGGGCTGTGACTATTTCAAACTGCTCAGGTGGGTGGGAAACTAGGTTTCCCCGCCGCATGGATAATAAAGTGTAAATAATAGTAAAAGTCCATAAACTTCTTATGTCCATAACTATTCGCACGAGCGATTAATCCGCTTCAAACCAACACCGGAATATTGCTAATTAAATACTCTTCTGATGGATACTAAACACCACTGTATAACCCTTGTCTGACCCTTCGTATCAAACAAAGAGGGATCTCTTTGTCTATGAACATGCTACATTAACTAAACTTTCAGATTCTATCAAAGGGACCATAATCTACAAAATACATTATATGGTAAAAATATGTAACGATTGAGTCGCACGCTAGGCGCACATAAACTCTACCGTAAATGCGCATACCGTGCGCCTGCGGGTGCACGTAACAGCGGGTATGCGTACACACGGGAGAGCGCACGCATGCGCAGCGCGGACCTGTATGAGGTGCAAATATGGCAGTGTGCATCATGATATTTTTCTGACTTTGACAGTCCACCCTTTGGCAGTCACCAATAACTGCCACTTTCTAAAACATTTCAAAAAGAGAAAAATATATGTCATGTGTAAATACATTTCTATGGTTGGGTAGGGGAGGAGAGGAGAAGGTGAGAAAAGGGTATGACCTAGTGAGATAGCAGAAGCATGTGTGTATGAATCCATGTTTGGGGGGGTCATGTATCATCGTGCCGTACGTTTCTTAAATCAAGCATCGAGGTATTGCGAAGTATACATTTGAATTCCTTCTTATCCTGTATTAAGGGTCTGTGGATGGGCTGTCAAACTTTACCGAGCTCTTTTCGGATTTTAGTTGTAACAAAATGGGGGAGCACATTTTAGTTGATGATACATGAATGGGGGGATATGTGATTGCTGATATCTGTGCCTGTATTCCCTATCGACTATGTGTGTCATTACCTGAAGGTTGTAGAGATGAAGATAAAGAACAATTATGGTAAATGCAGTGGTATTCTATGTCAGGTTAATGAACATTTGTCGGTTGAAGTCTTGTCTGGTGTCTGTTGAATGCAGTCTTCTTTGGGCTTTTGCCAAAAAGTGTGGGCAAAAAGCTTTGTCAATGTCCATAGACTTACAAAAGTGTTGGGCTAGCGTAAATTTAAAATTTCTAGGGAAACTGGGGGTCTATGGCATAGTTCATCAATTATCTGTGTATAAGGTTGTCAAAACTTCTTCTTTAATCCATCTGTTGTCTGTGTACAGGATCATCAAATTCCTCGTCCAAGTGGGTCTTTTTTACCTTGGAGAAAACGGAGAAACAGGTGAAAGAAACGGACCGTATAATCGCATTTTCATCACATCATTGTCTCTACCGTTGGGTCATAAATCAAATCCATTGGAATTACAATTTCCTCACTCCTTAGACTCATTACCCTGGTACTACGTTTGCACTTCATTAAAACCTGACCGCATCTAAATATCAAGCCAATCGATATGACAACACCCAAGATACATAGGAGAAACTTCCCTACATCCATTATGACTCCTTGAGCCCATTCTCCTAAACCAGAGAACCAATTTCGCGGGTTCAACCATGACACCCGACCAGTCAGCTCATTACCCACAGCAGCAAGGGTGAGATTGTGTCTCCTGCGAAATTCCCACTTTAATTGGAGAATATCGTCCATCTTTTGGTCTATGACCTCGACCGGATCCTCGGTACTATTCGTAATATATGTGCAGCATTTCACGCCGTACTGCGTTGCCAGTGTGACACAATATCCACCTGTCACTGCTGTGAGATAATTAAGAACCATTCTATGCTGAACCAGTTCTGTTTTATAAGCTTGAAGCTCTCTTCCAGTATACCAAAAAGTGTCATCATACATTTCTGTGATATTGTCTAATAAATTTGCAAGTGCAGAGATATACCTATAGTTCAGCACTCCTCTAGCGGTGCAAGTGAAATCTAGCGCAAGTAGAACCTGAATCCCGGTGGATTCATGGATCATGTCAGAGGCCGAATGCTCTGTCCTTTCTGTCAGTTGCCTTTTAACTACGTGCTCATAATGGGTGTGAGTATAAGGAGCTTGGGCACCACGGTGTATATCTTTCATTTTGGCATGTGATACAGTCATTACTTCCGGCAGTACTTTTCCAATATAACACAATCCTTCAGAGTTTGGGGCAAGCCACTTATACGCCTTCCTCCCGCATATGAAATATGCATCATCGGGGAGAACATATGGGACGGAGTAGGACATAACCATATTACACATCTTCCATGTGAAATCTCCTAACCCTAATTCTCCCATCTGTCTAGTACACGTATCAGTTTGTATGATATGTGCACAGTATCCTGGTGATACCTCTCCAACTCTCGTAATCCTACTTCCTAGGGTATACCTATAACGGAAAGATTTTTCCTTACCGGCTATGTGGCGTATAAGCTCTGTATCTGTAGGCATTCTATCTGCTCTATATGAAAAGGTCATGGTTTGGTTACTCCATGACACTTCCCAATTTCCCGGCTTTCGGGGATTGGAAATGTTAAAACATATTAGGGATCTATCCACATGATATTGGTGGGGCTTCAAACTAGGAGGACTGGAGATATTAAACCTCCTGTCCACCGGTCTCCCACCCTTTAGCTCAAGTACCTCCCCTACCGTTAAAGGGAATGGTACTAATCCTGATTTGCTATGGCCTTGAGGTACTTGAGAGCATACCCAACAATCTGTCTGATTTAACACATTACCCACTAAGGAGTGATAGTCACTCAATGGATGCCGGTTCATGTTAATGTTAAAACTGGACTGACATTTCTTGATGCACCCATCCTCTACTACACTGTCACAGAGTCTACAGATACAGTTCTCTTTTCAGCTAACAATGTTTACAAATAACATGGCTGCTAGATCGTTTCCGGTACTCGCCTTTGCTTGGTGGTTGTGTTGCTATTGGAAATTTACACCTCCGTCTCAGTCATCGGAACCTTTCTGGATCCTTTCTCGACCTCCATGGTACTCTCGCCGGAACAGACTGCTCTGGTCAACATCATGGTCAACAGGAAAATCCGTATCACAGTCTCTTGGGGCAAGTCCATCTTACAGGAGGAGAAAAGGAGAAATTTGTAATGGGGGTACAGGAAAACAGTTTGAGGGGGAGAGAAACTTGTTACGATAATAAGTTCTCTAGTCTTGTTGTTCTTCTTGTTCTGCTGTCATCTCAAAGGTGCTGTCTCTCAGTCTTCCAAACGAACATTCTGGTTATGCAATATTCCTTCCCAACCAGCGATCTTTCTGTAAGGAGCAAAAATCTTGCATTACCATTTGTCTAACTGATGTGTGACATACCATCTTTAAAACATGAAAACATGAGTGAGAAGAGAGAGAAAACAAAAAAAAAACAAAGAAAGAGAGAACAATTCATATGCATATATATTACATAAATTAACAATAAACAACAACAGGAAAAAAAAACATTTTTCAAACATTTTTAAAATATTGTCAGATCATCAGGCTGTCATATCTACATGTCCAATGGTTTCCTTGCGCAGTCCCTCCCACCAGCACCTCCATACTCCACCCTCTGTATCTGGCCAGGATACATTGATGCGGATAGGTCATGCTGGGGTTTGGTAGACTTCTGCAAAGACCAAGCAGATATGCAATGTTTGAGTCCTACCAATAATCGTCAGAGATGGGGAGAGAAAAAGAAACATTTCACAGATACATATACAACGTTTCACCCGGTCATTCCTGTGTCTTCAGGGAATGACCTCCCAATTTATTAACTGTTTCCTCAGGCTTACCATCAGTCCTAATGATCACCTTTCCTGTCTTTATATTATGGGTGTGGCCCAAAATTCTTCCTATATGATCCCTGATTATAATTTGGTGTGTCATAATTTTGCTCATTTCTTTGTCTAGGGGGTCTGACTTTATGTGTGCTGTTACAGTTGCTGGCATAATGCCCTTCTCTTTTACAAAGATAACAAATCCTTGGCTTCCTCCATGTGCTAGGGGCCTGGGGTTTCGGTCGACTTGATGCCTCCTCTAGTGCTTGGATGCTCATTACCATCAATCGCTCTCCCTGTGCTTCCCTGGTTCTTCGGATATTGCGGTCATGCTCGATAGCGGACTCTCTTAATGCAGCCACCGAGATACCTCTCCAGTGAGGTAGAGAGGTTTGTACCCTGATTCTTAGTGTGTCTTTTAAGCCGTCCATTAATACAGACACAGCTACCTCTCTGTGGTGTACATTAGTTTCAATGTCATCTATACCAGTGTACCTAGCCATATCCTGCAGAGCCCGATGAAAATACTCTGGTGTGGATTCACTTTCTTTTTGTCTTATTGTAAAGATTTTATTCCACTTTACTACTGCAGGAAAATATACTCCTAACTGTAGATTGATTCTTTTTACATTATCTTGGTTATACTTGTCTGTTAGTGGTACTTCCTCATCTAACTTGCAATCAGCGATAAACTTTAATGAATCAACATCGGGGGGTAAGCATGCCCTCAAAACTGTCCTCCAATCTTTGTTATTTGGCTCTGCAGTATTTCCTAGCTCTCTAATATACTTTTGACAAGCAACTAAGTCTTCCCTGGGGTCAGGGAATTCAGACGAAATTGTTCTCAATTCTGTTCGGGAAAAGGGGCAGTACATGGCGATGTTCCTGACAGGAGTGACTCCTGAAGTGTCAGTTTTCCCATTTGGTACTGCAATTACCCTGACAGGATTAAGTCCAATGACGTCATTCTGAATTGATTCTACGATATGAGGTACATTTGTTTGTGCGTGATGTATAACACCATACGTACCTGTGGACACGACCTCACCTGACCCTCCGTTAGGGGGTTTGATTACAGTCTTTACCGATTTGGTCGCGTCCACCTGGATGTCTTGTGTGATGGCTGCTGGAAAAGGTGCCGACATCGTGCTGGGCTCACTTTCTTGTTGGTGATCCTGAGGAAAGTTTAACATGGGGTGCGACTTGCATGGGTTAGTAGTTGTACATTTAACACTTTCATTTTTATAAACCTTATTACGTCTGTTACTTTCATTCTTAATATAGTTACTAAGTGCATTTTTATCGTACAACATTGTGCCTTTCTCCGCAACCATAATCCTCTCCATTGCCATGTCTCTCCTCTCAAGATGAAAGTCAGGTATGTAAGTTAAATTTCTTTGCATTTCACTTTCCTGTTGCCATAACTGCAAACAATCATAATGTTTAACTCGTTGTTTCCAGGATTTTATGAGACAGATCCTTCGCCTTAAATTATGCAATACCTCTGAGTCAAAACTACCTATCCCAGGAAATGGTGCTTTATCCCCCACAGTCATTCGTGTCCATTCGTCACAAAAAGTCTCAGTGTGGGGACCATACCTCCCCCACATTACTAACCGAGCAGACCCTCGGGGTCTGCAAGCCTCTGCAGCCTGAACTCTGACTGCTAAACGTTCCTGTGTTGTGCACTTGGCTGCCATTGTGGACCTCTTTTAACACAGAAAAACTTCCTAAAATGCACCAAACACAGTAGTCTACGGTGGGAGTTTTCCAAGCTCTTCCACCAGCTTCTTCTGCTCCGGGTATCCCCGTTCCGCCTTCTAGCAGACACGTGTAGCCGTTGCAGGCCCTACCTCTAGAGATTTTCCTGAGCCAGCGAAAATTCCCTTCCTTTTTACACAAATCACGCTTGCATGTGCTTCCCACAACACGTATGAGGGCAATTTACCTCGTATCACGTTGCGTTATTAGTCACACCTACAACCGTGCGGTCTAATCGTACCACTTATAGACACTTGTTGCCCATAAATGGTAGGATCATTGGAGTCTCCATACTGTGCTCCAAAACAGCCAGAGCGTAATACAACGAAAACTTTATCACACTCTGTCGCACGTTTTCACTTAGACCGTGCTCATACTTCACCAAGATTTCACCAAGACTTCACCAAGACTTCACCAAGAGGAGTTCAATACACTCATACCGTTTTCAACCCACACTAACATTCTATAGTTTTCTGATCAGAAAAATCATTTCCCGTAATCTGATAGCTCTCCCCAGAGGCACTACAGTAAAGTAAGGTATTTAAACTAAGTTTTGGAAACTGAAATCAATTTGTGCTATTATCGCGAGGCTATACTATACCGCCCCCACTAAAACAATGCTATTGTGCGATTTGAGTTTCGGTGGGCGTACCCAGACGCTCCGTTGCGTAATATACGCTGCGTGCGTCGGCCTTTGTGTTGCATACGCGAGTCTCAGCCTTTTGTTAGAGACACGCGTACGCTGGCCACAAAAATACAATTAGCACGTTTATCAATGTAGATGATCTTTAACTGTAATCATCTACCAAGCACCACACAGGTCTTTCCTTGTATCTCAGGCAAAGCTGTGCGTGTGTTTTACAAATTACCCCTTAATGTATCATTTTTACTCTTTAAGTACCAATAGCAACAAATCTTTCTCAGCACGTTATCAATTATGAAATGGCAACCAGGAAAGTGAGATGTGAAGATTACACAAATGAACATGCAATTCTAAATTAATCTAATAACATATATTGATGTAAGCACACGCATATAGATATTACATATATGAGACCCTATTCAGTGCTTCTAATTTGCATATGAATGTGCAATTTCTTTCACTGCTGGGAGAGAGAGAAAAAAACAACAACAACAAACCAGTCCCACAGGTCATTTGCATTTCAATGGCCAACCTACAAGTAGCAGCGTTAAAACAGGTTCTTGAAGAGAGACAGTTACCAAAAAAAAAACTACTTGTGTATTTCTTAAATCAAATATTTAATTTATTATTAACTGTTATTAAACTCTATCTGAACTACTTATGATTGACTATGTTATGGACTAAACAAATGCATTAAAAAAAAAATCATTAAATGATGATTTCTTTTTGACAGTGGATGGCTGATTATTTCCTGAGTCAACTGAAAATCAGCCGTTCAAAAAAAATTGACCTTCCCAAAATGGCCGCTGCTCCTCCCCCATCCATGAGGTTTACACAAAATGGGGGACAGACCTTTTGTCACAAAGAAAAATCATCATGCCAGCCCCTTTTAGTTATCACGCTATGCAGAGCGATTAAAAATAATTTTAAACCTATTTAAACAGACAAACCATCCAATCTGCGTGTGCAGTTGGCACCAAATAGAAATAAAAACCAGATTTACAAAGACAATAGCTTAATGTTCCTACCTTCTTCGGATTCCACCAGCATCCCTACAGACCAAAAGAATCAGACGCAGACTCTCATCTGATCAGCACTATATCTTCCTTTTCCTCCCTTTGCTGATCGATAAAAGTCTGCGCCTTTTTCGCCTGACTGCGGATATGAGATGGACCGGACTTGCCCCCACTTGATAGAGTCATCTAACTACCTTTTAACATTAGCTATATATTAATACCGTGTAGCCGTAATGGCTGCTAAACCATGTGCACATGCTACGCACTCCGTACGCTATTTGCGTATGAAGACCTCACACGTGGTACGCAAATAAAGTACACACGCTGTGCTGGGTGTACGGAATACCCACAGTGAGCATACACACAGACAGTAACCTTTATAAACTTTAAACACAGATTATGCTTACTCTGTAACCCTTGTATGCAACACACTATGATTGAGTTTGTGTTGTAAAACCTTACTACTGAAATACTGCAGCGATATAACGCTGCTTAACCTTGTTAATGTAAATGCTGTTAGAGCGATTTAGAATTCAGAAACCCTTTGTACCAGCTAGAGAGACACAGACACCCTGCTGAGGTTCTAACACCTTATATGAACGTTCTATTTGCAAAAGAATAATACAATACAAGTCATACACTACCAATATAACATAGACTACCTAACCAGATAACTGCACATGAAATACAATAACAGTACAATAACACTTAAGAGAAAGGAGAGAGAAAGAGGAGAGGAGAGAGAGATATGGCTCACAATAACAATGAAGACAATATGATTGCGGAGAACTTACGCACAAGGGAAACAATCGCATGCGCCTCTGGATATCCAGCTCCCGATTATCAGTGATGAGAACCGTTGAAGAGAATAGTAGAATGGGAGCTGGATCAGATCGGCTTGTCTTTTTATACCCTACACACAATACAGTACAATGGTCCCTATATTCTTATTGTTCATTGGACACAGGAATTCGTCTCCGCATTATAACAAAAGGTCATAGGTTGATTCAGACAGGTGGGCTGTGACTATTTCAAACTGCTCAGGTGGGTGGGAAACTAGGTTTCCCCGCCGCATGGATAATAAAGTGTAAATAATAGTAAAAGTCCATAAACTTCTTATGTCCATAACTATTCGCACGAGCGATTAATCCGCTTCAAACCAACACCGGAATATTGCTAATTAAATACTCTTCCGATGGATACTAAACACCACTGTATAACCCTTGTCTGACCCTTCGTATCAAACAAAGAGGGATCTCTTTGTCTATGAACATGCTACATTAACTAAACTTTCAGATTCTATCAAAGGGACCATAATCTACAAAATACATTATATGGTAAAAATATGTAACGATTGAGTCGCACGCTAGGCGCACATAAACTCTACCGTAAATGCGCATACCGTGCGCCTGCGGGTGCACGTAACAGCGGGTATGCGTACACACGGGAGAGCGCACGCATGCGCAGCGCGGACCTGTATGAGGTGCAAATATGGCAGTGTGCATCATGATATTTTTCTGACTTTGACATGACTTAGCTTACTCATTGACGGTTCGGATACAGGTACGTCCACTGGCCGGGTTGTGGTGGTGGTGGTGGTGGTGGTGGTGGAGGCAGCCAGAGGGCGCAGTCGGCCCAGGTATGACTGGAGGCCTGTCAATGTGGAAAAATAATAAAACACATTGGCCCCTGTACAGTATTGACTGTATCAAACACATTGGTCACAACATTAACATTGTCCCCAGCAGTGATCAAACAGAAGCATTCACCCCCACTGGAATAAAGCACATTGGCCCCCCCACAGTAAGCAAACACATTGTTCCCTTTACTTAGCAAAAACAGCAGGCCCGGCAGTAACTTTTGAGGTAGAAAAGCATAACACAGAATACAGTATTTAGGGGGTAATTCTGAGTTGACCGCAGCAGGAACTTTGTTAGCAATTGGGCAAAACCATGTGCACTGCAGGGGAGGCAGATATAACATGTGCAGAGAGAGTTAGATTTGGGTGGGGTGTGTTCAATCTGCAATCTAAATTGCATCGTAAAAATAAAGCAGCCAGTATTTACCCTGCACAGAAACAAAATAACCCACCCAAATCTAACTCTCTCTGCACATGTTACAGTATATCTGCCAACCCTGCAGTGCACATGGTTTTGCCCAATTGCTAACAAAATTCCTGCTGCGGTCAACTCAGAATTACCCCCTTAGTACCATACCCCCTACCTTTAACCCACCTTTTCTGCAGCCTAACCCCAAAAACTCCTCCACAGCTTAGCCCTAACCCTTCTTGCCATAGATTATCCTTAACCTCCACCAGCGATGCCTATACTTAACCATCCCTGGAGGTGACTTAGCCAAAACCCTCTTCCCTGCAGCCTATTGACTTAGCTTACTCATTGAGGGTCCAGCGATGTACGCTGGGGTGGTGGTGGTGGTGAAGGTGGGAGCCGGAAGGCGCGGTTGGCCCTGGTCCGCCTGGAGTCCTGTCAATGTGGAAAAATAATTAAACACATTGGCCCCTGTACAGTAGTTACTGTATCAAACACATTGTTGGTCATTCTGAGTTGTTTGCTCGCTAGCAGTTTTTATCAGCCATGCAAACGTTAAGCCGCCGCCCATTGGGAGTATATCTTAGCTTAGCAGAAGTACGAACGAATGCATCGCAGTGCGGCAGCAAAAAAAAATTGTGCAGTTTCAGAGTACAGTAGCTCGAGACCTACTCAGCGCTTGCGATCACTTCAGACCATTCAGTTCCGGATTTGACGTCACAAACACGCCCTGCGTTCTCCCAGCCACGCCTGCATTTTTCCGAACACTCCCTGAAAACGGTAATTTGACACCCAGAAACGCCCCTTTCCTGTCAATCACTCTGCGGCCGCCATTGTGACTGAAAAGCTTCACTAGAACCTGTGTGAAACGACATCGCCCGTTGTGAAAGTACTTTGCATACGTATGCCCAGAAGTGCCATTTTTTTCACTTAATCGCTGCACAGCGAAAAGTTTTAGCTATCGATCAACTCGGAATAACCCCCATTAGCCACAGCATTAACACTGTCCCCAGCAGTTATCAAACAGAAACATTCACCCCCACAGGAATAAAGCACATTGGCCCCCCCACAGTAATCAAACACATTGTTCCCCCTGTACTTAGCAAAAACAGCAGGCCCGGCAGTAACTTTTGGGGTAGTAAAGGTTAAGGTTAAAGCATAACACAGTATACAGTACTTACCATACCCCCTACCTTTGCTACAGCAAAACCCTAAAAACCCCTCCACAGCTTAGCCCTAACCCTCCACGCCATAGACTAACCTTAACCTCCACCAGCAATGCCTACACTTATCCATCCCTGGCGGTGACTAACCCAAACCTCTCTTCCCTGCAGCCTATCCCTAAACTCCCTCTTCTCCTTACACTGCAATACTAACCCTCACCAGTTATCGTAGCATCTAGTGTCAATGTTAAACCCCCCCTCCCCCACCCCTGCAGCCTAACCTGATCGCACCTGCCTCTTTTAAGTTAGTCTCCCCTAAAATGACTACTGTTTCCTCTGGCTTTCTCCACAAGTTTAGCAACGGCTCACCCACACCTAGCAATGGTCCTGCTGGATTCTTTCAGGACAGTAAAGTTCGTACTGGACAGAGGTGTCCATACACAGTAATGTAGACTTTTCCTATACTTTACAATATTTTATTTTTTCCGTGTACAGTACATGTACAGCAATGTACAGTGCAGGATTGCTTACTTATTGACGGTACAGATGTGCCGGCATTATGAAGTGGGTGGGTGGGTGGTCGGGTGGTGGTAGTAGCGGGAGTGCTGGGGGGTCCTGGAGACCATGTTTGGCCCTCGCCCTCCTGGTGGCTTTTCAATGGTGAAAAATAATAAAACACATTGGCCCCTGTACAGTAGTTACTGTATCAAACACATTGGTCACAACATTCACATTGTCCCCAGGAGTGATCAAACAGAGGCATTCACCCCCACGTGGTTTAAATTTCACAAGGTGCACATCGCACCTGTGGACTATTTCAGATCAGATCGTAGATGTACTGTAGATGTGCTACATTTAGCACATCTACGATCAGTTCTACAATCAGTTTCACAGATATGCGGGAGGACGCCCAGCATGTCTGGCCCTACACCCCAGCATACAGTAGGTACAAAAGCATTGCATGGCTGCAAATATTGGGGTAGTAAAGCATAATACAGTATACAGCACATTAATACTTTGTACTGTAATTACAGATAGGAGAGGGCTACTGAGGCAGCTTGTCCCACCCTCCTCTTACTGTTCCTCCCCAAACCCTGCCATGAATAAACATACAGTACATATGAAATGCAACAAGTAAATCCCCATAATGCCCTACCACTCCCCACTGGAAAAAATACACAGTACTGTACACTACTAGGGCTACAGTATTTTTGAAGCCAAAATCCTAAGCAATGTTGGGGGTACTGTAGTTATACATGAATGGCAACCTTACAGTATTTACTGGATTTTGACCTGGTGAATGGCGAACACATTAAAATACTGTACTTTAGTGCAGTAGATTTTAACATACAGTACTGTACTGTACTGGATTCAGCAAGCATTGCAGAAGTCTGAAGATTATTCCCAGTTGATACTGTAAACAGCCATGAGGGATCTTAATACTGAAAGTTATTAATAATTACAGTACTGTACCTTGGAGGTCTACCTCTTCTACAGGCGTTGCTGTAAAAAAATAGAGCACTGTCAGTTTACTGTGCAGTACTGTACCTCGAACCCATGTGAACAAACAATACAGTGAATGGATAGAGAAGGTAAAGGTGGGGCATGAGATATACTTTACAATAATGTACACTGCACATGTGGTGTTTTATTTAAATTACAGTAGAGAAGGTACTGTAGGTTTAGGTCTCTACCGTAGACCTCACGGGGCCCTAATTAAAATGCAGATTTAGGGCACCCCTCCCTCAAACAATCCAGCATCCCCAATACTGTACTTAAAATAATACTGTACACCCAACCCCCTCCACTACACACCCAGCTTTGTGGAATTTAAAATTATATGCAAAATTAATGTACTGTATGTTATACTGTACAAAATACTCCAGAAATGTCCTATAGTGTATACAGACTTGTGGTTGGCCTCTTATGGCAAGCAGAGACCCGTGAGACCTACAGGACCTAAGCAGATGCTTTGGTTAACTTGTGGTAAATCCTCCACTGTGTACTGTAGTGTAGAGACAGTGGAGGTCATTCCGAGTTGATTGCTCGCTAGCTGTTTTTAGCAGCCACGCAAACACTTTGCCGCCGCCCACTGGGGAGTGTACTGTATTTTAGCTTTGCAGGAGTGCGAACGCTTGTGCAGCCGAGCTCTGCAAAAACAGTTTGTGCAGTTTCAGAGTACAGTAGCTCTGAACTTACTCAGCCCTTGTGATCACTACAGCCTATTCGTGTCAGGATTGGACGTCATACACCCGCCCAGCGTCCGGCCAACCACGCCTGCATTTTCTCCGACACGCCTGAATTTTTCCAAACACTCCCTGAAAACGGTCAGTTGACAGCCAGAAACGCCCCCTTCATGTCAGTCTTCTTGCGTTCTGCCATGTGAATGGAATCGGCTATAGATTCCATTCAAACGGCATGGAACCGTCGTACGACGCGCCTGCGCATTGCAGTGCATACACATGCGCAGAAAAGCAGATTTTTACCCTCATCGCTACACAGGGAACAAATGCGGCTAGCGATAAACTCGGAATGACCACCAGTATTACTAAAAGTTAGAGACAGTACAGTCAGTAATGTACTGTACAGTACAGTAGTTCTTACATGGTAGTGGAGGAGTCTCAGGCCACTCCCCATCCTCAGATTCCTCCTCTGGTAGTATGGGGGAATGCACTGTGGATAAAGAAATGATCCTTCACTTTCTGAAATGATAGTAATACAGTACAGCATACAGAAATACTATACAATATCATACGGCAGCACATGTGAACACCAATAAAGTACAGTAATAAGATTATTGATGCTGGAGCCCAACATTCTGTGTACTGTAATGTAATGTGCTGTACCATGGAGTGCCCGAAGAACAAATCAATCACTAATACAAAAGACAAATCTGTGTTCTCCTACAGTACCTACTGTACTGGACTGTAGCTACTGTATACTACTCTACTTTGGACAGCATGCGCAGAAAGGTGCAGTACTGTACAGTGTCCATACAGAAAAACAGGGGAAGACCAGCAGTAAGATGGCTTGACAACTACAGTTGTATGTTGTACAGTATCTTCAGTACTACGTACAGTATACTATCACACTATCAATACTGAGCCGCTTCAGGGAAGATACAAATTTGCTTAGGGCAGCAATCCATAGGGTCATCATACTGTAAATCATCATTAACAACAGAACATGATGTACAGTACAGTTCAGTACCTTCAGCCTGGGAGAGGCCTGGTCCATACAGGAGTCAGTGCTGCTGCCACCTCCTCATCGGAGGAGCAGGATGCATAGTATAGGGTTGGCTCCGGGGGCTCAGGGCTGCTCCAGCACTCGTAGCTGTCCGTGCTGGGGCCTGAAGGGCTGCTTGGCTCTGCTTCCGCCTGCTGAACTGTGGATCAAAAAATGGTAGCACATTTTTCAGTAAGACAGACCGGGGAGGGTGGGAGGAGATGAGGTTGGTGATACTGTATACTGTATAATAGGGAATAATTAAGTCTTTTGTGTAGGGGAGGGAGACATACAGTACACACACATTTTCAACAATTTAGAAATACAGTATACTGTATGCATACAGTTAGCCCTTATTAAAAAAACTCACAAAGTAACAAAAACAAGCACTGTACTTACTATGGGGAGGGCTGTGCTTGCCTCTCCAGTGGAGGATGGGTGGACGGGTGGTGGCGGGTCCTGGAGGGCACGGTGGGTCCTGGTCCGCCTGGAGGCCTGTCACTGTGGAAAAATAATAAAACACATTGGTCCCTGTACAGTAGTTACTGTATCAAACACATTGCCCACAGCATTAACACTGTCCCCAGCAGTGATCAAACAGAAGCATTCATCCCCACAGGAATAAAGCACATTGCCCCCCCCTCCCCCCACACACACACACACACACACACACAGTAATCAAACACATTGGGGGTAATTCCGAGTTGATCGCAGCAAGAATTTTTTTTAGCAGTTGGGCAAAACCATGTGCACTGCAGGTGTGGCAGATACTGTATAACATTTGCAGAGAGAGTTAGATTTGGGTGGGTTATTTTGTTTCTGTGCAGGGTAAATACTGGCTGCTTTATTTTAACACTGCAATTTAGATTGCAAATTGAACACACCACACCCAAATCTATCTATCTCTGCACATGTTATAGTATATCTGCCTCCCCTGCAGTGTACATGGTTTTACCCAACTGCTAACACAAATCCTGCTGTGATTAACTTGGTATTACCCCCATTGTTCCCCGTACTAAGCAAAAACAGCAATCCCAGCAGTAACTTTTGGGGTAGTAAAGCATAACACAGTATACAGTACTTACCATACCCCCTACCTTTAACTCACCTTTTCTGCAGCCTA
The DNA here is from genome assembly GCF_028390025.1 of Pseudophryne corroboree. Lineage (NCBI taxonomy): Eukaryota > Metazoa > Chordata > Amphibia > Anura > Myobatrachidae > Pseudophryne > Pseudophryne corroboree. The sequence continues at coordinate 221,375,465 of NC_086454.1, read as the reverse complement.
ACCCCAAAAACTCCTCCACAGCTTAGCCCTAACCCTCCCTGCCACAGACTATCCTTAACCTCCACCAGCGATGCCTAAACGTAACCATCCTGGGCGGTGACTTAGCCAAAGCCCTCTTCCCTGCAGCCTATTGACTTAGCTTACTTATTGAGGGTCCGGGAATGCCGGATGGGTGGGTCGTGGTGATGGTGGTGGTGGTGGTGGTGGAGGAGGTGGGAGCCGGAGGGCACTGTGGGCCCTGGTCCGCCTGGAGGCCTGTCACTGTGAAAAAATATTAAAAATCATTGGCCCCTGTACAGTAGTCACTGTATCAAACCCCCCCCCCCCCCCCCCCACAGTAAGCAAACACATTGTTCCCGTACTAAGCAAAAACAGCAGACCCGGCAGTAACGTAGCATCTACTGTCAAGGTGAAACCCTCTGCCCCTGTACTTACCTGGCAAGGGAGGGAGGGTGCCACTGGGGCCCTCCAGAGGATCAGCTCCCTGGCTAGACGGGTGGAGGCGGGGCCTACGTTCTGTGAAAAAGAAACATTATTTAAAATCCCTACCAAATCGTCACCCCCTCCCAAAAAAATTATACTATAAATACAGTATGCACCCATATTATACAGTAATAAATCATTTAAAATAAATAAAAAAACAAAATGATACTGTCCGTATGCCAGCTGAGGGATTTCAAGCAAATGGTAAACAGATGCCAGAATCACAACTGTAGGACGACATGTTCTACTGTAGGTCGACAGGTCAGAAGGTCAACATTAGTTTTTCACTTTTTTTTTTAATTTTGTGAAAACCTTTTCATGCAGTACTTTACGATCCATGTGGGCTACAATTGGGAACGGAAACCTGTGGCAAGTGCAGCGGTAGTGGAGGGAGGAACCTTGCATGAAACATGGCGAGCAAAGCAAACCATCCGAGGGGGCTGGGTGCACTACTTGGGGTTCTCGGTCACTACTGTATATGGAGGAAACAACACCAAATAAACATCAAAAACTCATGTCTACCATCTCACCTGTCAACACAGATTGTGTCGACCTGTAGACCCTGTCATCCTAGAAACCCTGTCACCCTACAGTACTTAGTAGTGTCGACCAATAGTGGTCGACCTAGACACTGTCATCCTACAGTAGTTACTGTCGATCTTCCATACAGTACCAGAGCCCTTGAGCAAGCCCTGTACTTACTGTACTTGTAATAATAATAATAATAATATACTTACTTAGCTGCAGTACTGTACAGTAATACTTTTTAGTATACTGTACTGTAGTACATAAAAATGTAATGACAGTATTAAAAAAAATCACTGTACTGTACCTCTAGCAACTTTGGCCCTCAATAGTTGCAGCCTCTGCGGTTCCCGTCTAACCAGGTCACTCCATCTCCTCTGGAGAGCCGGGATACCTCTCTCCCTGTGCAGTCTAGACAGAATCTCCTGTCTGGCACATTCATATGCTGCCAATTTCTCAGCATTATTGGCCAGGGGCCTGTCAATATGTCGCAAAAGAATCTTTAGCTCCTTACTACTGAACCTTCTTGCCCTGTGCGCCATTTTGTCACAGAGATAATAATAATGGCGCCACCCGCCCGATCACGCTAGCTATAGATATTGTCGTTACTGTGTGTACAATTAGCAGCATGACATTAGCGTAAGCAGCTACCTTTCTTTTTTTTTTAAAGCACCAAGATACTAAATACAAGGCCACGCTGCAGCCCGGTTCACGCTATTCATCTAGTTGTTATGTTCTGTACAAACTGATGGATAATATTAGCATAAGCAGCAATCCTATTTCGGAGTAGCTTTGTGTCTCTGTTGTTTCAAATGGGCAGAAATATTGAATGCATAGTGCAACTGGGTACCTACAGTATCTCATGAATGCACAGTATGACTACCAGATGGTCTACAGGCACACTGCCGCCCGATCGCGCTAGCTATGGATATTGTCGTTACAGTGTGTACAGATTGCAGGATCACATTAGCGTAAGCAGCAATACTATATCGGACTAGCTTTTATTTTATTTTTTTTGAAAGCAGTCAGATATAACACATCACATACAGTATACACCCGGAGGGCCACTGGGTCCATGTTTCCCTATTCAGTATATTATATTTTAAAAAGGTGCTTGCTGATACCAGAGATATTTGTGGCCTAGTGGTTAGAGTAAGGCACGTGCGTTGCGTGCTCCCTGGGTTCGATCCCCGGTTGGAGCACACAACTTATTTATTTACTTATTTATCCTATTATCTGTCAGGTGCATCCAGCGTCATGCGTCATGCTAGGGACTTCAGTAGGAAAAATGGCGACCCACGGAAGCCCATACCTGCGTGGGGAGCTCCTCATTCTATTGAGGTGGCGGGACCGGCCCTTGGCCAATAATCGGGAGAAGCGGCGGGCTTATAACCGAGCCCGCCATGAAATTCTCTTCAAGTACGAGAGAACACGCTCTATACGGTCACTCCAGCGGAGGTGGAGTGACTTGGTCTCCAGACAGCCGAGGAAGCTGGAGTTGCTGCAGCTGTCTCTAATAAATAGTAAGTACAGTACAGTCCAGTACTGCACTTTTTTATTGTTTAGTACAGTACACAGGGCCAGATTAACAATGGGGCGGATGGAGCTACAGCTCCAGGCCTACACATCAAAATAGGCCCATCATCATGGCAGCATGATGATCACTAGCCACCAACTGTACACATGGTCTGCCACCAAGCATAACTAATAGGCCCAATTCACACTACAGTACTGTATATGGATTTTGTCTTTACAGTGTGTACTGATGCAGTACGTGTCATTTCTTAGCATAAACACTGTGGGGGCATACTGTCTCTGGCACTGTGGGGGCATACCATGTGTAGCTGGCACTGCTGGGGGGCATACCATGTGTATCTGGCACTGCACTACTGTAGGCATTGTTTGTAAGGAACACTACTGTGGCTGTTATGTGTAAGGCTTCAAATTGTGTGCGTAGAGGGGGTGTGAAAATATATTTACAGTTTGATCATATGAAATTACTGTTACAGTATTCAGTACTGTATGTGCAGGACTGTGTCTAAGGACACTGTAATTGTTTTCTGTACCCAGAACGTCGGAGGATACAACAGGACCGAGCCCGGCGACATGGCTTTACAGCCATACCAGGCACAAGCCCAGCAACCAGTAAGTCCTGTACTCTCTTTATTGTGTCCTTTTTTCCCCCATTTAAAGTAAAACGTTAAAGGTAGGGGTATGGTAAGTACTGTATACTGTGTTATGCTTTACTACCCCAAAAGATACTGCTGGTCCTGCTGATTTTGCTTAGTCCGGGGAACAATGTGTTTGCTTACTGTGGAGGGGCCAATGCACTTTATTCCTGTGGGGTTGAATGCTTCTGTTTGATCACTGCTTGGGACAGTGTTAATGCTGTAGGCAATGTGTTTGATACAGTAACTACTGTACAGGGACCAATGGTTTTTATTATTTTTCTACAGTGACAGACCTCCAGGCAGACCAGGGCCCATCAAGCCCTCCGGCTACCACCTCCACCTCCTCCACCTCCACCACCACCACCACCTCCACCCGGCCAGTGGACGTACATGTAGCCAAACCCTCAATGAGTAAGCTAAGTCAATAGGCTGCAGGGAAGAGGGCTTTGGCTAAGTCACCGCCAGGGATGGTTAAGTTTAGGCATTGCTGGTGGAGGTTAAGGTTAGTCTATGGCGGGGAGGATTAGGGCTAAGCTGTGGAGGGGTTTTTAGGGTTATGCTGTAGCAAAGGTAGGGGGTATGGTAAGTACTGTATACTGTGTTATGCTTTAACCTTAACTACCCCAAAAGTTACTGCCGGGCCTGCTGTTTTTGCTAAGTACAGGGGGAACAATGTGTTTGATTACTGTGGGGGGGCCAATGTGCTTTATTCCTGTGGGGGTGAATGCTTTTGTTTGATCACTGCTGGGACAATGTTAATGCTGTGGGCAATGTGTGTGATACAGTAACTACTGTACAGGGACCAATGGTTTTTATTATTTTTCCACAGTGACAGACCTCCAGGCGGACCAGTGCCCATCAAGCCCTCCGGCTCCCACCTCCTCCACCTCCACCACCACCACCACCACCACTACACCTTCCAGCATTCCCGGACCCTCAATAAGTAAGCTAAGTCAATAGGCTGCAGGGGAGAGGGCTTTGGCTAAATCACCGCCCAGGATGGTTACGTTTAGGCATCGCTGGTGGAGGTTAAGGATAGTCTGTCGCAGGGAGGGTTAGGGCTAAGCTGTGGAGGAGTTTTTGGGGTTAGGCTGCAGAAAAGGTGGGTTAAAGGTAGGGGTATGGTAAGTACTGTATACTGTGTTATGCTTTAACCTTAACCTTTACTACCCCAAAAGTTACTGCCGGGCCTGCTGTTTTTGCTAAGTACAGGGGGAACAATGTGTTTGATTACTGTGGGGGGGCCTATGTGCTTTATTCCTGTGGGGGTGAATGCTTTTGTTTGATCACTGCTAGGACAATGTTAATGCTGTGGGCAATGTGTGTGATACAGTAACTACTGTACAGGGACCAATGGTTTTTATTATTTTTCCACAGTGACAGACCTCCAGGCGGACCAGGGCCCATCAAGCCCTCCGGCTCCCACCTCCTCCACCTCCACCACCACCACACCTTCCAGCATTCCCGGACCCTCAATAAGTAAGCTAAGTCAATAGGCTGCAGGGGAGAGGGCTTTGGCTAAATCACCACCCAGGATGGTTACGTTTAGGCATCGCTGGTGGAGGTTAAGGATAGTCTGTCGCAGGGAGGGTTAGGGCTAAGCTGTGGAGGAGTTTTTGGGGTTAGGCTGCAGAAAAGGTGGGTTAAAGGTAGGGGGTATGGTAAGTACTGTATACTGTGTTATGCTTTACTACCCCAAAAGTTACTGCCGGGCCTGCTGTTTTTGCTAAGTAAAGGGAACAATGTGTTTGATTACTGGGGGGGGGGGGGGGGGGGGGCGCAATGTGCTTTATTCCTGTGGGGGTGAATGTTTCTGTTTGATCACTGCTGGGGACGTTAATGTTGTGACCAATGTGTTTGATACAGTCAATACTGTACAGGGGCCAATGTGTTTTATTATTTTTCCACATTGACAGGCCTCCAGTCGCACCTGGGCCGACTGCGCCCTCTGGCTGCCTCCACCACCACCACCACTCCACATTCAAGCATTCCTGGACCCTCAAAAGGCAGCTAAGTCAAAAGGCAGCAGGGAAGAGGGCTTTGGCTAAGTCACCTCCAGGGATGGTTAAGTATAGGCATCGCTGGTGGAGGTTAAGGATAATCTATGGCAAGAAGGGTTAAGGCTAAGCTGTGGAGGAGTTTTTGGGGTTAGGCTGCAGAAAAGGTGGGTTAAAGGTAGGGGGTATGGTAAGTACTGTATAGTGTGTTATGCTTTACTACCCCAAAAGATACTGCCGGGCCTGCTGTTTTTGCTAAGTAAAGGGAACAATGTGCTTTATTCCTGTGGTGGTGAATGTATCTGTTTGATCACTGCTGGGGACAGTGTTAATGCTGTGGCCAATGGGGGTCATTCCGAGTTGATCGATAGCTAAAAATTTTCGCTGTGCAGCGATTAAGTGAAAAAACAGCACTTCTGGGCATGCGTATGCGGCTTAATGTGCACACGAAGTACTTTCACAACTGGCGATGTCGTTTCACACAGGTTCTAGCGAAGCTTTTCAGTCGCAATGGCGGCCGCAGAGTGATTGATAGGAAAGGGGCGTTTCTGGGTGTCAAATCACCGTTTTCAGGGAGTGTTCGGAAAAATGCAGGCGTGGCTAGGAGAACGCAGGGCGTGTTTGTGACGTCAAATCCGGAACTGAATGGTCTGAAGTGATCGCAAGCGCTGAGTAGGTCTGGAGCTACTGTACTCTGAAACTGCACAATTTTTTTTTCTGCCGCACTGTGATGCATTCGTTCGTACTTCTGCTAAGCTAAGATACACTCCCAATGGGCGGCGGCTTAACGTTTGCAGGGCTGATAAAAACTGCTAGCGAGCAAACAATTAAGAATGACCACCAATGTGTTTGATACAGTAACTACCGTACAGGGGCCAATGTGTTTAATTATTTTTCCACATTGACAGGACTCCAGGCGGACCAGGGCCAACCGCGCCTTCCGGCTCCCACCTTCACCACCACCACCAGACCAGCGTACATCGCTGGACCCTCAATGAGTAAGCCAAGTCAATAGGCTGCAGGGAAGAGGGCTTTGGCTAAGTCACCTCCAGGGATGATTAAGTTTAGGCATCGCTGGTGGAGGTTAAGGATAACAAAATTATCTGGTCTGATGAGACAAAGATTGAACTCTTTGGCGTGAATGCCAGGCTTCTTGTTTGGAGGAAACCAGACACTGCTCATCACCAGGCCAATACCATTCCTACAGCGGCATCATCATGCTGTGGGGATGTTTTTCAGCGGAAGGAACTGGGAGACTAGTCACGATAGAGGGAAAGATGAATGCAGCAATGTACAGACACATCTTGGATGAAAATCTGCTACAGAGCGCTCTTGACCTCAGACTGGGGTGACAGTTCATCTTTCAGGAGTACAACGACCCTATGCACACAGCCAAGATATCAAAGGAATGACTTCAGGACAACTCTGTGAAAAGTCCTTGGGCAATATTTACTAATATTCGTGTTTGATTCGGTTTGTGTAGTGTTTATACTCGTTTTGTATCGGGCGCATTTTCATGCAACTTTTTGAATCCATATACGCAAAGTTACGAAGCAGTCGACTTTATGGTTTTTGAGTTTTCCGATGTCGATGCCAGTCGGGTTTTTTTTGGCACATTTACGGCCGTCATTGTCGGTTGCGTACGTGTTTTTGTTGGATTTGCAGCTTTGTTTCCTAAGTTAAACACAGCAGGGTTTTTTTTTCCCGCGGCCGCATTTTCACTTTCAGTTTCGATTTACATCCCTGTTCGTGATTGGTTGTGTTTCAGATGGTAGGAGTGTCTGTGCGCAACCATATAAATACGCCCCAAACCGTCCACACCTCGTGGGTTTAGTTAGTGGTGAGGAGGAGGGAGGTTGTGCTGTGGAGGTAGGTGAATTTGTGGTTTGGTGAGGAGTGTTGGTAGCGATTTCTGAGTGTGGTATTGTGTTTGAAAGTCGTCTTGTCATTCTTGTTGTCTTGTATTTTGTGGTTTTGTCTCATTTTTAGTCCAAGTTATTTTTCTTTATAGTACCTTGTCAGTGTTTGTGTGTGTGGGTGGGTGTGTGTGGGTGTGTGTGTGTGTGTGTGTGTGTGTGTGTGAGTTGTGTAGTGGTAGTGGAGGAGTGTGTTGTTTGTCTTTTTTTTCCCTGTGTTAACTGCGTAGACACACAATTATGTGTAACTCAGAGGTGGACGGTGTGAGTGAGGGGGAGGAGGTCGGTCAGGTGGAGGAGGTGAGTGTTAGTGAGGTGGAGGAGGTGGGTGAGGTTGCTGCAGCAGCCTCAAGTGACAGTGACAGTCAGAGTGCTCCGCAGCCACGCACCACTACTAAGACTGGGCGGAATGTTAAGTTTAGTTTTGCAGAAAATGTGGCATTGGTGCGTGAGCTGATGAAGTATCAGAGGCAGCTATTTGGCCCTGAGTCTGCCAAGGTGCCAACACGGAGGAAGACGGTGTTGTGGTCGAAAGTAGTTGCTGCTGTCAATAGTGAGGGGGTGGTCAAGCGGACGGAGGACACATGCCGCAAACGGTACTATGACATAAAGCGACGTGTCAAATCCAAAATGGCCAAGGAGGCCAAGTCTGCTCGGAAAACCGGTGGTGGGCAGCCCTATATTGCAAGTTATCTGGAGTATGAGGAGCCCATGCGGAGTGTAATACCTCCTGAAGTTGTCTCTGCAACCCATGTCCGGGATTCAGATAGGCCAAGGAAGAATGGTGTGCATGTGTATTTTTTTTTTTTTGTGTTAAAATGTTTTATTTTGTAATCTGTGTCATGTGACGTTGCATATTACTCCCATCTTCAAGTGTGTGTCTGCAAATTCATTGTTTTGGGTCATGTGTTAGCTAAAAGCCAATGTAACATCTTACTTTATTGTATGTCATGTGTTTTTCAGACAGATATTTTGCATGTGTAGTTTGGACTTGGTGTGTCTCTGATTTGTCCTGCAATAATGTGTTCCTTTTGGGCGTTTTTTTATTTTAGATTATGACTATGTTTTATATATGTGTTCCATGTTTTTTTTAAGTTAACAAATTCGTTGTCATGTTAGAGGCTGGAGTACTGGAAAGTGGTTTTTAAACCACTTACATGTGTAATGTCATCTTTAGAGAATGTTATTGGTTTTTTTGTTTTTCTTTTGGCTTGTATTTGTACCGTGACAACATACTGCATATTTTTTTACCCAAAAATTAGTTTTTAAAATATTTTGGACATATACTGGTAATGTGTCTTTGGAGTGCCACATCACAGAGCAAATTAGATATTGCATCTGTAATATTTTTAAAATCAATACAAAATGAAGTTGTCTTTTTTAAAAAAAATAAAAAACCTTTCCTTGAACTTGTGGCCTATGTCAGTGTCCTGTACATGTTTGGCTGTCTTGATGTTTCCATAGTGCATATGTGTTTTGGTTGTTTTTTGTGTTTAATTTTTGGCTTTCTGGTCCTTATGTTTGTTTGAATTAAAAACCAAGCATTTCTAAATGTAAAACTGTTTATAAGCATAATGGGTGGATGTATACACAATAGCATGATTTATGAATATATCTCATTTTATACAGTGTCTGAAAAAAGCAGTACTACTCGTCGGCCAGTAAATCCTAACACATCTGATGATGATGACGCTGCGGAAGCAGGTAAAGTGTCCATTGTAGTATAGGGTATGCTTGTAAAGGAATGGCCATAACAAAATTGCACTTTCATTAAAAGGTCCATCAAAAGAAGTATGGAGCAGCAGAAGTGGCTCTTCTGGAAGACATCACCACAAGAAACCTGTGGCGGAAAAGAAAGCAAGGTCGTCTGTCCCGGCACAAACACAGCAGGCTACCCCGCCACGAAGATTATTGTCCGTATGTTCGGTGCCCCCACTCCAAATTATGGACACACCTCCAAGACGTCATCCACACTCCCCTCATCTTGATTGTAAGTATCAAACTGGAATCAAAGTGAAAAATGTCAGAACATAATCATAATCAGTCATAACCGCATTAAGTCAAAACACTTCCAAAACAAAAATACTTACCGCAGTAAGTAAAAGCTGAAATGGAATCCAAACTAAATGTCCTTGTCCACATCCAGTAAAGATATGTATGTCCACTTGAGTCACAGTATGACATTGGGTATAAGATGCTGCAACAAAAAAGCATGTTGGTTTGTTTGTTAAAAGTTTTTTTTTTTCTGAAACTCTCATGTGTGCTTGAGGTTACATTGCAAAATACATTCAAAAACATTACTATGTTTGTTGGAACAAAGCTATAAGGTAACACATTATGTATTACAATGTTTTTTTATGGTGGAGTATGTGTGAGCTACAATAAAACTAAAGTGTTTGCTTTCACAATTAAGTAACCAGACATATTTGCCACAAACAGGCATATGTATGCATTTAAGCTATGAGTGATGATGTTGCTAGGCAGAATAGTTGAAAGCAACAGTGAATGACATGTGTTCCATGTGTAGTGTTTTTTTATCATTTCACAAACATATGGATAGCTAACGTAGACATGTTTAATATTTCAGCTTCGAGTCCTGGGAACAGCATACCTCCGCAGCAACACCAACACAGTGACATGGAGGAGACAAACATCTTAGAAATGCAGCCATTAATGCAAGGAATGAGCCCCCCAGCACCTGTGAGTACACCACCACAGCAAAGCACACCACCACCACAACACAGCCCAACAACACCAGGAACACAAGGCCCTGAACAGGTGTTTTGGACTATTTGGGCTAGACAGCAGGCCACTAATGAAGATTGCCTGCGTAAGCAGACACAAATGTTTGCAAGCCTACCATCTCACCTCAAAAGAATCTCAAGAAATCTGAGTCGACAAAATGAGCAAACAACCAGAATAGGCAATACCATGGAAGTCATGCGTACAGACATTACACAGGTCATGGGCAACTTACAGCGCATAATGGAAGAACAGCACAGACTAATGGGAGAACAGCACAGACAACAGCAAAGTTATATGAGCATTTTTCAAAACAGTCAAAAGATTAATGAAAGTTTAATCAGAATAGTAGACAATCAAAATGCTGCTACACGTGAACTCAATGCCACCCTCACTAACCTGAATGAAACTCTCAGATGCATGCACCAACAGCAAACAACCAGCAGTTCGGGTACGACTACTCCAAATATCACGCCAGTCTCATCACCACCAAGACGGTCCACCAGAGCACGCCAACATGACAGTGCTAAAGGCAAAGGCCAGGACAAGCAGCCACCCAAAAAAACAAAAAAAACAAGTTACACATTTGTAATAATTAACACAAAATAGTTTGCAAGTGTTTTTGATGGTTTACAAAATATCACACTTAGCTCCTTGACCCTTTTTTTAACATCATTAATTATAAGTGGGCCAAAATAATAGAAAAAAATAGTACGCACATTTATTCCTTTTCTTTTTTTTTAGGGTATTGGAGGAGGAAAATGTTGATGTAGCCACACATACATGTTAGCAGGAAGTAAGCTGACCACTTGATTTTTTTCTAATCATTACTCTTTCTAGATTCCAATCATTCTCTTTGCCTGCAGATACAATAATTGCTGACAGGCAGAATGTCTTTAGCAGGAAGTAAACTGACCACTTGATTTTTTTCTAATCATTACTCTTTCTAGATTCCAATCATTCTCTTTGCCTGCAGACAATCCAAATTACAATGTTAGTGATACATATCTTACCTATCTTATCTATACAACATTACAAGATGAACTCAATTGAGTGGCGTAAAAAGCTTGTAATATGTTGCCTTTGTTTTGTTTATAAAACATTGTCCAAATGAATGTCAGTATTGTTGGGACATGTTTGTGTGTGTTAAAAATTATTAAGCATGTTTTTACACATGATGCATAAACAAACAAATATGTACTTTTACCCTTAAAAAAAAAGTGTACAATAATGTATATGTGTGGCAAACTGTGTATTTACTTACACATCATCAAGTTTACAGCATCAAACATTAGTAAAAAAATGATTCATGATTACAGTAAGTTTGTGAGTCTTAAATATGATGGTGCATCACACATAGGGACACATGTTTTCCTCAAGGCTAACATATTATATGTTGAGGAGTGTTTTTTGGGAACACAGGTTCTCAAACTCGGCCATCAGGAACCCACACAGTGCATGTTTTGCAGGTCTACTCACAGAATCACAAGTGACATAATTAGCTCCACCTGTGAACTTTTTAACATATGTCTGTGCAGTGGCGGAACTAGCAAGCGGTGGGCCCAGGTGCGACAAAATGCTTTGGCCCCCCCCCCATTCCCATCCAAGTCCACCCCCTCACCCCTTGAGAGGATCTGGTGAGGGGGACCTGCTCAGGGCCAGAGAAATGGATACCTAGCAACAGTGCCGTAACTAGACATTTTAGCACTGTGTGCAAGAAACGGCATCGGAGCCCCACCCCTGCATGCAAAACAGGGGCAGTGCGCGTCGTAGGCGCGCGCAAAAATACATAGTGGCGTGGCTTCGCGGGGAAGGGGTGTGGCCACAAAATAATACAAATTCCTAAAACGGTGCACAGTAGTCTCCATTCTTCAAATTACGCCGCACAGTAGCACCACTACACCAGGTAGAGACCCTTTTACACCTTACAGCGAACAGATTCCTCTTTTTACACATTACGGCAGACAGCGTCCCCATTTTACACATTACGGCAGACAGCGTCCCCCTTTTTACACATTACGGCAGACAGCGTACACTTTTTACACATTACGGCAGACAGCGTCCCCCTTTTTACTCATTACGGCAGACAGCTTCCCCCTTTTTACACATTACGGCAGACAGCGTACACTTTTTACACATAACGGCAGGCAGTCCCCCCTTTTTACACATTGCGGCAGGCAGTCCCAAGACAGAAAGAAAGAGACAGACAGACAGAGAGACAGACAGAAAGAAAGAGACAGACAGACAGAAAGAAAGAGACAGACAGACAGACAGAAAGAGACAGACAGACAGAAAGAGACAGACAGACAGAAAGAGACAGACAGACAGAAAGAAAGAGACAGACAGAAAGAAAGAGACAGACAGAAAGAGACAGACAGAAAGAAAGAGACAGACAGACAGAAAGAGACAGACAGACAGAAAGAGACAGACAGACAGAAAGAGACAGACAGACAGACAGACAGAAAGAAAGAGACAGACAGACAGACAGACAGAAAGAGACAGACAGACAGACAGAAAGAGACAGACAGACAGAAAGAGACAGATAGACAGAAAGAGACAGACAGACAGACAGAAAGAGACAGACAGACAGACAGACAGAAAGAGACAGACAGACAGACAGACAGAAAGAGACAGACAGAAAGAGACAGACAGACAGAAAGCGACAGACAGACAGAAAGAGACAGACAGAAAGAGACAGACAGACAGACAGAAAGAGACAGACAGAAAGAGACAGACAGAGACAGACAGACAGAAAGAGACAGACAGAAAGAAAGAGACAGACAGAAAGAGACATACAGACAGAAAGAGACAGACAGACAGATAGAAAGAAAGAGACAGACAGACAGAAAGAGACAGACAGAAAGAGATAGACAGACAGACAGAAAGAGACAGACAGACAGAAAGAGACAGACAGACAGAAAGAGACAGACAGAAAGAGACAGACAGACAGACAGAAAGAGACAGACAGACAGAAAGAAAGAGACAGACAGACAGACAGAAAGAGACAGACAGACAGAAAGAGAGACAGACAGACAGAAAGAGACAGACAGACAGACAGACAGAAAGAGACAGACAGACAGAAAGAGACAGACAGACAGACAGAAAGAGACAGACAGACAGAAAGAGACAGACAGACAGACAGAAAGAGAAAGACAGAAAGACAGAAAGAAAGAGAAAGACAGAAAGAAAGACAGACAGAAAGAAAGAAAGACAGAAAAAGACAGAAAGAAAGAAAGAGACAGACAGACAGAAAGAGACAGACAGAAAGAAAGAGAAAGAAAGAAAGAAAGAAAGAAAGAAAGAAAGAAAGAAAGAAAGAAAGAAAGAAAGAAAGAAAGAAAGAAAGAAAAAGACAGGAAGAAAGAAAAAGACAGAAAGAAAGAAAGAGAAAGACAGAAAGAAAGAAAAAGACAGAAAGAAAGAGAAAGACAAAAAGAAAGAGAAAGACAGAAAGAAAGAAAAAGACAGAAAGAAAGAAAAAGACAGAAAGAAAGAGAAAGACAGAAAGAAAGAAAAAGACAGAAAGAAAGAGAAAGACAGAAAGAAAGAAAGAAAGAAAGAGAAAGACAGAAAGAAAGAAAAAGACAGAAAGAAAGAGAAAGACAGAAAGAAAGAAAAAGACAGAAAGAAAGAGAAAGACAGAAAGAAAGAGAAAGAAAGAAAGAAAGAAAGACAGAAAGACAGAAAGAAAGAAAGAAAGAAAGAAAGAAAGAAAGAGACAGACAGACAGAGACAGACAGAAAGAAAGAGAAAGACAGAAAGAAAGACAGAAAGAAAGAAAGAAAGAGACAGACAGAAAGAGACAGACAGAAAGAAAGAAAGAAAGAGAAAGACAGAAAGAAAGAAAAAGACAGAAAGAAAGAAAAAGACAGAAAGAAAGAGAAAGACAGAAAGAAAGAAAAAGACAGAAAGAAAGAGAAAGACAGAAAGAAAGAAAAAGACAGAAAGAAAGAGAATGACAGAAAGAAAGAAAGAAAGAAAGAAAGAAAGAAAGAAAGAAAAAGACAGAAAGAAAGAGAAAGAAAGAGAAAGACAGAAAGAAAGAAAGAAAGAAAGAAAGAAAGAAAGAAAGAAAGAAAGAAAGAAAGAAAGAAAGAGAAAGACAGAAAGAAAGAAAGAAAGAAAGAAAGAAAGAAAGAGAAAGAGAAGAAAGAAAGAAAGAAAGAAAGAAAGAAAGAAAGAAAGAAAGAAAGAGAAAGACAGAAAGAAAGAGAAAGACAGAAAGACAGAAAGAAAGAGAAAGAAAGAAAGAAAGAAAGAGAAAGACAGAAAGAAAGACAGAAAGAAAGAGAGAAAGACAGAAAGAAAGAAAGAAAGAAAGAAAGAAAGACAGAAAGAAAGAAAGAAAGAGAGAAAGACAGAAAGAAAGAAAGAAAGAAAGAAAGAAAGACAGAAAGAAAGAAAGACAGAAAGAAAGACAAAAAGAAAGACAGAAAGAAAGTAGAATCATACTAACCCTCTCCGCTGGCTCAGGCTCCTCGTGCAGCTTGACGATTCCCGGGCAGTAGACGAGGTGGAGGAGGGAGCCGCAGCAGCGCTGTGTTATTGGTGGAGGCGCTGCTGCTGCTGCCCCCCTGCTTCACTATAGGCTGTTCTCGGAAGACAGCCTATAGTGAAGCAGAGGGGCAGCAGCGCCTCCACCAGTAACAAACCGCTGCTGCGGCTCCCTCCTTCACCTCCGTCCTCCTCCTTCCCCCGTCCGTGCCGCTGCTCTTCTCCTCTGTGGGCGGCTGTGCGCTGCGGGCAGCGGTTGCCCGCAGCGCACAGCGGCATGTAATGAGTCAGTTTGACTCATTACATGCTTGGGCCCCTGGACAGAGGCGGGCCCCAGTGCAACGCACTGCTTGCCCTGCCGGTAGTTCCGCCTCTGTGTCTGTGAGTAATTCATACACCTGTGCTTCTACTGTGTTACTTGAAAAACATGCACTGTGTGTGGTCCTGAGGGCCGAGTTTGTGAACCTGTGCATTAGGACATTACACACAATGATAAAGTAAAATACTAAATGGTTGATGTTGGCTTGTAAGAAATTAGCACTGCAAGATTTCGAACACTTATCCAGACTTAATGCATGCCACTCATAATCTGTTGTTTTGATATTAAAAAAACACACAATACACATGCGACATTTTTTAAGCATATAGCGAGGGTATGTTTGTATGTGTCAAGGAGACAGACACATTCAGAGTAATGGATTTTGGCAAAAAACACAAAACATCTATTTATGAAGACACAACAAATGAAATAAGCAAACCAAGCTTACCTTAGAAATAGCGATTTATGATCTGTTGCCTAACCTGCCTCCCTACATCAGTACTCCAAGTATCACCAGATGTCTCTAATTCCTCTGCTTGCTGGCTGCTTTCTTCCTCCTCCTCCTCCTCCTCCTCAACATGTGGCAGATGTTGTTGCAAACACATGTTATGAAGAAAGCAGCAGCAGAACACAATTTGAGTCACCTTGGAGGGACTATACAACAAAAGGCCACCAGACTTATCCAGACACCGAAACCTAGATTTCAGCACACCAAAACATCTTTCTATCACATTCCGCGTGGACTTATGTGCATTATTGTAATTGTGTTCAGCAGGGGTATCAGGTCGGGACAATGGAGTTAGAAGCCAAGAGTAACAGCCATATCCTCCATCACCTAAAACAGATATAGATATAGTAACGTGAATCATGTTAAGATACAGCAACACATAAGTAACACACTGTGGGGCAGATGTATTAACCTGTAGAAGGCATAAGGAAGTGAAAAACAAGTGATATGTGCAAGGTAAAAAAGGCAGCAGACAATCTGTTCCTAAATGTTAATTTACATATTGGAGCAGATTGGCAGGTGCCTTTATCACCTTGCACAGATCACTGGTTTCTCACTTCCTTATGCCTTCTACAGGTTAATACACCTGCCCCTGTATTTGGACAAAGTATACGCAGGCCTACACATATCAGATTACATACCCAGCAGCCATCCATCTGGCATTTGTCCGTCCTCAAACTTCTCAAAGTGGGATGACTGACTGAGGATGAAGGAGTCATGGCAGCCCCCAGGGTAACCAGCAACAACACTCATTATTTTGAGATTTGCATCACAAACCACCCGCACATTTGTGGAGTGTTGAAAATGGCGGTTAGTATATTTGTGCTGCCTGCCCCTAGGTGGTCTCAGCTGAATGCGTGTGCAATCTATGGCTCCAAGCACATTGGGCATGCCAGCCAGCTCATAGAAATCTACCCTGACGGCATGCCACTGAGACTCCTGGGTAGGGAAGCAGATTGAGGCCTCGATGTGGGGCTGCAAAACAGCCAAAACCTGTGTGAACATTTTAACGAACAATAAACTTGAGATTTTAGGACAGAACTGGCCACCGAGAAATTAAAACAAACACAAAACAGAAGAGGTTGTTAGGTATACATCACCTGTATTAAGATTCTTGAAAATGAGGGCTGTGAGATTCCTATGACATCCCCAGACACAGCCTGAAAGCTGCCAGTAGCCATAAAGTGCAACACAGCCAGGAGTTTGTGCAGGCCTGAGACAGGGCGAGAGCGTGCTGTCTCAGGGTCTAGGCCCAGTTTGACAAGGTCATACAGACAGAAAATGTTGTTACGATTTAGACGGAACATCTGTATGACCTTATCATCGGACAATGCGTTCAAGTTTAAACGCCCCCTAAAAAAACGAGGCCTGCGCAGCCTCCGCGGAACCTGTACAACCTGCTGACCATGTTCATTTTCTTGGCCCTGGGTACTTACAGGCTGATGTCTGAGTCTGAGGAATCCCACAGCACACAAAAGATCACTGGCCCACAGTCCTGCTGCCATTTCTGAGTGTAGGTGTATTGAAATGGGCCTAACATCCTTTTATAGGCATCCTAATTCAGGTGTGAGTGATTTTTTATTGCCAACACATGTAAACACGACTGAAAAAAGCAGGTCTATTTTTTTGGCGCTTATTTTAACGAATCGCAAAAAAATGCGACTGCATTTGAGCCCTCAGAGACTAACACCCAAATACGAATGAATAGTGAATTCCCGTATTCTATGAAATAACAGCCACATTTGACCGATGGTCTATTCATTCGTATTTCGGGACGTTGTCAGTCAAACCATTACGAATAGACCAGACACTGCCGAGATTGGTGCTTAGTGAATTCCCGGATTGGGACTTAGAAAAAAAAACACAGGGGGTCATTCCGAGTTGTTCGCTCGGTATTTTTTTACTCGCAACGGAGCGATTAGTCGCTAATGCGCATGCGCACTGTATGCAGTGCGACTGCGCCAAGTAAATTTGCTATGCAGTTAGGTATTTTACTCACGGCATTACGAGGTTTTTTCTTCGTTCTGGTGATCGTAATGTGATTGACAGGAAGTGGGTGTTTCTGGGCGGAAACAGGCCGTTTTATGGGTGTGTGCGAAAAAACGCTACCGTTTCTGGGAAAAACGCGGGAGTGGCTGGAGAAACGGAGGAGTGTCTGGGCGAACGCTGGGTGTGTTTGTGACGTCAAACCAGGAACGACAAGCACTGAACTGATCGCAGATGCCGAGTAAGTGTGGAGCTACTCAGAAACTGCTAAGAGGTGTCTATTCGCTATTTTGCTAATCTTTCGTTCGCAATTTTGATAAGCTAAGATTCACTCCCAGTAGGCGGCGGCTTAGCGTGTGCAAAGCTGCTAAAAGCAGCTTGCGAGCGAACAACTCGGAATGACCCCCACAAATCGACCAAACTCAGATTTATAGTAAATACTGGCCCTTGAGTGTCCCAGCCAGGAGCTTGAGAGGTGCTGTAAAGAGGAATGGGCAAAACTGCCCAAAGATAGGTGTGCCAAGTTTGTGGCATCATATTCAAAAAGACTTGAGGCTGTAATTGCTGCCAAAGGTGCACCAACAAAGTATTAAGCAAAGGCTGTGAATATTTATGTACACGGATCGCCAGGTCAGTAGCACTAATTGGATGTAGCGGACGGGAGATTTGGACTCCCTACACATAACTCTGATTGGAGATGTTAGAATCAGACTACCTCTCATTGGTCTAGCTACCCTATTTAGCCGTCACTGATGGCGGGCACTGCCCTTTATAGCCATGTTTTATAATCTTGCAAGGGCATCTCTGAATATTCCAGTTTCTGTTGCCACTAAAAGATTTCCTGTGTGTCTAACCCTTCAATATGGTTCAAAATGTTATATTTTATGATCTTAGTGGGGCATCTCCAGATATTACAGTTTCTGATACCACTAAAATATCTACAAGAAAGCGGAGAAATGTCTTTCTTCGTTGAGGCCCCATGGGGTTATGCTATTCATGAGAAAAATTTGTCTCGATTCTCTCTTCAGCAGTTCCTTGTTTATATTTCCACCCCTGATCCCCAATTCTACTTTCTCCATGCCGAAGACTCATTTTATACAGATCCCCTCTATGTTCTCTTAGGAAGTGCCTGGCCACACTTGTGAGTTGTCTTAAATTCTCATGGTCCTTTTCTGCATTTTTAATATTCCGCACATGTTCTAATATGAGTTTCTTAAATGGTCTCTTTGTTGTCATTCCGACATATCTCAGATCACATGGACATGTCAAGCAGTATATGACTCCTTGAGATATGCAATTGTTGTACTCTCTCATTTTTATGTTTTTCTCATATTTATTCTAGAAGTCTTTGTGGTCTGCATGTAGTTACATTCCTTGCACCTCCCACACTTATGGCAACCTTCGATGATGGGCTTTCATTTCTTCCTTCTAAGGAAATGACTACGCACCAACTTATTGTTGATATTCAAAGATTTCCTCCAACTCATTGCCATTCTATCCCCATCTGTTGTGAATATATGATGATGTTTCTGTAGTGCTCTGTTGATCTTTTTCCACTCCTGGCAATAAGTGCCCACAAACCTTACCTTACCTTACATATATATATACTCGCTTGTTTTTGGATGGAACAACTAGGTAAAGTGCAAAGGAACCTAACAGTGGCTATACTTACCTTTAGGATAATATATAGGATAATACCTTCCTTCAAGATGACAAGACTCTGGTAGGGGAGGTGTAGATATCATAATATTGGTGAGGATATTAAATGCCACCAATAAGAGGATATTAATAATTATATATATGACTAAATTAACACAACAACATGGGTACACTCACCTCTATGATAGAAATATGTCAGACGAAGGGGACAGTAAATTTCACAAATACAATACTGATTATCTAAGAAGGATAAGGTACAACGAAAAGAATTCAAACATGGACACTTACCTTTAGGATAACATATAGGACAATACTTACCTTCAGGATGTCAAGACGTTGGTAGGGGAGGTGTAAATATTATAATATTGGTGAGGATGCTAAATGCTACCAATAAGAGGATATTGATAGTTATATACATGGTTAAATCAACACAACAACATGGTACAACAAAGGTACAACAAAAAGAATTTAAACCCGGCCATACGTACCATTGGAATAAGAATTTATCTGCCATGAGGAGAGATACATATATCAAAGGATATCATGAATTTAATCTAAGTAGATGATTATAATATCAAGATTGTATAGATATTTCATCCAATATATATTAGTGTCAATTAACATATTAGACACACCCAAAAATCATTTGAGGATAAAAAATATTGGGAATTAAGTATACAATTAATACACTTAAAATTGCGGGCATATTAAATAAATTCACAAACACAGAAATAAGAAGGTATATAAATAAACATATTTATTAAGCAAATCATTTTGTAATCATTTAATAAATATATGTATACTAGGTGCTTCAACGCGCCCTACGGGCGCTCTTCCCACCGTCGAAAGGGGCTGCGCCCCCTTAACTCCTGCAGAGAGGCGCGTGGCGGCAGGGAGGGGACAAAGAGAGGCGCGGGGCAGCAGGGAGGGGACACAGAGAGGCACAGGGTGGCAGGGAGGGGACACAGAGAGGCGCTGGCTGCAGGGAGGGGAAATAGAGGCACGGAGCGGCGGGGGGGATACACAGGCGCGGGGTGGCGGTGGGGGGACACAGAGGCGCGGGGCGGCAGGGGGGTACACAGACACGCTGGGCGGCAGGGACAGGACACAGACGCGCGGGGCAGTGGTGGTGGATACAGAGACGCGGGCGGTAGGGAGGGGATAGAGCATGGAGGGGACACAGAGACACAGGGCGGGGACACAGACGCAGGGAGGGGACACAGAGGCGGGGCGGCAGGGAGGGGACACAGAGGCAGGGCGGCGGGGGGGATACAGAGAAGTGGTGCGGCAGGGGGGGATACAGAGACATGGGGAGGTGGGAGGGGACACAGACGCAGGGAGGGGACACAGACGCAGGGAGGGGACAAAGACGCAGGGCGGTAGGGAGGGGATACAGAGACGCAGGGGGCGGTGGAGGGGATACAGAGATGCAGGGCGGTGGGGGGGATACAGAGACGCGGGGCAGTGGTGGGGGATACAGACGCAGGGCAGTAGGGAGGGTACACAAATGTAGGGCGGTAGGGAGGGGATACAGAGACGCGGTGCGGTGGTGGGGGATACAGAGACGCGGTGCGGTAGGGAGGGGATACAGAGACGCAGGGCGGCAAGGAGGGGATACAGAGACGTGGGCCGGCAGGGAGGGGATACAGAGAAGCGGCGGGGTAGGGGGGGGGATACAGAAACACAGGGCGGTAGGGGGGGGATACAGAGACGCAGGGCGGTAGGGGGGATACAGAGATGTGGGGGGGCAGGGAGGGGATACACAGACGCGGGGCAGCAGAGAGGGGATACAGAGACGCAGGGCAGCAGAGAGGGGATACAGAGACGCAGGGCGGTGGGGGGATACAGAGACGCAGGGCAGTGTTGGGGGATACAGACACGCAGGGCGGTAGGGAGGGGATACAGACGCAGGGTGGTAGGGAGGGTACACAGATGCAGGGCGGTGGGGGGATACAGAGACGCAGGGCAGTGTTGGGGGACACAGACACGCAGGGCGGTGGTAGGGGATACAGAGACGCGGGGCGGTAGGGAGGGGATATAGAGACGCGGTGCGGTAGGGAGGGGATACAGAGACGCGGTGCGGTAGGGAGGGGATACGGAGACGCAGTGCGGTAAAGAGGGGATACAGAGACGCGGGGCAGCAGGGGGGGATACAGAGACGTGGGCCGGCAGGGAGGGGATACAGAGAAGCGGCGGGGTAGGGGGGGTACAGAAACGTGGGGCGGTAGGGGGGGATACAGAGACGCAGGGTGGTAGGGGGGGATATAGAGACGTGGGGGGGCAGGGAGGGACAACACAGATGCGGGGTAGCAGGGAGGGGATACAGAGATGCAGGGCGGCGGGAGGGGGATACAGAGACGCAGGGCGGTGGGGGGATACAGAGACGCAGGGCGGTGTTGGGGGATACAGAGACGTGGGGTGGTAGGGAGGGTACACAGATGCAGGGCGGCAGGGAGGGGATGCAGAGACGTGGGGCGGCAGGGAGGGGATGCAGAGACGTGGGGCGGCAGGGAGGGGACACAGAGACGCAGGGAGGGGGCGCATGAGAGGCGGGGCGGCAGGGAGGGGATGCAGAGAGGCGGGGCGGCAGGGAGGGGACGCAGAGACGCAGGGAGGGGATGCAGAGACGTAGGGAGGGGACGCAGAGATGCGGGCGGCAGGGAGGGGACGCAGGGAGGGGACGCATAGATGCGGGCGGCAGGGAGGGGACACAGACGCGGGGCGGCAGGGAGGGGACACAGAGACGCAGGGAGGGGACGCAGAGATGCGGGGCGGCAGGGAGGGGACGCAGAGACGCAGGGAGGGGACGCAGAGATGCGGGCGGCAGGGAGGGGACGCAGAGACGCAGGGAGGGGATGCAGAGACGTGGGGCGGCAGGGAGGGGACACAGAGACGCAGGGAGGGGACGCAGAGATGCAGGCGGCATGGAGGGGACGCAGAGATCTAGGGAGGGGACGCAGAGATGCGGGGCGGCAGGGAGGGGATGCAGAGACGCGGGGCGGCAGGGAGGGGATGCAGAGATGCGGGGCGGCAGGGAGGGGACACAGACGCAGGGAGGGGACGCAGAGATGCGGGGCAACATGGAGGGGATGCAGAGATGCAGGGAGTGGACGCAGAGATGCTGGGCGGCAGGGAGGTGACGCAGAGACGAGGGCAGCAGGGAGGGGACGCAGAGATGCGGGGCGGCAGGGAAGGGATGCAGAGATGCGCGGCGGCAGGGAGGGGACGCAGAGACGCAGTGCTGCCTGTGCACTCTCTCTCACCTGTGAGGTTGGTGTAGCGGCCATAGTAGCAGGCGCGCTGTCCCCCGTTTCTGGCAGGCCAGTCCCTGGGTGTGCAGTCCGGGCCTCTGGGGATGGTGGGAGGCAGCTTTGTATTAGGTTTGCGGAGGAGGAGGCGGGTCTGTGTACGCGGCACACGGAGGTCTATGAAGACTTCTCCTAAGCCAGCCGTCCCTGCTAATATGTATGCCGGCGGCCGAAGTTACAGGCGCGGTTGAAGCTGCGGCGTCAGGGCACTGGCTTCGTCCGTTTTGTGGACGGCGTCAGGTGGGACAGTGTATCCCAGGCGTGGCTGCAATGTGCTGGGGGTGTGCGGAGGGCGGGTTCGCGGCGGTGTGAGCTGCGGCGGTTTGGTCAGGCATGGGGCAGACGCTGGGTCCCGTTCCAGTCTGTCACAGCCGTGGCTGCAATGCACGAGCTGGTGGCGGGGTTGTGCGGAGGGAGGGAGGGGTGGTGTGGGCTGCAGCCGTCTGGTCATCCGTGGTGCGGCTGGCGGGGCCCGGCCACCATGTCCCTGCCGCGGATGGATGTGAGAGATGGTGCTGGGATCGGTGCTGTGGGGTTAGGGTGTGTGTGCTGGAACGTTATGCGGACGTCGGGTATGGGGGTGGCTAGCCCATCAGTGGCTGTATGTGGGAGCTGGTGCAGGGGTTTTGTGGAGGGGGGGTTTGGGGGTGTGTGGTGCGGGTGGCATTGGGGTGTAGGTGGCTTTGTGTTTGTGGGGAAACCAAGGGAGGGGTGCATGCTTACCCGGCACTGTGCTACGTCCGTCCACTGGTGGCTTCTGTGTGGGGATGGTGTGTGGTTTCTGTGGCTGCTGCTACGTTCTGTGCTGGCACTGGGACAGGGCAGGAGCTGCTAACTCTGTCCAGCCCTGTGACTCCACCCAGCGTTAGAGGGCCAGGCACAGACAAGGCAAATATATAGGAGATGAATACATTTTGCACTGTTGTGTAAGATTAGTTGAGGGCTGACTAAGTACAAGGCCATATACGAGCCCCATTTTTTGTGATTGGTTGCTTATGACAATGCAGTTGCTAGGTGATTTTTTCAAGGGAGTTTGGAAATTTTCCATAGGTTGTTCTCCTTGTCCATCAATGTGTTGTGGGTGTAGGCTTTAGTTCGTATAAAAGCTTAGGTCATGTACTTCATTCTTCCTCTTGCCATTTGGACAGCTAAGTATCACTGTCTCTATGCCCGCTTCCTTTATTGTGCCTTTAGTTCCATTTACACTCTTCTCTTTTATTAATTGACCCACTTAGATTGTTACTCCCCCTCTATCAGCCTCCAATCCCACACCTTCTAATTTTCATTTTTGCTCCGCTTGCCAGCCCCGTCAAAGAGGACCACTACCCCCCTGCCAGCTGGCAGAGGCAGCTTGTCCCCTTGCCTCGGCGATCTATAGGCGGCCTAAGGTCTTGGCATCAGAGGCCGGGACGCCCGCGGCCTTAGGTGCCTCCCGGCCATCGTCTCCCTCAGTGCCCTGCTTCCTTTTCCCGGCTGTGGTGCCTGGCGGCAAACGCTACTCATCAGTGATGACGGCTGGTTCCGGGTCACACGCAGCAGGGGGGGGGGGCGGCGAAGGCGGTATTATGACTGTTGCTCCCAGAGGCTCCCCTCAGCCGCCTGTTTCCCCATTGGTTATGTTGCTTGTCACACAGAAGCATTAGGGGGCGATATTAGGCCCACAATCGGGGTCTCTGGGGCTGGGGCCTGCTGCAGGGTCCCCCAGTGGGAACATTAGTGCGCTCCCTGCTATGAACTCTGGGATGTTGCAATTGGTTTTGTCACAGTGTTTCCTGTTATTCTCCTTCACGCTGCCAGGCCTCCCCCCTCTCATGTCTTCCCAAGGGGTTTATCCAGGGGGTGTTTTTTTGGCTAATTTGTACAGGATGCACCCTTTCCCCATTACAGGCAGCTTGTGGCAGCATGGTCTGCCTGTGTCGGCGGCCCCTGCTTTTTCCCCATATTTTATGGGTTCGTCCCCTGGGGTTCAGCCCACATGGTCCTTTAGCAGGCCTCAAACTTCATTGCACCCGCATACTTTTGCGGGGTCTTACCAGTTTCCTCTGAGTCTGGCCCAGCAGACATCATATTGTCAGTTTCCTTTCGTTCCCGAACAGGTTGCACCAGGTTCTCATCACTTCCCTTGGGCCCCCAATTTTGGCTCCCAGGCTCCCTGGCTGCTGGCCTATAGCATAGCGGGTATGCCAGTTGGCAGGGCTGCTCCTGCCACCGCTGTGTCACCTGCGTCATCTCTGTTACCCCTCCGCCTTTGCTCCCTGGTTCTGCCGGGTTCCCAGTGTTGTGGTGCCCCACCTTCTGCCTTTGCCTGCTGTTGGTAGTGTTGTCATGCATGATGTAACCCCGGTTGTTGTTCCCCCTGAGTTCCGGAGTAGTCTAGTCCTGTAGAGTCGGTGTCCACGAGACAGAGGATTTGGAGGTCGAGGGGAGATCCGGTGTCGGTGTCTGTGGTAAGTTGGCCGGGGCGGCTGATGAGGTTCCGGGCCCTTCAGGTGCAGGTGAGCATTTAGTTACTTCTCCTTGTTTCTCTAGCACTTCTTTTTAAATCCAATTACAGAGTCCGCCATTACCATCCTGCCAGGGAAGGTGGTAATGGCGAACTCTGTAATTGGATTTAAAAAAGGAATGGATAAATTTCTGAATGAAAAAGCTATCCAAGGTTATAATACTTAAAATATCAACGTGGTTAATCCGGGGGTAAAATGAGTTATAGTAGCTAACTAGTCATAAAACATTATTTAGCAAGTATGTAGAATCATCACAACTTAAAACAGGTTGAACACGATGGGCAATTTGCCGCTATTCAACCTCAAATACTATGATACTATGGTCTTTTAGTTCTTCTAGTATGGTTTCCTCTGGTTCCCAAGGGTGCAAGCTTAAGTTGGCTAAACTTATTGCGCATCACATAGCTAAAGAAACTAGGAAAGACAGGGTGCCAGTAGCCGCGGTTACGTCTGATCCCCCGTTTTTTGCTGAAATGGTTCATTGTGCCAATACGGCGTTTACCAGAGGAGTCAGGAAAAGGATGAGGGAAAAGATTAGGAAGGGCAAATATGTGGACATTTTCACCCTTACGGATGATATGCAGCAGAGTTTGATAAGGTTAAAAGACAGGCGGTAAAGGGGAGAATGCCTTCCGCTATTTCCATCAGTGGCTGCGGGGCTTTGTAGTTTTCTCTGCTTGTTATGCTAAATCTAGGCCGGCAGAATATCCTAATGTGGTAAAGTACTTGTTCTTGGTACACGAGATATATTTGAAGTCCAAAGGGTACGTTTGGAGGGAGTACGACGAAAAATTTAGGGCATAATTCAGAGTTGATCGTAGCAGCAAATTTGTTAGCAGTTGGGCAAAACCATGTGCACTGCAGGGGGGGGGGGGTGCAGATATAACATGTGCAGAGAGAATTAGAGAGAATTAGATTTGGGTGGGATTTGTTCAAACTGAAATCTAAATTGCAGTGTAAGAATAAAGCAGCCAGTATTTACCCTGCACAGAAACAATATAACCCACCCAAATCTAACTCTCTCTGCAAATGTTATATCTGCCACGCCTGCGGTGCACATGGTTTTGCCCAACTGCTAACAAATTTGCTGCTGCGATCAACTCTGAATTACCCCCTTAGTCTGAAACAGGACGCAAATTCCATTTTCCCTATGGATTTCAAGGACGTGGAGGTGTGGTTGGAGGTTACCCAGCAGGGCAAGCTCCCGACCGAGGTGAAGGGTAAGAAGCCGCTAGCGTTTCGGGTTCACGCCCAGGGGATAAGGGGAAGTGTTTTGCTTATAATGATGGCAAGTGCAGCAGGGGTGTCAACTGTTGTTTTTGCTACTCCTGCAACGTGTGCGGGGCCAGTTACCCAGCCAAAGACTGCACTTCGGTTGCGAATGCAAAATCTTCCAATCCAGCAGGGGAGGTGACAAGTAAGGCCTGTTCCCCGGTTAATGTAGGTGAATTTAGTAGATGGCTTAGTTTGTACCCTAACCGGTCAGATGCTCGTTTTTTGTTGGATGGTTTTAGTTTTGGTTGCCGCCTCCCCATTTCAGATTCCGTGCACGTGGTCGCACGTCGGAATTTGAAATTGACTTATGATTTCCCTCAGGTCGTGAGGCAAACGGTTGAAGCGGAGATACGTTTGGGGCGTATGTGTGGCCCTTTCACTACCCCCCTTCCGGGCTTGTGCGTCTCCCCTTTCGGGGTAGTGTCCAAGAGGATCCTGGGTAAGTTCCGCCTTTATACAACATTTATCTCACTCGCTTGGGGAATCAGTTATTGATGCCATTCCGGAAGCATTATGCAGGGTGCGTTATCAATCTTTTGATGAGGCTTTTGGTTTGGAATTGTGGTCGTGGTGCCCTTATGGCTAAGCTGGTTGTTGAGTCCGCTTTTCGCCTTCTCCCCTTACACCCGGATTCTTTGCGGTTCCTGGGATTCAGATTGGGCAGGGATTTCTACGTAGATAGGGGCTTACCTATGGGCTGTTTTGTCTCCTGTGCTTATTTTGAGAAATTCTGCACTTTTTTGCATTGGTGTGTACAGGCCACTTCCGGCCACCCTGGGGTTGCTCATTACCTCGATGATTTTCTGTTTGTGGGCCGGGGAGGCAGCTCAGTTTGTGGTGACGTCTTAGATTCAGCTAAGTCTTTGTTTGAGGTTCTAGGGTTTCCTGTCGATTTAGATAAAACTGAGAGCCTGACTTGCTGCCTTAGTTATTTAGGGATCGAGATAGATACGCCCACTGGTTTCTGTCGCCTTCCCGTGAACTAGGTCCAGAAGCTCCTAGGGCTCATTGATGAATGCTTAAGTAAGCGCAAGGTATGGCTCAAACAGGTGCATTCTTTGCTGGGCTCTTTCAATTTTGTGTGCAGGATCATGCCCACAGAGACGGTATTTTGCCATAAACTTGAACGAGCCATGGCCGGGACGGTCAGGCAGCATCACACCATCTACCTCTCCCGTGAGATCAGAGATGATTTACGGGTTAGGGCTTCGTTTTGGTTTCTTTCAACTTTGAAGTATTGTGGCCATTACAACATTGTTTCACCAGCTGCCTTCAGATTTTCACTGATGCCGTGGGCAGCTTCGGTTTCTGGGCCTTTTTCAATAATGAATGGTGTGCGCGTCCCCTGGCCGGTCTCTTGGATTTCACGTGGGTTCACCAGGAACTTCCTGTTGTTGGAATTGTTTCCAATCATTGTTGCCTTGGAATTGTGGGCTCTGAAGTTTTTGGATCAGAATATTGTGTTCCACTGCAACAACATGGGGGTGGTTCACGCCATTAATAATCAGCGTTCCTCCTCCCCCAGGCCCTGCACCTGTTACGACATTTGCTCCTCAACAACATCTGTTTCACGGCTCAACGCGTCCCTGGCATAGACAACAGGATAGCTGATGCGTTGTCGTGCTTCGAATTTCATAAGTACCGTGAGTTGGTGCCAGGGTCATCCCCATGAGATGATCATCCCCATGGGTTGATGGTTTACCGTGCCTGCCTTATGTCCGGCATATTATTAAGCCAATCTAGCTGCTTTGGCCAGGAAAGCTTTGGCTCCTTCCACACTTAGGGTGTATGACTCGGCTTGGCGTGATTGGATGGCACATTTGAGTAGGTATGGTCACTTAAGTAAGTCCCCTGAAGAAAGTTTGTTGGCCTTTGTATGGGACCATTATCAGGAGGGCAGGTCTAGGGCGGCCATGGTGTCTGCCCTGGTATTTCCTTTCATGCTAGACTGATTCATCAAGCTTTCATCTTTTCCAAGGCCCTTAAGGGGTGGGTGAAGGAGAACCCTGTGCCAGCGGATTCTCGTAGGCCTATCAATTTGAAGCTATTGACAGAACTGTTAGGTGCCCTATCCAGCATGGCAGAGTCTAGTTTTGAAGTTGCGCTGTTCAGGTTAGCTTTTGCACTGGCTTTCTGTGGGGCATTTAGGATCAGTGCGCTAATGGTCAGTAGTAAATTGTCAGTTGACTCCGGCCTGCTGTTCAGTAATGTTTTGTTGCAGGACGACCCGATGCTATGAAAATTGCACGTTCTAAAACAAATCAGGCCTGGGTCGTTGGTTGTCCCTTAGAGCGTAGGAGAATAAGGATATTTGCCCATTGCATTTGGCTAGGGAGTATTTAAAGTTAGGCTGTAGGGTGGTGGTCAATTTCTTTTGCATGCACTCACTGGTCCTCTTACCAAGTTTCAGTTTGCTGCAGTGTTACAGCGCTGTTTGGTTGCTTTGGGTTTGAGGTGGGAGGACTATGGTACCCATTCCTTTTGGATTGGGGCAGTTACGCATGCTGCGGCAGCAATTTCTTCAGCAGCAGCGATTCAGGTACTGGGACACTGGAAGTCTGCGTCATATAAGTCTTACATACGTTTGGATAAGGTTTAGTTGCGCTAACCCAAAAACTATGTTTACCCGTCAGTTTTTGAACAGCTAGCGTTCAGGAATTGAGGGAGTGAAGCAAATTTTTAAATTTTCCTCTGAGGGGACCTAATTAGTATAGTAGATAGTATTAGGGATAGTATTGGACTATGCTACAAGCCACCTGGTATTACTGTGTCTGACAAGGAATTGTTGCTGAAGCAAATTGAAAAAGCTGCAAGAGTAGGTGACATAATAGTGATGGAAGACTAACTATCAGGAGATAAACTGGACAAATGATTCATGTGATACTGCTAGGGGTAATATGTTTTTAAACCTACTAAATGATAACCACTTACTTCAACTAAACGAGGAACCAACTGGGTACAATGCAATCTTAGACCTGGTATTAACAAACAATGGGGAGTTGATATCAAATATTATAGCAGGGGAGCCCATAGGAAACAGCGACCACAATATGGTCACATTCAATATCAATTTTCATAAGCAGTCCTACAGTATATAGGCTCAACTTTGACTTTAAACTTTAGCAAAGCCAACTTTGACATGATGAGGGAAACTTCAAGGGACACTGAATTGGAAATTTTGTTTAAAGGAAAAAATACTACGGCGAAATGGGAGGTGTTAAAATTGCTGCTGGATGAGATTATTCATAAATTTATTCCCATGGGCAGCAAACAAAGGACTAAAAATTCCAATCCAATGTGGCTTCATAAAAAGATTAAGTAACTAATAGGAAAAAAGTCAAGCATTCAAAAAATACAAATCAGACAGGAAGGCGGAGTCATTCCAGCACTATAACAAAATATGTAAAAAAGAAATAAAAGTGGCTAAAGTAGAAACTGAAAAGCTAGTAGCCAAGGAAAGTAAATCAAACCCTAAAACATTTTTTAAATATATCAACAGCAAAAGATTAAAGAAGGAGAGTATAGGCCCAATAAAGGATAGACTGGGAGTTTTAATCAAAAACAATAATGACATAGCGGCTAAATTAAATGAGTTTCTCATCGATATTCACAAGAGAGGACCAGATGCAAGAAGTACACAACCTCAATAAAGATAATGTCCCACTGTTCAGTGCTTATTTAAACGAGGAGGAAATCTGTGACCGATTAAAAAAAATAAGATTAATAAGTTACCTGGACCCAACAGTATTCACCAAAGAGTTCTTATGGAGCTTCACCCCGAGCAGCAAGACTCTGAGCTAGCAATGACTCACTTACATCAGGCATGGTTCCCAAAGACTGGTGTATAGCGGAGGTAGTGCCAATATTAAAAAAGGGGAGTAGAGCTGAACTGGGTAATTATAGACAAGTTAGTCTTACGTTTATAGTGGGGAAAGTACTGGAAAGTATTCTAAGGGATAGTATACAGAAGTTTCTTGAAACCAATAAGGTTATTAATAAGAACCAAATGGATTTGTGAAGGATAGATCATGTCAAACCCACTTACTAGGCTTTTGTGAAACAGTTAGTGCAAACCTTGATCAGGGTAAGGAGGTGGATGTAATCTTTTTAGACTTTGCTAAATCGTTTAACACAGTACCGCACATGAGACTTATCTATAAATTACAAGAACTGGGGCTAGGGAGAACAATATGCACTTGGGTTAGTAATTGGTTGGATAATAGGGAGCAGCGCGTTGTGGTAAATGGTACATTTTCAAATTGGACAAAAGTATTAAGTGGTGTGCCACAAGGATCTGTACTTGGACCACCATTGTTCAACATTTTTATTAACGCTCTAGCAGTAGGTCTAGAGAGCATGGTGTCAATTTTTGCAGACGATACCAAATTGTGTAAGGTTATAACTTTGGCGGGTGATGCCGAGTCTCTCCAGAACGATTTAGCTAAACTGGAATCATGGGCAGCAAAATGGAGAATGAGTTTCAATACAAACAAGTGCAAGGTAATGCACTTTGGTAGCAAGAACAAAAATAACACATACACACTAAATGGGGTGAATTTAGGGGATTCTGTACTGGAAAAAGACTTAGGTGTTCACATAGATAGCAAACTGAGCAGCAGTACCCAAAGTAGGATTGCAGCAAAAAAGGCAAACAAGGTATTAGCATGCATTAAGCTGGAAATTGATGCAGGGGATGAGTGTTATACTCCCATTATATAAATCCCTAGTGAGGCCACATCTTGAATACTGTGCACAATTTTGGGCACCATACTACAAAAAGGATATCTTGGAGCTAGAAAAGGTTCAGAGGCGGGCGATCAAACTAATCATAGGAACGGAGACGTTGGAATACCAGGAAAGACTTGCAAGGCTAGGCATGTTTACACTGGAAAAGAGGAGATTAAGAGGGGACATGATCAACATTAATAAATATATAAGGAGACAATACACACAGCTTGCGGAGGATCTGTTTTTAGTAAGATCAACACAGAGGACACGAAGACACCCGCTTAGATTAGAGGAGAGGAGGTTCCGCACACTAAGGCGAAAAGGTTTTTTCACAGTAAGGACAATACGAGTTTGGAATTCCCTGTCTGAGAGAGTAGTAATGGCGGACTCGTCAACACTTTTAAGAATGGGCTAGATACATTCCTAAAGGACAAGGATATACAGGGTTATGGTGCATAGATCACACACTATAGTTATAAGAAAGAGTAATAAACATAACGGCCGACTTTAGCACCAGTTAAAATTAGTCCAGAAAATAATACAGCGTAGGAGACCACAAATAGGTTGAACTCGATGGACAAATTGTCTTTTTCAACCTCAGAAACCATGTAACTAATTTCAATTGACAACTCAAAGGTCCATGGGAGTTTTTTTAGATGTTTTCCTTCACTTGGGTTTTTCTTGTACTGTTTTATTGTATGTTCAGTTGCTGATGTTAGGGATTTTTTTTTTTTTTTTGCAGCTATTCTCGACACACCAGAACAAGTGTGGCTTGTTGGCCACTCTTATATTTTTTGGGCGGTAAAGCATCCAATAGCAAGTAGGATGGCTGAAGTTTTTGGTTACATGGTAGTCCGTTGGTTAGCAGTTCGTGGCTTGCGATGGGGTGATTTGCTTAGACTTCTTTTTACCCATGAACGGATGTGGGGTCACCCCGATTGGATTGTCATTCACTAAGGCGGAAATGACATGGGTTGTGTTAAAGGTATCGATCTCATATTGACTATAAAGGCAGATTTGGTGGGTTTGCGCAGTCATTGGCCAGTGGTACATTTTGGGTGGTCTAAGATAGTGCCTTGTTTTCATTGGAGAGGAGCGATGTGTTTCTCCGCTGTTGAAATCCCCGTAAAAAAGTGAATTCAGCAATTTCATTGTTTGTTATGGCTTTGGGTGGGGTGGTAGTGAGGCACCCTTTACTGGTTCTCTGCAACTGGTGGTTTTACAAGGATGATGGTGTAAATCTTTTCCCTGCAGGTGTCAGTGTTTTTCTAGATAGCCTTTTTGGTTTTTTTTTGCGTTAGGAATGCGAGTCAGTTGTTTTCTTAGGATGGCGGTTGCGGTTTAGTTAAACCTCTGTTATGGCAGGTAACTCGCTACCAGCCAGCAGTCAGTAAGGCCTAAGTGGTCATTGTGGGGAACCCTCTTTGTAAAGACGGTGAGTGTGTCCTTACCCTGCGGGTGGACAATCGGACATTCCCATGCAGAAGCATCCATGTTTGCAAGAGGAAAGGGTGGGGAGTCCTGCACAATGCAGGTTAGGCATGTAGGAGGTGTTGATGGTATAATTAAATGACTGGAGCTGGTGTTGGTAGCACCTTTCTTTTGCCATCTTCCAACATAAAAATCTAGTTTAAAGATCAGGTCAGCTATCAATAAATACTGTCTGACCTAAATCTAGCTAGTGTCTTTATTATTAAACTAGCTTAAAGTTAAGGTATAAGTTTATCACAATAATATTATGGGCGCCTTGTAAGTTTGCCCACACACATCGCTTTTATAAATTAATGTTTATCATCTAATATATTCACATTTATGTTCACATATACACTGCTCAAAAAAATAAAGGGAACACTTAAACAACACAATGTAACTCCAAGTCAATCACACTTCTGTGAAATCAAACTGTCCACTTAGGAAGCAACACTGATTGACAATCAATTTCACATGCTGTTGTGCAAATGGAATAGACAACAGGTGGAAATTATAGGCAACTAGTAAGACACCCCCAATAATGGAGATGTTCTGCAGGTGGTGACCACAGACCACTTCTCAGCTCCTATGCTTTCTGGCTGATGTTTTGGTCACTTTTGAAAGCTGGCGGTGCTTTCACTCTAGTGGTAGCATGAGACGGAGTCTACAACCCACACAAGTGGCTCAGGTAGTGCAGCTCATCCAGGATGGCACATCAATGCGAGCTGTGGCAAGAAGGTTTGCTGTGTCTGTCAGCGTAGTGGAGGAGGAGCACTGCCAGAGCCCTGCAAAATTACCTCCAGCAAGCCACAAATGTGCATGTGTCTGCTCAAACAATCAGAAACAGACTCCATGAGGGTGGTATGAGGGCCCGACGTCCACAGGTGGGGGTTGTGCTTACAGCCCCACACCGTGCAGGGCATTTGGCATTTGCCAGAGAACACCAAGATTGGCAAATTCGCCACTGGCGCCCTGTGCTCTTCACAGATGAAAGCAGGTTCTCACTGAGCACATGTGACAGACGTGACAGAGTCTGGAGACGCCAAGGAGAACATTCTGCTGCCTGCAACATCCTCCAGCATGACCGGTTTGGCAGTGGGTCAGTAATGGTGTGGGGTGGCATTTCTTTGGGGGGCCGCACAGCCCTCCATGTGCTCGCCAGAGATAACCTGACTGCCATTAGGTACCGAGATGAGATCCTCAGACCCCTTGTGAGACCATATGCTGGTGCGGTTGGCCCTGGGTTCCTGCTAATGCAAGACAATGCTAGACACACACTACTGAGACTCATTTTGACTTGTTTTAAGGACGTTACATCAAAGTTGGATCAGCCTGTAATGTGTTTTTCCACTTTAATTTTGAGTGTGACTCCAAATCCAGACCTCCATGGGTTAATAAATTTGATTTCCATTGATAATTTTTGTGTGATTTTGTTGTCAGCACATTCAACTATGTAAAGAACAAAGTATTTAATAAGAATATTTCATTCATTCAGATCTAGGATTTGTTGTTTTAGTGTTCCCTTTATTTATTTTAAGAAGTGTATATTAAAATAGTAACATGAAGTCATTGTAATTATTAAACATTACAAATAATTCACGTCATATTTTATTTTTAAGTATCTAACAGGTATTAACACAGAACTAAATTTATGGATTCATTGTACTCAGTCACTTTGTTGCCGGAAATACACACATGCACAATTGAAGAGATTTATTAAATTCATGTACAACATATTATTTATAGATATTTATAGAAATACAAGAAGTAGTTATAAATATTTAATCACATGTGGATTCATTTTAGTATGCACTGAATCTTCACCTATATTAAATAAGATGCAGAGTATTTTTATTCAAAGATTAACTCAAACGTAAAATTAAACGGGAAAATCTATAACCTGGAAAAGAATTCAAAACCTGCATAGATAATAACATCCATATTGAATATTGTATAAAATTCATTTTGTCACATAAACTAGAAGGATAATATGAGACTGAAGTTAGCTTCTTATTCAGCCAGCTTCTTATTCACTTCTTATTCAAGCTCTAGCTTCTTATCCACTTCTTATTCGAACTCAAGCTTCTTATTCAGATCATTCAGTTATGCAAGGGTTAATGAGTCTTGGGCCACAAATTTGACACCTGAAATCAACAGAGTAGGGTCCCTTGCATATGACCCACCTGTATTTTGCTTGGCCCAACGCTGTTTTGGGCATGAAATACACTGGCAAAGTGGGCACAAATAGCATTTTTACAAATTGCCCTTTTGAATAAGTAGTTGTAGTTTTGCAAGGGTTAACCAGTGTTGGGCCACAAATTTGACCACTGAAATCAACAGAGGGTGGTCACTTACATATGACCCACTTGTATTTTGCCTGGCCCAACGCTGTTTTGGGCATGAAATACACTGGCAAAGTGGGCACAAACACCATTTTATAAATTGCCATTTTGAATAAGTAGCTGTAGTTTTGCAAGGGTTAACTAGTCTTGGGCCACAAATTTGACACCTGAACTCAACACAGGGTGGACACTTACATATGACCCACTTGTATTTTGCTTGGCCCAATGCTGTTTTGGGCATCAAATACACTGGCAAAGTGGGCACAAACACCATTTTTTACCATTTTGAATAAGTAGCTGCAGTTTTGCAAGGGTTAACCAGTCTTAGGCCACAAATTTGACCACTGAAATCAACAGAGTAGGGTCCCTTGCATATGACCCACTTGTATTTTGCTTGGCTCAACGCTGTTTTGGGCATGAAATACAATGGCAAAGTGTGCACATGCACCATATTTTACCATTTTGAATAAGTAGCTGCAGTTTTGCAAGGGTTATCCAGTCTTGGGCCACAAATTTGACCACTGAAATCAACAGAGGGTGGTCACTTACATATGACCCACTTGTATTTTGCCTGGCCCAACGCTGTTTTGGGCATGAAATACACTGGCAAAGAGGGCACAAACAGCATTTTTATAAATTGCCCTTTTGAATAAGTAGTTGTAGTTTTGCAAGGGTTAACTAGTCTTGGGCCACAAATTTGACACCTGAAATCAACACAGGGTGGTCCCTTACATATGACCCACTTGTATTTTGCTTGGCCCAACGCTGTTTTGGACATCAAATACACTGGCAAAGTGGGCACAAACACCATATTTTACCATTTTAAATAAGTAGCTGTAGTTTTGCAAGAGTTAACTAGGCTTGGGACACAATTGTGAGACGTGCAATCAACAGAATGTGGTCTTTTACATATCACTTACTTGTATTCTGCCTGGCCCAACATTGATTTGTGAATGAAATAAGCTGGCAAAGTGGGCACAACCACCATATTATAATTTACCATTTTGAATATGTAGCTGTAGTTTTGCAACGGTTATGGGCGACATATTTGATACCAGAAATCAAGGGTTAGATTATCTCCTTATCGCACACGGGAGTCACAGAGAGCCTATGTTGAATTAAAGTTGTCTGAAGTCAGGTCCTATCCTTGCTTGAAGGAAGCTATAGTCAGCAGTATTGGGGTGATGGGTCCCAGCAAAGCCCAAGAATATTTTGAGTTGCAGCTGAACCCATCTGAGCCTCCAATGGTCAAACTGGCATAATTGGCCAGACCGAGTAAAACCTGGTTACAGACAGATAAAAACTCTTCTCAGTGGGTAGTGGAAGTGATGGCTCTAGACCAGGCTATATGGGTATTAGACCGTGGTGTAAAACACTGGGCCTTTGCAGGCTGACCCCAGACAATTGAGGAGCTAGCAGTGGTGATTGAGAGGTACCTGACCCTGGGAAAATTCAATAAAGCCAAGCAAGGGTTTTAGCCAGTACCTAAGCCCAGTACCCAGATCCCCATTGTTAAACCAAACAGCCCGTCTCCAGTCATATGTTTTGAGTGCAGAGAGCCCAGTCATGCACAGCGGTACTTCCTAAAGCAGGGAGAGCTAGTGGATTGCAGCTCAGGGAAAACAGCACAACTTGTATTCAGTATGGCGCCTGGCATTATTTCCCCAGCTGAAACTACTGTGTTTCATCTGATGGTACAGATTGAAGGCTGGGATATCTGGGCCTTGGTTGATACTGGCAATGAATTGTCTATCATGTCTGCTAACCTGGTTCTTCCCAGGTCTGGCCAGGCTGTGTTTCTGGTAAAGATGCTATGTATACTTGGTGACATAGAAGAATGCCCATGAGTGCACCTGCCAGTGGTGATTAAAGGAAGACCAGTAAAAATGGTAGCCACAGTAGCTTCCAAACCTCCTTATCCACTAATCCTGGGCCAGGACTTCCCAATGTTGCAGGAGTTTGTTACCTGGCATGACATCAGCAGACAGACAGAGGTTGAGCTGTCGCAGGGGCCAAGATCTACTGGAAGCCAAGGTTATATGACTGTAAAGCCCTCTCTTGCCAGTGAGATTTAGACACATTAGTCCCCCATTTGCGAAAAAGTGTCTTTGCAGGACTTTAGGCGAGATCAACATAACGATGGCAACTTGTCCAATACTTTTTAAAATGTGGTAGTGGTAAATGGTAAGGTAAACTCTGCTTTACCACCTGAAGGTGTACCTTACTTTATGTGAAAAACAATTTGTTTTACCATGTAACTTATTTGCAAGGTAAAAGGGTAGACCAGTTGCTGATTCTCCGAAAACACGAGCAGCTGGTATTGAGGACGGCTCACATGCATTTATGGGGTGGCCATTTAGGGGAGGAGAAAACTCTCCAGCGTATCCAGCTATGGTTCTCCTGGCCAGGCATTCATGCTGCATTAAAAAAATATTGTCAGGAATGCCCAGTGTACCAAGAGAATGCACCCCAGACAGAATTTAGGGCGCCCTTGGTTTTCCTGACTATAATTTCCATGCCTATTGAGCCAATTTTTATAGATCTGATAGGGCCAGTAGAAAAATCAGATCATGGGCATCAGTATATATTGGTGACGGTGGACTACTCCACCGGGTACCCGGAGGCAATACCACTTTGTAACATGAAATCTAGCACTATTGTCCGGGAGTTCTTGATGCTTTATACCCATCTAGGAATACCAAAAGAGATCCTGACCGACTAAGGTACCCCTTTTGTGTCTAAATTAATGAAATACCTGTGTCGCCTGTTAAAGGTGGATAGAATTACCACTTCGGTTTACCACCCGCAGACAGACGGCTTGGTCGAATGCTTTAACAGAACTCTTATGCAGATGATGAAAAGGGCAGTGTCACAGGAGAAGCGAGATTAGGACCTACTCTTACCTTAGCTAATGTTTGCAGTTTGAGAGGTACCCCAAGTCTCTTTTATTACTATTATTATTATCCTTTATTTATATAGGAACTTTATATAGAGACTGTATGGGGTTTAGACCCTTCAAACTCCTCCATGGTAGACAATGCAGAGGGATACTAGATCTATTAAAATATGGGTGGCAGCAGCAATTGTCCCAAGAGCCTAACATCATTCAGTTTGTGTCCCAATTGTATGGCTGTCTAAGGCAAATTGCGCCACTTCTGACCAAGCATATGGTAAGAGCTCAACAGGATCAAAAATGCAGTCATGGCATTACTGCTGTCATCCGGACTTTTAATAGGGGCGACAAGGTACTGTTACTTGTGTCTAGGTACGGCAGGAAGGTAGAAGGAAAGAGGTAAAAGTCTACCATGTGAATTTGTTGAAGCCTTGGAAAGTGCCAGTCAGCCCTCTTTAGTGGCCGTGAAAACCCCAGAATGTCAGGTGCCTACTGAAGTAACTTTGAGTCCTAGCCAGAAACAAGAAGTGGTAAACTTAGTAGCACAGTACCAGGTTGTGTTCTCTGCCCTCCTGGGGAAAACTCAAATCATACAGCATGACAATGTTACTCTACCCGGGGTGGTGACAAAACAAAGGCCATATTGTATATCTGAAGCCCAACAGGCAGCAGTAAAACGGTAACTGGAAGTGATGCAGCGCTTGGGGGTCATAGAGTAGTTAAACAGTGAATGGAATAATCACTTTTTTTAGAGCCCAAGCCTTTTGGAGCTTTGAGATTCTGTAATGACTTCATAAAGTTAAATAAAGTTCCTCTTTTGTGGTTGGGAGAGATGGCGCTCACTGGGGAACAATTTGGGTAAGTGCCGCTAGACCTGGAGGTGTCCTACCTCCTTTTGCAGATATGGAAAGAAAAAATGGACAGCACACTTTGGGGATGTGGATACCAAGGAAAAGGGGTGAGGGGGAAGGAATGGGTGACAAATTGCAAAATGTCTATTTTTGCATAAGGAGTGTCAATGATGGGTGTAAACCCTATGTGTACAATGATAATCGTGAGACAGAATAAACTGTATTTGTTTATTGTTTTGGCTTATGTGAAACCCTCCTCAGGTGTGTCGTGCAGACCACCCTTTCTAAGTGTACCCTCCTGAATGGTACACTTTTTCCCAGACCCTTGTAGTCAATATGTCTAAAATGCCACTATCAGGTGTGTCTTGCAGACCACCCTTTATAAGTATACCCTCCTAATGGTATACCCTGTTCAGAAGGACCCCAGCTGGGGTTAATGTCGGGTGTACCCTGGTATGGGTGACCTTTACCATAGATGTGGTGTGTCTATGTGCTTCTGAGTAGTCTCTATCAGTCTAATGTAAATGAGTGTGACAGTTTGCGGCGTCCCGCCTGTCAGACTCTCACTGTTGTGCTCGGCTGGAGGTAGCGGGTGTGGGGCTGTGTAAGTTTCACTTACCGCCGGGGGCAGGCTGGTGCTCCTGCCGCCGGTTTCTGCAGTCCCGTCCCGCGTCCTACGCTGCCTCCGCGAGTCCTGTCTGCAGCTCCGGTCCCCGGCTTGATTGCAGGCGCTGCTGTATTCCTCCTGCTCACGGGTCCAGTCTGCTACTTCCTGGTGTCGGCGTCACGTGCTGGGTCACGTGAGCGGGCGAAGTTGTCCGGAATTGCGTACTCTCCCTCTCCGGCCTGAGAGGGGGATCTGTGGTGTAATGACAGGGTAAAAAAGTCTGTGTTTGGGGTGTGTATCAGGTCTCCAACGCATTTCAGCATACGTGCCTTTTTCTAGGATTACATCCCTGATACTCTGGATTGCTTTTAAGCCAATGTCTAATCCGTGATTGGTTGTTAATGGGTGCCACCCTCTTTGGCAATGGAATGTTCCTTGTCCATCATTTGTCAATAAAGTTCACTGAAATTTATTCAAAGACTGTCCCATTTATCTGAATGTCTTAATGAATACATTAATCCTATTGTGTGTATATTTACAGTCGTAAATAATGAATGATAATTATGAAGAAAAAGGGGGATTTGCACAGATCTTCTTTAATGAATGTGATAAGTTGCACACCCTAATGGTTTGCAGATTTACAAATAGCTGAAAAGTTGTATAGATTAATGGTGAATGTTCACACATGTCCTTAAATCAAATATGTAGACTCCTGTATTTTGCATGTCAGGGGTCTAATCTTATGATAATTGGAAAGTATCCCTCACGCAAAATGTACTTGTGACCAATCTTCTATATTATACCCTTATTGTTACCCCTTAATGAATGAAACCTGTTGCAGTGTAGTATGGTCTGTCCTGTGTCTGATTGTAACTGAGGGCCCATTCGTCCCCCTTTATACAGAATGAACACACGTATTTTGGTAGATCCGTGGGACATACTGTGGAAAAGGGGGGGGGGGTCCATTTTCTGTTGTGCAACCTTCAAGTATATTCTACCTCATTACATAACTGAGGTGATATTGTATTCTATGTTCAGACCCCTCAGTGTAAGGGTCTTGAAAGTGAAGATCCATTTGAGTTCTTCCCTATTGATTTTTTTTATATAGTATCCTCCTCGCCAATTCTTGGTTACTTGCTGTATTGCCATAAATTGTATGTGTGTGGGGTCTTGCATGTGTTTATCTTTAAAGTGTTGTGATACACTGTGTTTCTCGTAACCTCTTTTTATATTTTGTATATGTTCTGCTATCCTGATCTTGAGTGTCCTAATCGTGCGTCCAATGTATTGGAGTCCGCATGGACATGTGATGAGGTATATGACCCCTTTCGTGTGGCATGATAGCTCTTCCTTAACCATGTGTTTCTGTCCTGTGGTGTTTGAGGTGAATTCTGTAATGCTTTTGGTAGTTCTTGAGCGAGCGGTCCTACAGCCTAGACATGTACCACAATGGTGGAACCCCTGTCTTTTGGTCGCACCATGTAGTTTCATCTGATGGGTCTCTGATGGGGGAATATGGTGTGTACTAATTTTGTTCTTAAGTCGGGGGCCTTCCTGTACACCACTTTTGGTTGTGGGGGTAGGATTCTGGCTAGTGTCTCGTCCTGCATTAGGATGGCCCAATGTTTCTTTATGCTCTGTTTGATTTTGCCAGCTGCAGTGTTGTATTGTGTCACAAAATAGATGTCATCTCCTTTCTTCGCTTGGTTCTTGTCTTTATATGTTAAAAGTGTTTCTCTGTCTCTTCCAATTTCTGATATGCCTTGTCTACAGTCTCTTTTTGTCGTACCTTTTCTCAAGGAATTTCTGTTTTAACTCCTGTCCCTGTTCCTTGTAATCATCTATCTGTGTGCAATTTCTCCTCAATCGTGTAAATTGTCCTACAGGAATGCTTTTAAGCCAGTTGGGATGATGGCTGCTGGTAGATAGAATATAGCTGTTCACGTCCACTGGTTTGTGGTGTGTGCGTGTTTCTATTCTGTTGTTGACAATATGGATGTCTAGATCCAGGAAGATCGCCTTCTCTTTTGCTGGAGGTGGTGGTGATTTGTAAATTCCGGTCATTGTCATTAATGTAGGATATGAATTCCTGTAGGTCATTTTCGGTCCCTTTCCAAATGAACAGTATGTCGTCTATAAAATGGCACCAGAGCACCAGGTTTGCCCCAAAGCCATGCCCCTGCCAGATGTTATCCTCCTCCCACTTGCTCATGAACAGGTTGGCATAACTCGGGGCAAATCTGGTCCCCATAGCCGTCCCTGTCCGCTGTTTGTAGTAAGCATTGTCAAACCAGGTATAGTTATGTTCTAGGATAAATGTAATGGCCTTTAGAATGAACTCTGTCTGTGTTTGTTGAAGTGTCTCGTCTTTTAGGAGATAATGCCTTGTGCTTTCGGTGTGTGTGTGCTCTATAACTGTATATAAGGATGTTACGTCGCTGGTCACCAATAGCATGTCTTCTGTCCATGTTATGTCTTGCAGTAGTTGGAGTGTGTGTGTGGTGTTTCTGAGATATGATTTCTTTTTAGTCACATGTTGTTGTAGAAAGAAGTCTATGTACCTGGATAAATTTGAGGTGAGTGAGATGATACCTGAAATGATAGGTCGGCCTGGCGGATGTTTTATGTCTTTGTGGATTTTGGGAAGGTAGTAAAATACTGGTATGACTGGATTGTTGGGAGTGAGGAAATCAAATTCTTTCTTGTTAATGATCCCTAGGGATAAACCTTCATTTAGGAGTGTCTGTAATTCTCGTTTGTATTCTTGTGTAGGGTCTCCTGGTAGTTTGGTGTAAGTCTGTGTGTCTCCCAATAGGCGTCTGGATTCTTGCATGTAATCAGTTTTGTCGCGGAGGCAGTGTAGGACGCGGGACGGGACTGCAGAAACCGGCGGCAGGAGCACCAGCCTGCCCCCGGCGGTAAGTGAAACTTACACAGCCCCACACCCGCTACCTCCAGCCAAGCACAACAGTGAGAGTCTGACAGGCGGGACGCCGCAAACTGTCACACTCATTTACATCAGACTAATAGAGACTACTCAGAAGCACATAGGTACACCACACCTTTGGTAAAGGTGACCCATACCAGGGTACACCCGACATTAACCCCAGCTGGGGTCCTTCTGAACAGGGTATACCATTAGGAGGGTATACTTATAAAGGGTGGTCTGCAAGACACACCTGATAGTGGCATTTTAGACATATTGTCTACAAGGGTCTGGGAAAAAGTGTACCATTCAGGAGGGTACACTTAGAAAGGGTGGTCTGCACGACACACCTGAGGAGGGTTTCACATAAGCCAAAACAATAAACAAATACAGTTTATTCTGTCTCACGATTATCATTGTACACATAGGGTTTACACCCATCATTGACACTCCTTATGCAAAAATAGACATTTTGCAATTTGTCACCCATTCCTTCCCCCTCCCCCCTTTTCCTTGGTATCCACATCCCCAAAGTGCGCTGTCAATTTTTTCTTTCCAAATAAAGTTCCTCGGTTTGATTCCTATCCTATGCCCTGGGTTGATGAACTGGTAGAAAACTTAGCAATAAGCCAGTATCTAACTACGCTAGATTTACTGAAGGGGTACTGGCAAATTCCTCTAATGAAAGCTGCCAAAGCAACAACAGCCTTCTATACCACAGTGGGTTTGTTCCAGTATAAAGTCGCACCTTCCAAAGGTGGATGCAGTGTTACAGTCTCTACAGCACAAGGGTTCACAGCTAACCTGGAGAAGTGTGCCATCATAACTGTGGAGGCAAAGTATCTGGGGTATATTGTATGCCAAGGGTCAGTTAAACCTCAACCCAGCAAGGTGGAAGCAATCCTCACATGACCTAAGCTAAAATGTATGTCGCAACTCAGGACATTATTTGGTCTGGTGGGCTATTATCGTAGGTTCAGGGGTGGAACTTGCAGCGGTGCAACCGGTGCAATGCACCAAGGCCCCTCCACGATGAAGGGGCCCACAGCCGGAGGCACTACAATGAGTCAGACTGACTCATTACATGCCACCTGCCGGCGCGCTGAAAGCCGCCTGTTCCCCTTAGCAGAATGAGGCTGAGCTGATGTGCAGAGCTGTGGTCTGGCCAGAAGGGGCGGAGGATGCAGTGGAGGAGTATGGAGAAGGAGAAGGGGCCATCTTCCCCTCTCATTCACGGGCAGCCCAGCTGTTTCTTTTTGCTACCGGCGCCAGAGCATCACGTGACCATGTGACTAAACGGGATCCGGTCTGAAGATCGACAGTATCTAGGTCAACAATGTTTAGGTCGACCACTATAGGTCGACAGTCACTAGGTCGACATGGATGGAAGGCCGACAGGGTTTCTATGTCGACATGTGCTAGGTCGACAGGTCTAAAGGTCGACATGAGTTTTTCACATTTTTTTTCTCTCCATACTTAACGATCCACGTGGACTACGATTGGAATGGTAAAGTGTGCCGAGCGAAGCGGTAGCGGAGCGAAGGCACCATGCCCAAAGCAAGGTGAGCGAAGCGAGCCATGCGAGGGGACGCGGTGCACTAATTTGGGATCCCGGTCACTTTACGAAGAAAACGACACCAAAAAAAAAAATATCCTCATGTCGACCTTTAGACCTGTCGACCTAGCACATGTTGACCTAGAAACCCTGTCGACCTTCCATCCATGTCGACCTAGTGACTGTCGACCTATAGTGGTCGACCTAAACATTGTCGACCTAGATACTGTTGATAAAACGAACCACACCCGACTAAACTGTAGAGTATCTGAGGTGGTCAGGCAGCTGTGTGTTTATTTTTATTTTATTATACATTTTTCTAATTGTACATTTCATCCTGCAAACTCAGAATCGCGGACCTCGA
The DNA here is from genome assembly GCF_028390025.1 of Pseudophryne corroboree. Lineage (NCBI taxonomy): Eukaryota > Metazoa > Chordata > Amphibia > Anura > Myobatrachidae > Pseudophryne > Pseudophryne corroboree. Next base: position 221,331,842 of record NC_086454.1, on the reverse strand, counting down.
AGAGGCGGAGCCTACATTGAGGGGGTAGAGATTGGGAGGTGGTGGGCGGGGTTGTTACAGTAAGCTGGTCTTTCTGCAAATAGTAATGGTGACTGTGCAGTGACATATAACATACAGCACAGCATAGAGTGACCCCACTAAGGCAGCCAGGCACAGGGTCATGTGTTGTCACCCAGGGTGCATGTGCTGCTGCTGGCTGCATGATGCATAGTGGTGGCATCTGTCTCCATGAGCCTTGTGTATCCTTGGGGGGTGATTCCAAGTTGATCGCAGCAGGATATTTGTTAGCAGTTGGGCAAAACCATGTGCACTGCAGGGGAGGCAGATTTAACATGTGCAGAGAAAGTTAGATTTGGGTGTGGTGTGTTCAATCTGCAATCTAATTTGCAGCGTAAAAATAAAGCAGACAGTATTTACCCTGCACAGAAACAAAATAACCCACCCAAATCTAACTCTTTCTGCACGTTATATCTGCCTCCCCTGCAGTGCACATGGTTTTGCCCAACTGCTAACAAAATTCCTGCTGCGATCAACTTGGAATTACCCCCCTTGTACAAAGGAATTGTCCCATCTTTATACAGTGAGAAGTCTCCTGAGTTTTTGTGGGAGTTGGATACAATTGGCCGACAGTTAAGATATTGATATTCATTATGTCGACATGAAGAACTGACAACAAACAGTTCCTTGTGATATAGCAGTTTCGTACTTGATACCGGTGACAGCAGTGCCTTTTTCTGGATCACATTGCATTGGCGATGTCTCAGCAGTGTTCTGGTTAGTATTTTCCCCACTATCCCTAATCCCTAAACCTTTCCCTAGTAGCTAACCTTAACCTTTTCCCCTCCCCACAGCCTAACCCTAGCCACCACCCCAGTGCCCCCCCCCACCCCCCAGCAGCCTAACCAAAAAATTTACCCGTAGTGCCTACTATATTGGTGTTATGTGTAAAAGGAGCACTACTGTGTGGTGTAATGTGTATAAGGAGCTCTACTGTGTGGCGTAACCTGTATAAGGGGTATTACTGTGTGGTGTAATGTACATAAGAAGCATCACTGTGTGGCATAACGTGTATAAGGAGCACTATTGTGTGGCGTAAAGTGTATAAGGACCATTACTGTGTGTTGTAACGTGTATAAGGAGCTCTACTGTGTTGCGTAACATGTATAAGGAGCAGTACTGTGTGGAGTAACATGTATCAGGAGGACTACTGTGTGGTATAACGTATATTAAGAATACTACTGTGTGGCGTAACATGTATAAGAGGCACTACTGTGTGTTGTAATGTGTATAAGGAGCACTACTGTGTGGCGTAACGTGTAGAAGGAGCTCTACTATGTGGTGTAATGCGTATAAGAAACAGTACTGTGTGGTGTAACATGTTTCAGGAGCACTACTGTGTAGCGTAACGTATATAAGAAGTACTACTGTTCAGTGTAATGTAATGTAAATCGGTGTAATGTAATAAGGTTGCACTACTGTGTGGCATAATTTGAATTGGTGGTACTATTACGGGCCCACACCCATTTTCAATGAGACCATGCCCTATTCTTTGACACACATGTTTTGGATCTTGGGGGGCTGGGGCAATGCATTTTGTTGCACCTGGGCCCACCATGGTCTTGTTCCGGCACTGCGTAGGTTCAAATGCGAATTTGCCACAGGCTAGCATCATCCATGAATGTCTGGGGAAACAGTCCCCAGACAAGATCTAATCGTAGATGTGCTAAATGTAGCACATCTACGATCATTTACTCTGACATGCGGGTGGATGCCCAGCACAGGGCCAGTCCGCCCCGCATGACTGGCCCTAGCCCCGCCCCCTCGCACAGGTACAAAACCATTGCACGGTGGCGATGATTTTGTACCTGATGAGTAGCTCCCTGAAAGCGAAGCTCCTGCATGCTGGCAGTCCGCTACTCGCTACATCCCGGGTCGCAGAGGCTGTGTGTAACACCACGCAGCTGCCTCGGGCCGCCACCCCCCCACAACGGTCCAGACAGGCCTCCGTTGTCCGGACCGTGGTTCTAAAGCCGGAGGCATGCCACTTACCGCCATGTGACCGCCTCTGCCTGTCAATCAGGCAGAGGCGATCGAAACCCTGAGATGCTGATAGAATCTCACTGGGCTCCCGGGGTGTGCACGTGCAGGGCGCACTCCACAAAGTAATTCAGACTGCGATCGCTGCCGCTGCAGTGATGCAGTCTGAATTACCCCCTAGGCCCGCAGAGACTGCTTTGCAGAATTTAAGAAAAGCTTTGTGCGCAGAGACTGTATTGCATGCTCCTGATTTCAGGTGTCAAATTTGTGGCCCAAGACTACTTAACCCTTGCAAAACAACAGCTACTTATTCAAAATGGTAAAATATGGTGTGTGTGCCCACTTTGCCAGTGTATTTCATGGCCAAAACAGCGTTGGGCCAGGCAAAATACAAGTGGGTCATATGCAAGTGACCACCCTCTGTTGATTTCAGGTGTCAAATTTCGGGCCCAAGACTAGTTAACCCTTGCAAAACTACAGCTACTTATTCAAAATGGCAATTTATAAAATGGTGTTTGTGCCCACTTTGCCATTATATTTCATGCCCAAAACAGTGTTGAACCAGGCAAAATACAAGTGGGTCATATGTAAGTGACCACTGTCTGTTGATTTCAGGTGTCAAATTTGTGGCCCAAGACTGGTTAACCCTTGCAAAACTACAACTACTTATTCAAAATGACAATTTATAAAATGGTGTTTGTGCCCACTTTGCCAGTGTATTTGATGCCCAAAACAGCATTGGGCCAAGCAAAATACAAGTGAGTCATATGTAAGTGACCACCTTCTGTGATTTCGGGTGTCAAATTTGTGGCCCAAGACTAGTTAACCCTTGCAAAACTACAGCTACTTATTCAAAATGGCAATTTATAAAATGGTGTTTGTGCCCACTTTACCAGTGTATTTGATGCCCAAAACAGCATTGGGCCAAGCAAAATACAAGTGGGTCATATGTAAGTGACCACCTTCTGTTGATTTCAGTGGTCAAATTTGTGGCCCTAGACTAGTTAACCCTTGCAAAACTACAGCTACTTATTCAAAATGGTAAATAATGGTGTTTGTGCCCACTTTGCCAGTGTATTTGATGCCCAAAACAGCGATGGGCCAAGCAAAATACAAGTGGGTCATATGTAAGTGACCACGCTTTGTTGATTTCAGGTGTCATATTTGTGGCCCAAGACTAGTTAACCCTTGCAAAACTACAGCTACTTATTCAAAATGGTAAATAATGGTGTGTGTGCCCACTTTGCCAGTGTATTTGATGCCCAAAACAGCATTGGGCCAAGCAAAATACAAGTGGGTCATATGTAAGTGACCACCTTCTGTTGATTTCGGGTGTCAAATTTGTGGCCCAAGACTAGTTAACCCTTGCAAAACTACAGCTACTTATTCAAAATGGCAATTTATAAAATGGTGTTTGTGCCCACTTTGCCAGTGTATTTGATGCCCAAAACAGCATTGGGCCAAGCAAAATACAAGTGGGTCATATGTAAGTGACCACCTTCTGTTGATTTCAGGTGTCAAATTTGTGGCCCTAGATTAGTTAACCCTTGCAAAACTACAGCTACTTATTCAAAATGGTAAATAATGGTGTTTGTGCCCACTTTGCCAGTGTATTTGATGCCCAAAACAGCGTTGGGCCAAGCAAAACACAAGTGGGTCATATGTAAGTGACCACCTTCTGTTGATTTCAGTGGTCACATTTGTGGCCCTAGACTAGTTAACCCTTGCAAAACTGCAGCTACTTATTCAAAATGGTAAATAATGGTGTTTGTGCCCACTTTGCCAGTGTATTTCATGCCCAAAACAGCGTTGGGCCAAGCAAAATACAAGTGGGTCACATGTAAGTGACCACGCTTTGTTGAATTCAGGTGTAAAATTTGTGGCCCTAGACTAGTTAACCCTTGCAAAACTACAGCTACTTATTCAAAATGGCAATTTATAAAATGGTGTTTGTGCCCACTTTGCCAGTGTATTTGATGCCCAAAACAGCATTGGGCCAAGAAAAATACAAGTGGGTCATATGTAAGTGAACACCTTCTGTTGATTTCAGTGGTCAAATTTGTGGCCCTAGACTAATTAACCCTTGCAAAACTACAGCTACTTATTCAAAATGGTAAATAATGGTGTTTGTGCCCACTTTGCCAGTGTATTTGATGCCCAAAACAGCGATGGGCCAAGCAAAATACAAGTGGGTCATATGTAAGTGACCACCTTCTGTTGATTTCAGGTGTCAAATTTGTGGCCCAAGACTAGTTAACCCTTGCAAAACTACAGCTTCTTATTCAAAATGGTAAAATATGGTGTGTGTACCCACTTTGCCAGTGTATTTCATGCTCAAAACAGCGTTGGGCCAGGCAAAATACAAGTGGGTCACATGCAGGTGACCATCCTCTGTTGATTTCAGGTGTCAATTTTGTGGCCCAAGAATAGTTAACCCTTGCAAAACTAAATTTTCTGAATAAGAAGCTGGAGCTTGAATAAGAAGTGAATAAGAAGTGAATAAGAAGCTGGCCGAATAAGAAGCTAACTTCAGCCTCGTAAGGATAATGAATATTGTATGTATATAACATACACGGAATGAAACATGCGAAGGGATGCAGAGCAGGTAGGCGCCGTGCAGGAGAGGCGCTCTTCCTGCTCTGTATCCCTGCTGCTGTATGTGACTGTTGCTGCCGGCTGCCGCTGCGCCTGAGTCAAACAGCATTACAGGCAGCAGTGCCGGTAGCTGTGTGGAGTGTTGGCACAAAGTTGGTAGAGTGCGGACTACGGATTGGAGCATGGAGCTGACATCACTGCACGTCTGTGAAGTGTCACTTGGGGTGGGTGGGAGCCGGCACTCAGGTGGCAGCAAGGAAAGGACTACACTTCTCCAACCGCACATTCCACTGTCAGTGTCACACACAGTGTTCAGTCTCCGCTCCCGCATATAGTGCGGCGCCCGCCACTGCTGATTGGTGCTCTGGGGCTATTTGGTGGCTGAAATGCTGAGCAGCATGCAGTGTTTGGACTGGGAAGGAATCCAGGATACCCCCCCCCCCCCCACCAGCAGCCTGACCCGAACTGGTGAAGAAGAGGCGGGGCACACTGACCATGCCCACCTGGAACATCTCATGCTCTCGCTGCCTGTTATGCCCTCTGCAAGCCACAGCCACACGAATGGATTTTTCCAGTTGCCATTAGCAACATCTCCACAGTGAGTGCTCAGTGCCCTGCATGTTATACTGTATATACCGAAGTAATGGGGGTCTATGGGGCATAGTTGGTGTGGCATACACTTTATTCAAAACAATGAAGGTACACTGGTCTCCTCTACATCAGTTTTAGTAGAGAGGGCCAGGCTTCAACACCGTCCCCAGCAACATTGCAGCAAGCTCCATGCCGTTATGTCCAGCTACATCGCATATTGCTGCTACAGCCAGCCACGTTGTGCCCCTCTGAGACCGCCATGAAGCCCCCAGGGTCCCCACAGCTGTGGTCCTCAGCGCACAAGAGGAAATGCGCTCTCCTGTCCCCAAATAAGTAAATCAGCTATACAAGGCAGCATCGTGGCTGCCGTGGGCAGAGACAGGCGACACTGGAGCAAGAAACCCGGCATCCCGAGAGGGTGGTCACGGCTCAGTGCTGCGTAGGCACTTAAGATCACTTGGCAGGGGCAGGTGACGCAATTGGGTTAGCATACCCACTGAGACTCAGGGATCTTGCGATATTGCAGACACTTGGAAATCTCGCTGTACCCCCCCCCCCCCCCGTGTTCTGTCTACTTTGTCCCACAGTACCATTGTGCCACCCCCACTGATTTCTTTCACTGTGTCACCCCCCCGTGTTCTGTCCCTGCCATTGTGTCACCTTGTTAATATGTAAAAATACAATAACTATGTTCTCTCCCAGCCACTGTGCCCCTCTCCCCTCAATTTCCATAAGACCACTCCCCTTTTATGTGACGCATACCTTTCTGAATTATGGGAAGGAGGGCGCAAATTTATATTTTGCAGGGAGGGGCCAAACTCCCTAGCATCGGCCCTGCATGAATGATCAAACATATGGATAATCTTATCTGCATATGTAGACATACAGATTCCGGGCAGTGGAATGAGCGGCAGACAGCGCGCCCAGTTAATAACAGAGCCGGGGACAATCATGCAGAGAACGGGATGCCGGACCAGTAGCGCTAATTGGATGTAAAGGCCGGGAGATTTTAACTCCCTACACATAACTCTGATTGGAGATGTTAGAATCAGACCACCTCTCATTGGTGTAGCTACCGTATTAGCCGTCACTGATGGCTGGTACCGGCATTAGAGCCTTGTAAAGCTTATAAACTAAATGCGCATCGGTACATGCTGTGTCCTGTCCTGAGATGTATAAAATGTCTTAAGGTGTAGTAACCCATAGCTGTTTATTACACCACTGTGTACTACATTTAGAATGACACCGCTGTGAGTTTATAAAAAAAAGCAGTGATGAGACAGGGAATATTGCTATAAAAATCACTAGCTAATAGAGACAAAACACAGGGAACTGCCTGTTAAAAGTGGGAACACCCACTACTGTGTGATAATTATTTGGATAAACGGTACAACAGATTTAGCCACTGTGTGTACATTCGTTTTAAAATTATTTTGAAATATGGACATGAGAAATAGAATTACCAAGGGGTGATAAAAAGGGTGTAGTATGGTATGCCGGCGGCCGGGCTCTCGGCGACCAGCATACCAGCGCCGGGAGCCTGACCGCCGGCATACTGACAGCGTGGTGAGCGCAAATGAGCCCCTTGCGCGCCACGCTATTTTATTCTCCCTCCAGGGGGGTCGTGGACCCCCACGAGGGAGTAAAAGTGTTGGTATGTCGGCAGTCGGGATTCCGGCGCCGGTATACTGTGTGCCGTAATCCCGACAATCAGCATACTGAAGACCACCTGATAAAAAAAATGAAAACACCAATTATCACGTTGCATTAAAAGGTGTATTAAGAACACATTATATTGAAACTCTAGAGTTCCCTATGTGTATGACGCATTTGTGTACTAGGATATTCATACACTACCAATACAAATAACCAAAGCATAGGTAATAATTATAAGTCACTTTATCCAATTTAGCTCTCATGACTAACTGAAGGAAACATCTAGCTGGAAAGAGTGATACAATATATGTCTCTATTGCCTTGCAACATTGTAACAAACCAATGCAACTCTCACAGGCTGTATACATTTTTGAAACATAATGACATATCTCTTAAATAAAATTATAAATATTGAATGTACATACCAGAGGATTTATGATGTACCTTAAGTGGATCAACAATTTATAAGAAATAGGAAATATACAAATTACAGCTATTGGAAGATATAATCTCTTACTAATATCCAAAAATAAGGACAGGACACAACATTTTTTTAATTTTTTTCCTTTATTCACCAACACAGCCTTTTTTTATCACGTCACATTTTTGTTCACTATTTTTGATACTTTGCTTTATTTAGCCTCATAGTAGTCTAATTAGTAATCAAGATACAATAATTATAAAGCCTAATAGGCAATATAGGTTGTGAGGTATTTCTGATATCTTTTAAAAATATGTAAATAAAAGTTATATTTAAAAGAGACAGCAGGGAAAACATGCACCCAACAGTAATCCAATTCTTTTTTCTCCGTATTTAGTTAGCAATTTCTGATATTCAACTGCAGTGAGGTGTGTGTTTTGCAAACAGGTAATATCAGCTCTCTGTGAATTGAGATACATAAGGAGGTGATGCCTCTTAGCAGGGACGTTGATGCCTTGGACATTCCAAGAGCAGAATTTAATGTCAGGTATGAGGGGTAAGAAGAGTAAAGTCGCTAGGCGACAAACCCAGGGGTTCAACAGAGCAAAATGAAAAACACAGTACGCACTGGCCGATGTTGGAGAGATGCATGCTGAGTGAAACGCTCAGCACACATCTCTCCCCCTGCTCAGCACAGCGCGATGTGTGTTGAGCATGCGGGGGGAGACGGGGGGGGGGGGGGAGGGGGGGGGCTCATTTCATCCAGCGGGTGAAATGGGTGACCTGCTAGATTGGCCTGCACGGCAGGCCAATCTAGCATCAGCGATAGCAATGCGCGGGGCTGCGCATCGCTATCGCTGTAGGGGGTACACACAGAGCAATCCTGCTTAAAATCTAAGCAATCTAGTCAGATTGCTTGGATTTTAAGCAGCGATTGCTCCGTGAGTACCCCCCTTTAGACGTTCACTAAGATAGGAATATATAGACCACAGAAGAGTAGGCAGTGGAAGAATAAGAGGCAGGAGAGAAGAATGGAGAGAAACGATAAGAAAAGAAAAGCGCCCAGAAAATAGACAGCAATAGGAGGTTATAAAAATATAAAACATCCTCAGAAAAAAATCCTATAGTTTGGATAAATCAGAGAATTGTCAAATTAAAATACAAAAACAAAAGGAACAACATAGCCTTTAGGCAGCTGTAGGTAACCAGTATGTAAAAGTCAGGTGAGAATTAGCGCTCATATCCAATATGTTAGAATAGGTAAGCCTAGATGGAGTAGCAGTTATATTCATAGAAATGAAGTAAGTTAAGCAATTACAGTATGAATTTATAAAATGTGATTCTCCTATCCCATAAATGGGAGACAAAAGCATACATATTACTCTAAATATGAAACTTATAGAAAGCAGTGCATAAAATAAAATATTACTCTACATAGTATCGAGCTGAAGAGCATAGGTCAAGAGCGTCAGCTATCAGCAGATGCTGAGGCTTCCTCATAGAGATATGATACTGTGCCTTGAGCAGAGGTAAATTCCTTAAAGTCCTTGCCTTGGAAGATCCATCAGGGATCGGACCAGCTTAGAGCAGACTGGGATCATATCCTTCCGACACTTCTGCAAAATAGTCCGGAAACAATAGTAAATGCTGATTATTGCATTCAATGCAACCAGCCTTACAAGCTGTGGTCCATGGAGTCATTTTGTGTGTGGCGTTCAGACAATTAAATGTGCAGAGTTTCTAGGAGGGCCAAGTCTGTGCGCTCTCTCAACAGTGAAGTTAGGAATGCTAACAGCCAAACCAGATGCTGGAGAGTAGATTGTAGAAAATCTTCTAGGTGTGGGCTTTGGAGACTTTCAGGGAGACCAAGAATTTGTTAATTTTTCCTACAGGAACAGTTGTCAAGAACAGACTGCATTTGGTCTGTTATTACTTGGTCATGTTCACCTAATTTTAATTAGTTGGCCACCACTTGGATTTCTGCCAACTCTAGTTGGGATTTCAAATCTTTAACTGAATTAGCAAATTGAAGAGCTTGTTGTTGCAGAACAGGAGTCATAGGCCCTCATTCCGAGTTGTTCGCAGCAGTTCATCGCATCGCAAATGGCAAAAATTTGCAAACTGCGCATGCGCAAAAGCAGAAATGAGCATGCGCAAAGGGAGCGATACGACGCTTGTGCAAAATTACTAACTGAAAATCAGCTCGTACTACACCACCGAAAACAGGGAATGACGGAGGCGTTGCAGAGGCTGGGCTTCGCTATATAACGAAATGGGCGTGAAAGTGGGCAGCTAGTGTGGGAGTAGGCAACCGGCAGTAGGCGTGTTTTGTGCAGAAATGCTGCGTATCCGATGGTAAAATGTACACAACAAATGTTCGCTATCTTGTCGCAGCCGAGGAGTAAGTCTGCAGCTACTCAGCACTTGCGAAGTACTGTTACAAGTGTGCCTGCCCTAATTAGCAATTAATTTGCCAATGAATTCACCTGTTGACCAATTACTTGGCAAACACTGCTCTTACAAAATACTACAAACAGCAATTGTATGGCCACATAACATTTTTACTGTTAGCACGTATAAATCTGACACACACAAATAATGCACTGTATTTTTTTTTTTAAATACTTTGATGTTAAATGCATGTTTTAATTATTTGTTTAATACTATCAAATGTAATCAAGTGTGAATAAACCAATTTATAAACTACATCAGCTAAATCTTCTCGACATAGACATATTCCTTTGTACATACCAAATAACATGAACAACATAATGCAGCCTACACTTAATGTTACTTAATACAATTTTTTTGTATTTTGTGGAAATATGTGTCCATATCTAATACTATGCCATGTTGCCCCTAGTAACCCAAGTTCCTAATTTTTTTTTATATGTCTACTTAAGTGTTGTGCAAGGCATACATGTTTTAAATTTTAATATGCAATGTTTGTCTGAATATTCTGATTGTTCCCTTGTTCCACAAATGTCAAAATGCCATGTTAAAGTTTACAGGGCACAGTTTTCCATAGTGCATAACCTTTAATAAAACACACAAACAAGTTTTTTTTACATTTTTTTTTACTTCAAAAAATAAAGTAAATCAGCCACACAACATGGCTACAAATGAGCATCACATACAAAGATGGACATAGCAACAAGCAGATGCCAGTGCCAAAATTCACATAGCAGAACCCAGTACTATGGCAACACCATCTTCTGACAAAATATGATGTTTAATATTTACTAAGTATATGTTGTGAACCCCCAGCCAGACAAAACTTTTAGGGGAACTGAGGTTGATTCTGGAACCAACACACAAACACAACCATACACAGCACGCTAGGAAGAGGAAGATGGCTCAGGTGTAGACAAAAATAACTCACAGGCTACAATTTAAATAAACACAAATATACCCTTTCACTTTGAGGGAGTTGTACATTCTGGCCACACAAGCCAAAAAACAAACAAACATCGAGGCAACATGTAAAACATGGGTGCTGTCCATCTGGAGAGACATCACTTTCTCTTTTTTTTTCCCGCCTGATGTAGTTCTTCACGGCTCGGTCTGCGAAGCGACCTTCGAGGGCACTGCCCAGTGGGATGTTCTTCCTGGGCAGAGGGAGGGGAGGGAGCAGATGTGGCTCGCTCTCTGCCACTGTGGGCAAGGGAGACAGCGATGTCCTGGAGCCCTTGCAGAATGGAATTGGCAATTTGTTGGGAGGAGGAGGCGAGTTGCTCTTGGCCCTGCGTGATCTCTGCCAGACCTTGGCAGAGTTGAGCTACACCTTGCTCCACACTGTTTCTGTGCTCAGTGAGCTGGACAGGTATCTGGCTTACCTACCGGATCATCCTGTCCTGAAAAGCATTCAGGCTCTCACCATACCTGGCAATTTGAGACAGGATGTCCGGGATAGCAGAAGGTTGGGTGGGTGGGGGGTGGGGGGGCAGTTGGAATCTGGACGGATGGAATCTGTGGTCCCACAGTGGCAGAGACACTAGGTCCCCCCACCTCAGCCTCAGCCGCATAACCCTCCTCTGACTCTACCTGCTCACCCACCTGTGCTGTGTTATGTTCAAAGCAAATAGAAGAATGAGTGGAAAAAGAGTAGGAAAAAAAACATGAGACTTTTGGAACCACTAAATTAGTTGTTTAGGAACATGTGTGTAAACTTACCTAGCAAGTCATGTGCATTCAGTATTTCAGGCAGGTCCGTGTCCATATGAGACACCCCAACCCCCTCCTCGTAGCTCACACAGTCCATCGCCATCTCCTCAAGATCTGTGTACTCCACAGTGGCAGCTGGACCTCCTCCTGTTGCCCTCGAGGCATTAAACTCCGCAGACCTCTTGCCCTTCAGGTGGGATTTGAAGTTGGCCCAACTACATATGTGATTAAAAATAGGGGCAAGGGACATAAAAGTTATGAATACCTGCTTTAATTGATAGTACACATGTTATATATTTGGTTGCTATAGGCAACATCACATCTAGCTAAGTTTTTAATAATACTTGGCTCAGAAAATGGTGTGTCAATATACACTTACCGTCTTCTAACTTCCTGTGAGGTGCGGACTATTGAGCCGACTTCATTAACAGAAACAGTGATGTCCCTCCAGATTCGATCTTTGGATGCAGCACCCATGTTTTTGGGGCCTCGATGAATTTTTTCCATGGCCTGTGTGACCAAAACACGTAACTCCCTCTTAGTGAAGGCGGGCTGTCTTTTTTTTTTTTGGGATGTAGCCTGTGAGCTATCGTCCTGTCCCTCCTCACCATCTTCCTCTTCACTAGCTGCTTGTGTACTTTGTGTTTGAGATGCTAGGCCAGAATCTCCCTCAGTTTCCCCAGTATCTATGTCTGGCAGGGGATTCACTCCTAACTCCTGGGTATCAGAAGATGGAGTTTGTACAGTACTGGGTCCTGCAATTTGAACATCCGCACTTGCAGCTTCCAGCATCTGCCTCCGCAGCGCTAGGCGCCTATGTGTCAAAACGGACTTCTGTTGCTGCACCTGGTCCATCTCTGCTGCCATCTGCTCACGAGTAGCCATGTTGCTGGTGGCATGTGTGTTTGCACAGGTGTCTAGCAATTTATAGCTGCGTGTGGTTTCCAGTGCGGTAATTCGCACAGGTGTCAATTATGCTAATACTTCCAGTAATTGTTGTACAGCCTATTTAAAAGCCTTGATTGCAGCCTGTGTGAGTGGGTGTATGATGCTAAATGCTGTTTGAAGACACAAGCAAGGTGGACGTGTTGCCTCTCACATTTCAGAGTAAGTTTTTATTGCAGTATATAGCATAAAAATGTGCGTTTGTTTGCTTGCAAATGTGTTACTGTTGTGTTGTGGAGGGCGTATTTAAAGCATAATTTTTTTATATTTTTCTTAAAAATTAGGATATTAACAGACCAAGTATGTATGGGTGTGCAATGGTCCTTTGTAGTGGTTTAAAATGGGTATTTGTAGTTTGGTGGTTAATGTTTTTTGCTATAAATTTATTAACATGTACTATCTAATAGTTTTGTTACCTGTAATTTACAGTGTGTCTGTTCTAGTGTTGAGAGTGGTTATTTTATGTCAGAATCCGTTTGGATTTCCCATTGTGAGAACATATTAGCAGGGACTGATGTTCACGGTACAATAGCAAGTTTATTAAAGCAGTGTACAACTGTAAACAAAAAATATAAACCAGGAATAACTAGAGAACACAAAATGAAAGGGAGAACTGAGGGGACATGGGATGCCAGGAGACTGTGAATACACGGGATGCCAGGAGACTGTGAGTACATGAAAACGGTGTAGACTATGGAAATACTAGAGACACTGTGGACTGTGAAGGCACTTTGCAATAGGATTGTTCAGTAGCGGATATTGCACCATAGCAGGATGCACTTGAACAGGGAACGCAGGGTTGCAGGATTGCACTGTGGTAGAGTATGTAACATACCAGGATAACAGGATTGCACTGTAGCAGGATAACAGGATAGCACTGTGGTAGAGTATGCAACGTAGCAGGATAACAGGATTGCACTGTAGCAGGATCACAGGATAGCACTGTGGTAGAGTATGCACTGTAGCAGGATAACAGGATTGTACTGTAGCAGGATCACAGGATAGCACTGTGGTAGAGTATGCACTGTAGCAGGATAACAGGATTGCACTGTAGCTGGATCACAGGATAGCACTGTGGTAGAGTATGCACTGTAGCAGGATAACAGGATTGCACTGTAGCTGGATCACAGGATAGCACTGTGGTAGAGTATGCACTGTAGCAGGATAACAGGATTGCACTGTAGCTGGATCACAGGATAGCACTGTGGTAGAGTATGCACTGTAGCAGGATAACAGGATTGCACTGTAACTGGATCACAGGATAGCACTGTGGTAGAGTATGCACTGTAGCAGGATAACAGGATTGCACTGTAGCTGGATCACAGGATAGCACTGTGGTAGAGTATGCACTGTAGCAGGATAACAGGATTGCACTGTAGCTGGATCACAGGATAGCACTGTGGTAGAATATGCACTGTAGCAGGATAACAGGATTGCACTGTAGCTGGATCACAGGATAGCACTGTGGTAGAGTATGCAACGTACCAGGATCACAGGATTGCACTGTAGCAGGATCACAGGATTGCACTGTAGCAGGATCACAGGATGGGACTGTGGTAGGACCTGGCAGTTCTATGGATGATTTAGCAGTAGAGACCAGCATAACCAGGACCAGGAACTGAGACAACCTTGACACGATGAACTGGCAACCGGGAGCCTGTGTGGCTGGCCTAAGTAGTGAGTACAGGTGCTGCTCACAGCTGTGGTAACAGCTAATAATCAAGCTGCAGATACAGAGCAGAGTGCTGAGCACCAGAGCAGAGAGCGCCACCCCAGGCATGGAGGAGAAACTGCATGGATCGTGACAGTACCCCTCCCTAAGGAGTGGATTCCAGATGCTCAACACATGTCAGAGTCTGAATCACAACGTAGAGGGTATATCAGGGTATCCTCATGCTGCCAAGGAAGTCCAACAGAGGCTTTCAACTTAGACTTTCCCTTTTTCTTCTTTCTCCTTTTTGTAGATTTCCCAGCAGGAACAGTAGACTGAAGCTGAAGAAAACCAACAGGTAAGCTGATTGCTGGAGTCTCTGAGTTGGCAACAGGATTCTCGGATGAACCAAGATAGATAGGAACCTTAGATGGCCCCGGCTGGGCAGGAACCTCAATTGAGACTGAAGACTGATAAGAGCATGAATTGAATTTCTTAATTACCACCTCACTGAAGGCCACAAGATTGAGAAGAACTGGGTCATTGGTTTCAATTAGTGGACTAGCCCATTCCAAGGCTTCTCCTCTGAAAGTCAGGAATAAAAATTTTACTATGTTGGATGGAGTAATTCCGAGGGAAGGGTCTGTCTCCATCATGGAAAGATATCGGTTAACTAGTGCAAAGTATTGCGTTAAATCTCCATCACAGTAATCCAAAGATGGAGCGTTGGATGAATTCTGTGAAGTGGAAGCTTGATTTTCTGGAAACACTGGAGATGGAATGAAAAATGGAGCATCAGGACACTGAGGAGGGGACAGACTTTCAGGAGACTGGTCAGGAATACATGATGATCCTAACCGAACGTTGACTAGAGATTTGGATGGCACTTTCTGGATTTGGTCCTTCCTGGAAGTCTTGTGAGACTGAGTTGTACCCAAATCGCGAGTCAACAAGTTAGTAGTCGGATTGGAACCCAAGACTACAGCAGTGCCTACGTGCCTAGATATATGGCCTGTGTTGTGAGAAACGGGAGTGCTAGATTCTTCTTCGGAGATTGGCATAATGCTCAGAACCCCCTCCTGGGACTGATCTAAGGCAGGAGCCCTTTCTTCACTGGGCTGGGCTAAAGCAGGAGCCCTTTCTTCACTGGGCTGGGCTAAAGCAGGAGCCCCCTCTTCACGGGCCTGGGCTAAGGCAGGTGCCCCCTCTTCACTGGGCTGGGCTAAGGCAGGAGCCCCCTCTTCACGGGGCTGGGCTAAGGCAGGAGCCCCCTCTTCACGGGGCTGGGCTAAGGCAGGAGCCCCCTCTTCACGGGGCTGGGCTAAGGCAGGAGCCCCATCTTCACGGGGCTGGGCTAAGACAGGAGCCCCCTCTTCACGGGGCTGGGCTAAAGCAAGAGCCCCCTCTTCACGGGGCTTGGCTAAAGCAGGAGCCCCCTCTTCACGGGGGGCTGGGCTAAAGCAGGAGCCCCCTCTTCACGGGGCTGGGCTGAGGCAGGAGCCCCCTCTTCACGGGACTGGGCTGAGGCAGGAGCCCCCTCTTCACGGGGCTGGGCTAAGGCAGGAGCCTCCTCTACACGGGACTGGGCTAAGGCAGAAGCCCCCTCTTCATGGGACTGGGCAGCACTCTGAAGACTCTCTGGCTGGGCAGCACTCTGAAGACTCTCTGGCTGGGCAGCACTCTGAAGACTCTCTGGCTGGGCAGCACTCTGAAGACTCTCTGGCTGGGCAGCACTCTGAAGACTCTCTGGCTGGGCAGCACTCTGAAGACTCTCTGGCTGGGCAGCACTCTGTAGACTCTCTGGCTGGGCAGCACTCTGAAGACTCTCTGGCTCTGGACCCACTGAACCCCTCACTGGGGCTGGATACTCTGAAGAACCCCCTCCTGGGGCTGGACACTCTGAAGGACCCCCTCCTGGGGCTGGACACTCTGAAGAACCCCCTCCTGGGGCTGGACACTCTGAAGAACCCCCTCCTGGGACTGGACACTCTGAAGGACCCCCTCCTGGGGCTGGACACGCTGAAGAACCCCCTCCTGGGGCTGGACGCTCAGAAGAACCCCCTCCTGGGGCTGGACACTCTGAACCCCTCACTGGGGCTGGACGCTCTAAAGAACCCCCTCCTGGGGCTGGACGCTCTGAACCCCTCACTGGGGCTGGACACTCTGAACCCCCTCTTGGGGCTGTACATTCTGAAGAACCCCCTCTTGGGGCTGGACACTCTGAAGAACCCCCTCTTGGGGCTGGACACTCTGAAGAACCCCCTCTTGGGGCTGGATACTTTGAAGAACCCCCTCTTGGGGCTGGACACTCTGAAGAACCCCCTCCTGGGGCTGGATACTCTGAAGAACCCCCTCCTGGGGTGACAGGCTCGGAAACTCCTCCTGGGGCAACAGGCTCGGAAACTTTAGGTGGAAGACCAGTTTTGTGACAGATGGTATTTAAAGATTGGAGATGCACTCTGCCCCCATTTCTTGGTTTTCGAATGGGACAAGTTAGAATAAAATGTCCTTGAATCCCACAATACAGGCAAAGTTTATTGTCTCTGCAATGCTGGCGCTCTGTTTCTGAGAGGCTAGGTCGAGGGAAACTTTGGAACCTGCCTCTTGTCTGTGGAGGAGAGTTGCCCCTAGCATGCCTAGTCCGTGGGTCAGAAGAAAACTCCTTTTCTGGAGCTATTTTACTGGGGTCCACCAGTCTCCCCAGGAATTCAGGTAGAATGCATAGAATACTGGATACTAAAGTCTGTAGCTGGTCTAACTTTTCCTTTAAAATCCCCAGTCGTAAGGAATCTAAAGAAGGTGACGTTTCGGGAGCTGAGGGGTTAACGAGCTGTGAGAAAACTCCCTCAGGCAGACTGCAATTATCTCCCCTGCTGTTTGTTTTTGGCCAGTTCATACTGTCAGAATCCGTTTGGATTTCCCATTGTGAGAACATATTAGCATGGACTGATGTTCACGGTACCATAGCAAGTTTATTAAAGCAGTGTACAACTGTAAACAATAAATATAAACCAGGAATAACTAGAGAACACAAAATGAAAGGGAGAACTGAGGGGACATGGGATGCCAGGAGACAGTGAATACACGGGATGCCAGGAGACTGTGAGTACATGAAAACGGTGTAGACTGTGGAAATACTAAAGACACTGTGGACTGTGAAGGCACTTTGCAATAGGATTGTTCAGTAGCAGATATTGCACCATAGCAGGATGCACTTGAACAGGGAACGCAGGGTTGCAGGATTGCACTGTGGTAGAGTATGTAACATACCAGGATAACAGGATTGCACTGTAGCAGGATCACAGGATAGCACTGTGGTAGAGTATGCAACGTAGCAGGATAACAGGATTGCACTGTAGCAGGATCACAGGATAGCACCGTGGTAGAGTATGCACTGTAGCAGGATAACAGGATTGTACTGTAGCAGGATCACAGGATAGCACTGTGGTAGAGTATGCACTGTAGCAGGATAACAGGATTGCACTGTAGCTGGATCACAGGATAGCACTGTGGTAGAGTATGCACTGTAGCAGGATAACAGGATTGCACTGTAGCTGGATCACAGGATAGCACTGTGGTAGAGTATGCACTGTAGCAGGATAACAGGATTGCACTGTAACTGGATCACAGGATAGCACTGTGGTAGAGTATGCACTGTAGCAGGATAACAGGATTGCACTGTAGCTGGATCACAGGATAGCGCTGTGGTAGAGTATGCACTGTAACAGGATAACAGGATTGCACTGTAGCTGGATCACAGGATAGCACTGTGGTAGAGTATGCACTGTAGCAGGATAACAGGATTGCACTGTAGCTGGATCACAGGATAGCGCTGTGGTAGTGTATGCACTGTAGCAGGATAACAGGATTGCACTGTAGCTGGATCACAGGATAGCACTGTGGTAGAGTATGCACTGTAGCAGGATAACAGGATTGCACTGTAGCTGGATCACAGGATAGCACTGTGGTAGAATATGCACTGTAGCAGGATTGCACTGTAGCTGGATCACAGGATAGCACTGTGGTAGAGTATGCAACGTACCAGGATCACAGGATTGCACTGTAGCAGAATCACAGGATTGCACTGTAGCAGAATCACAGGATTGCACTGTAGCAGGATCACAGGATTGCACTGTGGTAGGACCTGGCAGTTCTATGGATGATTTAGCAGTAGAGACCAGCATAACCAGGACCAGGAACTTAGACAACATTGACACGATGAACTGGCAACCGGGAGCCTGTGTGGCTGGCCTAAGTAGTGAGTTCAGGTGCTGCTCACAGCTGTGGTAACAGCTAATAATCAAGCTGCAGATACAGAGCAGAGTGCTGAGCACCAGAGCAGAGAGCGCCACCCCAGGCATGGAGGAGAAACTGCATGGATCGTGACATTTTATTTCTTATTACCCATTTCTCTCTCTTGTAGGTGTCTCTCTTCTTGGTTTTTGCTGTCCCATTTTGTTTGCCAAAGTAGGCCAGATTTATTTTGAATTTTCACAAAAAGGTGCACCTTTATTTTCTGAGCAGGTAAGTTGCCTGTCCCTGGGTGTCATGGTGTGTGTTTGTTGCGAGTGTGTATCTTATTTCTTATTACCCATTTCTCTCTCTTGTAGGTGTCTCTATTGTTTGTGTTTGCATTTCCATTTTGAGTGCCCAAGTAGGCCAGATTTAATTTGAATTTGCACAAAAAGGTGCACCTTTATTTTCTGAGCAGGTAAGTTGCCTGTCCCTGGGTGTCATGGTGTGTGTCTGTTGCGAATGTGTATCTTATTTCTTATTGCCCATTTCTCTCTCATGTAGGTGTCTCTATTGATTGTGTTTGCATTTCCATTTTGAGTGCCAAAGTAGGCCAGTTTCATTTTCAGTTTCCAAAAAAGGGATCCTTTATTTTCGGATCAGGTATTTTTTTTTGTTTTTAATGTTTGCATGTTTTTTTTTTTTAAACATACTTAGTACTTTTTTAATATATTGTTGCAGTAATTATATGGGTATGTTTTAAATCTCAAAAAGTTTTTGATTTGTGATGGTAACCTGTGTTGTAGGTACTTAGCTAACTGTGGCGTTTTTTTTTTTCATTTATGTGATTTTGTTCCGTATTTTCATTTTGAAGATATGGAGTACGCTCCTGCAGTAAGTGAACACCCATACACTTTGAATTATATTTTGGTTCACAATGTGTGTTGTTATTTGTTTGTGTTTTTTAATGATTCTTACCTTCATTTTAAGTTGGTGATGTCCATTCATGTGGCAGCTGAAGCCCTCCCACCACAACCCATGGAACCACTCCCACCCCAACTGCCGCAAGCCCTCCAACCCCAACCGGCTCCTCATCCTCCAAGGCAACGGAGGCGTGCTAGGCCACCAATTTTCCCTACCCGTGTCCTCCTTTTTGGGATGCCTGATGATGTAGTGTTGTGCAGATACAGACTGCCACCTCATCTAATCCTAGACACTCTCTCCATAATAGAGAGTGATCTAGAACAATCCATTAGGTATCCTACAGCAATACCAGCATTGACACAATTCCTTGCTGTGTTACATTTTGTGGCCACTAGTTCGTACCAGCATGTGGTAGGAGATCTGGTTGGCATGTCGCAGGGCCAGTTCAGTAAGGTCCTGCGGCGTGTCAGCCAAGCTTTCCTAAAGCGAGTGAAGCAATTTATCGCAATGCCTTTGGCTGTGGTGAAGCGGCAATTTCAGGAAGGGGGTAGTCGCTTCCCACACATTATTGGGGTTGTGGATGGGACACATGTAGCTATTGTTGCGCCAAGACATAATGAAGAAATTTATAGAAACAGGAAACTGTTTAATTCTCTGAATGTAATGGTTGTTTGTGGGCCATCCCTCCATATCCTGTCCCTGAATTCTAAGTTCCCTGGGAACTCCCATGATGCCCATGTCATTAGACAATCAGGGATATGGCAGAGATTAAGAACGATGGAAGGCCAAGACATGTGGCTATTGGGTGAGTTTGGTATTTTTCATGATTTGAACAGTCATATTTTTGGTATTACATTATTTAATGTTTTATTTTTCCTTTTTCTATTTTCATCTTATCAAACAGGAGACCGTGGATATCCTTGCACCCCCTGGCTCATGACTCCTTACAGTAAACCCAGGCCAGGACCACAGACGGCATTTAACTCCGCTCTTACTGCCACTAGACAGCTGGTGGAGTGCACGATTGGTGTTCTTAAAGGGCGTTTTCGTGTGCTCCACCGCACTGGTGGCGACATCATGTATTCGCCGGAGATGGTAAGTAAAATTGTGGTCCTGTGCGCTATCCTACATAACATCGCTGTAAGGAGTCGCGTTGAGCTTCCCCAAACTGAGGAATTGCCGGATGAGGAGCCAGGGGTTGGTCGGACATTCAGTGGGGGGAGTGTGTCCCACCGAGGGAATGCAGTAAGGGCTAGAATTGTCCGGGATTATTTCAGGTATTGTTATTTTTTTATCTTTAGTTTTGTTTCCAAAAACTCTCTGTATTTGTTTAATAATTTTGGACTGATGTCATTTAGGTAGCTTGGTAAAGTTCAGAGTGTGTTGGTTTTGTTTTGTGAGTCTATATTATTGTTTCAGTACATAATTCATCTGTAATGTTCTCCTTATCATGTTTTTTTGTGTAATATTGTTGTTGACAATGGGTTTTTTTCTTGTAATTTATAATTAATTCTATTTGGGTTATTGTGTTAATAACCATAATTTGTTTTTTTTGTTTGGATTGTGCATCTGTTTACATTAAAAATGACACAACATATGATCCTAAATGTCGAAAACGTTGTGACTTTGTGCAGCTGATTGTTCATGCAAAATGTGGTGAGTACACAGATTGTAACAATTACTTTTCAATAAGTGTGTGTGTATGTGAGTGTGTGTGTGTGATTGTGAGTGAGTGTGTGTGTGTTTTTTTCTTCTTCCGCGGGTGCGAATTTCCGCTAATGCGAACTGTACCCACTGTCCTTCACATTAATGCACACATATCAATAAAGTTTATTACAGATGACACCATAAATTTACAACCAATCAAATGGCACCACACACTATAACTATATGCCCATGTATGGAAAACGCCATTGGCACCATGCGCGCAGCTGCATTCTCACGACGGGAGCTGCACGTGTTGGTAGCGGTAATGGGCCGACGCGTAGGCCGCGCAGGGCCCTTTATACCAAATAGGGTAAAGCGCGAGGCCTACGCGGAGGTCCGCCGCATACTGCGCACACGCACTCGGACCAGAAGGAGTATAATCCAGCTGGAAAGGCGCTGGAGCGACCTCCGACATCGCACGCCGGACCTGTTGGCGGAATTATGCCAACAAATCCGCTGTAGACGTAGTAAGTTTCACATATTACATTAAATATGTATATTACACTGAGATTATTAGCAGAAACTTTAAATGTAAATACTGCCCATTTTCACTAAGAAGTTATATAGTGAGAAAATTAGCAGACTGTAATTATGCTATTGTAGAACAAACATGACAAGTTTACACAGTCTGTGTGGTTATGGCAAGCAGTGATGACTGTGTAGCAAAGTGCTTCTGAAAAAGTTCATGTTGTTGTAGTGAGTTGCTGCACAGGCTGTCGACTGAACCCAATAACTTGCTCTGTGTCTTTAACATGGGACAGAACAATGTAATTTTTAAATGCTGATGGTATTATTTTTTAAGCCACAACCTAAATATTACATATTTCATTCTAGGGCAAGCACAACGGCAAACCGCGGATGGAAGGCCGCAAAGTGGCAGCCCAGGCCAATCCCCTTCTCCGCCCCCCTCCCCTTCTGTGGCCCAATCCCCCTCTCCGCCCTTCCCCCTCTCTTTCCCAATCCCCTTCTTAGCCCCACTCCCCCTCTCTTTCACAATCCACTTCTCCGGCCCCCTCCCCTTCTGTGGCCCAATCCCCCTCTCTGCCCCCCTCCCCCTCTCTTTCCCAATCCCCTTCTCAGCCCCCCACCCCCTCTCTTTCCCAATCCCCTTCTCAGCCCCACTCCCCCTCTCTTTCACAATCCATTCTCCGGCCCACTCCCCTTCTGTGGCCCAATCCCCCTCTCCGCCACCCTCCCCCTCTCTTTACCCAAACCCCTCTCTGTCCCCCTCCCCCTCTGTAGCCCAAACCACCTCTCCACCCACCTCCCCCTCTTTCCCAATCCCCCTCTCTGCCCCCCTACCCCTCTGTGGCCCAACCCACCTCTCCCTCTCTTTCTCAATCCCCCTCTCTGCCCCCCTCCCCCTCTGTGACCCAACCCACCTCTCTGCACCCCTCTGTGGCCCAACCCACCTCTCCGCCACCCTCCCCCTCTCAATCTGACCCACCCTCTGTAACCAGATCCCCCTTCCATCCTCTTTCCACAATCCAGACTCCTTCCCCCATCCAGCCTCCTTCCCCA
Organism: Pseudophryne corroboree; assembly: GCF_028390025.1. Taxonomy (NCBI): domain Eukaryota; kingdom Metazoa; phylum Chordata; class Amphibia; order Anura; family Myobatrachidae; genus Pseudophryne; species Pseudophryne corroboree. The sequence continues at coordinate 221,309,397 of NC_086454.1, read as the reverse complement.
CAATCTGAATGGGCAGCAGAGGCCCCGGAGCAACTTGAGGGAGGTGAACAAGTGGCAGAGGAGAGTAAGTTCACACACATTTACATTTAATTTGTTACCTAATTTAACTTCACATTCAAATAAATGCAGTGTTGTAGTGGGGCCAATATTTTCTCAAGGTCAAATTTTGGACTTCTTCATCATGGTATGGATGTTGGATTTACATTTGTGTGAGGATCATTAGATGTACAGTGTCTACGTCTGCAATGTTTAGGATGAGCACTCTAGGTCGACACTCATTATGTCGACAGGGTTGCATGGACAACAGGGTTTATATGTGTGACATTATCAGCAAAACAGTTATACCTGAGTGGAGTTTAGTATGTTGTTTGACTTTTACACTTGTGCCTGGGTATTCCAATATTTGCACATTGAACTCGCATGCTTCACTTTGTTAGCCAGGCTAAGAACACAGTGATTAGTGTTGTGAAAGTTACACTCCAAAAATTTTACAATACACATTTAAAAAAACTGTTTGACCTTATGTAGTAAGGCAGGCTTTCAGGGAGTGTGGGCCTGCTAGGATATATGGTCCTTCTGAAGATGTTGATATGCAGTGTGATGATGCAGGGCCAACCACAAAAACAAAAAATCTGCTTCACTCCAGATGTGAATGAATCCCTGCATGAGGTTACATTTACTAAGATGGTATTTCTATTTAAGTTGGGATGTTGCCTATAGCAACCAATCAGATTATAATTTTCATTTATTTAGCACCTTCTACAAGATAATATGTGGAATTTGATTGGTTACTATGGGTAACGTTCCATCTAAAATATAACTTCCATATTACTGTATGTACCCCATGCTGTCGTACACTTTGTTAAAAAAAAAAAAACCTTGCTGAGCAGGCTTGTGTGTTGTTCTGATACTGTTTTCTCTTTAAAACATCCATGATGTAGTCACTTTGCCATTAAAGCAGGCCTGTCCAAACTGCGGCCCTCCAGCTGTTGACAAACTACACATCCCAGCATGGCCAGACACAGCTTTAGCATTCTCTGACAGCAAAACTGCATCAAGGCATGCTGGTATATGTAGTTTCACAACAGCTGGAGGCCCGCAGTTTGGACATGCCTGCATTAAAGTGTGCTTTGTACCTTGTTTGTATAATAGGTAATGTGAGGAATTTAATAATGTTTATTTTGCCTCTTAATTTCAGATGTTGCGTTTGGAGATCCCACAAGTTTTGCGGGCATTCTGGCCAGCATGCGCCACAACCTTCAAGCCTTGTTAAATAATGTTTCACAGTTAGAAAAGTTTGCATAATATTTATTTTTATTTAAAAAAAAACAGTTAATTAATGAAAAAAATTAAAACAAAAATATATATTTTTTTCAAGTTAAGCGGGTGTTGTGTTTATTTATGCAATAAAGGAACATTAGATTGGCTAGCAGAAATTGGTTAGCTTAAATATTTCACACATCTAATTTAAGAATGTTATTTAAAAAAAAAAAGTTAGGAGGTTATTGTTTACAAAAACATGTAAACACCTTTATTCACAAACTACACCTCTACACAAAAAAACCCCAAAAACATTAGACCAGGCAAATTTACCACATCTATATTTTTATTTAAAACATTTATATGTTGAGGGCCAATTATGCCTACAAAGTGTGCTTCAGGTATTCTTTGAACACTTAATTGGTCATGACCATTATCATTCATTACAGTAATTGGAATCGTAATTGAGGATAGCTTGTGTAGTTTGAACTGAAAGCAGTTATTTATCTTTAAAAAAAAAAACATTGCTGTGCGTATTTTAGCAAAAGCGTGTGCAATTTTAAGAGGAATGTGTAAATCTACGAGAAGTTAGGATTTTTACGATGAGGTTTGTGGGAATACAATGGGTTCGCATTAGTGCGATGTCATTTGGTATACGCCTACTTTGTGTACTACTGCGTACGAAATTGCAAAAATACGTTGGGGGCGGATATTCGCTATTGTGCAACATATTCGCATTTTTGCGCATATGCTGTGCGAACGAAAAAGATAGCGATCAACTCGGAATGACCCCCATAGTCTTTTTAATGTCACGAACCACGTCTTCATATAAAAGAGGGAATAATGAAGCCTCAGGAGAAACTGCATTAGGCGGTATAAATGGAAAGTCCATAGCAACAGCCGATGGGTCTGGGGAACTCCCCCAGAAACTGTATCAGTAGAATCAGCAGATGCCCCAGCATCACCCTTCTTCCCTATTATGGAATGTGAATCCCTGGCTGGTGTTTCTGACTTAACAAATGTATTCATTTGGCCACTAGATGTCCTCAGACACAAGTTGAGATGAGCAGCTGTTGTGTAATATCACATTAAAGCAGAGACTGAGATACTGTAGATCAATTGCTCAAAACAGGAGAAAAATAAGTGAATAATAAAATCAAAAACTCTCTACATAAGAATAAAGTGGTGTGACCGGACGCTTTCTAGCCCTCACTGACTGCGTCCTGCGATCACAGTATGGGTTTGGGTAACATGGGACCTGGCCTAATTGTAAGGGATTCCCACTTACAGTCAGTAACCACCTGTTACCGTTTCCACCCACTGTGCAGTGGGTGGGTACAATGCTGCCACCACCAGGCTCCTTATGCCCATGGCACCTGGAACCACGCTTCTGCTCAGGCTCCTACCATCAGCACCTGGCAAACCGCTTGCTGCTGTGTGCATCAACACGTTTTTTGCCACACCTCCTGTCTGGCATCAGTTGACCCCCACTGGTCATAGAACTAGACCAGATCCAATATGGTAGCCTGGCAGAGGGCTGAACTTGGAGATGCTAGGTTTACCCTGGACAGCCGCAGAACGGGACAGCTAATGGGCATTCCTGGGTGTCGAAAGATGGAAGGCAATCATCATCTTGAGGCAAAACGAGATTTATGGTAGGAACTTACCATTGTTAAATCTCTTTCTGCGAGGTACACTGGGCTCCACAGGGAATGACATTGGAGGTGTAGAGTAGGATCTTGATCCGAGGCACCAACAGGCTCAAAGCTTTGACCTTCTTCCCAGAATGCATAGCGCTGCCTCCTCTATAACCCCGCCTCCGTGCACAGGAGCTCAGTTTTGTAGTTGGTGCCATGCAGTAAGCAGGCACATAACAGGGGTGCTGCTCCAGCAGCCCTCGGAAAAAGCTTTTTAAAGATAAAGGAAGACTTCAAGTGCACAGGAGCTCAGTTTAACCAGTCCAATGCAGTAGGAGGCAAAAGAGACGACAACTGTTAATAGCCACATACACCACATTCTCACAACAGGAGAAAGTGTCAGCGGCTAATACCATACCAACCCAAAGAAGCTAAGTGCGTCAGGGTGGGCGCCCTGTGGAGCCCAGTGTACCTCTCAGAAAGAGATTTAACAAAGGTAAGTTCTTACTATAAATCTCTTTTTCTGCTGCGGGGTACACTAGGCTCCACAGTGAATGACATTGGGGATGTCCTAAAGCAGGACCTTATGGGAGGGGACGCACTGTAGCGGGCACAAGAACCCGGCATCCAAAGGAAGCATCCTGGGAGGCGGAAGTATCGAAGGCATAAAACCATATGAACGTGTTGACTAAGGACCACGTAGCCGCCTTGCACAATTGTTCAAGGGACGCACCACGCGGGGTCATTCCGAGTTGATCGGTCGCTGTGCAGGGATCAGGCAAAAAAATCAGCACTTTTGTGCATGCGGAGCAATGCGCACGCGCGTTGTCCGAACAATGTAGTTTCACACAAGGTCTAGCGAAGCATTTCAGTCGCACTGCTGGCCGTAGAATGATTGACAGGAAGAGGGCGTTTCTGGGTGTCAACTGACCGTTTTCAGGGAGTGTTCGGAAAAACGCAGGCGTGGCTGGGCGAACGCAGGGCATGTTCGTGACGTCAAAACAGGAACTGAAAAGTCTGAAGTGATCGCAAGTGCTGAGTAGGTCTGAAGCTACTCTGAAACTGCACAAAATTATTTTGTAGCCGTTCTGCGATCCTTTCGTTCGCACTTCTCCTAAGCTAAAATACACTCCCAGTGGGAAGGGGCATAAGCAATTGCACGGCTGCTAAAAACTGCTAGCGAGCGAACAACTCAGAATGACCACCCACGGCGGGCCACCCAAGAAGGTCCAACCGATCGAGTAGAATGGGCCTTTATGGTAGCAGGAGCTGGAAGTCCAGCCTGTACATAAGCATGTGCAATCACCATTCTAATCCATCTGGCTAGGGTCTGCTTGTGAGCAGGCCAGCCACGTTTGTGAAAACTAAACAGAACAAAGAGAGAATCCGACTTCCTAATGGAGGCAGTTCTCTTCACATAGATATGGAGAGCCCGTACCACATCCAAAGACAGCTCTTTGGAAGACAATTCAGGAGAGGCAAAGGCCGGAACCACAATCTCCTGATTAAAGTGGAAAGAAGACACCACCTTAGGTAAATAACCGGGACGTGTCCTAAGAACCGCCCAACCACAGTGAAAAATCAGATATGGTAACCTACAAGATAAGGTACTCAAATCCGACACCCGTCTAGCAGAGGCAATAGCCAGCAAAAACAAAACCTTAAGTGAAAGCCACTTAAGGTCTGCAGATTCAAGGGGCGGGACATAAGGAGGTTGAATCTGCAACACACCCTGAGTGAACGTATGAACATCAGGTAAAGTTGCAATTTTTCTCTGGAACCAAACCGACAAGGCAGAAATATGAACCTTGATGGAGGCCCAAGATCAGGCCCTGTTGCAGAAAGGCCAAAAGTTTGGCCGTACTAAACTTGTAAGCGTCATGATTGTTAGATGCGCACCAAGCAAAGTAAGAATTCCAGACACTATGATAAATCCGAGTAGAAGCCGGTTTCCGGGCCTTCAACATAGTTTGAATATACGCCTCAGAAAAACCTTGGCCCTCAAGACGGAAGCTTCAAGAGCCACGCCGTCAAAGCCAACCGGGCTAAATCCTGATATACACAGGGGCCCTGAACGAGGAGATCTGGGCGCTGCGGAAGTAGAAGGTTATGCTCTATCGAGAGACCCTGAAGGTCTGAGAACCAATGCCGTCTGGGCCACGCGGGAGTGATCAGAAGTAGGATTCCTCCTTCTTGCTTGTACTTCCTTATTACTCTGGGCAGGAGTGACACCATAGGGAACATGTATGGCAGCTGAAAGTTCCATGGAATTGCCAGTGCATCCACGAACGCTGCTACAGGATCCTTTGTCCTTGCTCCGAAGACCGGAACCTTGTGATTGTGTCGAGACGCCATCAGGTCTACATCTGGAAGACCCCACCTGCCACGAGGAGTTGAAACACTTCTGGATGGAGGCTCCACTCTTCAGCGTGTACGTCCTGACGACTGAGAAAGTCCGCTTCCCAGTTTAGGACCCCCGGAATAAATACTGCTGATATGGCTGGCAGATGGCGTTTCGCCCACTGAAGAATCCTTGATACTTCCCTCATTGCCATGCGGCTTCGAATGCCGCCTTGATGATTGATGTACGCCACCGTGGTGGCATTGTCCGACTGTACTTGGACAACTTTGTTCTGTATTAAATGCTGGGCCAAGTTCAGAGCATTGAACACCGCCCGCAGTTCCAGAATGTTTATCGGGAGGAGAGACTCCTCGTTGGTCCACCGACCCTGAAAGGAGTGTTGCTCCAACACCGCGCACCAACCTCTCAGACTGGCATCTTGTTGAGGTCTTCCCCTGAAAAGAATGTCTCCCTTAAAAGGGAGTCCAGATCCACAGACCAGGACCGTAACCAGAGAATCCGGCGAGCCAAAATGGACGTAGTAGAAGCCTTGGCCGCCAGAATACCGACATCAGAAGCCGCCTCCTTAATGTAATGAGACGCTGTGACAATATATAACAAGCATTGTCTAGCATGATCAGAAGCGTTGGACGGCAACTCCACCTCCTGAGCCCACGCTTCCACAGCTTCTGCAGCCCATGTCGCTACAATGGCCATGCACAGCACCAGTTAGGGTGTTTATCCGTCGGCTGTCTCAGGGATGTGACGGCAGTTACAGGCAGAACTGAGGATACCACCAGCCGCGCCACCTGCGAATCCACTGGCGGGGGTGTCTCCCAATTTTTACTTAGCTCCGTAGCGAGGGGGTAGCGAGCCAGCATCTTCTTGTGAGGCGTGAATTTCTTTCCTGGATTTTCCCAGAATTCCTGACGTATGTCAACTAAATGGTCAGAGTGAGGTAAAACTTTTTTTAACCACTTTCTGACGTTTAAACCTGTTCGGTTTCTTAGGGGCAGCATCAGGCTCCGGGTCATCATCAACTTGAAGAATGAGCCTGATAGCCTCCAACAAGTCAGAAACATCCACCTGTGAAACAGCTTCCCCATCAGAAGCATCGAGATCAGAATCTGTGGGGTCAATATAAACACCATCCTCATCAGACGAGGTGTCTGGTACGTTGGTGGATTGTGAGGAAGTAATTGCCCGCTTAGAGGACCCCTTGGTCTTAGGCGGGCGAGGGTAAGACTTCTGAGTAGTCAGTGATTGGTTCAATTGCTGTAACTGATTGGACAGTTGATCTGCCCACGGCGGGTTAACCGCGGGGACCATAAGCGGTTGTACCGGCACAGGAGGACCCACAGGGGGCGTTAGTCTAGTTACCAGCGTATTCAATAGCATGGAGAAGGTAGCCCAAGGTGGGTCATTTTGAACCCCCGTTGCTACAGTCCCACTGGGGGGGTAAGGAACACCCAGAACCTGAACCCTCAGCTGCTATGTTAGCCTCAAATGTGTCTGCAGCATCAACACCACGCAATGTGGGATCAGTTCCAGCACCGTTGCCCATTGTAGCTGACATAATCAAAAGATCAATGCAAGGCAAACTAGTACAATATCAGCAGCACAATACCTGACAAGAACCCCCTGTGCAGTGTATTTCAGCACAAACAGGGAATTCTAGAGGTATATGGTGACTAGAAATCACAGAGAAAAATACACACTGAGTATATCCTGTGAATTACCTATATTAATGATATACCTGATGCACTTAGCCCTCTCAGGTTATAGAATATAGGGATAGCAATCTGAGTGAGATACACAAAATGGAGGTCACACAGCAGCTATATGCACACACACAGAGTCACAGTTTGTACAATGCACAAATTATGACATGCAATAAAACTGCACTGGACTAGCAATACATAGTAGTACTAAGTATAGCTATACACTTAATAGATATAACAATGCACAGTAAAGACTGGATGTATATCACAGGGTACTTGTACTATATAACCCTGACTAAATGCAGTTTTTCTTAACTAACACTGTCAGCAGACATGTAGAATACTTAAGTCTCCTGTAAAATGCACAGCGCTGACAGGCAGGTGGCTTTACAGAGGAGGATTTGCCCAAACAGTCCCAGGATCAGCTCAGCTTTTCCTATTGGCGCCCAAACGCTGACAGGGAGTGAGAGATATGCAGCTAAGGGCGGGAACGTTTACTCTAATTGGCGCCCTGGGGCTGGGGGAGGGGCTACAGGTCAAAGCCTTATCCCCCTGCTGGACTTCACCAGCGGGTACTGGGTGCTTAAATAAACAGTTTATGAGAGAAAACCGACCTGTGCCCATGCCCTGGTGGTCTAGTGGGGTCCCTGTACTGCCACAGTGTCCACACCGGCCACGCGGGAACGCGATTTACAGCGGGTCCCGCCGGGGGACCCACTTACCTCCTACCTGAGTGCGATCCAGGAGAGCAGCAGTCGTGTGTGTGTCTAACAGGAAGAAAACAGGAGCCTCTGCTATAGGTTCCCGGCAACTAGGGCGCTGGAGTGTACAGCGCCGCTGGGGGAGGTGATGGAGCCCTTGAAGTCTTCATTTATCTTTAAAAAGCTTTTTCCTAGGGCTGCTGGAGCAGCACCCCTGTTGTATGCCAGCTTACTGCATGGCACCAACTACAAAACTGAGCTCCTGTGCACGGAGGCGGGGTTATAGAGGAGGCGGCGCAATGCATTCTGGGAAGGTCAAAGCTTTGAGCCTGTTGGTGCCTTGGATCCAGATACTACTCTACACCCCAATGTCAATCCCTGTGGAGCCCAGTGTACCCTGCAGCAGAAAATAGGATTTTAATTACCTACCGGTAAATCCTTTTCTCGTAGTCCGTAGAGGATACTGGAATCCCTTGTAATACCACCATCACCTTGGTGAATATTCTCGGAGCCGTGGAGAGCCCAAAAGGTAATGTTTGGAACTGGTAGTGGCAGTCTTGAACCGCAAACCTCAGGTATGCTTGATGCGGAGGAAAAATGCGAACATGCAAATAAGCATCCTTGATGTCCACTGACACCAGAAATTCCTTTTCCTCCAAGCTGGAGATCACCGCTCTCAGGGACTCCATCATGAATTTGAACCTTTTCAAATAAAGATTCAGTGTTTTTAGGTTTCAAATCGGTCTGACCGAGCCACCCGGCTTCGGCACTACGAACAGGCTTGAATAAAATCCTTGGTTCTGTTGTTCAGCAGGAACCAAGGAAATTACTTAGTCTTGGCGTAATTTCTGTATTGCGTTCAGCACTTTTGTTCTGTCCTGAACAGAAACTGGTAAGGCTGATTTGAAAAACCGGCATGGGGAAGGTCTTGAAATTCCAACTTGTAATCTTGGGATACTATCTGTAATATCCAAGGATCCAGATCTGAGTAAACCCAGAGCTGGCTGAAGAACAGTAGACGCGCCCCCACCCGATCGTACTCCCGCAGGGGAGCCCCAGCGCCATGCTGTGGTTTTAGCAGAAGTAGCTGTTGACTTCTGCTCCTGCAAGCCTGATGGTGTTGTAAGTTTTCTACCTCTTCCTCTCCCTCTTCCTGCGAAGAAGGGGGTACCCTTTGCCTTTTTGTACTTGTTGGGCAGAAAGGACTGCATAGTATGAGAATGATACACTTTTCCAGCCAGTGCAGCTGCCGATGGCAGAAATGCTGATTTGCCAGATATACTAGTTGATATCATGGCATCCATCTTGTCTCCAAAGAGGGCCTCACCATTGTAGGGGAGTGCCTTAATATTTCTTTTGGATTCTGCATCAGCATTCCATTGGCGGATCCAGAGTGCCCTGCGGGCTGAAATCGCCATAGCAGAGGATCTTGAACCCAGTAAATCAACATCCTTCATAGCCTCAACTAAGTAACATGCAGAATCTTTGATATGACCTAGAATTAGAAGTATATCATCTTTATCGACAGTATTAATATTAACAATCAAGTTGTCTGCCCATTTTTCCACTGCGTTACCTACCCACGCAGAAGCAATTGTGGGCCTCAGTAACGTACCTGTAGCTATATAGATGGACTTTAAAGTCGTCTCTAACTTGCGGTCAGCAGGTTCTTTTAATGAAGCTGACCCTGGGGCAGGCAAAATTATTTTCTTCGGCCTCCTAGAGACTGAGGTGTCTACCATTGGGGGTGACTCCCACTTACGCCTGTCCTTTTCAGGGAAAGGGTACGCTACACGTAAACTTCTAGGAATAGCAAATTTCTTTTCCAGGTTAGACCAGGATTCTTCAAAGAATGCATTTAAGTCCTTAGACAGAGGAAAAGTCACCACCTGTTTTTTATTTAATTTAAAATAATCTTTTTCCTCAGGTGCAGGTGTTGTGTCTGTAAATTCTAACACCTCTTTTATAGCGACTATCATACATTGAATGCTCTTGGCTAGTTTGGGGTTTACCCCTCTCAAATCCCCAGTGTCAACCTCAGTGTCGGAATCTGTGTCAGTGTCCCTTTGCATAATCTGCGCCAGAGACCTTTTCTGGGAACTGGAGGGGTCCCGAGTGGATGACGTGGAGGGATCAGCAAACAGTGCATCCTCCACAGACTGTCTCCAATACTTTGTCTGTTGTTCAGACTCAGAGATTTTCTTTGCCAGCTTAGACATATTACTCTGCAACTTTTTCACCCACACAGGCTCAGTACACTCTTGTGCATCCAAAATGGGGTCCTCTGGGGAAGAGCTTTCTCTAGACATGGTACACACTTGTACACCCACACCACTCTCACACAGGGGAGCTATTGGGGACAGACCTACACTAATGTCTGTCAGGGGGACCCAGAGGGATTTGCCAGTCCACACCCCGTGCCCTAAATGTATTGTATAAAATATACACAACCACAGCGCTGTTTCCAATATTAAGTCCGCAGACCTAATGTAATAAGTACTCCCTTCCCCTTCTATAATACCCTGGTACTTGTATCAGCGATGTGTGAGAAGCCGTTCAGGATCAGCACTCTGGCGTTTCTGCAGGAGAAAATGGCGCCCAATGAGTGTTACTGACAAGTCTGAGTAGAAGCCCTGCCCCCCTGTAATGGCGCGATTCTACCTCAGTGATTGAAATATTTATACTGGCAGGGGTATGTACATCAGTGGCTCACATGTATGTACTGCTATGCCAGTGAGAGTAAGGATTATATCATGTCCCCCAGAGTGCGCCCCCCTGCGCGCTCTACACCCTCATGCTGAGAGACATGTTGTGCAGTGTCCCGCACTGCGCTGGTACCTTTATGCCGCCACGATGACTGGAGGACCCCTCTCTGCAGATCTTCGGTAAATACTCACCAGCCTTCTGACTTCTGGCTCTGTTAGGGGGTGGCGGCAGTGCTGTGGGAGTGAGCTGCAGCCAGGCAAGGGCTGTGTTCAGTACCCTTCAGGAGCTAATGGTGTCCTGTCAGTGGAAGCAGAGCCATTGAACTAATTGAGAAGTTGGTTCCTACTCCCCCCCCCCCCTAAGTCCCATGAAGCAGGGAAGCTGTTGCCAGCAGCTTCCCTGTAAAATAAAAAACCTAACAAAGTCTTTCCCAGCAGAACTCTGTAGAGCTCACTGGTGTGCATCCAGTCTCCCGGGCACATTTTCTACACTCAGATCTGGAGGAGGGGCATAGAGGGAGGAGCCAGTTCACACTGTTGAAAAGTCTTAAAGTGCCGAAGGCTCCTGCAGAACCGTCTATACCCCATGGTACTAAAATGGACCCCAGCATCCTTTAGGACGTAAGAGAAATTATGCTTATTCACTCAAATCAAATCCTGAGAAGGACCCTCCCTGTTTTCAGGGGAATAGCATACAATAAGATGTTCACAGCAAAATGAAGTGAAATGGTATACTTTATGAAGCCCGCAGGCCCCTCTCTTTTTATCTCAGTTCTACACACCATACCACAGGGGGTAATTCCGCCCTGGCTTCTTTTCCATCCAATAAGGATATCTTACAAAATCTAAATAAATTAAATTTTAAAAGGAGATAATGACTGCATGAATCAATTTCCTCCTTCCTGTCACAAAGTTTGGTGTCATTTAAACATAAATCCGCAACCTAAATATTGCAGCCCAGAAAAACTTAAATCAGATTGTCTTTAAACAAAGCTACTACCAAGACAACCTAGTTTGCATTCGTAAAACCCAATTTGATTTAGCATCCTTTTGATCACACAGATTCAAAGTATCTATATAGTTTATACAGCAGTGTCTGTGGTACAGGACAACAATGTATACAAATTGTTTCCCCCGCCACTCACGAATCTGTAGCAAATATACAGGAAATCATTAAAAACAAATGGCAGAATCCAAGTACATTACCTGCTGTGCCCTGATCAACATCAAAAGGTCTGATCACACTACCTATGTCAGGGTGTACTATCAGAGCCGGCCCTAACCAATATGATGCCCTAGGCAAGATTTTGGCTGGTGCCCCATAGCACCGCCGCTAATTCTGCAAGAGATGCCTGGCATGAGTCAGCTGGCAGCTCTGCTAACGTCGGGCGCCTTTTGTTTATGAAAATGCATCTTATTTGCTTTACTATGTGGCTAGGATGCACAAGCAGCTTCTGCTGATTAAAATGATATGCAGCATGTCTATATTCTGTGTGAAAATGCAGCTGTATCTGTGTACGAAATGCTACATTACAGTGATTTCCAGGAATACACACAGAATATAGGCATGCCGCATATCATTTTAATCAGCAGAAGCTACTGGTGCCCCTAAGCATACCAAATGCCCTAGGCATTTGCCTAGTTTGCCTATGCCTAAGGCCGGCTCTGTGTACTATGGTGGTCATTCCGAGTTGTTCGCTCGTTAATTTTTTTCCGCAACGGAGCGATTACTCGCTAATGCGCATGCGCAATGTCCGCAGTGCGACTGCGCCAAGTAAATTTGCTATGCAGTTAGGTATTTTACTCACGGCATTACGAGGTTTTTTCTTCGTTCTGGTGATCATAATGTGATTGACAGGAAGTGGGTGTTTCTGGGCGTGAACTGGCCGTTTTATGGGAGTGTGTGAAAAAACGCTACCGTTTCTGGGAAAAACGGGGGAGTGTCTGAAGAAATGGGGGAGTGTCTGGGCGAACGCTGGGTGTGTTTGTGACGTCAAACCAGGAACGAAACTGACTGAACTGATCGCAGATGCCGAGTAAGTCTGGAGCTACTCAGAAACTGCTAAGAAGTGTCTATTCGCAATTCTGCTAATCTTTTGTTCGCAATTTTGATAAGCTAAGATTCACTCCCAGTAGGCGGCGGCTTAGCGTGTGCAAAGCTGCTAAAAGCAGCTTGCGAGTGAACAACTCGGAATGAGGGCCTATGACTGTTCCCAAAAGAGCATTTTTACCTTTCCAATACATACAATACAATAAAACATGCAGTTCTATAATTGTATAAGCAGAACTAAATATGTTAAAACACATTATTAAACATACATTTTAGTCATATACTGTGCATTGTGCCTAGAGCCAATTTATCCATTTAAAATTGGTTCCTAGCCCCTATTGTCTCTTAAACATGGCGCCGGACACAAAGCGTTAACCCTTTCAGTGCCGTGGCCACCATTAACCATGTGGCTGAGGAAGGTCTCCGGCCACAAGTGGTAAATATCCTGGAGGTAATTCATTAAGAGTCTGTTACATTAGGAAGCTGCCTTGGTTTTTAGTCTTACATGTATAATATGTCAAATATGTTGAGTCTATCGTACGGTTGCAATGTGCAGTATGAACTCATACGTGTAATGTTTGTAATGTATGCTACGTTTTTCCCCCTTCTTATGCTATGTATTCCTCCTTCATGTCGCTGCTTGGCAATGCATTGTGCCACAAATAATTCCTAGTGTACACGAGTACACCTGGCCAATAAAGCTGATTCTGATAAACAGATAATCCCAGGTGTGTGTAGAAAAAAGGAGTAATGTATAGTATAACTGAATGGGATCAGTACGTAATCCCGCTGGACAGGATCCTGGCAGTCGAAATACCGACGCCGGAATCCCGACCAAACAATCCCGACAGGGGTGGCGAGCGGAACGCAGCCCCTTGCAGGCTCGCTTCGCTCGCCACTCTGCGGGCACGGTGCCTCGCTGCGTTCAGCACACTATTATGTTCTCCCTCTATGCGTGTCGTGGACACCCACGGAGGGAGAATATGATGGGATTGTGCCAGTTGGGATTCCGGCATTGGTATTTCGACCGCCGGGATTCCGTCCGGCGGGATGTTGACCGCATCCCAACTGAATAAGGCAGACTTCCAGTAAAAATGGTTCAAGGATCACGCAGATAGTCAAACTTGCATATAATATGCTGTGAGGCAATTGGCAAGATGGCTGAGTTGCATGCTGTATCCAAAGGAGGAGAAACAAGATGGCCACCATCAGTAGTGCAGCTTCTATATACAGGCGTCTTTGCAGAGAAGCAGAGGAGAGCAGCGGGTAAGCGATCCAGTGCTTCCCACAGTAGAAGATAATAATCATTTTATTTATATAGCGCTCTTTCTCCAAACAGGACTCAAGGCGCTTTACAGAAATCCAAACAATAAACATAATACAGAAGATTAATACAGCAATACACAGGCCACACAGACATAAAAATGAAAACCTAGAATGCATAGAGTAATCATAATGCAGGATTGGTGTAGGCATTTTGTGTAATAACTTCCATGGGTTGTGTATTCCACTCTCACAGCGTACCAGGTGGGGCAGCCATCTTGGGCGCACTGCGTAGGATTACCCTGTGTGGTATAGTCCACCCCTAGAAGAGATGACACAAAAAGGGGGTGATTGCAGTGTCCTAACATTCAGAGTAGAGTACCAACAAAACTATCAGGTCCATGTATTTTCATCTCATCCACAAGTGTACCAGATGAGGCAGCCATGCTGGGCGCACTACGAAGGTTACACTGTGGGAGGTAAGCCATACATGGGCCCAATGCATACATGGGAAAACGGGCACTTGTGTAGTCGTATGATATAACCTGTATGAACAATCCACGTAACATCCTGCCTGCAGAGGAACCATCAAAGGCCCCTATTTAAGGTGCACTGTTAGATGCTGCTGGCAGGGTGTGCAAGCAGTGGAGGTACACCTCACAGGAATACCACACAGTGGGGTGGAAGTATGCATTAAAAAAGTTTTTTTATTTTTAAAGAAAGCACAGTGCTGGTGTAGTTGGACTGCCAGATGTGGTAGCAGCATCCAGTTCAGGCGACCGTGGAGAAGGCCGCATTATACTGTGCCCGGAGTGTATGTCCCAGAGTAAGATTGCACTCTCAGGGGGTGCCCCAGATGTTTATAAAAGCAGGACAGTCGGAATGGTGGGAGGTGGGTACCGCCAAATGATAATAAATGGCTGCCCAGGCAAGGAGCTCCACCAAGTTGCATTTGCGCTGTTGAGTGTCCAAGCCACGCCCCCAGAAAAGTGGATTTAAAGAAAATAATGGAATTTTTCGAATTAAAAAAAAACCTTCCTAAACTCTATAAATGGGTTATAATAATTTTAAAGAGGGCGTAACTTTACAATTATGAGTCATTTCTGAAATCAACGTAGAAAATACATATACTGTATAAAACCACCTGAGATACAAAATCTTTGTTTACCAGTGATACATTACATGTGGTTTTATAATTTGATTTTTAATACAAATTGAATGGAGACTATATTTTATATTTGAGTGCGCCTCATATTCGAACACTTTTCTTTCTTTTGTTTGTTGAACAATCAACAGCCTGAATCATTTTTAAACTGTGTTCAAAAATAGTAGTACTTTTTTGTTATGCTTTATTACATGGTAACAACATTTCAAAGTTTTTCTTTATTATCTCTCCTGACATGTTCCAGACGTTGAGGTGTCCTACTGGAATTTGCGCATGCTGGTAGATTGGTCATTTTAATTAACATTTTCTGTTATTATTAACGGATTCCCACTTCAGTGTCAATCCTGGAGCTGGATCTGAAGCATGCAGAACCTTCAAAATTTGAAGAGAAATATTGAAATGCACTCAGGGACCTTACACACACACATACACACTTTGATCAATAAAGTCAAACTCTATTAGTTAACAGCACCATGGAAGGATGCCCTTAGAAAAGCAGGTCACAGTGTGTCTGGGATTTACCCAAGTGTGGCTTTAACATTGTTCCCATGTTAAACTATTAAAACATTTTAGTTCTGGGGAGCGTGGCCTAGCTGCTGCTGTGAGTGGAAGTGTCTCAGCAGAGCTTCAGGATGTCGGGCACTTCTCTCCCTCCCTGCACATCCATCTCTGCTCCTTTCAGCCTGGTGCCCTCTCCCCAACTCCTGCTGCTGTGCGCTGGCTGGTTGGTGAGGTCCGCGGAATCAGGGAGCACTCCTGGAGGCTCCTGCAGATTGCGGCCTACCTTCTGCCCTGAAGCTGTGTACTAAATTTTTAAGCCTACCCGGGCTGGACTTCCGGGACCCGGGAAAACGGGACGTGGCTCTGCTGGACGGCTCCTACCTCTCCCTGCAGGCTTCTGGAGGGTCTCTGGGGGGCTCCCAGAGGCCGAGGACCCGTGGGCCTTTGTGCTTTTACTCCTGTGTGCCTGGGATCCACCTCTGTCTCCAGCTGGGAAGGAGACATTTACAGCCAGCGCCCATTTTGGATTCTTCTGTCTGTGCATCTCTGCAGCTGTCCCTGAAACTGAACCCTGAGCTGGACCAGGACCAGTGATATCTGCCTGGGGCTCTCCTCCAGCTTTTTCTACTACATCTCCCTGGGGGTGTATATTCCATTATGTGGTAGTGCTACTGATTCCTGCTGGAATCCCCTGTACTGGATCTGTGAGTACCCCCTTGCTGGGATTTGTTGTGCCTCTCTCATATTTGTCGTTTCGCCCCGACCCTGCAAAGATCTCATGCATGTAATAATGTTTGAAAAGGGATGTGATGTGCTCTGTCCTCTCTACGCCTCCACCCGGGGTTCTCATGCATACATAGTAGCTTCTGTTTGGAAAAAGCATACTACTCTGCCTCCAGGGCCTGTGACGCATTGACCTTCCAGTTTCACTCGTCTACTCCTTCTACTGCAGCCCTCTAACGATGCCCCCTAAAAAAATGAAGGACGCACTCCCGCCCCTGGTGGCTTTCTCTAATCAAAAAGGGTCTCGTATCTCCTCGTCTCCTGCCGGGAGATCCATCCCATCGAGCCAACCTGACCGTCCTAAGGAGAGTTCTGGCCATTCCTCATCTGTCCCTGGGGTGGACTCTAATTCTACGGATCCTCTCACTGTCAAGACTCTGTGTCAAGTCCTTGCGGCCTTTAAATCTGAGCTCACTCAAGACCTCTCTCTGGCTATCCGTGAAGTTAAAGTGGAGCTAACTGCATTAGGTGATCGCACAGACCATCTTGAACGTAAAATGGAGGAACTGGTGTCCTCTCATAATGACCTTATTTCGGCCCATGACTGACAACAAGCTGAGATGGAGACGTATAAAGACAAACCGGTGGATATAGAGGACAGGTCGCGGAGAAATAATATTAAAATCCGAGGTATCCCAGACTCTGTGGCCAATTCGGAACTTCTGGACTATGCTATGTCCCTCTTCCGCAAACTGCTACCTGGGGCGGACGACAGAGACCTTCTCATCGATCGCATCCACCGGCTTCCGAAACCACGGTCGGTTTCCGCCTCCTACACTCGGGATACCCTCCTCCGTGTTCACTTCTTCACGACCAAGGAACGGATAATGCAAGCTTCCAGATCTGCGGCTGATTCGGATACGCTTGGGAGGCATACAGATATTTCCTGACTTCTCGGCACTGACCATCTCTAAACGTAGAGCTCTGGCTCCTATCACGGAAGCACTACATTCTCATGACATTACAGATGGGGTTTCCCAGTGAAATTGGTGATTTTCCATAAGAATTCGTCCTACGTAGTTGCCACTCTGGACGCTGGGGTTAAGCTGCTTAATGACTGGGACGTTTCGGTCAAAGTGCCCTCTACATTGAAACCTCGCCTGCCACTTACCCGTGAGTGGTCTGCGACCTGACTGAGTATTCAATGTTCCAATTAATGTAGTTCCTGGTTGATCTTCAGGTTTGGTTTGGGACTCCGTCCCCCTTATAATGCATACCGGATACATGAGTTTATCTGTTATATATGTGTATGCTTTTGGTTCCTTCATTTGCTGTTTATATTACTATGTGTACCTGCATTTTCCTGATTCTATCTCTTTTATCTTTCTTTTTCTTCTTACTGTACACATGAGGGGATCTCACTAGTCACTTACATTATTTGTTGATGTGCTTGTTGGTACCCTTATTGGTACTTGTAGTTTGGCTATACGTTATTGCTCCAGGTATACATGTGCCTTTTGTACTCCGGGTGGTGATACTACCGCCACCTCCCCATACTTTTTCTACTGCATACCTTTTCCCTGCAGTAGCAATGCGGTCCCGATATTATGTTTCCTTTTGGTTTTTCCTGCCTGTCCTTTCCACTTTTTTCCCTGGTTTTAAGCTTTTAAATGGTACGAATATATTCATTGAATGTTAAAGGGTTGAACTCCCCCAATAAACGCAGGCTAGCCTTGACCACTTTTCATAAACACAGAGCTGACATAGTTGCTTTGCAGGAAACGCATTTTTCGTCAGCAGGTCCCCCGACTCTGAGAGACCGGAGATACCCAGTTGGCTTTTTTGCAAATGGCCCATTCAAGCGCAATGGAGTGGCTGTTCTTTTTCGGAGCTCTGTTTTGTTTGAACTGCTGTACCAGATAGCTGACAAGAATGGACGTTTCCTCATTCTAGTTGGAAAATTGGAGGATAAGATGGTTACGATTGTATGTCTCTACGCTCCCAATTCTAACCAAGTCCCCTTCCTTAGAAATGTTTGCTTGACTATTGCGAGGGTTCGACAAGGTGCCCTGCTTATGTTGGGCGACTATAATTTAGTGCTTGATCCTAAATTAGATAGATCGCCTCGGTCTTCTTCCCAGATGTCTGCGGCTCCGGCTGGCCCGTCACTAGCCTTCCCTAATTTGCTTGCAGAATATGACCTGAATGACTTGCGGAGTGTTCAGAACCCAACTTCAAGAGATTATACATATTTCTCTCCAGTGCACAATTCCTACTCTTGCATAGATCTTATTCTTTGCGATAAGTGGACTTTGCAGCACTCAGCACAGGTGGATGTTCTGCCTATTTCCTGGTCCAATCATGCTCCTCTCCTATGGTCTTGGAATATCTGCCACCAATTTACCCCCCCTCGGCTGTGGCGCCTATCTGCCCACCTGCTGTCGGACCCTATATCTAAAAAAGCGATTGATGATTGCATCTCCCTCTATATGGAAACTAATTCCCCTTAAGGCAGTTGTGCGAGGCACTGCGATCCAAGCCGGTGCTAGACTCAAACGACAAGCTATCCAACAACAACAAGACTTGGAATCTAAACTTAAGGAGGTTGAAGATAGGAATAAGCTCCACCCCTCTAGGGCCCTATGTAGGGAATTAAAAGATATCCGAGGCCAACTTCAGAAACTCCTTATGAGATGGACCCAGTTTGCTTTAAATAGGTTGAGACAGAAATTTTACCTGACTGGTAATAGACCGGAGAAAATGCTGGCTCGCAAGCTCCGTGCTCTCCAGGCTCGTAATAGGATTAGACATCTGATTTCTCCTCAGGGTGGTAAAGTGTCCAATCCATATGACATAGCGAATTAATTCGCTAGATATTATACCAAGCTGTACAACCTTTCTTCTGATCCCCTTACTTTTCATCCCACTCCTGATTCTATACAATCCTTCCTAGCCGACGTCAAACTCCCCTCCCTTTCTGCGGAACAGCTCGAGACATTAAATACCCCATGGAACCCCTCCGAGGTAATTCAAGTAATGAAATCACTCCCGCATAATAAAGCACCCGTCCAGATGGCTTCATAAATGAATTTTCTGCTTCTCTCTGTGATCAACTATCACCCACCCTGACCTCCTTGTATAATTCAATCTCCTCTCTTGGTGCTTTCCCTACAGAAATGCTGGAGGCTCAAATTATCACTATACCCAAGCCAGGTAAAAACCCAGCGCATTGTCAAAATTATAGGCCCTTTGCACTATTGAACGGCGATATTAAAATTTTTGCCAAACTTGACGCTTTCCGTTTAAATGTCTTTCTGCCATCTCTCATTGCCTATGACCAAGTTGGGTTTGTGCCTGGTAGACAGGCGTCTGACAATACCCGTAGGGTTTTTGACTTGATTGATATCGTTCCCTCTAACATTGGCCTTCTGCTCTCTTTAGATGCAGAGAAGGCTTTTGATAGACTGAACTGGAAATATATGTCCTCGGTTCTAGACAAGTTTAGTTTTAGTGGCCATATTCTTTCTTCGGTTTTATCTCTATATAGCTCCCCCCCTCTGCACGGGTATTTAGTAACGGTTTCCTCTCCGATACATTTCCTATTACGAATGGAACCCGACAGGGTTGCCCTTTATCACCCTTAATATTTACGTTGGGCATAGAACCCCTTGCTGAGAAGATTAGGATGTCTGGGGCTTCCCGGGGGTGACTATTGGTACTACTACTCACAAGTTGTGCCACTTTGCGGACAACGTCCTTCTGTTTGTCACGGACCCGCTATCCTCCCCTTCCTTGTTTGCATGCTATCTTGAGATAGTATAGTGAAGCTTCCTTTTATAAAATGAATACGATAAAGACAGATGCTCTCCCCATTAATATCCCAGCTCCCATAGTGTCCACCCTTCAATCACACTATCCATATAATTGGTGTTCGGCTTCAATTCAGTATTTGGGGATCCAAATTCCACCTTCTATGGCCTCTGTTTTTGATGTTAACTAACCTCCACTCATTAATAGTTTTTTAGACCTGACTAAGTCCTGGCTATCTTATGATATTTCGTGGATTGGCCGCCTAGCAGCCTTCAAAATGACTCTCTTACCTAAACTCATGTACTTATACCGAACCATACCTTTTCTTTTCCCTAAAACGTACCTTGATAGATGTCGTGCTATAATGCTACGCTATGTCTGGAAGGCACGGCCACACCGATTGGCTCGGTCCAAAATGATTCTCCCTCGTAGAAAGGAGGCATGTGTGCTGGCCTAATTTAAATACTGGTTGAGTGGGGCGCCTGTAGCGAGATGGGTATCTCTTGAACGTACTGGGAGTTTGGACCTTCCCTTATAAGACCTTTTTAAGATACACCCAAACTCTAGACCCCGCTTATTGTCCCTCCTCCCCGACACTAGAACATCTTTACAAATCTGGGATAAATTGGTGACTCGCCTGCCTGGACATCAATTTCCATATTCTACTATCTCACTACGAGTCATAGCTAAATGAATCCCTAATTTAAATCTCTCTACCTGGTTTGTTTGTGGTTTGACTGTCTTGGAGGACCTTATGGATGGTAATGTTATGCTATCGTTTTCTCAACTCCAGTCTCGATATAATCTCTCCAGTGGAGAATTATTGCATTATTTCCAAATTCACCACTGGTTTGACTAGACAGGTGGCTCCCCCGAACCCGTTATCCCAGGTTGTCTTAACATGTATATCTCTTTGTGACTCTAGAGGGGACATCTCGTTTTGGTACAGGATGCTTATCAGCTTGCTTACTACTACTAAGTCTAATGCACAGCTGAAATGGGAACAAGACTTGGATCTTCCCCTATCTGAAGCCCAATGGGAACAAATTTGTATTTCTTCTTACCGAATGTCCAAGTGTTTGAATCACAAGGAGATGCATATCAAACTCCTTAATAGACTATATTTAACACCGGATAGGCTACACTCATTCTGGCAGTCTTGTTCCAAATATTGCTGGTGTAACTGTGGGGAAATAGGCCATATTTTCTGGTCCTGTCCTTCCCTTCGACATTTCTGGAGCGAGATATTTGCTTTGATTAATTCGGTCTTACACCTGTCCCTCACCCCCTCTCCGGCCATGGCCCTGCTCCACATTTTTCCTGCTGAGATACCACCTCATCAGAGATATCTGGTGGGGCGTATTTGTATAGCTGCCAGGGCTGCATTGGCCCAAAGTTGGAAACAAGCTTCTCTCCCTCCTCTATCACTAGTCACCAACAAAATTCAATTCCATTTTACTATGGAAACTGAGTTCATGCCTTACTCTTCTGCGGCCTCCTCCCCAATGGTGAAATGGAGAGCATGGCATGACTACATCACTGCTGGAGGGGGTGTTTCGCCTTCCCCCTAACTGACTCGGCTTATACTTCCGCTCTGTGCACCGGCTGTGCCTTACTAGCCCTGTGTCTATTATTGATTATCTGTTTATTGATATGTTTTCATGTTTGACCCGTGTTTATCTTTATCTGTATCTTTTTCCAAGATGACTTTGTATTTTTCCTATTGTATCTATATTGGATTGTTATAATTGACTTCTGACAATTTTAATATTTGCATGTTTACATCCCATTCCCTTGGTTCTATGTACCCCCCGCCCCTTCCTTCTTTCTTTCTTTCTGTACCCCTTCCCCTTGCAAAAAGAAAACTTGTTTTCAATAAAAATTATTGATGAAAAAACATTTTAGTTCTCAAAATAAATACTTAGGGTAAATTTAATTCTTCAAAGCAATTGTTGATGCTTCTATATCCAAAGAAAAACACCATATTGAGAAAAGACAGGGAAATGATTAGCCTTACATTCATATAAGGCCTATATGGATTATTTTTTATTGTTGTTCCTCGCATTTTGTTAAAATGTAATAAAATAAGGGTAGAAAATACAGTTAAGTGTGGAGTCACATTCATATGGTTTTGTGTCAAAGCTGTTGCAAATCTTTTAATTTGTCAAACATCTCGTCATTTTGATGCCTTTTTATAGTCTGTGATTCTTGTGGTAGACTCTCTACATCGACATTCTGGAGGTCTCTTTTTCTCTTTAGGAAAAGGTCGCTATTTCCCTCGCCAAGCTTCCCTTCAGGTAGCCCTAGCGTACGGAGACAAACAATGGCTGAAGCTTGTTCTGCTAGTCTCTTAGACTTATCCCTGAAACAATAGATAAAACAAGATTATGTTTATTTGGTAAATGCATTTTAATTTACTTTAAAATAGTGATTTACAAATAGTAACTGTTAGCAGACCTAGAACAAGAAATATCAGGAACCAAGATGGGCAGATCTCAATATTTTCAGAGTCGTACACATACCAGCTGCATTTCCACTTGCTGCTGAGTGGGTGTAACTGGATGGCAATTGGGGAACTGCATGTACAATAAGGGTTCCATGAGTATGTAGACAGGAATGCAGGGCCTGGGACAACAAAATTGTGGGGGTCCCCTCTAATAAAATGACCCCTTGCCCTGTCCACACCCCCCTATGCCCCCCCTTCCCCAATGTGACAACAGTGCTCTCCAGCATAAACCTCCCCCAGTGAGGGGGAAGCGCTTACCTCCAGTCCTCGTGGGTGGCTTCTCCTTTAAAAGAAGTCTGCTGCTGCAGCATGCTATGCCCAATATTCTGTCCTATCTGGATATCTTTCATCACAGATGCATTACTGCAGGGATGGGGAACCTTCGGCCCTCCAGCTATTGTTGAACTACACATCCCAGCATGCCCTGCAACAGCTTTAGCATGGCCAAATAGCAAAACTGTAGCAAGGCATGCTGGGATGTGTAGTTCAACAACAGCTGGAGGGCCGAAGGTTCCCCATCCCTGCATTACTGGGAGAAAGCTGAGATGTCCCAGCAGGCTCAGCATGGCCACACTTTCTCCCAGTAATGCATCTGTGAGGAAAGACAGCCGGCTGGGACAGATAATGAGGCATAGCACACTGCAGAGCAGGCTGCTTTTAAAGGAGGAGCCGCCCACAGTGTTCCATAGGTAATGTAAGTACTCACCCACACCTCCTCCGCTGTCATGTCCCACCCATTCCGATGCCTCAGCCCACCCCTATCCGTGACACAGCTTACCTTTCGTGCTTTGTGACATGGCAACTGGGACAATGCCTGCCGCTACCCAGGCTGCATACAGAGCAACACAGAGCAGTTCCTAAGTCCCTTCGTCAGCAGCACGGATGTGATCAGTTTTGTACCGCTGATGAGGGGACTTGGGCACCATTCTGTGCTACACGCAGCCCGAGCAGCATTGTCAGGCAGGCACTGTCCCAGTTGCCGGGTCAGATTACCCTGCTGTGTGGGGGACCGGGACGACCACCCCTGTTGCCCCTCCCTTAATTCGGCTCTGTTTCACACATTTTAAGATATACTAGCATTGGAGTATACTTTTTATATTATATGCTTCTGTTCTTAAGAATTGTGCAACAGCACTCAGAAACATGAGACAGAATTGCATCACAAAAAGATGACTAAAATATTAAATCTGAATGTGGCCCCTATTTTAGTACAAATCTTTTGCTTTCCCCATGACTCAGAATCCAGACATGTCATTGCAGCACTGGATCAAAGATGCAAGGGTCTTTCAGGAGTCCAGAAACTCACTGACCTTTTATACACACACACTGATTACAAGCAAACAGATCACAGGTGAGGGTGGTTACCTTTAGTAGCCATTCAAACCCATTTGTGTCAACTTGTGTGCATGTTATCAGGCCAAAATCTCCAGGGTATGTAAACTTTTGATCAGGGTCATTTGGGTAGTTTCTGTTGTCATTATGATTTAAAAAGAGTAAACACAGTTGTTTGACAATAAATGGCTTCACCCAACCACTAACCATGAGTGAAAGAAAAGTTTGTGAGTTATCATTCATATTCTCTGACAAATGGACAGAAAATTAAAAATTATGCTAGGGTATGTAAACTTATGAGCACAACTGTACCACTTTGCCTTGGCTTATTTCTTCTGCTCATATCCTTAAATATAGTAAATGCTCATGTGTCCAGTCATACTCCTCCCACCCCTCCAATGTTTTGAAAGTTCTAATAAATAAAGAAAACCCGCTAACAATGAAAGCAACAATAAGAATTGTGGTCAGATTAAATAACCTCAGTGGCAGAATATACAGGTTGAAGACTAACGACAAACCACTGGCTGAGCAACTGTTGACTAAAAGTGATTAGTGTGTACAAAATTACTGTAGATTTGTTTCATTTTAATGCCCATAGAATAGATACCACAACATATCTGCAGTACAGGTAGAAGTTAGGCTAGGTACACATGGATATGGGACTCAGGGTCGACACCAATTAGGTCAACACCCATTGGTCGACAGTGGCTAGGTCGACACTAGAAATAGGTCGACATGAACAAGGTAGACATGAAAAATGGTCGACATTAGTTTATGTTTTTTTGGTGTCGTTTTCTCCGTCAAGTGACCGGGAACCCCAATTAGTGCACCGCATCCGTTACCACGGCACAGGTTACTGTTCCCAATCGTAATCCATGTGGATCGTAAAGGATGAAAAAGTCCCTCCAAAAATGTGAAAAACTCATGTCGACCTTTTTACAAGTCGACCTATTTCTAGCGTCAACCTAGCCACTTTCGACCACCAATGGGTGTCGATCTAATTGGCATCGAACCAGAGTCTGGATACCGGTCCACACTGGGGGTCATTCAGGTGTGGTTGCTCCTGCAACCATTGGTGCAAAGTACCAATTTTTAATACTGTTTCGGGGGCCAGGAGTGGGCGGCGACGGCCTCCATCATAGGACACAGATTTCCTGGCCTCTGCAATGGGCGGCTTGAGCAGCACCATGGGAGCCGTAAGCCGCCCAATCATGGGTGGTTTATCTGACGCTGTGGGATGGACGGGGATAGGGTTAGGAATCACCTTTGGGGGTTAGGTTTAGGCACTAAATGGGGAGAGTTAGGCTGCAGAAAGGGGGGTTAGGTTTAAGCCCTTAAGGGAAAGGTTAGGCACTAAGGGGGAGGTTAGAGTTAAGCTGTGGTGAGGGAGGGTGGGATTTAAATACATACCTCGCCCCTGTTGGGATCTAAACTATCGGGATGCCGGCATCGGAATTGTGACTGCCAGCATTCGGTCCACCAAGATCCCATACCGATCTCGAATTAGGAACCTTCCTAACATATGCAATTCAGCTTACAATCACACCTCCGATCAGAGGTGTAGCTAGGTGCCATGGTGCCCGGAGCAAGGGTATGTTTTGGTCCCCCTTCCCCTGTACTGAATAGGGGTCCTGACCAACATGTGGTGGCATGTTACATTTAAAAAAAAAATATATATAAATCCTAAATTGGTGAAGGGGCCGGTTCTAGACCTTGTGGAGCTCAGGGTGAAAGTTTCCTTTGGGTGACCCACATGTTTAAAATAGGGACAGTGCATGCCGAAGTTACGTAACAAAAATATAGGGGGGTGGCTTCATGGGGCATGACCATGGAATAGTACCAGTTCACATTACACTGAACAGTAGTGTCCGGTATTCACATTACACCACACAGTAGTATTACCCCTTCTATACGTTACACCACAGTAAAGCTGCATATACACGTTACGCCACACAGCAGAACCCCTCATACACGTTACACCACACAGTAGTGCCCCTTATACATATTACACTACACAGTAGATTCTCTTATACAAGTTACACCACAACGTAGAGCCACTGATGCATGTTACTACACAGTAGAGCTGCTTATACATGTTACGCCACAGTAGAGCTGGTTATAAACATAAAGACTACAGTATTGCTGCTAATACACGTTACATCACAGTAGAGCAGTTTATACAAGTTATGCCACAATAGAGCTGCAAATACTCGTTACACCATGGTAGAGCCCATTATACATGTTTTGTCACGGGTGGGCCCCTTATACACATTACACCACAGTAGAGCCGCTATGGAATTAGCTGTATTTATCTATTTACTTTTTTAATTCAAATAAATTAAAAACACTATACAGTATTTGCCCCGAATGACCTGACCTCACAACCCCCCAATCCCTAAATGAAATGAATGCCCCAAATGTGACCCACCACAGACCCAATACCCTTCAATCTTTTAATGAAAATAATGCCCCACAACCGAAGATCTGATAATCGCCCAATGCCTCAAATAAAATAATGCCCCAAATGTGACCCCTCAAAGACTTGAAAACCCCACTCCAAACTCTCAATGAAAATAATGCACTAAAACCGACCCCGGACTTGAAAATCACACAATGCCTCAATTAAAATAATACCCTACGACTGCTATCCCAGACCTGATAATCCCACTATGCCTCAATGAAAATATTTTCCCAGAATTGCCTGAGGGGCAGAGAGAGCTGTGCAGCAGCAGCTTGAGGGACAAGAGAGGAGCTGCAGCAGCCTGAGAGGCAGTGAGGTACTTACTGCATCTTCTAATTCAGGGATAGTTGCTGCAGCAGCTGGGGCAGAGAGAGGTGCTGCAGAATCAATGTAGAGAGAGGTGCTGCAGTAGCCAGTGCAGAAAGAGGTGCTACAGCAGCTGGGGCACAGAAAGGTGCTGCAGTAGCAGAGGCAAAGAGAGGTGATGCAGCAACTGGGTAGAGAGAGATTATACAGCAAGCTCTCTGCCCCATTTGCTGCATAACCTCACTCTGCCCCAGCTGCTGCAGCTCTTCTTTCTGCACTGATGCTGCAGAACCTGTCACTTCCCCAGTTGCAGTAGCTGGGCTAGAGAGAGAGAGTGGTGCTGCAGCAGCGGGGACAGAGAGTGGTGCTGCAGGAAAGAATTAACCCTGCTGCACAACTACAAGCAAACAGTGAGACATACAAAGAGCACAGGCAGAGCTTAGGCATGTACCGGCTATCAGTGTCTCCTGCTGTTGCTTCTGGCCTGCCCTGTACACTACCTACTGTAGTTCGAGTCAGTGTGCGCCCCCTCTTGCTATGTGGATGCCTGTACAGTGGCCTGTAACGCAGCGGTGGGGCTGACAACGCGCCTTCTAACATTTTTGGCGCCTAGAGCTCGTGCTCCACCAGAGCCGCCCTCACTACACCCCTGCCTCTGATCGAGCAGCCATACCTCCAATCGAGCAGCAGATATACAAAAATCAATTGCTGTTTTCCAGGGTAAGTAAAATAAATAAAACTGCACACTTTCCCTTTAAACTCTAGCACATATGTCTACCTTAATGGTTATTTTTAATTGCAAAACTTTTTTAAGCTTTAATATATATTTATAACTAAATCGGTCAAAATACAGCCTCAGGGTGGTGATAGGCATTTGGCCTTGAAGAGATGGGAAAGCGTTTGTGAAGATCTAAAACGAGTAGAGGGGCACTGATAAGATCATCTAACGCAGGGGTGGCCAACCAGTCAGAGACAAAGAGACAAAAAAAATGTGTTAGGTATGTCAAAGAGCCGACATCGAGCCGAAGGCACACATACAAAAATGGGGTGTGGCCTTGTGCCTTCTAGGCCATGCCCCTGGTATAAAATACATTGAAAAAGCCGGATCCAACATAAAATACACTGAAAAAGCTACTTCCACATAAAATAATTGTAAAAGTCAGACCCACATAAAATATATTGAAAAATCCAGATTCACATAATACACTTCAGCTCCCCCATGTGTCACTCCAACCAGCACCCTCTTGTCACTCCAACCAGCACCCTCTTGTCACTCCAACCAGCACCCTCTTGTCACTCCAACCAGCACCCTCTTGTCACTCCAACCAGCACTCTCTTGTCACTCCAACCAGCACTCTCCTGTCACTTCAGCCAGCACCCTCCTGTCACTTCAACCAGCACCCTCCTGTCACTTCAGCCAGCACCCTCATGTATCACTTCAGCTTCCCCCAATTCATGCCACTGCAGCAGCCCCTTATGTGTCCTCTGTTTGCTGGTGGGTGTCTCATCTCTAGTATCTGGCTCCCTCAGTTCTAAAGGTCCATACACACTGAGCGCTTTTCCCCGCTGCCCAGTGATGTCAGCGGGGGTGAGCGGCTTTCCATAGCAGGACGCTATGGAAAGCTGCTAACCCCGCCGTTCATCTACTGGTAATACCAGCAGATGAACGGCGGCCGCTAGCGATGAAACGGGAGCGTGCATCAGCCCTCACCGCTCATGGTTTGGCCATACATACTGGGCGGCTCTGAGCTGAAAGCAGCTCAAAACACCAAAAGTGAGCAGCTTTCAGCTCCAAATCGCCCATTGTGTATGGGACTTAAGTCCCCATAGTGCTGCTGCGTGTTTTTCTGGAGAGCAGTGGTTACCTGATCTGTTGTGGTCATGTGACTTTCTGTGTTAGGAGCCACATTTGAACAAGAAAAGAGCCGCATGTGGCTCAAGAGCCACAGGTTGGCCACCGCTGATCTAACGAAATGGATTGCCAAAAGGAGCTAACAGAGTTTGAAAAGGGGATCATCATATGTTTGCTCTATCGGAACAATAAGCATTGCGAATGTAAGGGAAGTTCATAAATCCACTGTCTTTGTCATTAATGCGTGGAAGAAGACCAACAACAGTAATTGAAGGAATGTACCTCGCCATGGAAGACCCCCAAACTGCAACCCAAGGACCGGAGAGTGCTAACCAGGGACCTGCAATACAGGGATCGCCCCATGCATACCATTGCACACGAGTTCCTAATGGCCACTAATGTGTCGGTATTGACAAGAAAAGTTCATAGGGAGACACATGCACTTAGATATAGTGCATCCGGGAAGTATTCACAGCGCTTCACTTTTTCCACATTTTGTTTTGTTACAGCCTTATTTCAAAACAGAATAAATTCATTTTTCCCCTCAAAATTCTACACACAATACACCAGAAATTTTGTTTCTCAAGGTCTGAGAGTCCTTCAGGTGCATTTTGGCAAGCTCCAGGCGGGCTGCCATGTGCTTTTTACTAATGAGTGGCTTCCGTCTGGCCACTCTACCATACAGGCCTGATTGGTGGATTGCTGCAGAGATGGTTGTCATTTTGGGAGGTTCTCCTCTCTCGCCACAAAGGAATGCTGTAGCTCTGACATTGTGACCATCGGGTTCTTGGACACCTCCCTAAATAGGGCCTTTATCCCCCGATCACTCAGTTTAGATGGCCGGCCATCTCTAGGAAGAGTCCTGAACTTCTTCCATTTACGGATGATGGAGGCCACTGTGCTCATTGGGACATTCAAAGCAGCAGATATTTTTCTGTACCCTTCCCCAGATTTGTGCCTCGAGACAATCTTGTCTGTAGAATTTTGAGGGTAAATGTATTCCATTTTGGAATAAGGCTGTAACGTAACAAAATGTGGAAAAAGTAAAGCGCTGTGAATACTTTCCGGATGCACTGTATTATGGGCGAGCAGGTGAATAAACCTGGAACAATGGCGGTGAATGTTATTGAGTGACAAATCATGGTTTACACTTTTCAAATCAGATGGACAATGTTTGGATTTGGCTATTGCCAGGAGAACATCTGATGCCAGAGTGTACAGTACCTAAAGTAAAATATGAAGGTGGTGGCGTTATGCTGTGGGGCTGTTTCAGCATGGGTCCACTAGTTGTAATGCATGGTCAGATTGGGGGAAATATAATAGGGTGTGAGAATCAGAAAGCGAGAGATTTTGGTAAAATTCTCCTGTTATTTTTAAAGTGGCAATCATTTACATGGCAAAACCAGGTTGATTTTGCCATGTAAAGGAATGCCACTTTTAAAAAAAACACAAAAAAACAGGAGAATTTTAACAAAATCTCTCACTTTCTGATTCTCACACCCTATTATATTTCCCCCATTAACTCTGAGAAGTAAAGAGATAGTATGGAGATGTTCTCGATTACTCTATGTTATCTACATTGTGGCAGTTCTACAGAAACGACAAATGTTTTTATCAGGACGACAATGCCACCTGTCATGTTTCCAGGGTGACGCTGGACTAGTATTCAGAAAAATCAGTAACCTGGATGGACTGGCCAGCTCAGAGTCCAGATCTTAACGCCACTGAAAACCAATGGTACGAAAAGGAGTGATGGGTGCATTCTAGGTTGACTTGACCTTCTTCAGTGTTACAGTTGGTCACTGTACTTTAGGCGGAATGGCAAAACATACCACCTGCTGTTGTCCAGGAACTGTGGACAGTTTGCCAAGAAGGGTGTCTGCAGTAATCACGCACGCAGTGGACCTACAAATTACTGATGTCAATAAAATCTTGTTGATCTATTTGCTGTCACTGTCCAACTTACTTTTGTCAACATAGTGTATATTTAATACTGTACTGGAAGCATTTATACCCTTAGTGGCCAACATTATGAATATCAGCATTTCTGATGTCTGTTATAGCGTACAGCCCTAGGCATATGCCTTTGTGTTGTAATATTTGAATCTATAAAGGTCTGTTGATGTGGTAACCTTCTAGAATGGCACATTGTGGTACTTATACTGCTACATATGATTGTTACCTAGTTTGGCTCATCCCTCTCAACATCCGATATGGCCACGACAAGTACAAGACACTAATTTTTTAGATTTTAGATACAGGAACAGAGAGTTTACTGGCAACACCCAACCAAGGTGACCCAACAGTCGCTGACCGCACACACGGATGGGTGGATACCAGTAGAAGAGGCCACAGGAGGTAGATTTAAGTGTGGTATTTAACTTGTCTGATTTCCAATTGAGCGAGCTGGAGATGATACTCTTGGCTTGGGGTCTCATATTCATCCCTAAGTACAGACATAACTTTCAGGGATTCATAGATTTACATATGTTTGGACGAAACATGAGGCTCAAAGAATATTTTTCCGATTGCTCAATGAGGAAACCATTCAAGAGAGCATCCAACTTTGATCCGATGTCCAGAGATGCCAGTTTGAAAACATATCTAAGATTGGTCAGTAATGAGGTTAATTCTACTCTACCACCTATAATATTGGACAATCTTTCTTCTGGGGAGAAGGTGGCATTGCGAAACTTGCAGGATAACTCAAACACAGTTATCAGACCAGCTGATAAAGATAGAGCTGTTGTGTCGCAGAACTGGAAAGATTATGATTTGGAGATTATAAGGCTGACAATCATACTTATATCAAGGTGGCATTTAATCCAATCTCCAGCATCAAAAATAAAATAGACTATTGTCTGATACGTAGTTTTTAATGTGGATGGTTGGATGAAGTCCTTTATGCTTATCTAACCGTAGACCAACTACAATGTCCGATTATATATATGATGCCAAAAGATCCACAAGACCCTGATGCGTTTTCCTGGAAGGCCGATAATCTTGGCACAAGGATCTCTGTTACAACCACTGGAAATCTTTATAGACCATATATTACATATAAGTGAAAGGGCTAGTTTTATTCATGACACCGGAGACTTTCTTATGCAATTAAGAATGATTGGCTTTTTGGATGATGAGATTTGTTTGGCAACAGTGGATGTCAACTCACTCTACACGGTAATACTGCACCAGGAAGGGATGGAGAAAATATGGGAGGTATTGGTGAAGCAGCTACAACCAGGTTTGCCTACAGAATTCATCTGAGAATTAGCCACACTGGTTTTGAACCAGAATCATGTTATAAAAATGCTTACTTTATCCAATGGTCGGGCACCTGAAAGGGATCCAATCTACAACCTTCCTATGCCAACCTCTATATGACAAGCTATGAGACAACTAACATCTTAACCATCTATAGCTCAAAGATAATTTTTTACAGAGCTTTTAATGAGGAACTTAACCAACTTAATAGGCCCATTAGATTTAAACAACAATATGATCAGAAGATTATACATTTTCTGGATATCACCATTAATTATCCAGAGTGGAACTCCTGCAACGACCATCCTCCATAAGGCCACTGATAGGAACATTACATTATTTGCAACCAGCCACCATCTGCCTGCTCTAAAGGACAATTTACCAGTTTCCTGGTATTTCTGCCTTGTGCGTATAAATACAGAGGAATTTACAGAGAGAGGAACAGTTATATGAAATGATAACAAGCTTTAAGGAAAGGGGATATAACCTTAAGGCCAGTACTCACTAGCCGATGCGGGAGAGATGTGTGCTGAGCGAACCGCTCAGCACACATCTCTCCCGCCGCTCAGCACAGCGCGATGTGTGCTGAGCGTGCGGGGGAGACGGGGGGGCATCCCTATAATGGCATATGGAAGGGGTCTCATACACTACTGAGCCTCATTTTGACTTGTTTTAAGGTCATTACATCAAAGTTGGATCAGCCTGTAGTGTGTTTTTCCACTTTCATTTTGAGTGTGACTCCAAATCCAGACCTCCATGGGTTAATAAATTTGATTTCCATTGATAATTTTTGTGTGATTTTGTTGTCAGCACATTCAACTATGTAAAGAACAAAGTATTTAATAAGAATATTTCATTCATTCAGATCTAGGATGTGTTATTTTAGTGTTCCCTTTATTTTTTTGAGCAGTGTATATATATATATATATATATATATATATATTTATTTACACTGCTCAAAAAATAAAGGGAACACTTAAACAACACATCCTAGATCTGAATGAATGAAATATTCTTATTAAATACTTTGTTCTTTACATAGTTGAATGTGCTGACAACAAAATCACACAAAAATTATCAATGGAAATCAAATTTATTAACCCATGGAGGTCTGGATTTGGAGTCACACTCAAAATGAAAGTGGAAAAACACACTACAGGCTGATCCAACTTTGATGTAATGACCTTAAAACAAGTCAAAATGAGGCTCAGTAGTGTGTGTGGCCTTCACGTGCCTGTATGACCTCCCTACAACGCCTGGGCATGCTCCTGATGAGGTGGCGGATGGTCTCCTCTGGGATCTCCTCCCAGACCTGGACTAAAGCATTGGCCAACTCCTGGACAGTCTGTGGTGCAACGTGGCGTTGGTGGATGGAGTGAGACATGATGTCCCAGATGTGCTCAATTGGATTCAGGTCTGGGGAACGGGCAGGCCAGTCCATAGCATCAATGCCTTCGTCTTGCAGGAACTGCTGACACACTCCAGCCACATGAGGTCTAGCATTGTCTTGCATTAGGAGGAACCCAAGGCCAACCGCACCAGTATATGGTCTCACAAGGGGTCAGAGATCTCATCTCGGTACCTAATGGCAGTCAGGCTACCTCTGGCGAGCACATGGGAGGGCTGTGCGGCCCCCCAAAGAAATGCCACCCCACACCATTACTGACCCACTGCCAAACCGGTCATGCTGGAGGATGTTTCAGGCAGCAGAACGTTCTCCTTGGTGTCTCCAGACTCTGTCACGTCTGTCACATGTGCTCAGTGAGAACCTGCTTTCATCTGTGAAGAGCACAGGGCGCCAGTGGCGAATTTGCCAATCTTGGTGTTCTCTGGCAAATGCCAAACGTCCTGCACGGTGTTGGACTGTAAGCACAACCCCCACCTGTGGACGTCAGGCCCTCATACGACCCTCATGGAGTCTGTTTCTGATCGTTTGAGTAGACACATGCACATTTGTGGCTTGCTGGAGGTCATTTTGCAGGGCTCTGGCAGTGCTCCTCCTGTTCCTCTTTGCACAAAGGCGGAGGTAGCGGTCCTGCTGCTGGGTTGTTGCCCTCCTACGGCCCCCTCCACATCTCCTGATGTACTGGCCTGTCTCCTGGTAGCGCCTCCATGCTCTGGACACTACGCTGACAGACACAGCAAACCTTCTTGCCACAGCTCACATTGATGTGCCATCCTGGATGAGCTGCACTACCTGAGCCACTTGTGTGGGTTGTAGACTCCGTCTCATGCTACCACTAGAGTGAAAGCACCGTCAGCTTTCAAAAGTGACCAAAACATCAGCCAGAAAGCATAGGAGCTGAGAAGTGGTCTGTGGTCACCACCTGCAGAACATCTCCATTATTGGGGGTGTCTTGCTAATTGCCTATAATTTCCACCTGTTGTCTATTCCATTTGCACAACAGCATGTTAAATTGATTGTCAATCACTGTTGCTTCCTAAGTGGACAGTTTGATTTCACAGAAGTGTGATTGACTTGGGAGTTACATTGTGATGTTTAAGTGTTCCCTTTATTTTCTTGAGCAGTGTTATTAGTGATTAGTGATTAGTGATGTGCACCGGACATTTTTTGGGTTTTGTGTTTTGGTTTTGGATTTGGTTCCGCGGCCGTGTTTTGGATTCGGACGCGTTTTGGCAAAACCTCCCTGAAATTTTTTTGTCAGTTTCGGGTGTGTTTTGGATTCGGGTGTTTTTTTTACAAAAACCCCTCAAAAACAGCTTAAATCATAGAATTTGGGAGTAATTTTGATCCCATAATATTATTAACCTCAATAACCATAATTTACACTCATTTTCAGTCTATTCTGAACACTTCACAATATTATTTTTAGTCCTCAAATTTGCACCGAGGTCGCTGGATGGCTAAGCTAAGCGACACAAGTGGCCGACACAAACACCTGGCCCATCTAGGAGTGGCACTGCAGTGTCAGGCAGGATGGCACTTCAAAAAATAGTCCCCAAACAGCACATGATGCAAATAAAAAAAAAGAGGCGCACCAAGGTCGCTGTGTGACTAAGCTAAGCGACCCAAGTGGCCGACACAAACACCTGGCCCATCTAGGAGTGGCACTGCAGTGTCAGGCAGGATGGCCCTTCAAAAAAATTGTCCCCAAACAGCACGTGATGCAAATAAAAAAAGAGGCGCACCAAGGTCGCTGTGTGACTAAGCTAAGCGACCCAAGTGGCCGACACAAACACCTGGCCCATCTAGGAGTGGCACTGCAGTGTCAGGCAGGATGGCACTTCAAAAAATAGTCCCCAAACAGCACATGATGCAAATAAAAAAAGAGGCGCACCAAGGTCGCTGTGTGACTAAGCTAAGCGACCCAAGTGGCCGACACAAACACCTGGCCCATCTAGGAGTGGCACTGCAGTGTCAGGCAGGATGGCCCTTCAAAAAAATTGTCCCCAAACAGCACGTGATGCAAAGAAAAAAAGAGGCGCACCAAGATCGCTGTTTGACTAAGCTAAGCGACCCAAGTGGCCGACACAAACACCTGACCCATCTAGGAGTGGCACTGCAGTGTCAGGCAGGATGGAACTTCAAAAAAATAGTCCCCAAAGAGCACATGATGCAAAGAAAAAAAGAGGTGCACCAAGGTCGCTGTGTGACTAAGCTAAGCGACCCAAGTGGCCGACACAAACACCTGGCCCATCTAGGAGTGGCACTGCAGTGTCAGGCAGGATGGCACTTCAAAAAAATTGTCCCCAAACAGCACATGATGCAAAGAAAAAAAGAGGCGCACCAAGGTCGCTGTGTGACTAAGCTAAGCGACACAAGTGGCCGACACAAACACCTGGCCCATCTAGGAGTGGCACCTCAGTGTCAGGCAGGATGGCACTTCAAAACAGCACATGATGCAAAGAAAAATGAAAGAAAAAAGAGGTGCAAGATGGAATTGTCCTTGGGCCCTCCCACCCACCCTTATGTTGTATAAACAGGACATGCACACTTTAACGAACCCATCATTTCAGCGACAGGGTCTGCCACACGACTGTGACTGAAATGACTGGTTGGTTTGGGCCCCCACCAAAAAAAGAAGCAATCAATCTCTCCTTGCACAAACTGGCTCTACAGAGGCAAGATGTCCACCTCATCATCATCCTCCGATTCCTCACCCCTTTCACTGTGTACATCCCCCTCCTCACAGATTATTAATTCGTCCCCACTGTAATCCACCATCTCAGGTCCCTGTGTACTTTCTGGAGGCAATTGCTGCTGGTGAATGTCTCCACGGAGGAATTGATTATAATTCATTTTGATGAACATCATCTTCTCCACATTTTCTGGAAGTAACCTCGTACGCCGATTTCTGACAAGGTGAGCAGCTGCACTAAACACTCTTTCGGAGTACACACTGGAGGGAGGGCAACTTAGGTAGAATAAAGCCAGTTTGTGCAAGGGCCTCCAAATTGCCTCTTTTTCCTGCCAGTATACGTACGGACTGTCTGACGTGCCTACTTGGATGCGATCACTCATATAATCCTCCACCATTCTTTTAATGGTGAGAGAATCATATGCAGTGACAGTAGACGACATGTCAGTAATCGTTGGCAGGTCCTTCAGTCCGGACCAGATGTCAGCACTCGCTCCAGACTGCCCTGCATCACCGCCAGCGGGTGGGCTCGGAATTCTTAGCCTTTTCCTCACACCCCCAGTTGCGGGAGAATGTGAAGGAGGAGATGTTGACGGGTCACGTTCCGCTTGACTTGACCATTTTCTCACCAGCAGGTCTTTGAACCTCTGCAGACTTGTGTCTGCCGGAAAGAGAGATACAACGTAGGTTTTAAATCTAGGATCGAGCACGGTGGCCAAAATGTAGTGCTCTGATTTCAACAGATTGACCACCCGTGAATCCTGGTTAAGCGAATTAAGGGCTCCATCCACAAGTCCCACATGCCTAGCGGAATCGCTCGGTTTTAGCTCCTCCTTCAATGTCTCCAGCTTCTTCTGCAAAAGCCTGATGAGGGGAATGACCTGTCTCAGGCTGGCAGTGTCTGAACTGACTTCACGTGTGGCAAGTTCAAAGGGTTGCAGAACCTTGCACAACGTTGAAATCATTCTCCACTGCGCTTGAGTCAGGTGCATTCCCCCTCCTTTGCCTATATTGTGGGCAGATGTATAGGCTTGAATGGCTTTTTGCTGCTCCTCCATCCTCTGAAGCATATAGAGGGTTGAATTCCACCTCGTTACCACCTCTTGCTTCAGATGATGGCAGGGCAGGTTCAGGAATGTTTGGTGGTGCTCCAGTCTTCGGCACGTGGTGGCTGAATGCCGAAAGTGTCCCGCAATTCTTCGGGCCACCGACAGCATCTCTTGCACGCCCCTGTCGTTTTTTTAAATAATTCTGCACCACCAAATTCAATGTATGTGCAAAACATGGGACGTGCTGGAATTTGCCCAGATGTAATGCACGCACAATATTGCTGGCGTTGTCCGATGTCACAAATCCCCAGGAGAGTCCAATTGGGGTAAGCCCTTCAGCGATGATGTTCCTCAGTTTCCGTAAGAGGTTGTCAGCTGTGTGCCTCTTATGGAAAGCGGGGATACAAAGCGTAGCCTGCCTAGGAATGAGTTGTCGTTTGCGAGATGCTGCTACTGGTGCCGCCGCTGCTGTTCTTGCTGCGGGAGGCAATATATCTACCCTGTGGGCTGTCACAGTCATATAGTCCTGAGTCTGCCCTGCTCCACTTGTCCACATGTCCGTGGTTAAGTGGACATTGGGTACAACTGCATTTTTTAGGACACTGGTGACTCTTTTTCTGAGGTCTGTGTACATTTTCGGTATCGCCTGCCTAGAGAAATGGAACCTAGATGGTATTTGGTACCGGGGACACAGTACCTCAATCAAGTCTCTAGTTGCCTCTGAATTAACGGTGGATACCGGAACCACATTTCTCACCGCCCAGGCTGCCAAGGCCTGAGTTATCTGCTTTGCAGCAGGATGACTGCTGTGATATTTCATCTTCCTCGCAAAGGACTGTTGGACAGTCAATTGCTTACTGGAAGTAGTACAAGTGGTCTTCCGACTTCCCCTCTGGGATGACGATCGACTCCCAGCAGCAACAACAGCAGCGCCAGCAGCAGTAGGCGTTACACTCAAGGATGCATCGGAGGAATCCCAGGCAGGAGAGGACTCGTCAGACTTGCCAGTGACATGGCCGGCAGGACTATTGGCTTTCTTGGGTAAGGAGGAAATTGACACTGAGGGAGTTGGTGGTGTGGTTTGCAGGAGCTTGGTTACAAGAGGAAGGGATTTAGTTGTCAGTGAACTCCTTCCGCTGTCACCCAAAGTTTTTGAACTTGTCACTGACTTCTGATGAATGCGGTCCAGGTGACTTATAAGGGAGGATGTTAATAGGTGGTTAACGTCCTTACCCCTACTTATTACAGCTTGACACCTGTTGTCCGCATTTGTGTTGAAATAATACCACACCGAAGAGCTGATTTTTTTTGTATTTTGACCAGGCATGTCAATGGCCATATTCGTCCCACGGAAAACAGGTGTCTCCCCAGGTGCCTGACTTAAACAAACCACCTCACCATCAGAATCCTCCTTGTCAATTTCCTCCCCAGCGCCAGCAACACCCATATCCTCATCCTGGTGTACTTCAACAGTGACATCTTCAATTTGACTATCAGGAACTGGACTGCGGGTGCTCCTTCCAGCACTTGCAGGGGGCGTGCAAATGGTGGAAGGCGCAAGCTCTTCCCGTCCAGTGTTGGGAAGGTCAGGCATCGCAACCGACACAATTGGACTCTCCTTAGGGATTTGTGATTTAGAAGAACGCACAGTTCTTTGCTGTGCTTTTGCCAGCTTAAGTCTTTTCATTTTTTTAGCGAGAGGATGAGTGCTTCCATCCTCATGTGAATCTGAACCACTAGCCATGAACATAGGCCAGGACCTCAGCCGTTCCTTGCCACTCCGTGTCGTAAATGGCATATTGGCAAGTTTACGCTTCTCATCAGACGCTTTCAGTTTTGATTTTTGTGTCATTTTACTGAACTTTTGTTTTTTGGATTTTACATGCTCTCTACTATGACATTGGGCATCGGCCTTGGCAGACGATGTTGATGGCATTTCATCGTCTCGGCCATGACTAGTGGCAGCAGCTTCAGCACGAGGTGGAAGTGGATCTTGATCTTTCCCTATTTTAACATCCACATTTTTGTTCTCCATTTTTTAATGTGTGGAATTATATGCCAGTATCAATAGCAATGGCCTCCTACTATATATACTGCGCACAACTGAAATGCACCAC
Source organism: Pseudophryne corroboree (assembly GCF_028390025.1). Taxonomy (NCBI): domain Eukaryota; kingdom Metazoa; phylum Chordata; class Amphibia; order Anura; family Myobatrachidae; genus Pseudophryne; species Pseudophryne corroboree. Next base: position 221,270,533 of record NC_086454.1, on the reverse strand, counting down.
AGGTATGGATGGATAGTATACTTGACGACACAGAGGTAGGTACAGCAGTGGTCTACTGTACCGTACTGCTATATATTATATACTGGTGGTCAGCAAACTGTGCAAAACTGAAATGCACCACAGGTATGGATGGATAGTATACTTGACGACACAGAGGTAGGTACAGCAGTGGCCTACTGTACCGTACTGCTATATATTATATACTGGTGGTCAGCAAACTGTGCAAAACTGAAATGCACCACAGGTATGGATGGATAGTATACTTGACGACACAGAGGTAGGTACAGCAGTGGCCTACTGTACCGTACTGCTATATATTATATACTGGTGGTCAGCAAACTGTGCAAAACTGAAATGCACCACAGGTATGGATGGATAGTATACTTGACGACACAGAGGTAGGTAGAGCAGTGGCCTACTGTACCGTACTGCTATATATTATATACTGGTGGTCAGCAAACTGTGCAAAACTGAAATGCACCACAGGTATGGATGGATAGTATACTTGACGACACAGAGGTAGGTACAGCAGTGGCCTACTGTACCGTACTGCTATATATTATATACTGGTGGTCAGCAAACTGTGCAAAACTGAAATGCACACATGCATGGATGGATGACCACTTCCTGTACAGGGGCCCTTGCACAGACATTGCTAAAACCTCTTTTAACTTACATACAGTATAAATGATTGTAAGCCACATATCTAGGACGTCTTCTGTGCTACATATGTGAACAGTTGGGGAATTATTGAGATTAGTTATTAAATGGTCATTGTTGTATTTGCCTTGCTACAAGCCTTTCAGTACCATAGCATGTCTTTTTGCAGTTGGGACAAGGGGGTCACATTAAATTAGGATCAATATTAAAGCGGATTGAGGTCCTAGATGAGACACTGTAATCTTTTGGTGGTGGTGTTGGAGAGTTGGGAAAATTACAGTTCATTTGAGGTAGGTCCAAAAAAAAAAGAGCATGCTGCAAATAGTGAAGTGCACCAATTTTTTCTTGTAGGTAACTTACAAAGCATAAAATAGGACTAGGGTTTAATAGGGTCTTTTGTTTCAATCATATAGTGTTATTGACTGTATTGAGAAAAAGTACAAAGTTGAAAGGACAAAACAGTGGACAATGGTAAAGGGTCATGATATTTGAGACATGAGAGAACTAAAATCATCTGTCCGTAAACAGACCGTAAATCAAAAGTGTCTGAAATAGATTAGGAGGATAATCTGAAAGGACAATTGGACTGAAAACCTGAAAAACAGTGTTCCAAGGGGGGTGGGGTTAGAGGGAGGGGTACAGTTTGAGTTCGATATAGAGAAGTGAGTTTATTTGCATGGTTACGGTATTAAGGGAGAGGGGTAGGAAGATGTGTCTAGAAAATAAAAATGTATGGGCAGAACAAGGCTGGGGAGCTCAAAGAGCAGAAAAAGTCATGAAGAGGAGAGGGAAGGGGCAAGAAGGCGAGTGGAGAGAGTAAAGAAGGATAAACAAAATAGATGATAAAGGGACATTTACAGATGTGTCCACATACACCTTTACACCTTTCCTTTATCCTGCCATGTATGGACCAGGTTGGCATGCCAAAGCCATGCTTTGCGATTTTTAATTTCCTTCTTTAATATGCTACTTTATACATACATATTCTATTATGGCATACAAAGATATTAATATTCATCCACTCGCTACTTGTAGACAAAAGCGTAGCCATGCTTTGCATGGCGTGCCAAATTAAGCATTACAGAAATGGTGTATGTGAACACATCTGAAATTTAAGCAAGGCCAGGAAGGGTTGCATTATGTGCAATAAACAAGGGCACCCACACTGCATGGAACTTAGCCACTGTGCTATTTTGGAGGCTGGGGATATACAGTATTACATTTTCGATACAAACCAGATTCGGTTTAAGAGTTGTTGAAGGGATGGAGGGGGGGGGGGGGTGGCGGGGGGGGAGCAGGGGGGGGGTTGGAGGTGTTTCCTGGCTACAGCGATCTGAAGTTTATCAGTACCAGTAATGTGGAAAATCAGCTTGTTAGAGTGTTTGGGTAACTGGCAGACTGGGGCACACAGGAGCAACGAGGCCGGCGTGACTGGACCATTGCCCAGAATAACGTAATATGTGGGCAAGTACAGTATATGTGGAATAAACGGATGCAATGCCACAAGCACAGATTTAAGGTGGAAGGGTACTCTGTATGCAGGCGTGTTGGCACTATGTACCATGAGGTATAAACTTATGAGGTCTTCTTGAATGATTCAGTAATAGCGCACATAGAAATATTCCCAAGCAATTTCATGGTCTTCCAGAGGATGGGTGTCTAGTGTGAGAATAGTGATAAAGTTGAGAGATAATACCTCTGTCCATGGGTTAATGAATGCATAAACGTTCCATTGCTGTGGGATTCCTTAGGAGACTAGGGTCAGTAAGTGAAGCAGTGACAAAGTTCTGGATTTGGAGGTATTGATAACAATAAAAAAAAAAAGGGAGTGAGGAGTGATGCTTCTCCTGGAGGTCTTTTTCAGAAGACCGCAGGGCAAATCTATCAAAGACATGCCTAAAATGGGTGATACCTGCCACAGACCAAATAGAAAAAACAAATATATTCTAAAGTGCGCAATAAATGTTAAAAAAGGCAGCCGTCACATATAAATTGGGAACACCACGTCCCTATTAGGTAGAGCACACTGTTATAGGAAGAAATATGTGCATAGGCGCCCTACTAACAAAGATGAAAAAGCTGTGTTGTAGATAAAACACACACTCTTTAATAAAACGCAATATACATACTGTACAACAAATAATGATTGCACTGATCCCATATATTTAGATAAATAAATGTCTCACCCTCTGGGGGTTTTGCGGTGGGCACAGAGCTTTTATTGAAAAAAGCAATAGGGCCCAGATAACACGGCACCACCGCAAAAAGCTTGTTTCCTTAGTGGCTGGGTAGGGTATTCAGTGAAGAGTCGTTCATAAAGCAACGTCCAAATCGTCCAAATAGATGCCATGTGAGATGATTGACCAGGGGGGAAGAAGGAATGATGCCACAAAGGAGTCTGAGGACAGGGATATGTAGAAGGATATGAGAGCGACCGTGGGTAATAACAGGGCAGAAGCGTGTCTATGCTGGGAGATGGAGGTTACTTCATCCAGGGGAGGCCTAAGTCCCCATGAGTGGGCCCTTGAAAAGGACATCTCTGAGCAAACAGGGTTTTCTGTTGTTCCAAACAAACTTGCAAAAAGAGTATTGCAAAGAAGTGAGGACATGAGCAGTAACCATTAAGAGGTCTGGAAGAGGTACAATAGCTTAGGGAGAACTTAGGGAGAACAGCCATTTCTATTACACTTTATGGGGTATATTCAATTGAGGTCGGATCCATTCCGACATACATTTGTCGGAATGGATCAGACAAGGGCTATTCAATGCCCATCCCAATTCTACTTTAAAAAAGTTGAACTGATATGAGGGACCGGAGATGGGGGACAGCCGCGGGCAGACGGGGGACAGCAGCGCTGCAGGAGGATGTGGCACAGCCGCCAGACCTCACGGCAGCGTCCACCCAGCTCCAGCAAGCACTCCTGCAATGCTGCTGTCCCCCATCTGCCCACGGCTTTCCCCCCTCTCCTCCTCTCAGGTCCCTCATCTCAGTTCGGCTTTTTTTTTTAAGTCGGACTGAGATGGTCGGAAATGGGGCCAAAACCTGTCGAATTTGGCCCCGTTTTTCACAGAAACACGTGAATCGGCAGCTATACCGCCAATTCATGTACTATTCGACAAGTAGAATTCCCCGACTTGTCGAATAAAAAAGCTGGCGACTGAATAGGTCGGAACCCCTTCCGACCTGAAAAAATCGAAAACTGCCGTCTTTTCGACAAGATGGCAGTTTCGACCTTAATTGAATGTACCCCTATGCGAGAAAGGTCCTGTTCAATGGCCAGAAAGAGGGCAGGGTAGCTGACTTTATATAAACGGGCATAGGATTTAGTGAGGTGATTGTTAAGATATTTTATAGAGTCCTGCCAACATATAAATGTGAAATCAAGTTGAAGAAGGTCTAGATTTGGTTTAGAATTATGCAAATGGAGGCTTCTGACTTACCATGATTAACTTTATGACCCCGTGCTGTATATAGAGAGGGTGCCTGTACTGTATATAGAGATTTCCAGGAAAAGATTGGGAAGGGAGATGGAAGGATTAGTTAGAGTATGGAGGACATCGTCCGCGAAGAGGGAGAACTTGTACTGAGAGTTCTCAAGAGATGTATGGGTTGGATCTAAACTAGGTAGCAAGATGCTCTATACCTAGGGTGAAAACAAATGGTGATAGTGGGCATCCTTGCCTGGTACTGTTTGAGATACTAAGGGCTGTATTCAATTGAAGTCGGATTTCCAGAGTTGTCGGATAAACGGGAGTTTAAGGTCAAATCCAGATTCGACCTATTCAGTCAAACTTCCGCTTATCGACAAGTAATAAAAAGGAGATTTATGGTAAGAACTTACCTTTGTTAAATCTCTTTCTGCGAGGTACACTGGGTTCCACAGGGATAACATCGGGTGTAGAGTTGGATCTTGATCCGAGGCACCAACAGGCTAGAAGCTTGGACTGTTCCTAGGATGCTTAGCGCCGCCTCCTCTATAACCCCACCTCCGTACACAGGAGCTCAGTTTTGTTGACCAGTCCAATGCAGTAGCAGGTAAAAGAGACGACAACCGTTAGTAGCCACATACACCACATTCTCACGACAGGAGAAAGTGTCAGCGGCTAATGCCATACAAACCCAAAGAAGCTAAGTGCGCCCTGTGGAACTCAGTGTACCTCGCAGAAAGAGATTTATCAAAGGTAAGTTCTTACCATAAATCTCCTTTTCTGCAGCAGGGTACACTGGGGTTCCACAGGGATAACATAGGGGATGTACTAAAGCAGTTCCTCATGGGAGGGGACGCACGGCAGCGGGCACAAGAACCCGGCGTCCAAAGGAGGCATCCTGGTAGGCGGAAGTATGAACGTGTTCACTGAGGACCATGTAGCCGCCTTGCACAACTGTTCAAGGGTCACACCACGATGGGCCGCCCAAGAAGGTCCAACAGACAGAGTAGAATGGGCTTTGATGGTAGCAGTAGCTGAAAGGCCAGCCTGTACATAAGCATGTGCAATCACCATTCTAATCCATCTGGCCAAGGTCTGCTTGTTAGCAGGCCAGCCACGTTTGTGAAAACCAAAAAGGACAAAGAGGGAATCAGATCTCCGAAGAGAAGCTGTCCTCTTCACATAAATACGGAGAACCCACATCCAAAGACCGCTCTTTGGAGGATAAACCTGGAGAGGTAAAAGCCGGAACCACAATCACTTGGTTAAGGTGGAAAGATGACACCACCTTAGGCAGATAACCAGGGCGGGTTCTAAGAACCGCACGGTCACAGTGAAAAATCAGAAAGGGTGACTGACAGGACAAGGCACCCAAGTCTGAAACCCGTCTAGCAGAGGCAATAGCCAGCAGAAACAAGACCTTAAGAGTAAGCCACTTAAGGTCCACAGACTCAAGAGGTTCAAACGGAGACTCTTGTAAGGCGCCCAGAACAACCGACAAATCCCATGAAGCCACAGGCGGGTCATAAGGAGGTTGAATCCATAAACACCCTGAGTGAAAGTATGAACGTCAAGCAAAGGCGCAATTTTTCTCTGAAACCACACTGACAAGGCGGAACCTTGAGGGAGGCCAGACGAAGGCCTAAGTCTAGGCTCTGTTGCAGGAAAGCCAAAAGTTTGGCAGTACTGAACTTGCATGTATCATAATTGTGAGTCGCACACCAGGCGAAGTAAGAATTACAGACCCTATGATAAATCTGAGCAGAAGCCGGTTTACGGGCCTTCAACATAGTTTGAATGATCGCCTCAGAAAAAGCTTTGGCCCTCAGTACGGAAGCTTCAAGAGCCATGCCGTCAAAGCCAGCCGGGCCAAATCCTGGTAGACACAAGAGCCCTGAACAAGGAGATCTGGGCGCTGCAGAAGCAGAAGAGGATGCTCCAAAGATAGACCCTGCAGTTCTGAGAACCAATGCTGTCTGGGCCACGCTGGAGCGATTAGAAGTAGCATTTCTCCTTCTTGCTTGTTCTTCCTTATCACCCTGGGCAGAAGTGACACCGGAGGGAACACGTACGGCAGTCGAAAGTTCCATGGAAATGCCAGTGCGTCCACGAACGCTACTTGAGGATCCCTTGTCCTTGCTCTGAAGACCGGAACTGTGTGATTGTTTCGAGATGCCATCAGGTCTACAACTGGTAGACCCCACTTGTCCACGAGGAGTTCAAAGACCTCCAGATGAAGGCTCCACTCTCCGGCGTGCACGTCCTGACAACTGAGGAAGTCCACTTCCCATTTTAGGACCCCCGGAATGAACACTGCAGATATGGCTGGCAGATGGCATTCCGCCCAACGAAGAATCTTTGACACTTCCATCAGTACTTTGCGGCTTCGAGTGCCGCCTTGATGATTTATGTACGCCACCGTGGTGGCATTGTCCAACTGTACCTGAACAGGCCTGTTCTGTACTAGAGGTAAGGCTAGTGTCAACGCATTGAACACTGCCCGCAATTCCAGAATGTTTATCGGGAGGAGGGATTCCTCCCTGGTCCACCGACCCTGAAGAGAGTGTTGCTCCAACACTGCACCCCAACCCCGCAAACTGGCATCCGTCGTCAAACGGACCCAGTTGGAGATCCAGAATGGATGACCCCTGCTCACTTGTTGGTCCTGCAGCCACCAGGTCAGTGACAGACGGACATCCAGTGTCAAGGATATCATGTGAGACCTGATTCGTTGAGGCAGACCATCCCATTCGGAGAGAATTAACCTCTGCAGAGTGCGGAAATGAAATTGAGCGTAGTCCACCACGTCGAAAGCAGACACCATGAGGCCTTGTACTTGCATCGCCGAGTGTATTGACACACGTGGGCGAGAGAGAGAAAGCATCTTATCTTGTCCTGAATCCTTTTAAATATCAAATCTCCAATAAGGATAATGGATATCAAATATGATAAAATGATGAAGTGATAAAATGAAATTTAATACAAAAGGTGTCCGTCTTGATGGTGGAAAAGGCACAGCAGGGCTTTACCACCATCAACATGGACACCTTTTGTATGCTGAGGGTCACGTGGACGGCTATTGGGAATCTAATCTCCGGAGCCATTAGCAGGGTATTTCCCGGGGTACTCTGCTTTTTCTCAACACCTGCGGCTCCCACCTACCCCACGGGTATGATTATCTTCCTGCCTTCATTGTGATTGCACCTCATGTTTATTTTATACCATATTTATACTCTTGCTTTTTATATTAAATTTCATTTTACCACTTCATCATTTTATCATATTTGATATCCATTATCCTTATTGGAGATTTGATATTTAAAAGGATCCAGCGCCCACAAGGGAGAGGTTACATCCAATTGCACAGCTTATCCCCTGAGGGAGTTATTTAGGGGACCCCCATACCCTCCCTGAGGCTTGCTCCAGGTCCTATGTAGCGCCACATTTACCCCCATCTCCTACAAAAACCTTACCTTGTCCTGAAGCTTCAAGACCTTCTCCAGAGACAAAAAAACCTGCTGTGTGTGGGTGTCCAATAGTGCTCGCAGGTGCACCATGCTCTGAGCAGGAACCAGGGAAGACTTCTTCCAGTTGATGAGCCACCCGTGGGCTTGCAGGAATTGGAGTTCCAGATGACGAAGGAGAACCCCTGTAGAGTTTGCCAGGATCAACAAGTTGCCGAGATACGGCAGGATCCGGATACCTTTACGGCGGAGTAGGGCCGTTGACTGCCATGACCTTGGTGAAAACTCGAGGAGCCGAGGTCAGACCAAAAGGCAAGGCCTGGAATTGAAAATGTAGGTTGCCAATAGCAAACCGCAGGTATTGTTGATGTGACACTGCAAAAGGTATATGCAGGTAAGCATCCTGTATGTCCAGGGATACCATATAGTCCTTGGGCTCCGAGGCCAGAACAATATAGCGAAGAGTTTCCATACGGAATTTGGAGACTTTCACAAACTTGTTAAAAGACTTGAGGTTGAGAATGGGCCGAGAAGATCCATTCGGTTTCGGGACTAGGAACAGTGTTGAATAGTACCCTCTGCCTCTCTGAGCCAGAGGCACCGGCACTATCACTCCTGTGTCCAGGAGGGATTACACCACCAGATGGAGAGTCCTTGCTTTCACCGGATCCGAAGGGACGTTTGTTGAGCAAAACTTTTGAGGGGGGCGTTTCTCGAAAGAGATGGCGTATCCGTGAGATTCGACTTCCCTTACCCAGGCATCCGAAGTGGTCTGTGACCATACCTGAGCAAACCATAGAAGTCGGCCCCCCACCCTGGGATCGCCCAGGGGGAGGCCCGCCCCGTCATGCAGCAGGCTTGTCTATTTTGGCAGCAGGCTGACGGGCAGCCCAGGCACGTTTAGGTTTGGGCTTAGTGGATTTAGAAGTGCGAGCCTGTTTAGGGTACGCCTGACCCTTTGCTTTACCTGGAGGTCGAAAGGAACGAAAGGAAGTACTCTTAGCCTTCAGAGCCGAAGGAGTAGTACCAGGTAGACATGCAGTCTTAGCAGACGCTAAGTCAGCGACAATCTTGTTGAGATCTTCCCCAAAAAGAATGTTTCCCTTAAAAGGGATAACCACCAAGGTTTTTTTGAGTCCAGATCTACAGACCGCAACCAGAGGATCCGGCGAGCCAGAATAGACGTGGTAGACGCTTTGGCTGCCAGGATACCTGCATCAGATGCTGCCTCCTGAATAAAATGAGAGGCTATAACAATGTAAAAAAGACACTGTTTAGCATTATCAGGAAAATTAGACGGTAGTTCCGCTTCAACTTCCTGAACCCAGGCCTCTATAGCTTTAGCAGCCCAGTAGGCCTATGCATAGCTCCAGCCAGAGTGTAAATGGACTTCAAGCAACCCTCCACACGCTTATCTGTCGGTTCCTTCAGAGAGGTGATGGTAGTGATATGCAGAGCAGATGATACCACCAGCCGTGCCCCCTGTGAGTCCACCGGTGGCGGTGTTTCCCAATTTTTGCTTAACTCTGCAGCGAGGCGATAACGAGCTAGCATCTTCTTGGACAGAGAGAATTTCTTTCCAGGATATTCCCAGGATTACTGATGTATGTCAACTAAATGGTCAGAATGTTGTAAAACTAACTTAGTAACCTTCTGACGCTTAAAATGATCTGGTTTCTTAGAAGGGTGTGGTATGGAAGGTAGATAGTAACTAGGTCGACAGGGTCTTTAGGTCGACATGGTCTAGGTCGACAGGTCAAAAGGTCGACATGAGTTTCTAATGGTTTTTTTGTGTAGTTTTCTTCGTAGAGTGACCGGGAACCCCAATTAGTGCACAGTGTCCCCTCGCATGGCTCACGCTTCGGGCAAGGTACCTCACTGCGCTTGGCACAGGTTACCCTTCCCAATTGTAGTCCACGTGGATCGTTAAGTATGAAAAGGTTAAAAAAAAGAAAAAAATTGTGAAAAACTCAACCTTTTGACCTGTCAACCTAGAACATGTCGACCTAGAGACCCTGTCAAACAATAGTGGTCAACCTAGACAGTGTCGACCTAGTTACTGTCGACCTAGAGACCGGATCTCTTCTTAGAGGGAGCCGGTGGTTCATCATCATTATCAATTTGAGGAATCCGCCTAATAGCCTCTAAGAGGTCAGGAACATACACTTGGGTCAGGGATTACCCATCAGAAGCATCAGAAGGGATCCATATATGCGCCATCTTCATCAGATGAAGTATCAGTAACATGAGTGGACTGTGAGGACGTAATGGCCCGCTTAGATGACACCTTGGTTTTAGGCGGGCGAGGATTAGGATTTTGCTTGGCCAAAGACTGATTCAATTGCTGTAACTGAGAGGACAGAGTATCTGCCTATGAAGGATTAACAGCAGGTACAATATGTGGCTGTAATGGCACAGGAGGTCCCATAGGGGGTGCAAGTCTAGTAGTCAGTAAATTAGAAAACGTAGCCCACAGTGGGTCAGTAGTTGTCCCCGTTGTAGTAGACTGACTGAGGGGTACAAAGCCCCCAGCACCTGAACCCTCAGCTGCAATATTTTCCTCAGAGACATCCATGGCATGAGCACTGCAGGACGCATGGTTAGCCACAGAACCCTCACCCTGATGAGCTGACATTATATGAAAGCTTTACCTTAGGGTGGCACACTACAATATAAGCAGACAAAAGAACCTAACAAAAATCCCCCCAGATAGTGTGACTACAGGCAGAGCACACACAGAGGATTTAAGAGGTATATGGTGACTGTAATACACAGAGAAAATACCAAGAGAGTATATCCTGTGATAAACACTATATTATATGAAAACCCTGATGAACTTAGCCCCCCTCAGGGTACAGAATATAGGGATAGCAGTATATGTGAGATACACGGAATAGAAATCACACAGCAGCTATTGGCACACACACAGTCACTTGTACAATGCAGAAATGATCACAAATAACCATAAAACTGCACTGGACTAGCAATACTTTAGAAAACACACTACTCAAGTAAAGCTAATTAGGTATACAGATATATCAATGCACAGTAAAGACTATGTATGTCACAGAATACTTCTACTAAATATCCCTAACAATATGCACTTGTTCTTAACGAACACTGTGTAAAGGCATGTAGAATACTTAATGTCCTGTAAATGCACAGCACTGATGATGCAGGTGGCTTTACAGAGGAGACATTGCCCAGCAGTCCCAGATCAGCGCAGCTGTGTGTGTAATGGCACCCACACGCTGACAGGGAGTGAGGGAGAGAGAGATGCAGCTCCAGGGCGGGAACATTAGCAGTAAATGGCGCCCTTGGGCTGGGGGAGGGGCTACAGGCCAGAGCCTTATCCCCTTGCTAGACTTCACCACCAGGTACTGCGGGCCTTAGAAAAATAGGATTTTAATACCTACCGGTAAATCCTTTTCTCTTAGTCCGTAGAGGATGCTGGGGACACTTCAAGAACAATGGGGTATAGACGGGATCCGCAGGAGACATGGGCACTTTAAGACTTTGAAGGGGTGTGAACTGGCTCCTCCCTCTATGCCCCACCTCCAGACTCCAGTTATAGGAACTGTGCCCAGGGAGATAGACATTTCGAGGAAAAGGATTTATTGTTAAACTAAGGTGCGATACATACCAGCTCACACCACAAACACGCCGTACAACATGGCATTTAACAGAACTCCAGTCAACGGCATGAACCATGTCAGCAACAGGCTGACTATAACAGAAACACAACCAGTGTGTAAACATAACTAATAACTGTAGACAGAGTCCGCACTGGGATGGGCGCCCAGCATCCTCTACGGACTAAGAGAAAAGGATTTACCGGTAGGTATTAAAATCCTATTTTCTCATACGTCCTAGAGGATGCTGGGACACTTCCAAGAACCATGTGGTTTATACCAAAGCTCTAGAACGGGTGGGAGAGTGCGGATGACTCTGCAGCACCGATTGACTAAACATGAGGTCCTCATCAGCCAGGGTATCAAACTTGTAAAATTTTGCAAAAGTGTTTGAACCCAACCAAGTAGCTGCTCGGCAGAGTTGTAATGCCGAGACCCCCCGGGCAGTCGTCCAAGATGAGCCCACCTTTCTGTTAGAGTGGGCCTTCACTGATTTCGGTAACGGCAATCCAGCCGTAGAATGAGCATGCTGAATCGTATTACAGATCCAGCGCACAATAGTTTGCTTGGAAGCAGGCGTCCCAATCCTGTTGGCAGCGTACAGGACAAACAGAGTTTCCGTTTTCCTAAGTTGAGCCGTTCTGGTGACATAAATCTTTAAGGCCCTGACAACATCGAGAGATTTTGACTCCGCGAAGGCGTCAGTAGCCACCGGTACCACAATAGGCTGGTTCATGTGGAACGATGAAACCACCTTCGGCAGAAATTGTTGACGAGTCCTCAACTCCGCTCTATCTGCATGGAAGATTAAATAAGGACTCTTGTGAGACAAAGCCGCTAACTCAGACACCCGCCTTGCGGATGCTAAGGCCAATAGCATGACCACTTTCCAAGTGGGAATTTCAGTTCTACCTTCTGTAAAGGTTCAAACCAATGTGACTGAAGGAAATGCAACACCACGTTAAGATTCCATGGTGCCACTGGGGGCACAAATGGAGGTTGGATGTGCAAAACTCCTTTCATGAAAGTCTGAACTTCTGGAAGGGAGGCCAATTGTTTTTGAAAGAAAACCGATAAGGCCGAAATTTGTACTTTAATCGAGTCTAACTTTAGGCCCGCATCCACACCTGCTTGTAGGAAATGGAGAAAACGCCCTAGCTGAAATTCTTCCGTAGGAGCCTTCTTGGATTCACACCAAGACACATATTTTCTCCAAATACAGTGATAATGTTTAGACGTTACTCCTTTTCTAAAATTGCAAGTTTTTAGGAAAATTCGTTGGCGCTCCTATAGATATCTCTGCTTCCTCCCACTTTTGACCCGGATCTATCCCCAAAGATCCAAAGAAAGTACAAGAAAGATGATAGGGTGGTGAAAAGCGAGGGTGGCGCTGAGAATAAATGAATAGCTAATACTTATCTAGATAACGGGGTGTGTCGACCTTATAAGTTTTCTTCCTTCCCCTTTGTTTTCTTAAAAGATATCCCCCCAAAGAATTTCGGACAATCCATGCAAAAAAATTGAATAATTGGGGGTTATATTTAGTTCCCAATAAGACGTATTGTTCTTGTATAGCTCTATATGTTTTATTTGGCTTAAAAAAATACCTAGCTTACACATTAAGTGGTATGTCGAAGCACGTAATAATTTCTTTTCAGAATGATCAGAGACCAAAAAAGGTCTCTCACTGGGACACATATCTGAGGCAAATGCGTACCTCAACTTACACAATAACAATTGCTAGCAGACTTATCAAGGTATCTTTCTTTTCCCAAACGAAAATGATCCAATTATGCAATGGTATAAATAATGCACAAAAGATGGTTCCTACAATGCATACCTAACTTACACTAGTTAGGTGCAATTTCCTCATGTAAAGGTTTCTTTTAGAAGTGACACTCAATTAGATGTAGTTCTGAGGCAAATGGTCTCTGATCATTCTGGAAAGAAATTATTAAGTTACTCCTTTTCTAGCGTGAAGAAGTGTGGGAATGACTTCACTGGGAATACCCTTTCGGGCTAGGATCCGGCGTTCAACCGCCAAGCCGTCAAACGTAGCCGCGGTAAGTCGTGATATACGCACGGCCCCTGCTGTAACAGATCCTCTCGTAGAGGAAGAGGCCAGGGATCTCTTATGAGTAATTCCTGAAGATATGGATACCAAGCCCTCCTTGGCCAGTCCGGAACAATGAGGATCGCCTGAACCTTTGTTCTTCTTATGATCTTTAGCACCTTTGGAATGAGTGGAAGTGGAGGGAACACGTACACCGACTGAAACACCCATGGTGTCACCAGCGGGTCCACTGCTATTGCTTGAGGGTCCCTCGACCTGGAACAATATCTCTGAAGCTTCTTGTTGAGGCGAGACGCCATCATGTCTATTTGAGGAATTCCCCAAAGACTTGTCACTTCTGTGAAGACCTCTTGATGAAGACCCCACTCACCTGGATGGAGATCGTGTCTGCTGAGGAAGTCTGCTTCCCAGTTGTCCACTCCTGGAATGAAGATTGTTGACAGAGCGCTTGTATGTCTTTCCGCCCAGCGGAGAACTTTTGTGGCCTCTGCCATTGCCACCCTGCTCTTTGTTCCGCCCTGGCGGTTTATGTGTGCTACTGCTATTATGTTGTCCGACTGTAATAGGATGGGCAGATTGAGAAGAAGACGTTCAGCTTGAAGAAGGCCGTTGTAAATGGCCCTTAACTCTAGAACGTTTATGTGTAAACAAACTTCCTGGCTTGACCATTTTCCCTGGAAGGTTTCCCCCTGTGTGACTGCTCCCCAGCCTCGGAGACTCGTATTCGTGGTTACTAGGATCCAGTCCTGGATCCCGAACCTGCGTCCCTCTAGGAGGTGAGAGCTGTGCAGCCACCACAGGAGTGAGATTCTGGTCTTGGAGGACAGGATTATTTTCAAGTGCATGTGCAGATGGCATCTGGACCACTTGTCCAATAGGTCCCACTGAAACACTCTGGCATGGAATCTGCCAAATTGAATGGCCTCGTAGGCCGCCACCATCTTCCCAAGCAATCGAGTGCATTGATGGATTGATACTCTCGCTGGTTTCAGAATTTGTTTGATCAAACTCTGAATTTCCAGAGCCTTCTCTTCTGGAAGAAAAACTCTCTGTAATTCCGTGTCCAGAATCATTCCCAAAAACGACAGCCATTTCGTCGGATTTAACTGTGACTTCGGCAAGTTCAGGAGCCAACCATGTTGCTGCAGAACTGTCAGGGAGAGCGCAATGTCTGCTCCAGCTTGTCTTTGGATCTCGCCTTTATCAGGAGATCGTCCAAGTAAGGGATAATTGTGACTCCTTGTTTGCGAAGGAGAACCATCACTTCCGCCATTACCTTGGTGAAAATCCTCGGAGCCGTGGACAGATCAAACGGCAACGTCTGAAATTGGTAATGACAATCCTGAATAGCAAACCTCAGGTAAGCCTGATGTGGAGGATATATGGGGACGTATAAGTAGGCATCCTTTATGTCGACCGACACCATGAAATCCCCTTCCTCCAGACTGGAGATCACTGCTCGGAGAGATTCCATTTTGAATTTGAATTTTCTTAGGTAAAGATTGAGGGACTTTAGGTTCAGAATTGGTCTGACCGAGCCGTCCGGTTTCGGGACCTCAAACAGGCTTGAATAAAAGCCTTCTCCCTGTTGTGACGGGGCAACCCTGATGACTTGATTTAGACACAACTTTTGTATTGCATTGCAAACAACCTTCCTGTCCGGAAGAGAAGCTGGTAAGGCCGATTTGAAAAATCGGTGAGGGGGAACATCTTGAAACTCCAGTTTGTACCCCTGGGACACTATTTCTAAAACCCATGGGTCCAGGGCCGAACGAGCCCAGAATTGACTGAAGAGCTTGAGACGTGCCCCCATCGGTGCGGACTCCCGCAGAGGAGCCCCAGCGTCATGCAGTGGATTTGCAGAAGCCGGGGAGGACTTCTGCTCCTGGGAACCTGCCACGGCCGAAGATATTTTACCTTTTCCTCTTCCCTATTAGCAAGGAAGGAATAACCTCGGCCTTTTTTGTATTTATTTGGCCGAAAGGACTGCATCTGAAAGTGGTGAGCTTTCTTTTGTTGTGGAGGAACATAAGGCAAAAATGACGACTTACCCACGGTAGCCGTAGATACCAGATCAGGGAGACCCTCACCAAACAAGACAATACCTTTATATGGGAGAGACTCCATAGCTTTCTTAGAGTCAGCATCAGCATTCCATTGATGAATCCACATTGCCCTCCTAGCTGAAATCGCCATGGCACTGGCTTTTGACCAATATCTCTCGCCGCCTACTTTAGGTAGGCCGCAGCGTCCCTGATATAACCCAGAGTTAACAGGATGCTATCCTTATCTAGGGTATCTATATCAGATGACAAGTTCTCTGCCTACTTTTCGATAGCACTACTCACCCACGCAGATGCGATGATTGGTCTGAGCAGTGTACCTGTGGTGACGTAAATGGATTTTAACGTATTTTCCTGTCTACGATCCACAGGTTCCCTGAAGGGCTGCCGTGTCAGGAGACGGTAAAGCCACCTTTTTAGACAACCGTGATAGAGCCTTGTCCACAATGGGGGATGGATATGCCACCTGAATCCTTTTGGGAATCAGAAACTTTTTGTCAGGATTTTCCCACATTTTTTCAAACAGAGTATTCAGTTCATGAGAGGGAGTAAACGTTACCTCAGGTTTCTTTCCCTTAAACATACAGAACCTAGTATCAGGAACCACACGGTCTTCAGTGATATGTAACATGTCTTTTATTGCCACAATCATGTACTGAATGTTCTTTGCCAATTTTGGGTCTAATCTGGCATCACTATAGTCGACACTGGAGTCAGTGTCCGTGTCGGTATCTGTGTCTGCCAACAGAGCAAACGAACGTTTATGTGACCCCAAGGGGGTCTGAACCTGTGATAACACATCCTCCACAGATTTCTTCCATGCCTGGTTCTGAGAATCAGATCTATGTAATCTCTTATTAATAAGAGCCACATTAGCAATCAAGGCATTCAACAAGTTTAACCAATCAGGAGTCGGCGGTGCCGACAGGGTCACTCCCACAGCCGTTTCTGTCCCTAACACAGTCTCCTCCTGGGAAGAGCACTCCGCCTCAGACATGCCGACACACGCGTACCGACACCCACAGACACACTGGGCAAAAAGGGGACAGACCCACAGTAAAGCCTGTCAGAGAAACAGAGAGGGAGTTTGCCAGCTCACAACCCAGCGCTCAATCCCGGTTCTGAAACGTTAATATCAAGATTCAGACCTGTAGCGCTTTTATAATACTTATATTTGCACCAAATTAACTGTGCCCCCCCCCCCCCGTTTTGCACCCTGTTACTTGTACAGCAGTGTTGAGGAAGGACCAGCGTCTCTGCAGCTCAGTGAAGAGAAAATGGCACTGAGGAGAGCTGTGAGGGCTAAGCCCCACCCCCTTAATGGCGCGCTTCAGCCCCGCTATTTTTTTAATATAATCACACTGGCGGGGGTTAGGATTTTGTGTCTAAGCACTTAATTTCCACTTTGCCAGCCTTAATGAGCAGTTTTATGCTGCCCAGGGTGCCCCCCCCCCGCGCCCTGCACCCTGTAGTGCCGCTGTGTGTGGGAGCATGGCGCGCAGCTCGATCGCTGTGTGGTAACCTCAGAAGCCCTCACTGAAGTCTTCTTTTCTTCTTCTACTCGCCTGTGTTCTTACTTCTGGCTCTGCAAGGGGGGTGACGGCGAGCTCTGGGAGTGAACCCCTCGGCGTAACTAGTGTTCCAAACCCTCAGGAGCTAATGGTGTCCTGTAGCCAAGCAGCAGAGCCTTTAAACTGACTAGAAGTAGGTCTGACTTCTCTCCCCTAAGTCCCACGATGCAGGGAGACTGTTGCCAGCAGTCCTCCCTGAAAATAAAAAACCTAACAAAGTCTTTTCAGAGAAACTCAGTAGAGCTCCTCCAAGTGCATCCAGTCTGCCTGGTCACAATTCTAAAACTGGAGTCTGGAGGAGGGGCATAGAGGGAGGAGCCAGTTCACACCCTTTCAAAGTCTTAAAGTGCCCATGTCTCCTGCGGATCCCGTCTATACCCCATGGTTCTTGAAGTGTCCCCAGCATCCTCTAGGACGTATGAGAAAACTAATTATTATCTAAATCCGACCTGTGCCCTTGCCCTGGTGGTCTAGTCGGATCCCTGAAAGGCCACAGTGTCCACGCCAGCAGGCACGGTCCGTCTCCCAAAGACCGCGCCGGATCGCGGTTTGCAGCGGGTCCTGCCTGGGGGACCCTCTTACCTCCTCCTTGCAGCAGCCACGCGATCCCAGAGAGCAGCGGCAGTGTATATTCAAGAACCGGAGCCCTCCGCTGTAGTTACCCGGCAACCAGGGCGCAGCAGTGTACAGCGCCGCTGGGAGGTGAGGGAGCCGCAGCAAGAAATGTCAGAAATGACATCTAGCACTTTTAAGTGCCTATGCTGCGGCTCTGAAGTCTTCTTTCTTCTAATAAAAGCTCTTTTCAGCCTGTTGTCTGCCTGCACTGCAGGCACCAACGTACAAACTGAGCTCCTGTGCATGGAGGTATGGTTATAGAGGAGGCAGCGCTAAGCATCCTGGGAACAGTCAAAGCTTTTAGCCTGTTGGTGCCTCGGATCAAGATCCAACTCTACACCCCGATGTTATCACTGTGGATCCCCAGTGTACCCCGCTGCAGAAATCCGACTTGTCAGAAAGCATGTGGATCGGCAGATTAGCCGCGGAGACACGTGTTTTGTCGGATTCGCGGCCAAATCTGACAGGTTTTAGCCCCATTTCTGACAATGTCGATCTGACTTTAAAAAAGCCAGATTGGTATTGTTGGGAACAGCCAAATGACGCTAATTCAATACTGAAATGTTGGATCCTTTCCGTTGGAAAGGATCCGACATCAATTGAATACACTCCTAAAAGGGTTTGAAAGAATACTACTTGCCAGGACCGATGTGGAGAGATTATAATATAGGGCTTGAATGGCCTGTCGGAACTTTCTTTGAAAGTCAAACCTTTGCAGAGTCAGGAAAGGCCAGGTGACCCTATGAAAGGCCTTTTCCATATCCAAGGCCAGTAATAAAGAAGGGAGTTTAAGAACATTATTACTTATTTATTAACAGTTTCTTATATAGCACAGCATAATCCGTTGCGCTTTACAATTAGAACAACAGTAACAGAACAAAACTGGGTAAAATCAGACAGACGTAGAGGTAGGAAGGCCCTGCTCGCAAGCTAGTGTTGTCTAGGGACGAAACCTATTTGGTCTGGGTGAATAAGTCTGGGTAGAAGTGGATTTAGTCTATTTGCAAGAACTTTAGCAAAAAGTTCAGATCTGTTTTAAAAAAAATTGCTCAGAAGTTCGAGAACAACTTTTTACCAGGTTTTGCATTGAGTTATCACTGTTCTGAAATCACCATCCAGAATTTGACGTGAGATGAGAAATGAGAGTGTTT